>NC_077228.1:128618341-129218341 GCF_027887165.1 Monodelphis domestica | reverse complement strand
ACTACACAGCTATGTATAGCGGAAGGGACATTAATTTTTTAAATATTTAATTGAAAAATAACTTTTAAATGAATATGAAATTCTCGGTCTAGCCAACTGTTCAAAATCAATAACACTCAAAATATAATAGCTTTATAAAATATAGTATATCAAACTTTACATAGTTCTGTAATGAAAAAAAAAAGGGTAACCAAAATCCATGATTAATTATACCAATAACAACCACAATAACAACAATTTATGAAAAAAATCCTGGCTCTTTTATTCACTGCTTCTGTGAACTTAAGGAAATATCACTTCATCTTCATGGTTTTTCAGCATTCTTACTTGTGAATCAAAGGAGCTAGATTAGATGACCTCTTAGGTTCTTCACAGGAAAGAGGATATTCTGTTTTGGATATATTGAATTTAAGATGCTTGCAGGAATCCAATTTATGATGTTCCAGAGGAATATTCTCTATCCCCCCCAAACATTTCTATTTCTGTGCTACCAGTCTTCTACTCTCCTAGACTCACATTCTCAGCAACAAACTTAAATAACATTAGACTCCTCAACCTTTCACCACACAGACTCAGTCAGTTGCTGGATTAGAGAATGGCTGAACAAATTGTAGTATATGATGGTGATGGAATACTATTGTCCTACAAGGAAAGATGAACTGCTTAATTTCTACATGAAATAGAAAGACCTCCATGAAATGATATAGAGTGAAATGAGCAGAACCAGGAAAACATTGTACACAGTAACTGAAACATTGGGGACGATCAAATGTAATCAACTTTGCTACTAGCAGCAGTGCAATGATCCAGGACAATTCTAAGGGATTTATGAGAAAGAATGCTATCCACCTCTAGAGAAAGAACTGTGTGGAGTAGAAATGCAGAAGAAAACATCATTTATCATTTGTTTATATGGGCATATGATTTGGGGTTTTGGTTTTAAAAGATTACTCTATTACAAAAATGAATAATATGGAAATGGGTATCAAATGATAACATTTGTACAACCCAGTGGGATTGCTTGTTGGCTCTGGGAGGGGGAAAGGGAGGGCAAGAAATGAATCATGTAAACATGAAAATTATTTTAAAATAAATTTTTTTTTAAATCTCACCTTCTGTTTTAGAAATGACACTAAATATTTCTAAGGCAGAAGAGCAAGGCAATGGGGGGTTAAGTAACTTACCCAGAGTCACACAGCTAAGAAGTATCTGAGGTCATATTTGAACCCAAGACTTCCCATCTCCAAACTTGGCTCTCCATCCACCTAGCTGCCACTCTTCACCCCCTCAGTAAATTCTTTTCAAAAATACTTGGATAGAGGTACAGCCAAGATGGGAGTGTAGCCGGGAAGATAGCAGGAAGACATAGAGAGAGACCCCCACCAAAAATCCTCACATGTGATATAGAAAACAGTCCAGACCAAACCATATTGAAGAAATTCAAGGCAAAACCAAAGGAAGTTATTTTTCCAGCCCAAGTTGGCACAGGGAGACAGTGAGAGAGGTCTTCAGATACCAGGGACATGAAATAGCCAGGAGCTGCTGTTTGAAGAGTACTCCAATTCCCAGGCAGAGGCAAGATGCTAGCAAGGTCACAGACTCACACCAGAATACCAAAAGATGTAAGGAAACCGTGCCAATGGGTAGCTTTACTGTTAATGCTCCAGTTCCAGATTCTAGATCCAAGACAGGCTGCAAGACTTTCACCTGGAAGTGCAGTTCTGGATAAGGAACTATTACTGGGCCCTGGGCTGAGAGAAGTAAGCTCGGAAGCAAACAGCAGCGACTGAGATCCAACTTCTGGCCCAATCAGAAGCTTGCTGAGGAATAAGCAGAGCAGGAAGCTAAGACCAAAGGAAAACCAGCAGAGCTGATTCCAATAGCAATCAACTATGAATCAAAACCAAACCCAAGTCAGGAAATTGAAAAGCCCAGATCATGGGGCAACAAATGGATTTTTGACCTACATCAGACCACTTTGGGAACAATAAGGTTTCAGGTCCTCAGCCTGAGATGTTCCTAAGATCCTATAATAACAATACTAGATACCTCAAGAAAACATCAACTTAATGAAATGGGGTTTCTTTCCCTCCAGAAGTATGCAGAAACTGGCCCTAACCTCAAATCCAAGGCAGGAAGTAGGCTAGAAGAATGAACAAAAAAGAATCCTGCTATAAAAGCTATTATGGTGATAGGGATGCTCAAGACACAAAACCAGAGAAGAATACTCTAAAACCTCTACAAATAAAGCTTCAAAAAATATATACAGTTTGAGTACAATTCAACTGGAATTTCTGGAAGAGGTGAAGCAAAAATGTTTTTAATTAGAAAAAAGGTTTTAATCAAAGAAATAGAGTGCAAGAGTAAAAAACTGAAGAAGAAATGAGAGTTAAGGAAAAAATTAACTAAAAAAGGGAATTAATAGTTTGGAACAAGAAATATAGAACCTTGTCCAAAAACAAATTCTAAGAAAGAATGATCCAAAGAGTCCTCCATGGGACATGTAAAGGTATCTTATACAAAACTGAGAAAAAAAAAATTAAGAATCAATGGACTACCAGAATACCATAAACAAAACAAGATCCTCCCTAGACATCATATTTCAAAGAATACATATATAAACCTGATCATATTGCTTACCATCTCCAAGAGGGGGTTGGGAGGGGAACAATTTGAATCTTATAATTTTGAAAAACATGTTGAAAATTATTATTACACATAATTGGGGGAAAATATCTTTTTGAAAAATTGGGCTTTTAAGTTCTAGGGGTGGAGCCAAGATGGAGGAGTAACTAGAGCAGCAACTCCATTTCACCATGAAAATCCTCTCCAAACAAGATTAAAATATCACCATAAAATGAATATAGGAGTGAAATAACCAACAATGAGACAGTGAAACAACTTTCAAGAAAAGAAAAACCCAAAAGGTAGGCAGAGAACATATGGGAAACTGAGGTGAAAAGAGAGCAGAGTCAGCAGGAGGCTATAGCAAGGAGTGAAGAGAAAGGCAAGAGCAAACCATAAGACCCCTATTCAGACCCCAAGAATAGCATACTTGTCAGATCTGTGGGAAAGGAAAGAATTTAAGACCAAGCAAAAGATAACATTACAAAATGTAAAATGAATGACTATCATTATATCAAATTTAAAAGGTTTGTACAAACAAAACCAATGCAACCAAAATTAGAAGGAAAGCAACGAATGAAAAAAAATATTTTTATAATAAAACTCTCTGACAAATGTTTAATTTCCCAAGTATGTAAGGAACTAAGTCAAATTTACAAAAAAATCAAACCATTCCCCAATTGACAAATGGTCAAGGGACAAAAATAGGCAATTTTCACATGAAGAAATCAAAACTATTAATATGCACATGAAAAAGTGTTCTAAACTCCTCCTGATTAGAGAAATACAAATTAAACGAACTCTGAGGTACCACCTCACACCTAGCAGACAGGCCAATATCGCAGCAAAGGAAAAGTGATAAATGTTAGAGGGGGTGTGGAAAAAATTGGGACACTAATACCCCATTGATGGAGTTGTAAATTGGTCCAACCATTCTGGAGGTCAATTTGGAATTATGCATATAGGGCTTTAAAAGACTGCCATACCCCTGCTGGATTTGTATCCCAAAGAGATAAGGGAAAAGATTTGTACAAAAATATTTATAGCTTCACTCTTTGTGGTGGCAAAAAATTGGAAAATGAGGGGATGTTGATTGATTGGGGAATGGCTGAACAAATTATGGTATCTGTTGATGATGGAATACTATTGTGCTGAAAGGAATAAAGAACTGGAGGAATTCCATGTGAACTGGAAAGATATACAGAAATTGATGCAGGGTAAAAGGAGCAGAACCAGGAGAACATTGTAAGCAGAAACTGATACACTGAGGCACAATTTAAATGCAACAGACTTTTCTACTAGCAGCAATACAATGATCCAAGACAATCCAGATGAATTTATGAGAAAGAATGCTATCCACATCCAGAGAAAGAACTGTGGGAACAGAAACACAGAAGGAAAACACGATCGATTATTTGGTTTGATGGGAATGTGATTGGGGTTTTGATGTTAAAAGTTCACTCTATTGCAAATATGAATAACATGGGAATGGATTTTAAACAATAATACATGTATAACACAGTAGAACTACTTGTCAGCTCCCAGAGAGAGGAAGGAAAGGAGGTGGGAAAATCATGAATGATGTAACCATCGAAAAATATTCTAAATAAATTTTTAAAAAACTGCCCAGGTCTCTTAAAATCAGAAGGTAAGGTAGAAATAGAAACAATACACCATTTAACTTCTTTTTTCTTTTTTTAATCCTTACCTTCTGGCTTAGATCAATACTGTATATTAGTTCTAAGGCAGAAGATCAGTACTTCCTGTCACTATACTAGGCCTGGCTCTCATTTCACCAAGTCACCTAGCTGCCCCTCACTAGTTAACTCTTGAAAGAAATCCCTAGGTTTTTTTTTTTTAATCCTCAAGTTACAAAGACCCGAGCTCAAATCCTGTCTATCACCATTTTCCTCAATAGGAATAATAGTGAGGATAAAATGAGTTAATAAGTGTTGCAAAATTTAAATGACTACATAAATTCTAGCTTTTATATTATAACAATCTTTTAAATATTTTATATAGTCCTTTTGATGTAGTTTATTCTGTAATCCTATGTATTTTTATTTATGTATTTAAAAACACCATTTGGAGAACAGGTCCATAAGTTTCACCAGACTTCCAAAGGGGTTTAACCATACTAGACGGCATAGACATACTAGTTCTATTCTTAAATTCCCCTTGGCCATCTTCTATCATTCAGCCAGTCACTTTCTTGAACCTTTTGTCCTATAAATCAGTATGAGCCAAAATCAGGAGTTCAGGCTACAGACATGGAAGCCTTACCACTTCTTTCTCTCAAGGTTCCCATTGAAGGAGTATGATAACTATAACTTTAGTCCATTACGAAACATTATATACGCTACCTGATTGAACCATTAAAACAACCAGGTGAGGTTGTAGGTATGGGACCTGCTAAGTGAGCCGGCTAGGTGATGCAGAAGAGAAGTCTAATGGGGTGCCAGGAAGACCCGAGTTCCAATCCGACCTCAGACAATTAGGAGTAGGGTAGGACCCTGGGCAAGTCAGTTAATTTGTTTTTCCATTCACAAAGTGCGGATAATAATAGCACCTACCTCCCAGAGTGGCTGCGAGGACCAAATGAGATCGTGGTGGTAAGGTAAAGTCAGTAAAAGCTGATTATTGTTATCCCTAGATAACTTGGGGGATCCCGGTACTCAGAGAAGTTAGGTGACTTACCCTAGGTCACACATCTCCCTCCCACCCCGGCACCGGCCCTATCCCTGGGGGTTAGGGGGGGTTATGAATGTTGCCCACCTGCTGGATCTCCAGCTCCATGTCCGTCTGCTCACGGCCCACCAGCTTCATGGGGAAGCTGGTCTTGGGCAGCAATACCGTCTCGCGGTACTTGCCGCCCTCTGAGTCCTTCTGCTGGTTTCTGGCCCCGCTGGTGGTGATGGCCCTCTGCAAGAAGCTCTTCGTAGTCCCCAGCCATCCCAGACCCCACGGAGGTCGGCGCAACCCACCCACGCCTCCGGCTGACGCAGCTGTAACAGCAGTCGCCGCCGAGGCCTGGCCATGTCTCAGGCCCCAAAGCATGGCGAGGAGGCGGGGGCGAGAGAGAGGATACCTGCTCCTGGCAGGGACAGAGGAGCCGCGCTGCCCCGCCCCAGGATCTCAGAAACAACCCCTGACCCCACTCTACTCAGGCACGACGCACGCGCTAGAGGCGCTTCGGAGCGCATGCTCAGTCTGTTCCAGTAGCTGCCAAAACAGTCTTGCGCTCCCATCTGGGTCTTGGGGGGAAAAGCAGAAGGTAGACGTTAATCACTCTAGTAAGTATTTATTAAGCGTCTTCAGTGTTTCATGCGCTACGCTAAACAAAAAAAAAAAGGGAAAAGACAGTCCCTGCTCCCAAAGAACTTTCTATCCACATAATAAATGGCCTATGTTCTTGATTACACCTTAGATAGAAACCTGATGCAGGTCAACAAAGACCTAAAAATATATGTGTGTAAATTGTATATATGTATGTAGAAATATAAACATTTATAATATGTTAAAATACAAAGTCCTTTTTGTTAAAAGTTCTCATATAAATTTCAAAAACACTCAACAAATATGTCTAGTATTTTTCTATATTTTCTTCAGCCTATATCTATACTTGTCACAAGATGAAAGATTTTAATTGATTGATTGCTCTTTGAACACTGCTTTTGTTCAATAAAAACTGAGAATATTTTATGTAACACCTCCAATGATCCAATTAGGAAACTACACAGAGCAAATGCCAAATGATGCCTTTTTAGTTCCATAAAGGTTCCTGCAAGGATTCTTGGATATTAGATTCAGTGATCTGAAAGACTGATAGATATTTCTTGCAATCTTTAGAAGTGCTGCTGTCCTCTGCTTCTCCATTCTGCTGATTGCTCTTTTGTAAATAGCTCTGTTAAGACCTTCCCAGTTCTGAGCTATTGCAAGAGCAAAAAAAAAACTGTATCCTGATAGCAAAGATAGTAATTTCTTCAGTATATCCCTGAATACAGGTCTGCCATACCATAGTTGAAATCTTCCACAATACTGGAGTGGGGGTGCAGGGTCCCCAAGAAACCCCAAGTCTCTGGAGAAATCCCAGGTCAGAAGGAGTACATGAGGAATTCCCTGAACCTGAACCCTAGGAATACAGGTGTCAGAAGAAAACTGACCCTGATGAAACCAGAGAGAAAACTGCATAAACAAAAGATTTTCTGGGAGATATGTTTCCTTCTGTTTTAGAAGCAATTTCCTTATTTTATGATGAAGGCTATAGCATGGATATTTACCTCTGGTTTGCACCTCAAACATCAATAGATTCTCAGAGATGTGCAAATTCCCTACCTTTATGTTCAGGGCTTAATATGTTACAAACGATGTATACCTATGCTTTTACCCCAGATATCAAGGCACCTCATATGGGAATGTCACTTGATCCCCCTTGTTTCCTGCTTCCTGGCCATTTGCTCTAATAAAATCCATTTATTTTCCAAAGATTTGTCGGGGCCAGGTAATTTTCTAAGTAGGTATTCTCCTGAAACTGATAAGATCAAGCTCTCCCACAACAATATCATTGAACATCATACAGAAAGGTCTCCATTTTTTTTTAGCTGGTTCTGATTTGAGCTCTTCTGAATCCAACACATCTATGCATGTATGTTGGATAGAAACCTGATTCAGCTCAGTAAAGTAAAAGCTACCTCAGTGGGCAGAGTGCTTAGCCTAGAGTTAGAGAGACCTGAGTTGAATTCCATACTCAGACATTCATCTGTGGGACCCCGGACAAATTATTTAATCTCCATTTGCCTCAATTTCCTTATTTCAAAATGAGGATGTTAACAGCACCTAAACCCCAGGAATATTGTATCAAGTAATATGATATCTTTTAAGTTCTAAGCAAAGTCCCTGACACATAGTAAGCCCTACATAAATAAATGCTAGCTATTATTATTGTCATGAGACTTCTATAAGATATATATGAAAAATCTCTTTGCAGAAACATTAAAGGGTTAAATGCCAGCTATCAAGTCATTAAACATTTATTAAACACCATCTATGTGCCAGGCATGATGCTAATAGATGGGATTACCTAGAATAGTCAAAAAACAAAAATAGCCCTTGCTTTCAGGAGCTCATAGGCTCTACAAGCTTAGTCTCTCCCTCCTTTAGTCCATTCTAAAGTTTAGTTTCATCAATTCACACCTCCACTTCCCTCCCCATTCCCCCAACTCCCATTCAATAAACACCATTGTCTCCCTATTACCTCCAGGATCAAATATTTTAAAAATCATCTTTGGGGCTTTAAAGCCTTTTGTAATTTCATCCCTTTCTACCTTTCCAGTTTTATATCAATAACACTGACCTCTTGCACATTCTATTTCCCAAGTCCACAAATTTTCACTGACAATCCCCCCATCCTTGGAATTTTGTCCTTTATCTTTGCCTCCTGGTTTCCCTGCTTTCCTTTAAAGTCTCTGCTAAAATGCTCCTCTGTACAAGAGACCTTTCCCTGTTTATTTCTTATTTGTTCATTGTTGCTTCCATGTTAGACTGTGAGCACCTTTAGAGCAGGGACTATATTTTTGTTTATCTTTCTTTGTATTTCCATTCCTTGGAACAGTTAATGCTTGTCACTTTCTTACTTTGTATTTCCAGTCCTTGGAACAGTTAATGCTTGTCACTTTGTGTAACTGGGAAGATACTCCAAATAGACACAAACAAAAGGGAGACAGAGATAAGTCTATTTTTGTGGATATATGTATGTATATATGTAAATATATATGGGGTGTTCAGGCAATGTCTCCTAGTGAAATGGGCAGATAAGAATAATTTGTTCCAATGGCCATGAAAATAGGTAATGGATAGGCCTCAAACCCGTTGATGAATTAGGGGGATGTTTTATATATGTATGTATTCATGGAGAGAGAGATGCATGTATATACACATACATATATACTAACAAAAATAGACCTGCCTCTCTCTTGTTTGAATATGTGAGTATATGTACATATGTACACAAATAAACACACATTTATGTGTGTATATATAGTGAGGAAGCTAAGTGGTAAAGTGGATAAAGCACCAGTCCGGAAGTCAGGAAAACTTGAAAACTTGAATTCAAATTCATAAGCTCACTGATCTGTATTTGCCTCAATTTCCTCATTTGTAAAATGATGATGATGATAATAATAATAGCACTTCCTAGGGTTATTGTAAGGATCAAATGAGATAAGCCTGTAATTGTAATTGTAAAGCGCCTGACACACAGTAAGCAGCTGCACAGTTGTCAATTATTACCGAAATAATTACTATTAAAATTGCTGTTAATATTAGTGATATTCTCTGGAGGTAGGTGTATGAACATTAGGTATGTGGCCGCGAGAATGAAAAATTGTGGCCTGCAGGTTAATGATTCTTTTTATTAACTCCCTTACTTTGTAAGAATTTATCCCGAGGACCACCAGTTCACCCCCCACCCCCCAAAAACTCGTCCTCCTACCAAAAGGACAATTAGATATTAACTGCGTCTTCCGGACTACGGAGGAGTTCGAGTGGGGAATGCTGATTTTGCTTGTTTCTCCAGAGTGCTGGTTGCTGTTAACAATTGGGATTAGAATCTTTGACAGCGCTTGCCCTGGGTAATCAAAACGGTTCCCGGGTAGAAAGGTAAGGCTGGCTTCTGGCCTTAGGATAGAAGCTAAGAACCAAAAGGGCCAGTGTAGCTTTAAGCCGAAATGACTGCCAGTTAAAGAGGGCGGGCATCTGTCTCTAGGGTAGAAGTGGGTAATTTAGTTTGCTCTTTGGACGACCAGCCTGCCTCTTGCGCACGTAGGGAGAAGAGCAAAAGTTCTAGGTCGAAGGAAAACGAGAAGAGATTTTTTTTTTTTTTAAGGAGCTACAGAAAGCGGAATACAAGTGAGTGCTTTTGACATGCGTCAGGCGGTCGCCTATTCCATCCTCATTGGCTGTAGCGTAGTATATTTGGAATGACCTCTATTCTAGAGAGGACGTCCTACGGGAGGCAATGAGGGACCTTCCCCTAAAAACGCGTTTTTTCTTTTTTTTTTTTAAGTATTTTTCATCTGGGTGGTTTTCTTGGTCTATCACAAGTAACTGAAGCAAGTTTGACTCCTTTCACTACCACACTCATTCTTTAAGTAGCTGTTTGCATCCATCTGAGGGTATTCAGGTACTCATTAATCTAATTAATTAAAAAATTTGGTTGAGGCTGGATTATCCCCCCACTCCCAAGACTTTCCAGTGCCAGGCCCTGGGAGTAGAGAGAGTGCTAACACTACACTTAGTTATTGGGTTATGACTTTTTTTTGGAATGCCCTGGAACATTTTTATAGCTGGTGTAGCAAGGAACTGTGGCAGACTTGAGTGCTGGTCTTAGGCTGGTTGTTCAAATAAAATCTCAATTGCTTTTCATATACATCTAAGGATAAAGAAGGAAACAAAAATACTAAATCATTTTCTATCACCCTTCCTTTAGACTTTTTAATTGTAAATTCACTTTACAAACTTGTATTAAATGCAACATCCTGTATTGGGTGTTAGTCGCATGATAGACCTCCATTTTTCTATTATTGGATCAAAGAATAATGACTGTGGTAATGGAAAGAAATTAGCCTGTTTTGTTTCAAGGTTTAATTTATATAGTATCAAATGAATGGAAAAAATCACAAAATATTAGGTATTTGGGAAACAGGGTCAAGTATTATTTTGTTTGTTGTTTTTCAGTTGTGTCCAACTCTTTGTGACCTTGATCTCATTTGGTGTTTTCTAGACAAAGATCCTGGAGTAGTTTACCATTTCCTTTTCTAGTTCATTTTACAGATGAGGAAACTGAGGCCAATGGGGTTAAAAGACTTGCCAAGGGTCCCACAGACAGGACGTGTGTGTAAGGCCAGATATGAACTCAGGAAGATGAGTCTGACTTCAGGTTCAGTGCTCTATTCACTTCACCACCTAGCTGGCCCAATTACATGGTAAAAAGGCACAATCGAAAGTATTCTAAAGCAAGAACTTTCAAATATTTTGAATAATGAAACACATTCTAACTTTGAGTCTTTATTGTTAAAAAATGTACCCCAACTCTGACAGTTATTATGTTATCCTGGGCAAGTTACAATCTTTTGGTGCTTTGGTTTTCTTACCTATAAAATAATGATAATAATACTTGATTGTGAGACTCAAATGGGATGATATCAGTAAATGACTTTGCAAACTCTGAAATACTATATAAGTATAAATATTCTATTATTATTGTTGTTGGATGCTATTAGGATGGGGCCAAAGGCGATCTAGCAAACACAGTATGTCCTCTGTTTCACCCTTATATGATTTGAAAATCACAAGACTATAGCTAAAAGTTTAATTGTATCATTTTTTAAAATTTTTATTAAATTTTCAAGCTATGGTCTTGTTAAATGTACTTATATCATGGTTCATCAGTATCTTCTCTTCAATGCAATAAAAGGCTGGTATAAGTTATAACAGTTGTTGATCTATCCTGACAGCCCAAGATTGGATCTTAGTAGGTTCTTTGATGCTATCTTAGTGTCATCACTAGTTTACAGTTTACAAAGTCAACCTGCACCCAGAGAGAAGAGGCACTGTGCCTTAAAGTTCCTTCTCTATCTTGTCATCCAAACCTTTATACTATTTTTCTTTAAAACCTTTATTTTCTATCTTAATAAGAGCTCTAAGACAGAAGGGCAAGGGCTAAGCAGTTGGGGTTAAGTGACTTGCCCACGGTCACACAGCTAGGAAGTACCTGAGGCCAGATTTGAGCCCAGGTCCTCCCTGTATAGAGCCCAGGCTTGTGAACTAGCTGCCCCTACCTGTGCTCTATTTAAAAGGTGCCATATACCTGGGACATAAATTTTTTGACTCAACTTTTTCTCGGTGTTGTGATAACATATCACATCAGTAACATCAACACTCAGTAGTAAGTAGTAGAAATGATTTTTAGAATTAGACTGATAATTTGGTGGCCAAGGTATTCATAATCTAACTTAGTGTTAGGTGTATTTTTGATTCAATACTGTATTTTGAGCATCAGGTAAGAAAGAGTTAAAATTGGGAGGGTTCTAGGACCCAGAAGGTTTGTAGATCTAAGGGGAGGAAACACGGATTGAATTGAAATTCTGATTGTATACTAGGAAGTTGCCTGTTTCCCGGTACCTGGCTTTGTGCTTCACATATATCTGCTACAAAAAGAGGTATTTTTCTTTGGGAGTTATCATTTATCGAGAGTCTTTGCCAAATGTTAATAGTAGGGGAAGAATTAGGATCCAACAAGGAGCTCTCAGTTACAGATCATATTTCATTACCCAGAACGACTCGATTTCTCTGAACAAATAAGCCAAGATTTGTTTGTCTTTGGGAAAAGATGGGGGAAAAAAGATCACATTTTTCACAATAATGATTAAATTACTTATTTCATTTAGCACTAAAGAGTGCCTAAGAGGCCCAGGTGGAGATTATTGATTATTTGCAGCCTGACAGTGAATGACTCAAAAAGTTCGTATTTGCCTTTCTCCCTGTTTCTTCTAATTGTGTAGATGGATTCTGTTTTGGTGAGTTGCTCAACCAGGGTGTGGTGGGAAAGAAAAAGAAAATCATTAAAATATTTTCTTTGGAAGAAAGATAAACAAACCTACAAACCTGTAGGAAGAGAGCATAGTCATAGGTGAGGTCTGGTAGGACTTAAATGATCAAGGAGTTCAAAGGTAATGAATGCCTGTCAAAGTTTACAGTGAAGGAAATTGGTTTGCTTTTAACGAATAAAAATGTTAAGTAAGATTAGGACAAAGTGGCAGCACACATTGAGGGATTCTGAGTGTTGTAAACCAAAATGTATTATCAAGTAGAGATTGGAAGAATATGTTTGTTTTAAAACCTCTTAGGTCTGTGTGAACAGAAATGTGAAGGCCAGTTCTGTTCATGCCCTTTCTCTTTTCAGTGTTTAAGCAGGCTCTGAATGAGTAATAACAGGTAGAACTTCTGTTTTAAGCATGAGGCCTTCTGTGCTGTGCACTCTCTGCAAAAGAGAAAAGTGAGCCTGGTGATTGTGTTTCAACAAAGAGAACACGAACACAGTTATTTATCATTTCTGTCAGGTTTTTTTGGTCCATAAGAGAGCTTTCAAGCACTTTATATTTTTATCATTTTCACAGTTCTATAGAGAATATAGCAAATGTTTTGTAAATAGTGACATGGAGTGGTTGGAAAATTATGTTTGAAATAAGGAGCTCTTCTATTTACTACATGTTGGTCAGATTCATACTCAGGGCTTCATTCTTCTTATCTGTATAATGAAGGGCCTGAACTTGACTTTTAAGGTTCCTTTTAGCTCTCAATTGTATGATCCTGTGACTGTAAAACCTATAGAAACATGAACTATCAAGAGCATTATTATTATTGAGGGGCAGCTGGGTGCTCAGTGGGTTGACAGCCATGCCTAGAGCTGGAAGGTCCTGGGTTCAAGTGTGAACCCACACACCTCCTAGCTCTGTGAGCCTGGACAAGTCACTTCACACACCCCCTTACTTAACCCTTACTGCTCTTCTGCCTTGGAACTGATACACAGTATTGATTCGAAGATGGAAGGTAAGTTAAAAAACAAACATTATTGACTATTCTCTTGCCCAAGAACTTCAGTCATTCTAAATTCTGTTCTGTGCCTACCCTACTGGACTCTTGTTTGTGATGAAGGATGTGTGTAATAAGTTGTGTGCAGGTATGATTAGTACCTTAGATTTGCCCCTGCCTTGGAGCTAATCAAATTTCCTTTGGAAAGACATTGTACTTGCACCTGGAAGCTGTTTATTTCTTTGTTTTGTCTAGGCCACCAAGTAATTGTACCTCCTGTGACTTCCTGGTGGAAAATATGGTCTGTTTTCCCCAAAGACTTTGGCTTCTCTTTTCATGTTGTTATTTTCCTTTATGTGTTATTTATCCTTTTTATATACATATATAAGGAAAAAGAAGCAACATGGTGCTATAAAAAGAGCCCTGGCTTTGGAATTGAAGACAGTCATGAATCCTCTTTCTGTGTATTCTCTGGCTGTGTGTTCCTGAACAAAGCAATTAACTTTTCTAGAATTCCTTTTACTTATTCAAAAAGAGGAGGCAGGACTGTAAGACCTTTGAAGCTCCTCTCAGATATAGACCTCTATTTCTAATGATCTATGCATCCCCTTAAAAAGATGATAAGCAAGTAGCTGTTGAATTGTATACTTTTTAACCTTAGAATCCCAATATCTTTAGTAGAGGCAAAGTAGGGCAGCTAGGTGACAGAGGGCTGATAGAGCACCAGACTCATCTTCTTAACTTCAAATCTGGCTTTAGGCACTTACAAATTGTGTGACCCTCAGCAAGTCACTTAACTCAGCCTCAGTTTACTAATTTATAAAATAAGCTGGAGAAGGAAATGGCAAGGCACTGCAATATCTTTGTCAAGAAAATCCCAAAATGGGGTGACAAAGTCAGACTAAAACGATTTAACAACAAAAAGTCAAAGTGATTAATTAACATATTGCTGGGTTCAGCATTAGGAAGATATGATCCTATTCCTCCTCTAACACACCTATTAGTTATATGTGACAAGTCACTTAAATTCTTTAGGTCTTTGGTAACTAACTCACTAGACTTTATCTGGGACAATTCCCTAGAACTTTACTTTTTTTTTTACTTTTACTTTTCTCTTTATTGGTAAAAGGAATTACAGCCAGGGGATTACCTGTGCTTAAGCTCAGGTCATTTGTATGTTTTTGAAGTATTATCTCAGGGTAAAATTCATATTTGAATAAATTGTCTTATAAAATTACAATTTAAAAAATTTCACAAAGAGTAATAAATGAACCTTGAAAAGTGTTTTAAGACTCCAAAGCAACAGTTACTTGATTTTAAGACATGCTTTGTCAGTTAACCTCCATTAAAGTCCCAACCAAGTGCCTCATCCTTCTGGCATGATGGTGAATCTGGATTTAGAAGTTAAGTCAATATAAAGCACAAATTCTGGCAGATCTCATGAGTAGAAAATGATTTAATTACCAGACCTGAAACTGAGTGTCTATTATCTAAAAACCAATCTATGTAAATTAGAAGTTCTTCAAGGTATGCCACTTAGTACAAGGAAAGTCTGGAACAAGTATTCTCTTAACTTAACTTTCATTAATGTCAATTTCCTCATATTTAAAAAGAGGGCATTGGATAGATGATCTCTAATAACCTTTCCCAGTTGTAAAATCTGATAATCCTATGATCACCAGAAGGTGAAAACAAAAAATTAACCTTTGTTGGCCCTTGCTTCCTTTGAAGCTTAGTTAAAATTTTGCTTTCTACAGGAAGCCTTTCCCAGTCTGTAATTGTCTCTGGCAATGCTAGTGCCTTCCTTCTAGGAGTGCCTCCAATTTGTCCTGTCTATATCTTGTACATAGATTTTTGCATTTTTTTCCCCTTTAGAGCAGGGGATCTTGATTTTTTTTTGATTGTTGTTTTTTTTAAGCCTTATGGCTTAAAATAATGCCTGGCATATAAGGAGACATTTTTTTAAACCTTTATCTTCTCTCTTAGTATTGTAAACCTTAAAATTTCTTAGACTTATAAATGTTGGAAATTTCACCATTGGAAAATTTCATACTTGGAAAAAATTTCCTACTGATAGTAAGAACTCTATTGGAATGTGAACCCCCTTGGCATGGGAGGATCCTTCTCCTCCCTACCTAAGACTACTTTAGGACAGAAACCTTTTGCTAAACAATGGAAAGGGCTTTGACCTATGCTTAAGCATAGAACAGGAAGTTCTTTGAGTCATGATTGATTTTAGAATTGATACAATAGAGATACTTGGAATGACAGAACCAGGCCTTGGAACGTCCAATCTCCACCCTACTCAGAGTAAAAGGATTTAGGAAGGGCTGCAGCAAGGATCAAGATGTAATTATTTGAGAATATGACCTTCAACAGACATGTGCAAAGGGGCAGACCTCTGGGCGGTCCTGGGTTAAGCTAGAGCCACCATTGGCACAGGGAAGACATGGACAGTGATTGGTAGATGTGAGAACTGAGGGGAGGGAACTTAGATGGTTTCCTTAAAGATAGCGGGGTCTGAGGCTCTGGGAGGAGGTTTTTGCTCTGAGAGGTTTTGCTCTGAAGGAGTCTGAGAGGAGAGAGGTCCTGGAGGGAGAGCTCCTGGAGAGGTCTGAGAGGAGGGCTTGCTCTGAAGGAGGCTGGAGGTGGAGGCCCATGAGACCGTTTCTCCATTTTGGTCACGTAAGTGATAGGGACTGATCTCTTTTCTTTGCCTCAGCTATCTAAGGGCTTGGGCCTTTGGCCCAGCCTAAGCAGAGGGGGTATTAAGCCCTATTCCCTTCTCTCCCCTTTCTCTCTCTCTCTCTCTCTTTCTCTCTCTCTCTCTCTCTCTCTCTCTCTCTCTCTCTCTCTCTCTCTCTCTCTCTCTCTCTCTCACATACCTTTCTTCCTCCTGTTTGTAATTAATTAAAAACTCCATAAAAGGTTGACTGCTGACTTGAGTTTTCATTTAGGAATTATATAGCTGAATTCCTTGGCGACCTTAAATTAATATATATCAGTCTTTTAAAGTGATTTCCATATCACAGTATCAATTCTAAAACAGAAGAGTGGCAAGGGCTAGGCAGTTGGGTTGAGTGATTTGCCCAGAGTTACACAACTAGGAAGTGTCTGAGGTCTGACTTGAACCCAGGTCCTCCTGACTGTAGGTCCAAGGTTTTATCCACTATACTACTTAGCTGCCCTCATGTAGTAGGCACTTAATAAATACTTGTAGATTAGATTAGCAACTCAGGAATGTTAACAACCAATTACTAAGGCCCTGAAAGATTATCCTCTCTATATGAAATAAGACTGAAGTTGTCAATAAAAAGTACAAATGAACTGAGTGAAAAACAAAATTGCTTGGATTCTTTTGGGGACTACTATCATTATACACAAGTGCTTTTAGATAGGTAATATTTTTCTTATAGACTACTGAGGATAGCAAGTTTGTGGCAGCATTAATACTATGTATTTAGTTAAGTTCTAAGCCTTTATGCAAATATAGGAATAAATTAAATTGATATAGTTTATATTGCCTATATGAATGTATAACAGAGGGCTTCTGTTGACTTCTTTTCAGTGTTAATCATGGCTTCCAGTCCAACTGTCTTGATCCGTTTGGTTGCTTCTGCATATTCTATTGCTCAGAAAGCTGGAATGATAATCAGAAATGTGATGGCTGGGGGCGACCTTGGAATTGTGGAGAAGGTACTACTAAGAGTCACATCTCATTTCATACTAATTTTATGTTCACGTAGATACAGCTAAATTATTCTAACATTCTAATGGTCAAAAGAATGTTTTTATATTGGGAAAATATAAAAGCTTTGTGCCATATGCATGAGGCAATGATAATTAGCTAACATTTACGGAGTATTTTGTTTACAAAGTATTTTACATATCCTCTATCATTTAATCTTATCAGAAGGAGCAATTGGAAGTCTTGAGCTTTATATGTGGCCTGCTTAGTTGTGAGCAGGATCCCGAAAAACATTGTACCTAGATTCAAAACTTGCTTCTGACACTCATATCTTTGCAGTCTTGGACACTTAACCCAGTCTTGGGTTTCAGTTTCTTCACCTGTAAAATGAGGAGACTGAACTAGTTGACTTCTGAAGTCCATGTCAGCCCCAGATCTATGATCCCATGAGTCTTAGAGCCCAGTCTTCTACTTAAATCGCTTGCCTTTGTGATTATTGGCTAGCCCTTGTATAATCAATATATTTCAAACCCTAGTTTGTGGTAATTTATGAGAAGCCACACAATCCTTGGCAAATGTGGCAATTCTAATAAAATGTGACAGTTACTAAAAAGTGGTTAATCTTGAAAACACTTAAATTTTCATTGTTCTCAGAGACCTTTGATGATATAGTATAATCTGTAATCCAGATATA
This sequence comes from Monodelphis domestica, assembly GCF_027887165.1. Classification (NCBI taxonomy): domain Eukaryota; kingdom Metazoa; phylum Chordata; class Mammalia; order Didelphimorphia; family Didelphidae; genus Monodelphis; species Monodelphis domestica. The sequence continues at coordinate 129,200,744 of NC_077228.1, read as the reverse complement.
ATAGTTTTCTTTCCAATACAATAGTTACAAATTGGGACAGTATTTATAGTAGCATTTAACTAAAAGAACTATCACTCAATTTAAAAAATATCCTCGTATTTCTTTTGTCTGTGTTTAGTCCTGGTAATATCATACCACTAAGTACAAATGTAGAGAAACTGGTTTTTTTGTGTGTGACTAATAAAGGCACCACTAAAACATTGTTTGACTAATACAGGCTTTCCTTAAACTTGCAAGAAACTTTGTTGAGTACTGTATCATACCTTTGTTTATGTAAGCAAATTCTGGAATTAGTTTAATCAGGGACATTTTACTGATTTACTGATTGAAGAGAGACAATAACTGTATAAATTCATAGTTTCTAGTAATAATAAATTCATAGATTCAAGTAATAGCCAAACCAGTCCTCACCATTCTTCTGTCTTAGAACTGATACTTAGTATTGATTCTAAGATAGAATGTAAGAATTTTCTTTTCTTTTTTTTTTTTAAACCCTTACCTTCCGTCTTGGAGTCAATACTGTGTATTGGCTCCAAGGCAGAAGAGTGGTAAGGGTAGGCAATGGGGGTCAAGTGACTTGCCCAGGGTCACAAAGCTAGGAAGTGGCTGAGGCCAGATTTGAACCTAGGAATTCCCGTCTCTAGGCCTGGCTCTCAATCCACTGAGCTACCCAGCTGCCCCCTAAGAATTTTCTTTAAAAGAATAACTTATTTTTAAACAAAGGTCACTGATTCAAAGGGAACAATTCAAATAAGGGCAATGCAGAAAGAAAAAAATTTACAAATATTTGTGTTGTAAAAAATTATTTGAAGTTAAAAATGTACAACATGACCATCTTTCACTTTTAAATAGAAATTTAAAATGGAATTAAATATAGGAAGCCAGCCTATTACAATTGCATGAAAATAAGTTTGAGAGAAAGAGAATGGGAGTGGAATTTCCAATAGTAATTTGTAGAGGAAAATAATCAAGAAATGTTTTTAACTGGGTACTTATGAAAGTCTAGACACCAAAGGCTTTATTCCATTTGAGAGTATATACTATGCATTATGTGTGTCTTCCTGCTTAATGTGGTCACCAATTAATTTGTTGTGCTGCAAAAACAAGATGGTCTCCCTGCTAGAATAGACAAAAAATTAAAAAAAAAAAGGACTTGCAGAGCAACCTTCTGTGGTCGAAGTTGTTAGAGAAGATGAAAGAAATATTCCAAGAAGGAAACAGAAATTTAAAATTACATGCAAAGAGGGCCATCAATACTAGGGGCCAGAGGCTATTTAAGAGCAATTGCTTTAAGAATTAAGAAAATATAACAGAAAGAGAAAATAAACTGAATCATTTGAGCTATATTACAAATGTAACATTCAATGCCCAGAGGAAGATTTAGAACCTATTGAAGAACGCTGCAATGAGGTAAGAAACATTTATTAAGTACTTGCTAGTTTTTTCCTACCCTGTAAGAAACATGCTCAGTTTTGAGATTACCAAAAAAAAAAAGGCAAGGGGGAAGCTGGGTAGCTCAGTGGATTGAGAGTCAGGCCTAGAGACGGGAGGTCCTAGGTTCAGATCTGGCCTCAGACACTTCCCAGACAAAACACAGTATTGATTCCAAGACAGAAGGTAAGGGTTTTAAAAAAAAAGGCAAAAACAGTCCCTTATCTCTAGGAGCTCATATGCTAGGGAGGGAGATAAATGATAATATGCAAATAACTTTGTACACATATATATATATATGTATATATATATATATATCTTTATATATATTTCTTTCATTATTATATATGTTGGGGAGAGAGAGAGAAAAAGAGAGAGAATGAAAATAATGGAAGGGGAGGTGGGTACTAGAGGATAGAATAGGCCTCCTTGTAAGTAGTAAGTTCTCCGTCATTAGAAAAATTCAAGCCAACAGTCAATGACTGTCAATGTTGTAGAAGTGATTTCAGTGTTGGGAAGAAATGTTTGATTAGATGACATTCAAGGCCCTTTGAACTCCTCAGATGCTTTGAGTCCTGCTTTGAAACAAAAGGGGCTGTGATGGGGAAAGTGGGTGTGGTAGAGGTAGAGCAAAACTACAAGAATTTGTAGGGCTGTTTCAAAGATAGAAATAGTATTCATTACTGTAGGACCTAGACTAAAAACTGCATAACCTTCTCACAGTAATTTTCATCTTTTGTTGTAGACATCCTCAATAGATTTACAAACCAAAGCTGACCGACTGGCACAGATGAGTATATGTTCTTCATTGGCACGGAAATTCCCCAAGCTAACAATAATAGGAGAAGAGGTAAAAGTTTTCTGATGACAAAATTTGCCTTCTTTTTGATGATTTTAAAATTTAATAAGTATCACTTGGAAATTTCTTAACTAATTATAAGTGCATATTATTGTCCTAAAGCAGTGGTTTCCAAACTTCATGTTGCAAATGCTTTTCTTTCAAAAGGTTTTTTCTCCATAAAACAATCCACCTTTGGGTAATTTTATTCAAATAGATAATTACAATTTTATAGCAAAACACAAATCTTAAACACCTAATAATATACATGTTTATTTGGCCAAAAATTGGCTAACGATGTCATATTAATGAGGAAAATAATATTGTGAGCTGTTTTCTGGTTTTATGATGAAATTTCCCAAAACATAGTATCTTTGTTATTGTTACTTATTCTTTTTTTTTTCCCAGTGGATAGCTAGGTGGTCCTTTGGGCCTGAAGTCAGGTAGACTTGAATTCAAATGTAACTTCATACACTTACTAGCCACAGTGATCCTGGGCAAGTCCGTTAACCTTTCTTCATCAGTAAAATGGATATCTCAGGGTTGTGAGAAACAAGTGAGATAACAATTCTAAAGTGCTTAGTACTGTGCTTGGTTCGTAGAAAACAGTTTTAGGTTAGCAATTACTTTCCGACTATTAATGAAGCCCAAATTTACAAAGGCGAGACGTTACCAACGTCCGTAAAACTGGCATTTTCTTGTTTGACAAACCCCTAAAGCCCAAACGTGATTTTCTGGTCCACTGGCGTGTTACGTTGCAATATATTGGAGGTTGGGAGCAGCTCAAGGGAGGAGTCTAGGAGAAGGACCCGTCTATCCGGGGCAAGCGTGCACTCTATCCTCCGCCCGCGAGGGGGCTGCAGTCTAGGTGTCTCTTTCCTCTTTCTTCCTCTGAGACAGCTGCTGTCCTCCTCCCTTTAGGAGGGCTGCATCCAGGACTTCCGGGTTCTGCACAGTTCCGCCCCTCTCCTTTCCTCGGACCTGGTACTTCCAGGGCTCTGAGCACCTGTTCCTAATATCGCAGTGGGCCAGAGGGTTGGTCATGTCTGCGGCAGGGGCAGCTGCGACCCGTGGCCTTAAACCCACGGCTCCCTACATACCCCCTGCCGGGGATGGCCCCGGCAGCCGAGTGAGCTTCCTGGGCCCCCGACCCCCGGCTGCGGTGGAGGCCATGGTTCGGGAGGTGCGAGGCTTGGACAAGGATTTATTCCGGCAGCTGCTAAAGGTGGTGGTTAGCGCCCTGCAGGGCGAGGACTGTCGGGAGGCCACCCGGCGCCTGGTGGACTCGTCGCCATTGTCAGAGTCGCAGTTTGGAGTCCTAGTCGCTGGCATGTATGCGCTGCTCCGGGAGGCCCTTCGGCTGCCTGCGTCTGCCCTCAAGCCAGACGCCTTTAGGGAGGACCTCCAGCAGCTCCAGGTGCCCGACGAGTTTCTGGCGGATTTTGCCACTGTTATCTTCGGCAGCCGGCGCCCCGACCTGGAAGGGCTTGCTCGCGAGCAGGGCGCTCGCCTCCCCACGGTGGAAGACTTCAGGTGGAGGGTGGACGTGGCCATCTCCACCAGCTCGCTGGCCCGTTCCCTGCAGCCGTCCATCCTGATGCAGCTGAAGCTCTCTGATGGGAAGGCCCATCGCTTTGAAGTGCCTGTTGCCAAGTTTCAAGAACTAAGGTACAACGTGGCCTTGATCCTGAAAGAAATGAATGACCTAGAAAAGAGATGCAGTCTTAAAATCCAGGACTAATGCTCGCTTGTCGGTGGATTAAGTTCAGCAACTCCCCAAGAAGCCTGCTCTGTGATAATGAAGGAACCTAGAATCATGAAACATGTCTCCCAAACTCTGTGCCGTTTCTCTTACTTTGCTGTAAATATTTTTCAATTAAAAATACTGATTGAGAAAAAGAACAGTAAGTTAGGATTTTTTTCTTCCTCAAAAAAATTCTAATGTAAAAGATGACAGTTTATGCCTGAAATCGGTTTTATATGATTTGTGAGGAAACAATTTTAAATAACTAATAAAGACAGAAGACTTTATAGAAAAAAAAAACCATCTCAATTCAGATCTATTCACTGTTCTTATTCTGATGAAAAGCATGTGCCACATTTGTCCTTTGTAAATAGGTTCCTTATCTAGTCATATTTAGAAATATTGTCTATATCTTTAAAATAAGAATTGTTTTTGTAGGGTAGTTAAGTGATTAATAAATATGTCTTCATTTTTAGGGTAGTTTTTTTAAAAAATTGGGAATCATCAAAATATTTTGTAAAGTTTTATTCCTAAATTTTTTGAAAGAGTAGAGACTTAATCCCTTTCTGGATTAGTGTACTAATTTGAGGACCTTGCATTGATTTATTTAGGGGGTCTTAAGTTTTTATAGCATTCCACCAAATATAAAGCTTTAAGAGGAAAAAAATTAAAATATTATTAATTTGCTTCATCTTCATTATTGTTTCCTCCCTCAAAAAAAATTGGCATTAGTTTCTTTTAGCTCAAACTTTTAAGAGTATTTAAGCCAGAGAATTGCATAGTACTATTGAATGGAAGTCTTCAAACTTTTTTGTTTCCTGGACTCCTTTACATTTTTTTCTTTATATATATATATTTGTTTTTTTAATAACTTTAAAAAAATTTAATAACTTTATTTCTGCCTTAGGATTGATACTGTTTCATTCTCAGTAAGAACTAAACAATTAGGGTTAAGTGAAGTGATGAAAGCCACACAGCTACAAAGTGTCTGAGGTCAAATTAGAACCCAGAACATTCTGTTTCCGGGCCTCGCACTCTGTTTACTGAGTCACCTAGCTATCCCTTTATTACTCCTAAAAACTTATTGAAGACTCCCATAAGACTGTTGGTTAATATGGATTTTATCAATCCATATTTATGATGTTAGAAATGAAAACCTCTAAATTTAAAAAATATTCAGTGAACAGTAAATTCATTACATGTTAACACCTAACATTTTTTCAAAAAATAATAAAAAATTAAGCAGATGGTATTGTTTTAGATATTTTTGCAAATCTCTTTAATGTCTTGACTATGCAAGACAATTAGAGTCTCATCTGCATCTTTATTATACATTTTGATAGGCTGTTTTAGTTGGAAGAATATGAAGAAAATCTCTCATGGAGATGTATAATTAGAAGGGAGGGGAGTATTTTAAAAGGTCAAAATTTCTTAATATTGTTGAAAAAGTTTTGAGAATATGGACCCCCTGAAAGGATTTCAGAGATGCCTCAGAAATCAGGACACCCCACTCAGAATTACTTCTATAGAAATACTTTTCTTAACCCCCAAAATTTCTTAAAATTTTGTAAAAAACCTTTCTTTTCTGACAGCTATATAGTCTTTTACCTTTTTAACTTGTAAAGTGAGCTATACCCTCATGTTTTTCAATAAAAATGAATATGAAACATTCAGTAAGTTCTGCATATGGACATTTTAAACTTCTACTTGTAGACCAGCACAATGGGAAAAGCCCATAATTTGCAGTGACAGAACCTGAATTTGAATCTTGGCCCCTACTGCTTAATATACTTGTCACGAAGGTTGGATTAGCTGACCTCTAAAGACCCCTTTTGCTTTAGATCTATGTATATATGACCATTGTTATATCTAGACATCACATTTCCCCCATTATATCATTTTTGTTAAATTCATAAGTTGGGAAAATTTTCTTTGACATTATTATAAATGGGTTTGTGCAGTTACAAATTTTTCCCGACATTGGTTTCAACAAATTCTCAAACACAGATAATTGTTGGCATCCTTAAATTTACATATTCCTTCATTTATTTAAAATGCAAAATCGAAAGATTTTAGTTTCTTATCTAATTGCTGAAGTATTTTGATCTGAGAACTTCCCGTTTTTGTGCAATCAGTGCACAAAAGATAAAACAGTCTCTTGAAAGAGCTTACATTTCAACAGCCAAGTACACATGCCAGAATAGTATATATGAAACAAGATAAAGAGAATAAGAAGTATTTTCATACAGGGGTATTAGGAAGTGCAGTGAATAAAGTGCTAAGACTAAAGTCAGTTAGACTTATCTTCCCAAGTTCAAATCTGGTCTCAGACACTAGTTCTGTTACATACGGCAAGCCACATGCTTGCCTCAGTTCCTCATTTGTAATAATGGGCTGGAAAAGAAAATGACCAGTCACTGATATATTTTAAAAAAACCCAAATGGGGTCACAAAAAGTTGGCCATGACTGAAAAATGACTGTATAACAGTTACTACAATGTAATTTGAGATTGAGGGGAGTAACATTTGAATAAATCTGGAAGGTTATCATTTGGTGTCACAACGAATAATATCAAAGTTCAAATACAGCCTCTGATAACTGTAAGTCACTTAAACTTTGCCTCAGTTTCTATTTCACAGAATTCTTGTGAGTCACAAATGAGATAATATTTTTAAGACACTTAGTATAGTGCCTGGCATTCTAGTTCATGTTTCATCTTGGAGGAAGGAAGGAATTTTGTAAACCCAAGTTTTGAGAGAATATTTTCCAGGCATAAAGGGCAGTTTGCAAAAGTACAGACAGAATAGATGCTGATGTCATTAAGAAACAGAAGGGAAGGTCAATTTAAGTGCATTGTAAGAAAGGTGGGCTAAGGTCAGGTTATGACCTTGTCCTTTTTTCAATTTTTAGCTACTCATGGATTTTCTCTTCAAAATAGCTGTTTTCCATCATAAAATGATATTGTTGCATTTGTACAAAAATTAGTTAAAAGATGCAAGATGCTTAAATTTAATTCTTGTAGTTTTTAAAACAACTATAACCATTTAAAAATTTTTAGTTGCAGAATTATTTGGAAGTCAGCTTATATGTCATACTTAAAAATGATGTTAAATATAAAAGATATTATACTTCTTTTAACTTGCACAAAGGATTGTTTAATTTAAAATTTAAACAGTTATTAAAATACCGCTAGCATCTTGTAATGGCAGATTGTGCTGAGTTCAGTCTTCAACGTCAACTCAGATTTGACTTTGTGCACAGTGTAGTAATTGTTAATTGGAGAACATTTTCCATAATAGTCTTGCTTTTCTTGACTTTGCTTTGAATTTTTTTGATTTTTAAAAGTAGGTTACCTGTGTGATAATTATACAAAAAATTTTTGCTAATTTTGACTAGTGCTTCATCCCTGTGTTCAGGACTTTCATGACCACAGGGGGAACACCCCCCACAATTCAAAAAACTTTAGTTAGGTTTAGCATATCAAAAGATCATATATTTAGAACTAAAGCAATCTCAGGCCAACAGATAAAGAAACTGAGACCTGGAGACAATTTGTGTCTTACTCAAGGTCATATAGGTAGTAAGTAGTAAGAGAAAGACTTGAACCAAGATTCTCTGGCTTCAAATATAGCACTCTGTATTCACCATACTTCTAATTAAATGGAAAGTATGATATTATTAAATTTTAACATAGGAGTACCCCTTGGCTTAGACCATGGGACTAGCCACCTATATCACTCCCTTACCTTCACTCTGTTATGTGGTCTTATACAGGATTCAATGATAGAGAAATCCACTGTTAAAGGGAATTGCACTTTAAAATTGCTTGATTTGATAATAAACTGGTCCACCATTGCTATTCAACAAATTTGCTTTTAGCCCTTGCCTAAGGTTTCCCCAAAAAGCAGCAAGTGAGAGAGTGAAGAGTTCTATAAAAAAAAAAAATACTGTACTCGCTCTTATTGGCATAAGCTTTCCAAAAGTTTTTATTAATTTGACCATTCAAAATTCATGCAATGTTCTCTTTAGGGAGAAATGTCCAAACTACCAAGTTCCTTATACCCTCAAACATCTCTCAATACAATTCATTTTGAAATAACATTTATAGGATACTTCAACAGGAACATTTCATAATATAAAACAGTCACAGTTCAGGGTTAACATTATGTTTCATCAAAGGATAATAATTACTTTTGGTCCTTGCTTTTGAAGAATCAGTTTCCAGAAACTACTTAATTCTTCCATGTTCATTCTTTTCAAGAGCTTTTATTTTGATTCTTACCCTAATTTGATTAAGTTGAATCTTAACTTTAGAAGTTATCTTCTAATTGCCTATGTAGTACATTTTGTTGTTTAGTCCTTTTCAGTCATGTCCAACTCTTCATGATCCCATTTGAGGTTTTCTTTCTAAGATACTGAAGTGGTTTGCCATTTCCCTCTTGAACTCATTTTAGAGGTGAGGAAACTGAGGCAAACAAGGTTAAGTAACTTTCTCAGAGTCACACAATTAGTAAGTGGCTAAAAGCCAGGTTTGAACTAAGAAAAATGGATCTTCTTGACTTAAGGTCTTATACTTTATTTACTTTGCCATATAGCTGCCCTATTTAAAATTTTATTCTCTGAATAGAATATAAACTTCTAAGGAGCAGGAACTCTTGTTTTTGTAATTCCAGGAGCTAGCATAGTGTTTTTATATAGTAGACATTTAATACTTGTTGGCTTGGATTGGATAGTAGAAAGGATAGAATAATCACTGTCATAGGTTTATTTATATTGTCTTTGGGAAGACTAAAGCTTTCCCCCCTTCATTTCTTTTTCTTAAGGTTTTATGAAACACTAGAGATAGGGGACATTGAGGTGGTTCAGTGGATTGAGTGCGAGGCCTATAGATAGGAGGTCTTGTGTTCAAACACGACCTCAAATATTGCTTCACTTTGTGACCTTGGGCAAGTCACTTAACCCCAATTGCCTAGCTCTTAGTGCTCTTCTGACTTAGAACTGACATTTAGTATTGATTCTGAGATAAAAGGTTAGAATTAAAAAAAAAAAACAACCCACAAAACTCAACTGGAAATAGCTGGTAGATAGAGATCTGAACTTGGAGTCAGGAAGACCCAAGTTCAAATATAGTTTCAGACACTAGCTAGGTGAACCTGGGTAGTTCTTTTAACTTTGTTTTAGTTTCCTCAATTGTTAAATGAAAATAATAATACCACCTATGTCATAAGATTATGAGGATCAAGTGAAATAATATTTGTAAAATACTTAGCACAGTACCTGGCATATATAGTAGGCCCTTAATCAATGCAATTTCCCTCTCTTCCTTCCCTCTCTCCCTCCCTCCCTTCCTTTTATTTCAGAGAATAAATTGGCACATTTTAAATTGAGATAATGAACCAGATGTGCCTCATTATGATACTAGTTGGTTCATCGTTGGTTTTGGTATAATCTATACCCCCAGTGGTAGGCTGAGTAGAACTATTGAAACCTATGAAATTGTATTCCCAGTGCCATTGATGCATACATAGTACAGTTTCTGTGTTGTGAGAATTTATTTTTCATATACTGTAATAATTTCTATAAGAGAAAATTGCTGTACATTTCTCTGGAATATGGATCAGAGATACCATCTAGTCTTCTCCTTTTACATTTTCTTTGTCCTTGGGAATCCCAAGGAATGCCTTCCTTTTAACAGAATTTGGTTAATAAATGAAGGGGAAATGAGTTTTTCCAGTCTACGTGCAAAACTTTACCTGTTTGTTTGGGGAAGGGCTGAGGGTCTAATGAACCACCTAGTACCAGTTAAAGATGTCTTGGGATGGTTGGGGGGGGGGAACTGAATAATGACCTCCTAAAAATCTTTATTAGGTGGTCTGACCCAGCTGAGGGGGGTCACTGGTATAAGAGACAACTATGGACTTATATCACTTTATCAGTAATGATTCTGGCCTAACCAATAAACCTGATATAGTCAATAAACATATGTTCTTATCCAAAAATCAGTTTTGAGATAATTTTAATCATAACAGTGTAGTGACTTTTTCTTTCATTGTTCTTTTTTGATTTAGGATCTGCCTGTTGAAGAGGTAGATCAAGATCTGATTGAAGATGGTCAGTGGGAGGAAATTCTGAAGAAACCTTGCCCAACACAATATAGTTCTATCAAAGAGGAAGATGTAAGATTAATATTTATGATTACCTTAATTTTAGACCAGAGTTTACCTTCTAAGAAAGCTATTCAAGTAAGGTAACATTACAGGTTTTAATAATATTGAACCATGGTTACATGTGTAATGAGTTTTAAAGAATTGTTTATTCAGCGTTTATGAAAGATGATAGCCATAGAAATTAAATTCTTTAAGAGTTGACAAAGAATGATCTAAAGAGTTTGTGGGAGGGGGCAGAGTTTTTTGTTTTTTTTTAGTTAGGAGTTAGAAGAACTTCCTTTTGGTGGGGGGAATTTCTTTTGTTGATGTTAATCTTTGTAGACTGACTAACTTAATAGACTCAGGTAAGTTGCTTAGCAATAAGAGGTAAAGTGACTGGCCTTTATTTACACAGAGCCATCAAATGTCAGAGGCAGAATGTGAATTTTGGGGTCTTCCTTACTCTTAGTCTGGCCCTCTCTCCATCGTGACTCTCCAAATAATATAACAATGCACCCATGACCTGAATCAGCAGTATTTTTGTAGGCAGATATAGTGCCATTACTTGCCCTTTTGTTTTTGATACTTCTGCATGAAGTCAGTTCTTCATTTAGAGAATTAATTTAATTTAACTAACGATGTCCAAAGAGGAGATGAAGCAGAATGTCCTCTCATATCCCCATGGGAGAAATTAAAAGCCAATGTGAAGCCTTTATGCATTCACTTAGGTTAAACCTTAGACCACAGATAAACATTGAACTACTTTCTTTCTTCAGAATAAATCCATTTATTCATTTGTTAAATACATATTCATGCTTCCTCCCTAGATTAGTGCATTGGTATCAAACTGAAATAGAAATGGATTTTTGGTAGCCACATATTGACTTAGAAAAACATAAATTGGGACCAGTTAGGTGCTTCAGTGGATTGAGAACCAGGCTTAGAAATGGGAGGTCCTAGGTTGAAATCTTATCCTCTAGACACTTCCTAGCTGTGTGCCCCTGGGCAAGTCACTTAACCCTCTAAATAAATCAACAAACATTTATTAAATACCTGATGGGTTACTAGGAACCATACTGGGTGCTTGGTATATAAGTACAAAGAATAAAACAATCTTCACTCATGGCAACATTCTAATGAAGGAGAAAGTAAATACATATAAAATATACACTATGGATTAAAATCGATGAAATAGAAATATATACAAAGAAGCTTGTAGTTTGAAAGAGAGGTTACTAGCAGTTAGGGCAAGCCAAAGAGGCTTCATACAGAAAATGGTCCTTAAACTTCCAACTTAAAGGAAAAGAAGGAGTCTGTGTGGTAAAGGTACTGATGCATTACATAAGGCATATGGGATATATAGTGCAGTCATGGAGACAGGATAGAAGAGTGTGAGAAACAGAGACAAGACTAGTTTAGCCAGGTCACAATGGGTTGGGGAGTCAGGAGGCAGGAAAGAGGCTGGAAAGACAGACTCTCACTTCAGGTCTTGCCTCTGATACATATTTTCTATGTAACAGACTGTTACTTTTTGATATCCCTGGAAATTCTGTAAGTGTAAAGTTGCAGACAGATTGCTAGCCTGCATCTATAGGAAGTTTCTATTCTAGGACTTCCCCCACATCGATGAAATCACTAGTCACTACATATAAATACACATACACACATTTACTATATGGTAATGACTGATCTTTTTTTTTTTTTAAAGAAACACATCAGAACTTAATCTATCCACTTAAATGTTGTCCCTATTATTCATCTTAGTCTGCCACATACAATGAGGCTGCCATTGAAATATTTTTGAAGCTTTCTTTTTGAAATTTGTCTCTCAGAGATCTGGTGTATTCTTCTGAGTAGAGGGAAATGGTCTGCATTTTGAGGTAGGAAACATTTTTGGAAATGAAAGGTATTTGAAACCAAATCGTAACTTATCAAGCTAGTAACAGATTTTTGGGTTAAAGCTGATGTTGAAGTATCTCTGATAAAAGTCTAATTTCTTAAACATATAAAGAATTAAGTAAAATTTTTAAGAATACAAGTCACTCCCTAATTGATAAATGGTCAAAGGATATGAACAGGCAATTTTCAGAAGAAGAAATAAAAGCTATCTATAATCATGAAAAAAAATGCTCTCAATCACTATTGTTTAGAGAAATGCAAATAAAAACAACTCTGAGGTACCACCTCACACCTATCAGGTTAGCTAATATGATAGAAAAGAAAAATGATAAATTTTGGAGATGATGTGGGAAAATTGGGACACTATGCACTGTTGGTGGAGTTATGAACTAGCCTAGCCATTTTGGGGAACAATTTGGAACTGTGTCCAAAGGGCCATAAACCTATATCCTTTGATACAGAAATACCACTACAAAGTATATATCTTAAACAGATTTTTTTAAAGGGGAGGAAAGGGCTTTTTTGTACAAAAATATTTATAGCAGCTCTTTTTGTGTTGGCAAGAATTGGGAACTGAGAGAATGCCCATCAACTGGGGAATGGCTGAGCAAGTTGTGGTATGAAATTTTAATAGAATACTATTGTGCTATAAGAAATAATGAGCAGGATGATTTCAGAATAACTTGGAAAGACTTGGCTGAACTGATGCAAGTGAAGTAAGCAGAACTTTGAGAACATTGTACATAGTAATAGTAATATTGTACAATGATCAACTCATAATGTGACTTCAGTTATTCAGATAGGTTTTTTCCCAGTGATTACAAGTTAGTGAGACTTTCCTACATAATGAAACTGATGAGTACTTTTAATTAGCCTTTTAAAGTATCATATCAGAAAGAGTACTTTTTCAATTTCAGTGAGAAGAAAAATAAATTTTGTAATTTAATGTAGTTAGGTTTATAATTATGATTTTATTTCCTAAAACTGAGTCTTTTCCTTGGTGTTTTTCAGCTTGTTGTATGGGTTGATCCTGTGGACGGTACCAAGGAATACACTGAAGGTTAGCCTCTTATTTACAGTTCTTTATGATAATACACACGAATAATAGAGCCTATTTCCAGTTCCTTTATATGAAAGGCAAGTGTCACAGATCTTGTACCTTCCCTAAGACAGACATTGCATCCATACTTTTCCTTAACTAACTAACCCTTCCTGGACTCCCCAGCTACTTTCAACCATTGCATATTAAACCTCTTTACTCCCCTTTCAGATTATATTTCTATCTGTATCTTACTCTCCATATTCTCAGGCAGTTAAGTGGCACTGGAGTCAGGAAGACTTAAATTAAAATCCAGCCTCAGACACTAGCTGTATAACTCTAAGCAAGCCACTGAACCTTTGTCTGCCTCAGTTTCTTCATCTGTAAAAATGGGGAAAATAATAGCACCTACATCCCTGGGTTGTTGTAAGGATCAAATGAGATAATTGTAAAATATTTTCCAAAACTTAAAGAACTGTATAAATGCTATTTCTTATATCATATGCTAGCTACCCTTTTAGAAATAAATTTTAGTTATATAGCCAGCATTTTTTCCCTTCTGATGTTCTCCTTAGTGTTTGAGTCAGAAGAATTAAAGATTCAAGAAATTAAGCTAAAACTTGCTCCTACCTATAGAAAGAAATTGAATGTCAGAGATTTGACCTGCATTCCATGGATATTTTTCCTCTATTTCCATGTTTGAAGGAGAGGATACATATTTCTTGAATCATTTCCATGTCTCATAGCTAAAGCAGAACTTTTTTCCCCCTGAAGTCTTAAAAACATCATATAATCAATTTCTATTAGGTGTGATCATATTACATAAATGTGAATCATTATTTTAATATCCAAACTTTTCTTTTTTTTTTTAAACCCTTACCTTCCATCTTGGAATCAATACTGAGTATTGGTTCCAAGGCAGAAGAGTGGTAAGGGCTAGGCAATGGGGGTCAAGTGACTTGCCCAGGGTCACACAGCTGGGAATTGTTTGAGGCCAGATTTGAACCTGGGACCTCTCAAGTCTCTAGGACTGGCTCTCAATCTACTGAGCTACCCAGCTGCCCCCCCAAACTTTTCTAAAGGAAACTCTAATTATAATTGGAATCGCCATCAAATATGGAGAACTTATCTGTAATTAGTTAAGGAGATCATTTGTTTGTTCATTAAATTATATAGGGAAAGTTGTAAACTTTAATAATATAGGACAGGGATGTTACTCGGGGACAGAGTATAATATAAAGCATAAAGATGACTTATGGCTAGTTCATTCAGTTATTTAAAAGAGAGATGTCAAACTTTAAGGCAATCTAGAAAATGAGAGCTGTTGAGAACCAGATTAAAATGTAATTGAGAAGTGTTTAACAAAATAAATAAAAATACTATATAAATACAACATAGATAATGTTAATTTCTGGTTTTCTAAGCTAATACAAAGCCCACAATGATTTATTTCTATTTGAGTTTGACATACTGATTTAGAATATGGTAATAATGAGACTAAGTCTAGTTCTCTTGCAGAGAGTTTCTGTTTTCTTCAGCCAGTAACCTGAAATTCATACCTTTGGCCAAGAAAGATTGAATTAACAGAGTCTTAGGCACCAGCCTTGCAAATGACTAGTTCACAGGCTATTGGGTACTAAGCCCCACATTCACCACCCAGTTGTGACAACTTCTTCCCTTGTACAGATATCTCTTCCACATTGTAGATTTTCCTATCATACTTTCAATATATTGGGGGTTGGCATAAGAAATTAAATGGAAATTTTGTAGACCTCCCAGATGATATGTAAAGGTCAGCAGATGTCACACAAAAAGTTTAGAAACTCAGAAATGCATAAAATACTTGCATAGTATTATATAATTAATACCAATATATTTTATCTTTTAATACCACAAATATATTTAATTTCTTTTACTGTAAACACCTTATAAAAGAAAAAGGAAAAATTCAGACTTCTAGTACAAAGGGAGGGCAAAATATTTTACAACATATTTCCAGATTTTGGGGGCACTATTCCCCTAACTCCAAAGTTGTGGAAGAGATATTTGGTAGTTAGGGCTGTAGTGGTTTTTGGTTGGTTTTTAGTTTGTAAGTGGTTTTTCCATTTCTGACATAACTCCAATTCTCTGGCAGTGCTGGATAGTCCCATTCTGGAGAACTTGGTCTTGTCATGATATTTGAAGACCTGGTTCAGATATTGTCAGTAAAAGATCCAGTTGCCATCATTCCTGAGGCAAAAGAAATCTCAAGATGATGATTTTTGCCATAAGGCTAAGTTGAAGAACCCAGAGAAGACATTACCACCAATTATTGGACCTAGATCATCTTACTGTCTTAGAACTTCCCACTTAATTTTATCTTCACTCCTCTTCTTAATACTGGTTATTCAAGAAACATATATACTTTGAGCAAAAAGTAGGTAAACATCAGGAAACCCTCCAGTTTCCTTCTTCATAATCTCCCTACTTCCGGATCTCATTGGTGCCTTAGTTCAATTTAATGAGCATTTACTAAGTACTTAATATGTATGAAGTACTCTACTATGTGCTGGGAATTAGAAATGCCCTTCAGGAGCTTCTACTCTAATGGGAGATATAACCGTAGTACAATAATAAACATGTTGCCAACAACACTGTGATAAATGAGAAGTGATTCAGACAAAATGAAATAAGGAATTTTAGGATGGTGATGTCAGATTTCACTGGAGGAGTAATTAAGAAAAGCTTCCAGGTAAAAGTTTACCTGAATGCAGCAGGACTGAAATAATGGAAAAATGTGATTGCTGAGCCACCAGGAGTGGTGTTTTTTGTGAGAAAGGGAAGTGGGGGTCATGGGAGCCAATATGGTTTTATCAGGAGGGGGTCATGTTAGGCTAACCTTTTTTGTTTTTTGATAGGGTTAATAAACTGGTAAATCAATGGAATGCCACAGAATAGCATACATTGGGGCATCTATTGACACTGTACTAGGCTCTGGGAATGCAAAGGGAAAAATGTAACAGCTTATATTCAGAAATAATAATATTTCTGTTTTACCATATGTGGAGTCTGCATGCCACTATGTTGGATTTGACAGATATCAGGAAGTTTTCAGCCCTGTCATAGATACATTCACTGGCAAGAACATAGGCCTTTCTATTGTGAACATCAGATCAATAAATAGCAGCCTCAGTGCTCATCAGCACCATCACCCACTGATCACCAATGCATGTCTCCTCCTTATTCCTCTCAATCTTCTTGGATCACTTCTCTCCTGATGCCAGTTCCTGGTCCACATTGCCAACACTTGGAGTTGCTTCTTCCATGGAGGGTCTAGAACTCTCCACTGCCGGAACAGACTCATATACCATGTGGCTTAGAGAAAAGACAGTTAAAATTGGAAAGTCCCTGGGATTGAATTCAGTCTCTTCTACTTATTTCCTGTATCACCATAAGGAAGTTACTAATCCTTTTTGAGCCTCACATAAAATGTAGGGGTTGAGTTAACCTTGATGTGAACTATTGGTGACACCTAAGACTCCTTTGACAAAACTGCAGCCCTACAAAATTAGCAGCATTGCCTTTATAGGAAATCTGCAGGGGATATGTTGGGGAGGTACTCTTTGGGAAGTGGAAAAAATTGTGACATTTTCTTTGTATGTATTAGTGAATATACTGTTTACACATTGATCTTAATGAATATATACTAAATTGGAGGCCACATGAAATAATTCAAGAAAATAATGGAAAAATGACTCATTTATACACAGGTCTTCTGGACAATGTAACAGTTCTTATTGGGATTGCTTATGAAGGAAAAGCAATAGCAGGAGTTATTAACCAACCTTACTACAACTATCAGGTATAATATATTAATACAGATGTATTTCATTTGTTTTGTAACAAATTTTGTAAATTTCTGTTGTGCTGGGCATGTAAAGGAGCCATCTGAGACTTAGTCCAACTTTTGTCCTTGATGCCTTTCTTTTTAACAATTTTACTAACAATTTGGATTTTTTAAATTGATGACTTATCTGATTGACAACAGAAAGTTTGGAAGGATTCCCAAATATATTGAATGACAAATATTAGAATATGACAGCTTATTCAGACATCACATTCATTGTTTTTTACAGCATAGTAATGACATTGTTTGCTTAGCTATACCCCAAAGAGCATCTACTTTGTTTCTAGTTCTTTGTTAGTATTTTTTAAAATGTTGCTATAAATGTTTTGAGATATATGGGACCTTTCTGTCTTTGATATCTTTGGGGTATTACATATATAGCAGTGGAATTAGAATACTTTTGTTAATTTGGATACCTTACTTTTAAGAGGAGCTAGGAATGTGTTAAAGAAGTAATGTACTAGGATCAAGGAATAATATGAGTCATTTTGTTTTGAGTAATATTTAATAATCATTGCCAGATTGTATTTGCTCAATTTGTTGAACTGGCATAATTCTTGTCAATTTGGATGAAAACAGCATGCTACTGTGGAAAAAGAGGTAGATTTAGGTAGACCTGGGTTCAAAGCCCACTTCTAACACTTATTAAATGTGTGACCAAGGGACAGTTACCTGATTTCTAGCCTCAGTTTCTTCATCTGTAAAATTGTGATGATATCTGGTAGTATATACTTCACAGAGTTATTGTGAGGATCAAATGAATTAATGTATGTAAAGTACTTTACAGATCTTTAAGTGCTATGTTACCTATAGTAATAATAATGACCTTTTTACAGAGACTGGAAAGAGAAAGCACAGTTTTGTTTTCATTATTTGGTAATTCCAAAGATGAAGTACAGCATTCTAAAACTATAAGTTTTAAGTGAAGGAACTGAGAGAAAAGAACCCTGATTAGGCAAAAAAGGAAAACCAGTAATTAGAAGCCCATCATCATATGATCTTATATGCCTAATTAGGAGTAGACATTTCCCCCCTTCAAAAAGTACATCTTTTGTGTTACCCTGCCATTATAACACTTCATAGGATTGTTGCAGGATATTTGTTTCTCAGTGCCTTTTGTGGTTGATTTTTATTTCCTTTCAGTAAAAGCATGTATTTCTTAGAAATATCACAGTAAAGTGCCAATTCAAATTGTGATACGTTTAGGATGCCTTTTAATGTTTGTAGTTATATTTAGTTATATGTATATATATGTAGTTATATGTATATATACATATATGTATATATATGTATATATATTTAGGTCCTAGTTGATCACATTGTAAACTAATATTCAGCACTGAAAATTAAAAGGGGATATTGTAATCAGAATTAAAACTAATACATTGGATTATTTATCTCTAAGTCTCTAAGTGATTTGAAGAGATCATTAATTTTCATCATATCTTTTGAAAAGGTTAGAAAAACTAATCCTACCCAAAGAGCAGTGAAAAGAAGTTAGGGGAATATAATAGTGAAGAAAAAGTGAGAAATAAAACTGGAATTTTAGTTCCTGTTAACCAAACAGATATTATACATAAGTTTTTAGCATTGTTGCTACCAGGTGGTGACAGTTATTAAAAGAATTGCTTACTGTATGCATAAGAATCCATTTGTCCTCTTTATTTTTTCTTTCTGTATCTGTCTTATTTTATTATCTCGTTTCCTCTAAAACTATCAATCTTTTTAAATTTTTTTTCTCTCACTTCCTGACGTTGGGCAAGTCATAATCTCTCTTTCTCATCTGTAAAATTAAGGCAGCAACTAAAGGACCAGTAAGGTCCTGACTTATTCTAAAACCTATAATCCAGTGATTTTTCTGATGTTTTTATCTTCAGGTTTGCCTCAGTGGCCTGAAATAGTGCTATTCAGACTCAGCTACAAGCACTTTTTATTTGCTGGTGGCACTCAGGAATGGAGTGGGTAATGAGTCTTAAACTTAGAAGAAGTAGTGAATATCAGAAGCAGAAATGTATTTACAGAAAGTGGAGCCCCTTCATGAACATAACTTTGTGTATGTGGCTCTGTATTAACGTCAATGTATCTCAATTATTGCTAAGAAATCAAAATACCATCTTTCTGCTTCACAAGAATAATTTTGAGATCATTGAGCTAAGATTATGCAAAGGCACTTTAAGCTTTTGAAGTCAATCATTAGAGTAATCAATTACTATTTATTAAGCACCTTCTATGTACTGAGCACTTGGGGATACAAAAAGAGGAAAAAATGTCCCTTGCCCCTCAAAGAGTTCATAATCTAACCAGGAGCTTACAGTCCAATGAAAGAAAGATTTAAGTCCAAGGTTATATCATCTTTATCTTTTTAATCCAGAATGTTAGGGAATAAAACTCTCACCTTAATTCTATCTTCTTGACAGCCTTTAACTGACAGCTTATTCAGCCACAATAGTTGTCCTGTGTAAGATTTAAATTAATATCCAATAACTCCAAGTATTATATTTTGTAAAGTTCATTAATGATCACTTGAAGTAGAAAGAAAATAAACTTAAAAGAAATAGAAATAAAACCTGAGTAAAACTCTCCTTACTCTCACTTCACCTCCACAAACTGTGATCGGGGGAAAGAGAGAGAGGCAGGGTCATACACAAACTTTATCTCTAAAATGTAAGAATGTAACATGAGAATGAAAGTGGGATTCTGGAATATAGAATTCTGAGGAGCAGATCCTAATTACACACCTGCATAATGTGCATGATAGTGAACATTCCTTGAGTAATACTGGTAGTACAGAGGACTGTTCTATCTTTCTTCTCAGTATATTGCAAACCACCTTATTTCTCAAAATAATAGAAAATTTCATGTTATCTAGGAACCATGGTAGTGCTGTGTTAATGTTATATCTTTTCATGTGTAATTATAATAACATGACTAAAGTGAAACATTATACCTTTCACTGACTTTTTTGCTACAGAGGTATTACATATTATTCTTTCATTGATTTGTTTAGGAAGGAAAAGATGCCGTGCTGGGGAGGACAATCTGGGGAGTTTTAGGTTTGGGTGCTTTTGGGTTTCAGCTGAATGAAGTGCCTGATGGGAAACATATAATTACCACAACCCGTTCTCATTCCAACAAGTTGGTAAATGATTGCATTTCTGCTATGAATCCTGATGAAGTTCTCAGAGTGGGAGGAGCAGGAAATAAGGTAATATAATTGATGTTTGTCAGAAAAAAAGACAGAGGAGTTACAAAATGTTGAATTTATTACAATTTTTCTTCTTCGATGTTTTGTTCTATAGAATTAGTCATTTGGTAATGTTCAGACTTACCAATTTGGTATAAATGAGTATTTAATTAAATGTGTGGAAAAGGAATGGGAGTGATAAAATGATGCCAGTAAAGTTAACTCTAAAATGTAAAACAGGATTTTTATCTAGTTTTTTAATTCTAAATTCAAACCCACTAAAACTTTTGATTTTTCTTTCTAATTCTGTTTTTCTAATCATTTGCCTGTGATTAGAAATAACCCTTCTAAGCCAGAAATAAGTTAAAGTGGCCCAGGCGTCCCTAATATTATAGCTAAAGAAAGTTAATAGCAAGTTTTTAGGGTGACTGTAGAAATATTTATTGTTACCTAATTTCAAATTAAAAATAACTTTTGAACATGAATGATTCTGAAAGAAGTAACTGGTAAGAAGTTAAAAAAACTTTTTCTTATATATATGAAGCTTATTTTTACAGAACTATGAACTTATGAATTCATTTTGCTAACAAGGACGTCAAATTGTCCTACTGACTTTATCATGATTCTTGAATGCTTTATTCTCATTTGAGAGTTATACTTTTGAACTGGCTATATTTATTGCTTTGGGTAACTAGATCCAGTTTCCAAGATCTTATAACTTTAAAAAAAATCCTTACAGATCATTCAGCTGATTGAAGGCAAGGCATCTGCTTATGTATTTGCTAGTCCTGGCTGTAAGAAGTGGGATACTTGTGCTCCAGAAGTTATTTTACATGCTGTAGGAGGTGAGTAAGCAAATCCAGAGGTTCTTTTGGATGAGGCAGAAATTGTCTTAAGAATTTGATACGCTAGGGTGCAGCTGGGTGGCTCAGTGGATTGAGAGCCAGGCCCAGAGACAGGAGAGAGTTCCCCGATTCAAATCTGGCCTCAGACACTTCCTAGCTGTTTCTGGCCTCAGACACTTCCTAGCTGTGTGACCCTGAGCAAGTCACTTAACCCCAATTGCTTAGCCCTAACTGCTCTTCTGTCTCAGAACCAATACACAGTATTGATTCTAAGAGGGAAGGTAAGGGTTAAAATTTTTTTTTTGATATGCTATAGTATCAATAATGTTGCATGTATTTTATTAGTAACTTTTGTTTTTTCATAATTTTCAGTTCCCATTGAATCTCAGTATCAATGATGTCCTAGAGAGCCATCCCATACAATAAGTGACTTTTGAAAGATTAAAAAAAAAGTTCAGCAAAAGTAATAAGCAGCATATTTAAAAAGTCTAATGTTCTGTACAGTGTTTAAAACCTCTGGTCTCCCACATATTTAAAGAAGTAAAAGGAGGTATTTTCTCACACTTTTCCTTAGGGCCAAACTTGGTAATTATAATTTCATTTCAGTTTCAGTTGTTACTTAACATGTTCAAATAGCATATCCATTTTTATTTAGACACTAATTGAAAAAAATTTATTACCATATCCTATATTTTGGTATAAATCTGCCAGAAACATTTTTATTTAATTTTAACATTATTTTATATCCCAGTCATTTCTACCTTGGAGAAAGAGCTATCTAAATTAGCATGGCTACTCCATTCCTCCCAACAAGTCTCTCTGTCTCAAGATTTGAGGTAATATTTATAGGAACCAGAAAAGATATTTTAATGTTTTAAAATATAGTTTGGGGTTTAATATTCTAAAACAACAGTCATTACTTACTTCCTTTGTTCTCCAAAAATGAAAAAAAAAATGGTTCAGCTTCCTATGTTCAAAACTGTTCTTAGACCAGGTCAATAAACTTCAGAAGGTGGGGGACACAATAATCTTAACCATCAAATCAAAACAAGAGTTACTTTTTGTTAAAAGGTTGATTTCTATCTTTAATCCTTTTCCTTATGAAAAGCCTTTTTATCTACATTTCTAAAAAGAGGATAGGGGAGGAAGTGTGGAAAAAGCTGTTAGACCAGAGAAATCATTATTTCTTAATATTTTCAATTTTGCTAAAAGAGTTTTTAAATATGTTTCTATTCATTCTTAACAGGCCTTTCTTTGGAAAATTATACATAAGCAGATTTTTCAATTTAATTTTCCCTATTTAACAAAAATGTATTTTAGTTAATTTGTGAAGAGCAGTCTTTCTTGACAGGTTAAATTTTTATCATCATTGTCATCAGTTAGCAAGCATTTATTAAGCTCCAACTCTATCCCTGACACTGTGCTAGGCTCTGGGAATGCAAAGGAAAAAATGAAATAGCTTATATTCTGTTTCACCATATGTGAATTCTGCATGCCACTGTGTTGTATGCAACATAACCTTAATTTAGAGGGATGCTTTCCACCCCATCTAAAAGAATATGGTAAACATATTTTGTTAAGATGCTTTTAAAAATTGTCACTTGGACTATCTTTATTAGTAGTAAACACTACCTCATAAAATCAATTTTTGGGGGCAGCTAAGTGGCTCAGTGGATTGAGACCCAGGCCCAAAGATAGGACATCCTGGGTTCAAATCTGGCCTCAGACACTTTCTAGCTGTATTACTCTGGGCAAGTCACTTCACTCCCATTGCCTAGCCCTTACCACTCTCCTGTCTTGGAACTAATGCACAGTATTGATTCCAAGGTGGAAAGTAAGGGTTTAAAAAAAATAAATTTTTATCACCTAGAATATACTTAAGGCAAACATTTAATATTTTTATTCATCGATTTCATTTAAGATATTCTATTGTATTTCTCATTAGGCTATTTAGTGTTTAATTATATAACATACTACAATTTTATTTTGTGAATTTATTTCAGTGAAACCTATAGTCTCAGATAAATGGACATAAAGTACACAGAGAAAAAACAAATTAAAAAGAAAAAAACAGTGAAATTATGTCAAGGAAAGGTAATAGGAAGTAGAAAGAATGAAGGGAAAGCATCCATATTAATAATAAATTTATTTTTGATAGAGTGGTAATTAAAACTGGATAGAGACTAGGGAGAAGAATTTTATGATACAAACATGGATCAGACTTTAGGAAGATTTTTTAAAAATGAGAACAGAAAATATGTGAATATTCATTTTCTTTGTAATCCTAATTTAAAAGTGATTGATAAATGAATAATAGAGAATGATTATGTTTAAAATAACTACCAGGAAAATAAACCATATGAACAACCATTAAGAGTCCAAGGTGCAGTGAGTTAAGCAAACATTTTAAATGCAATTTCTTTTATTAAAATCATACATTTTCTTATTTGATTAATCTTTTGTTCCTTTTTAAATAATCCTTACTTTCTATCTTAGAACCAATACTGTGTATTGGTGGTCACCCACCTAGGAAGTGTCTGAGGCCAGATTGGAACCTAGCACCTCCTGCCTCTAGGCCTGACTCTCTATCCACTGAGTCACCTAGCTACTCCCTTTTGTTCTTTTTTATTGATATCTTTTGTTTTTACATCAACTACATTTCCTAAAGTATTTTCTCTTCTCCCCTCCCAGAGAAATAATCTTCTTAAACAAGAATGTAAACAGTTCAACAAAGCAGCACTTAGAAAAATCTTGACATAATACAGTGTTCCACACTTATTATATATGTAATATATTACATGTATAGGATTGTAGCACCTAGAATTTTAACCAATAAATAAAATAAGACCATTTCCCCAAGTATAACATAGTTCATTAATAGGGATATTTGAGCTATTAATAAAGGATGGGTATGTCACCCATGGGTCTACATGGAAAGATGCCAGATGGCCATCTTGCATCATTTTTTATACTAAGGATGTGTCTTCCTTCTGATTGACCTGATAATGCATCCTTTGGACCTCCCTGGCAGTCCTAATTGGTAAATATTTTAAAAGAGGAAGTGGACTTAGAGAATTCAACTCCTCTCCCAATACTTCAACACAGGGAAGAACTATTCTTCAGGTGGGTGGATACCAACAACTTCATTAAGTTAAGGAAACTTGGCCAACCTGTCCTTTTCTGGAATGTTGGCTAGTTTATGAAAACTAGCTTCCTCTAGCAATCTTTGATTAGAAAAACACAAGTTGTCTTCATCAGGTTTTTCACTGATTCTTTCCCCTATTGTAGACCAGGTCACCCCAAATCTAGGTGATGTATTTAGCAAGGACAAGAGTATTCTTATTTCTAGATAAAGACCAGAGCTCTCAAAGCTGCCGTTACAACAAAAATGGAGGGACTATGCCCAGTTAAATGCCTTTGGCCCTGGGAGTAATTACCTTAACTTGAGAACTGCCTGGTCTTCAGAGGATGTGGTTTGAGAAAATGAATGAATGCACTTAGAAATAGTGCTAATAAATAACACATTAATTTTAATTAACATTAATTTTAGTTTACTTTAAAATTAGCATTAGTTTTCTTAATTGTTATATAGTTATTATTTATAATATATTGTTATGTTATATTCATCATGTAAATGTACCACCTTATCTCTGAAAAGAGAAAAAAGATTCATGTCATTTTCGGTTTTGAATTTTCAACTGATCTTGTCTACCTGGACAAGATTTCTATTCTTTTTAGAATTTGTTATCCTGGAATTGTTAAGCTCATAATTAAATTGATCTGATAACCATAGGCTTACCTTAACAAAATAATCCTCAAAATCAGGGTTAGGGGATTGTATTAGATGAATTTTAAGACCAATTTCAGCTCTAAAGTTTTATGATCCTCGTTTTTCATTTAATTGAAATCCGATGAAATCAAATAAAACCTAATTCCATTTATAGTTCTGAAGTCAATTCAGATTTTCACTCTTCTAATCATAATTTTTTCTTTTTGTCTCCCTTCCTGTCAAGTTGGGTAACTCCTTTAATTTCATGTTTCTTTGTGTATTACATGCAGAAATTGAAAACAATTCATGCAAGGGGAAAAAACCCTCTTATTCTACCCTAAAATGTAAAGTCTTTGATGAGGGATCAATAATACATTCATTTTTTACTTCTAGGCAAATTGACTGATATTCATGGAAATGCCCTTCAATACCATAAGGAAGTAAAGCATATGAATTCTGCTGGTGTCCTTGCCACATTGAGGAATTATGATTACTATGCAGGCTGTGTTCCAGAGACTGTTAAAAATGCACTTGTACCATGAAAATCATATTATTTGCTTGCCAGTGAAAAATTTGATATTCAACTTAATAAATTTTTAAAATTATGAAAATAGATTTAGTTTTGTTTTTTATCATTATTGATTAATGATACTTTTTGTACACTAAGAGCAGCATAAATAATTAATGAATTCTCTTAAATTTATAGTTCCAGTTTTGAAATGTAAAGCATCAATTTGAAGCTGGTAATCCAGATCCATGAAACAGTCAAATTAGAATCCTAGTGCTCACCTTTGATTTGATACCTAGTGACTCATGGCAGAGTTTTGACCAATATTTGATTATTGTTTTCCCTTTTAACAGTAGGGATAAAAATTAAAGGTTCAGTTTTGGGCACTGATAATATTCTGTCAGAATTTAATTTACGACACAAAGCATAGATATTACAGGAATCTTATTTTGTTGAATGACCTTATGTTTAAAATTATTGTGATTTTAACCATTAGTACTATAAATGTTATATTATTTATGTTGGTGAAATAAAACCTTGATAATAAAATTTCACATTGTTTTTTTTATTACTTGTTGAATTTATTATATGTAAGTATTCCAACTAAATGGCTTGGTTTGATCTGATTTGTTTTTGGTAAAGTTTCTAGGATTTTAAGGACCTTTAAGGAGACATCAATTAAGTGCCTACTATGTGCAAGATTCTTTAATAGCTGCTGGGTATACAAAGACAAAAATGAACCAGCCCTCCTGGAAGTTACATTCTGCTTTGTGACACAACATATGAATAATTCAGTAAATATGAGATAATGTGAGGTCAAGAATAATAAACATTTGGGAGTGAGGAGAGAGGAAAAATATGGAGGCAACATCTGAGTTGAGCCTTGAAAAAAGATAAGAATTCTAAGATGCCAAATGAAGGAGTGCCACCAGCTCCAGACTGTTGCAGAGAGATAGTAAGGTAGCAATAATAAAAACAATAGCTAGTATTTACAAAGTGCTTTAAGTTTTTCTTTTCTTTTAATTTTATAATATTTTATTTGATCATTTCCAAGCATTATTCATTAAAGACAAAGATCATTTTCTTTTCCTCCCCCCCTGCCCCCATAGCCGAGCGTGATTCCACTGGGTATCACATGTGTTCTTGATTCGAACCCATTGCTATGTTGTTAATATTTGCATTAGAATGTTCGTTTAGAGTCTCTTCTCTGTCATGTCCCCTCAACCGCTGTAGTCAGGCAGTTGCTTTTCCTCGGTGTTTCTACTCCCACAGTTTGTCCTCTGCTTATGAGTAGTGTTTTTTCTCCTAGATCCCTGCAGATTATTCAGGGACATTACACCGCCACTAATGGAGAAGTCCATTACATTCGATTATACCACAGTGTATTAGTCTCTGTGTACAATGTTCTCCTGGTTCTGCTCCTCTCGCTCTCCATCACTTCCTGGAGGTCGTTCCAGTCTCCATGGAATTCCTCCACTTTATTATTCCTTTTAGCACAATAGTATTCCATCACCAACATATACCACAATTTGTTCAGCCATTCCCCAATTGATGGGCATCCCCTCGTTTTCCAATTTTTGGCCACCACAAAGAGTGCAGCTATGAATATTCTTGTACAAGTCTTTTTCTCCATTATCTCTTTGGGGTACAGACCCAGCAGTGCTATGGCTGGATCAAAGGGCAGACATTCTTTTGTCGCCCTTTGGGGATAGTTCCAAATTGCCCTCCAGAATGGTTAGATCAATTCACAACTCCACCAGCAATGAATTAATGTCCCTATTTTGCCACAGCTTTAAGTTTTTCAAGGGGTTTTATTTATATCACTTCATTTAATCATCACACCAAACTGAGGTGGGGGGGGCGTAGATGCTATTACTCATTTTTGAGATGAGGAAATAGGCTAAAAGAGGTCAAGTCAGGTCTGAGTCAGTCAATTAGTACATAAGTCCCTATGATGTACTAGACACTGTGCTAAGTACTGAGGATACAAAAAAGAGGCAAAAGACAGTCCCTGCCCTCAAGGAACTTATAATCTAATGAAGACAGCATGCAAACAAGTATATATAAAACATGTTATATACATATTAAATTGGCATGCACCATCATTAACGAAGATTAGGAAAGGCTTCTTAGAGAAGGTGGGACTTCAACTGAGACTCAAAAGAACCTGGGGAAAATAAAAGGTAGAGATAAGGAGGCAGAGCATTTGGGCATGAGGGAAAGTCAATGAAAATATTCTGAGTATTGAGGAACTACTAGGAGGCCAATATCACTGGATTGCAGAGTAGGAGTGTAGAACATAATACTAATGTGAAGGTTATGCAGGTTTTTATAAGCCAAACAGGATGCTGTATTTGATCTTGGAGACTATGGGAGTCAGTGGAGCTCACTGAATGGGAATGACATAAGCTGACATAGTTTGGGAAAATCAGTTTAACAGCCGATTAGGGAATGGACTAGAGTGGGGAAGAGTTGAGTCAGAGAGACCCACCTGCACAGGCATGAGATGATGAGGGTCTGCATTAGGGATGTGGCAGTTATCAGGAGAGTGAAGGGAGTATTGGAGAGATGTTATTTAGGTAGAAACAAACAATTGATTGGATGTGGGCAGGGTTGGTAAAGAGTAAATAAAGGAGGATGACACCTAAAATGTGATCTTGGTTGATGGGAAGATGGTAATATCCTTTACAGTGAGAGAGAAGGTAGGAAGAGGGCATAAGAAACCCTTTGGCTTTTAGCAATTAAAAGGTTATTTGTAATCTTAGAGAGTGCAGTTTCAGTGAAGTAATGGACTGATTACTAGTAATTGAGAAGTGGGTAAGCTGTAAGGCAGGGGAAGCAGCTTTTCTAGTTTGGCTTTTAAAGGCAGCACGGACAGATATGACAGCTCGAGGGAATAGGAGGATCAAGAGAAGAGGGAGATAGTACTGATAGGAAGACCTGAGTTCAAATGTGGCTTCTGACAATTACTGGTTGTGTAGGGCATTTATTAGCTGGGTAACTGGGCTAGTCCCTGAACCTCTCTGTCTCTTCCTCTGTCAACTAAGGATAATAATAATAGTAGTTTGTTGTGAGGATCAAACGAGCTAACATATGCAAATTGCTTTGCAAAACCCCAAAGTTGTCACACGTTCTTTCTGCCAGTTTTTTCATCTGGAAAATGATTATAATTAGAGACTATCTCTCAGTGTTGTGGAGTGGAATGAGATTTGTAAACTTTTTTTGCAAACCTTAAAGCACCATACAGAAGCTATAATTATTCATAATTATAATCAATGAGCATGAGAAGGCAGCAGGGAAGGGGACAGTGAGAAATGGCAGACTGACGAAGCAGAAGTGAGATGATCCAGAGGGACAAGATCAAGTGCACCAGATTAGGGGAGGGTAGGAACGCTTAAACGCGGCCCCTACCCTCCGAGATACTTCTTTTGGAGGAGGACCTGCAGGCGCTGCAGAGGCAGTATGGGAAAAGTCCCGGAAGTGCCGGAGACTATTTGGCCACGGTACAGGAAGTTTCTGCGGGAGAGGGGGGGTGGAAAGGGGAGGTGAAATTGGGTGTGTCCTTCTGAGCCGGGAGGAGGGGCTTTGGCTGTGGCGGCGTGGACACGTCTTATCCTCCAGGCTCCCACGCGTCCTTTCCGAGAGGCCAGCGGGATTGATTGAGGTACTGACGGGTAGAGATGGCGGCGCTGAGTCTGACCGTGAATCCCGGAGACCCTCCACTCGGTAAGCCACTCACAGGCCTTGTCCCTGGGGCTCAGCCCTCCCTCTAAGGCCCGAGGACCTGAAACCATCTGGGATGCTTTTCTTCTTATCCCCTTGTCCCTTCTCCCCCTCCCTGCCCCCCACGCTAGGCCGGGGTCCCTGGTTTTTCCTTTGGGAGTCCTTTTCGCTGGGTCAGGGGGACTCGACCCAGCTCTCAGACCTTGAGAACACGTGGTTTGGCTCCTTTTTGACTCCTTATCCCTGAAAGTAGTTTTCTCTGCTTTACAGGGTTCTTTTCGCGATGCTATTTAAAATGGCTTTTAAGCGAGGTTGGGAGTGACTGGACCGCCTCAGCTTGTGAAATGACACGTTGTGGGATTTAATAAATTACTCGTGCTTCACTTCACTCATCTTCTTTCAAGCCAAGTGTCTCCTATGTGCGGGGCACTGTACTTAAACACCGGGGATATAAAGAAAGGGAGAAAACTTAAAAAAAAAATCAGTCCCTGTTCTCAAGGAATTCTCACTTTAATGATACGAACAAATGCAAATAGCTTTATAGTGGATAATTTGGGGTTAATCAACAGAAGAAAGGCATTAGTATTAAGAATAGGGAAAGGCTTCATTTAGAAGGTGGGATTTTAATTGGCACCTGAAGGAAGACTGGAAACAGAGCTGACAAAAGATTGATGCCATACATAGTAATAGGAAAGTTAGTAAAAGGGAAGATACGATAATAAGGAGAAAGAAATTCAGTTTTGAATATGTTAAGTCTAATTTGTCAGTGGGATATGCAATAGAGAAGTTCAGGAAATATTTGGGAGATTTTAGACTGAAGGTCACAAGAGATGAGAGCTGGATAAATCTGAGAATCTTTTGCATAGAATTGACGTTGAATCTGTGGGAACAGAGGAAATCACCAAGTTAAATAGAGAGATGTTGACTGAGAACAGAGGTTTGGGAGACATTCACAATTAGTAGGGGACACCTAGATGAAGGTCCAGTAAATGAAACTGAAGAATAGTTAGCTGGGTGGGAGGACCAGGAGATCTTGAAAAACTGAGAAGAGAATTATCAGAGAGGATTAGGTGACTCTCACAAAGGCTTGATAGAGGTCAAGAAGAATGAGGTCCCAAAAAGGGCCATAGATTGAACAGTTATGAAATCACTGGGAACTTTGGAAAGAGTGATTTCACTTAAATGATAAGGTCTAAAGCCAAATTGCAGAGTTGAGAGAAGAGGAAGAGAAGTGGTATCATTGACTGTTGACAGCCCTTTCAAGTTTAACTGTGAGAGGGAGGAGAGTTATAAAATGATGTGATGATGCCTAATCAAGTGAAGGTATTTTGAGGAGTCATAGGTTTGTTTGTAGGCAGTAAGAAAGCAACAGTAGCCAGGAAGAGATTGAAAATTAATGAGATGAAATAATAAAAGGAGCAGACTGCTGGACAAGATAGAATGGGGTCCTCTCCTGCCCCCAAGCTCCAAAGTAAAGTGCTATATTGCCCCACATTTCTCCTACTCATATTTTAGACTCAATGCTGTACTGACCCTGGGAAATGGGATCCAGGTTGGTGATTAATGTGGCTGTTAGAATGTCAGGTGACAGATTTATTGCAATTAATGGGTACCTGGAACTCCAGGCATATTGCAGAAAAGAGGTGCATTTGCTTCTTTATTTATCCTGCAAAAGTAGTAAGGTTCTGATCTGAAACCTCCTTGCTTTGTTTTCAGTTTGTGCCAAATTCAATGTTTCAAATATGGATAATGATCTTTTAAAGATTAACAAGAATGAGAGTTATGGCTTAATGGAAATTGTATCAAAACATTATTGTCACTTTTCTGAGTTTGCAATGGTACATCTTCCCCTCCTCACTCTAAATTTTGGATTTGTTGGGCTGATGAAATATAGATATCCAAATCAATTTTAACAATGTTAACTCTTACTGGCAATAAAAAATTTTAAAAACAAAGATATTGCTAATAAATCTCATGTGGATGTAATATGATATTTTGAATAGTATTACCAATAAATAAAGACTTGATTTAAATAAATTGTTCTCCAGAAGAAATAGGATATTGAATAATGAACAAATTATCTTCAAATCTTAATTCCATTTGGGCAGAAATTCTGAAGGATTTTTGTCGCCTGATTTTTTGGGTTCTTGATTTATAATTATTCACATTCTTACTTTTTCCATTTGTTTTAATTACCTTATTTGAATCAAGGAAAATTTGCCTTTATTGATTAATAAATGTTGTTTTAAAAGGTGGAAATATAGATTGGACTATTTCTTTTTCCACATCGTTCCAGCTTTGCTCTGTGCTTAATTGTGCAAAGTGGCTGGAAATTAGTTTAACCCGAGGTCTTGCTAGGATTGTATGAGAAAATGCCTGAAGAAAATTACTGTCTTAGATGCAATTTAAAGAAAAATTAGAATTTCCAAATATCCTCTGAAATTAAGTATTTTCAGACTATTAGTGGATAGTATTAAAAATGCACTTTTAATTAGTCAAACATCTGAACACTTGAAATGAGTAAGTAGTTTTACAACTGTAATGTCTGACTTTTAGTGCAAACTATTAAAAATATCTTGATATACATTTCAACATTTAATATACTTTTGCAAATTAAATGCTTTTATCTCCCTCATAAGTGCCTTAAAAGTTCTGTATGCATAGGAACTCAGCCAATATCTGTTTAGTGAATAGTCTATATAGTTAGCTTAAGAGGCATTTGATCAGATGCATTATATGAAAAGAAAACTAGAGCTGAAAGAAACCTCAGAGGCTATCTTGTATAACTTCTTCATACAATTTAGGAAACTGAGGCCCAGGGAAGCTAAGGGAAAATGTCCAAGGTCCTACATCAGAAGCCAAATAGAATGGAAGTCAGGTTCCACAGTCTTTCCATTACCTGAAAAAATATTGTATTGAACTTTTAGGTTTCTTCCATCTCTAAATCCTATCACTCATATCTTCCCATATTATTCTTCATAGTTGTCATTCCTTGAAGTTCAATATTCATTACATTCACATACCATTTTTAAGTTGTTAAACATGTTTCCAGATACATAATTTACAGAGGGTTTTGCCATTATGAATACCTTTGCATAGTTGCACATCTTTTTCCCCCTGCCAATAATAGCTATATATATATATATATATATATAGTCCTAGACGATCATCCAAAATAATTTTTATTATATAATTCCATATTGCTTTACAGAAATGTTGGATTTCACAGCTCTACCATTGGTAAAATAATGTTCCTTTCTCCACAAACTAGTATTGGATTTTATCATTAAAGGTTCATGAGGCTAATGGATCTTTGAAGGTGGTACAGGGGACAAGAGTAGTGGGCTTGGAGTCAGGAAGACCTAAATTCATATTTGGCCTTAGACCCTGGCTGTGCGTCCCTGGTCAAGTCTCTTTATTTCTTTAGACTTGGAATTGATACTAAGAATTGGTTCCAAGGCAGATAAGCCATCAAGGCTCAGTAATTGGGGTCAAGTGATTTGACCAGGGTTATACAGCTAAGAAGTGTTGGAGGTCAGCTTTGAACCCAGTTCCTCCCAACTCCAGACATTGTTCTTTATCTACTATGCTACCTATCTGTTCCATGAGCAAATCTCTTTAACTTTTGTTTGCCTCAGTTTCCTCAAATGTAAAATGGGGATAGATAATGATACCTTCTATGTTTGTTATTATATGGATAAAATGAGATAATATTTGCAAAACTCTTAGAGTGCTTTGGAGTAGGTATTAAGTGTAAGCTATTATTATTATTTTCAAAATTGGAAAGAACATTGTCACATTTTTTAATGATCAAAAATTCCAATAAAAACTACTGAATTTTAAGTAGTAGTGTTTCAGGCATTTTTTTTTGTTATTAGGAATTTTTAATATTTTCTCATGGTATTAGTGATAATTTATGCTCATTTTGTGAACTGGTCCCCTTTGAGTGTTAGAGATGCAATAGTCAATTGAGTGTATGCATCAAGAATCAAAAATGACTTGGGTTCCTCCTCTGATACATTCCAGCTATATGACCTTAGAAACATTCATTCCCTCAGTGACCCTGGGAATTCAGAACATTTATAGATCTGCATTAATGGTGAGGTTCCCTATAGTTATGAAATCACAAGAATAATAGCAACAAAGGAAATCATAGTTTTGAAGAAAAAAAATCTTCTAATATGTGTTAGCTGGCTTTGATCACTCGTCTAATTGGGCCTCAAACCTCTTTCCCAAATGCCACCTTTAAGGCAGTCCACTAATTTATGGACCTATGAGTACACATAGGATCAATCTTTTTATCAATATTGGTTTTGCCAGTGCTGATTCCACTGCCTTTTAATTTTTTTTAAATTTTTATTTAGAGTCCTAGATTTTAAAGATGAAAGGAACTTCAGATCTTAATAGACCAACTCCCTCATTGAACATTTGAGGAAATTAAGGCCCATGACTTCTCTAAAGTTACTGGGATAGTAAGTGACAAGAGTCAGGAGTTGAAACTAAATCCTCTGACTCAAAATCTACCACTTTCCACTGTACCACATTGTTTCCTGTTGCATTTTTAATACCACTGAGATGATATACAGGTCTTTCATTTCTAAACCTATTGATTCTAGGAGAAGTTAGGTCTATAGGAAGTCAAGAGATGTTTTTCTAAGGGGCAGTTGACTACATTAGCCAATTTGAGATATGGAGTAGGTTACTATGTTTTATGATGTTCTGGGCTATCCTTGCATTCTAGAGGAAGAAAGTTAATTTTAATATAAAGTGTCTTCCTGGGAGCAAATGACCCTGGCTGAACCAGTGTGTGATATTTATCTTTCCTTTAAGTCAAAAGACTTGTAGTTCTTTTAATGAAAGAATTTCCTGTTCGCAGAATATATTTGTTTAGAGAACCTTTCAATCTGAGTCTGGTGATTCAGAATATAAATGTGATCTAATATGAAAAGACTTCAAATTTTCTTCCATTGTTTGTAGGAGCTTTATTGACAGTAGAACATGTTAAAGAAAATATCAAAATTTTGGTTGAAGAAGGGAAAGAGAACATCCTTCGAGTTTCTGAGTAAGTGATCTTATACTTCTGTCCTTATTACTTAAATTAGCGTGTTTTCACATTTTCACATTTGATTTAGGTATAGGAATTAAAAATACTTGAGGTGTTTTTATATGCTTGAATATCTGTTGCATGTTTGTTAGAGAAGTTATTACCTAGGAATACAATTACAATTAAAATAACAAGTGAGAATATGTTGGGATATTATTCCTCAGTTGACCCTTTTGAGCCTTCTTTTATGTTCATAAAACTCATTGCTCACTGCCTCATTTAATCATAGCAAATGACTATAAGGATTCAAGTTCATGTATTCAACATAATATGGTGAGATGTTTTTTTAATCATCTCTCCTGTAAAAATATTTTATTCATTATTAATTTTAGGTAAGATTTGGGTGTCTTTAATTTGGAGAACACAGCATCAAAAACAATTACATATTTGTATATGTTGCTTTGTTATATATAGATCCTGTAGATGTGATTTCTGCCTTCTCTGAACTTTTGTCCTATACCAAGTCATGAAAATAGAGAGATTGAGAATATAAAGACAAATATGTAAACAGTATGCATTTTCATTCCCATAATATTTAAGTGGGAAACTGTCCAAAAGACTCATAATATAAAATTTCAGGAAATTGTGATTTGTGAGCTCCATAGTTAGTATTCTTATTTGCATGTTTCTAATGAATCTCCTAGCTTTCAAAACATTTTGTACTGGTCACTTCTTTATAATCAGCTATTGATTGTTGTTGATGTATAGAAATTAAAAAATAATATTAAATCTTTCAATGCTCTCAGAATGTTTATGCTTCTAGAAGCAGGATTCAGTTTCTTTAAGGCTTATTGTGTGCATTCATACTTTTTTTTTTTTAATCCTTACCTTCCATCTTCGAATCAATATTGTGTATTGGTTCCAAGGCAGAAGAGCAAATAAGGGATAGGTAGTGGGCTTAAGTGACTTGCCCAGGATCACATAGCCAGATTTGAAACCAGGATCTCCTGTCACTAGGCCTGGCCCTCTATCCAGTAAGCCATCTAACTGCTCCATGTAGCCATACTTATAAAGTTTACTCATAGGTTCTCATCTCCTAACTTTTGGTATGCTACGAATTCACAACTACAACTTCTTTTTTTTTCCTCCCTCAACTATATCAGTTGATTTTAAATTTTAACATTTTAATTTTTTGATCCTCATTTAAATTATTTTCCTTGTGACATTAATGACATATTGATTTAAAATTTTTAGCACATCTTGCATATTTTATCCAATTTGAACTTAGTGAGGTGTATTGTGCGGACATTATTTTTTCCATTTTATTTTATTTTTTTAAACAATATTTTATTTGGTCATTTCAAAACATTATTCATTGGAGACAAAGATCATTTTCTCCTCCCCCCCCCCCATAGCCAACGCACGATTCCACTGGGTTTCACATGTGTTTATTTTTTCCATTTTAAAAGATGGAAGAAACTGAGTCCTTAAGATTTCAGGTGACATAACTAGTGACTATCTTGGGGAATTTTAATCTAGGTCTCCCTGACTCCAAGTCTAGCACTCCCTTTACTTTTTGGCCTTCAGCAAACTTCCCAGTGAGGAAACTACTCTAAACCACATCATGAGGGTACAGATTACTGTTGATAATGAGTCTGTAATAGCTTTATAATGGAAAGTGAGCACATTACATTGACATTTCAACACCATCCCATTATGTAATGGCTATATAAAATTGATTTCTTGTAACAGTAGTACATTTTAAAATGGGAAATGAAATTTAAGAAACATCAGCTAAATCTGTGTTCCCTATTCATGACTTGGGGTAAATAGATTTCATAACAGCAAAAAAACTAAATTTTTTTTAGTTTAAAAAACCTTATTTTTTTAGATACCATCTGAAAAACCATTTGTGGTATTTCAATTTTGATGTTCCTACAGTTATTGGTTAAAATAGTTCTTAAAATGAGTTGCTTTTAAAGTTTGGCAAATCTTTTCAGTGTTCTGACACCATAGACATGTTTTTAAACCTTACAGTTTGGGTATGCTGATGTAAACCACAGAACATATACCTTATATTTACTTGCTATCTTAAGAGTTCAAGATCCTTATTTCAGGATGTAAATTATAACCTAATAAGGATTTGTGTTGAGTAAACTCTTGCAAAAATATTACTTAAAATAGTATTTGTTTTGTATATGAATTAGTACTTTGCAGTAGACTCTAAAAATACTTAGCTACACATGAGTAGATTAAAAATTTTTTTAAATTTTGACACAGAACATAAATCATAGAAAACCCCTTTACAAAGGACATTTCTAGTAAAACAACAAAAATAAACTGTTGATTGTTTATAGAAAATGGAGGGTGGGGCAGATGGGTGGCTCAGTGAATTGAGCACCAGGCCTAGAGAACAGAGGTCCTAGGTTCAAATCTGACCTCATCCACTTCCTAGCTGTATGACCCTGGGCAAGTCACTTGACTCCCATTGCCTAGCCCTTACCACTCTTCTGCTTTGGAACTAATACACAGTATAGATTCCAAGATGGACAGTAAGGGGAAGGAAGGGAGAGAGGGAGGGAGGGAGGGAGGGAGAAAAGAAAAGAAGGTTGTATTCTTGAACTTAGAGAGGATGATAATAATGTTTTCCTGTTGTTTTTGACCAGGTTGCCTTTCTGTTTTTTTATTTACATTGTTGCAGGCCCTTTAAGTAATATTCTTTTGTCTGAGCTTCACTTTGCATTACATTGTATCTTGTATTTTTCTGAAGTCTTAATATTTATTGTTCATTATGAATGAACAGTATTTGATTTCATGCATGTGCCTTAATTTATCAAACCATTCTCCAGTTGCTGACACATTTTGTTTTCAACATTTTGTGATCCCAAATAATGCTGCTGTGAACATTTTTTTCCCCATATAAGGGTCTTTTCTTGTCAGTAAAATTTTTGGGATTCAGTTCCAGTAATAAGAACATTTCATCAAAGAAAAGGAGCCAGACTGTGTAAAGCTAATTGTTAAGCTGAGCTGCTTTTAGTTTATTTTTGAGGCACAAAGGAGCTATAGAAGATTTATGAGCAAGTGAGTGACATGATCAGAACTGGTCATTAAGGCAGTGATATTAGAATCTATTTGGAGGATTGATTGCAGAGAAGAGAGATTGTAAGCAGGAAGACATATTAGGAGGTTATGACAATAGTTTAGATGAGATATAATAAGGGCTTGAACTTATATGGTAGCTTTGTAAACAGAGGGAAAATGTCAGGATCAGTAAGAGATGTTGTGATAGAATTGATAAGACTTTGCAATTGAATTTGGAAACTGAGGGAGAGTGAAGAGTCAAGTATGTTAATCCTAAGTGATGAAAAAAATGATGATAATCTCCATCAAAAAAGGGAGTTTGCAGGAGGGAAGGAATTTGGGGAAGGCAAAATTCTGTTTGAAACATTGAGTAGGGCATGACTTTAGTATATCCAGATGGGGATTTCCAAGCGGCAGTTGTTGATGTGGATCAGTCCTCAGAAGCAAGATGAGGACTGAAATCATAAACTTGGGAGTCATATGCATTGAGTGATAATTAAGGCTGCAGGAGCTAATGCACTGAGAGTGCAGAGGGAAGGAAAGAAGTTCTAGGATAGAGCCCTTGGAAACACCAAATGAATCATGGATGATGATCTACAAAAGTGATTTTCTCAAAGCATAAGTCTGATCATGTTATTTTTCTAATCAATAAATCCTTGTGGCTTCTTTTTAAATACTTGTGTTTGGCAATTGAAGTTTTTAACAACTTGATTCCAACCCACAGTTCACCCTTATATATTACTGTTCGTCTGTAGTTTAGCCAAACTGACTGTCTTGGTGTTTGTCTCATGCAACAATTCATTTCCCATCTCTGTCCCTTGTAATGGCAATTCCCTGTGACTGGAATGTTCTCCCTGCTTACTTATATACCATTGAGTCCTAGTTCAAGCCCTACTACTGTGGTACTCCAACTACTAGTCTAATAACATATGGTGGATAGAGAGAACTCTCCCTGGAGCTGGAAACACCTGAATTTAACTTTATCCTCTGACATTTACTAGCTGTGTGATCCTGAACCAGTCACTTATTCTCAGTTTTCTGAACTGTAAAATGGAGAGAATTTAGCATTTGCTCCCCAAGGCTCTTATAATCAAGTAAGTTGTTATTTGTAAAGCTATGTCTCCAGTTTTGGAGGTTGTCTAGAACAGAGGTGTTATAAACTCACTGTACGCTTCTTGCAAAACTGGAGTTCAAGCAGATTAAAATTAATTTGGAAATGTTTAATGAAATAAAAATACAATACAACATAGATAATACTAATTTGTGGCTTTCTAAATCATGTAGCCTGCAGGAATCCCTTTCTATTTGAGTTTGGCATCAATGTTCTAGGGCAGTAGAAAGTTAAATAACTTGCTCAGGGTCACAGCTAGTATTTGTCACGAGTGGAACTTGATCTCAGATTTCCCTGGTTTCAATACTGTTTCCCTATTACTGTAACACTCAGCTTCTCATAATACACATATACCTATTTTTCAACACATTTACATAAAAATCAGTTTCCTAGAGATAAGAAACTGTTAGCTGAGAAGTTGGGTTAAATTAAATTAAATTGGAGCCACCCAAATAGATATGAATATGATCCTTAGAGTTATGAATTTTTGTTGGCCCACTAATTAATGCACATTACAAAGACTTTATTCATTTAGTTGAGAATTTCAGAACTAAGTAGATACAGGGTAACTGAGGTTGAAGATGAGCAAAGTAATTCTGTTAATTCAATAAACCTTCTGATTGTTTACCTGACAAGTTTTCTAGGTGGCCATAACCAAATAACTGGAACAGCATTGTTTTCCTCCTTGTATTTTAGCAATGTTACGTTCACTGATGTGAATTCCATTATTCGCTACTTGGCTAGAGTTGCAACTTCAGCTGGGTTATATGGCTGTAACCTGATGGAGCGCACAGAAGTAAGTCATCAACTGCCTTTTCTGATTTTTTCATTCTCTTGCATTTCCAGTATTTGAGGATTTCATTTTTCCTGTCCTTTGCTTATGTAGCATTTTTATGGTTAGGATTTTAATCCCTAGAATGCTGAATTTGTATCTGCTTTCTTATTTCCCTTTCTCTTCCCACCTCTGCCCTTTCCCCCTCAGTAGATTTTCTCTTGCTTTCTTTCCCTATTTTTTCCTACTATTTCTCTTAAAAATACATTTTGTTGATGACTTTTGTCTTTTCATTATATTCATTCTTCACCATTTTTTATAGATTTAACTTTTTGTTATGAAGAAAAAGAATTATAAACATTTGGTCTGAGAATTTCTACAGTATTCTTTTCTAATAGAGAGTTCAAGAAGAGAAGATTTGGAAGATCTCTTAGAGAATAGGATAGAGTTCAAATAGGGAGGAATAAAAGAATTATCTTGTTTCAGTGACAGTCCAGTTTAGATTACATAACAGATTTTTAGTGGACCCTGTCCACATGGTTATTTGATATTTAACATCTTTAAAAATTTTCTAATTGGAAAATAAAGTAACAAGAATATTCTATATTGCAAGAAAGCATTTGGTATAAATTCATCATAAAAAACTTTTTGAATTCTGTAGTATTCAGAAAATTACTGAACTTGATGCTCCAGTTATTGATAGTTTATGGCTTTTGGATTTAACTATTCCTTGCTCTTCCCTTTCCACCTTCCTCTCCCCATTTTTGCATTCTACATTAAGATCAGATCATCTTGAAAGTTCTATGCATTTTTCCATATCTTTACACAGTAAGTATTCTGTTAAGTTTGTGTAAGTTTTTTATGTAAAATTTTGTGTGAAATTGTTTTGCAATCACAACTTTTATTATGTCATTTCAAGCAAGAAGAGGGAGTTGATGATCTTTCCGTGATAGTCTGATATTTAGCAAGCAACACTATTGTGATTTCTTTAGATAGAGATTATAACTCAAAATTCTTAGTGTCTTACTGCCTTTCTTAGTTGGACTTTTATTGGTGATGGTTTAGACAAATTGTAAATGTTGGAATGTCACTCAGTCTCATTTCTTTTTTTTTCTTTCCCCCCAGATTGACCATTGGTTGGAATTTAGTGCTACAAAATTATCTTCTTGTACACTGTTTGCTACTGCAATCAGTGAGCTCAATCACTGTCTGTCGCTGAGAACATACTTAGTAGGAAACTCATTGAGTTTAGCAGATCTGTGTGTTTGGGCCACACTAAAAGGTATTTCTGGCCTTTTTTTTTTTTAAAAAAAAACTTTTAATTTGCAGTTACTAATAACAATGCTATTAGCTAATTATTTCTTCCCAGATTTTTAATTCATTGTTACAGGGAAATTTAAGGTAAGAGAATTTTGAGTCCCACATGATTTCCACATTGGAGATAAGAATCCTATTCTCTAAAATGTTTTTATAGGTTAGATTGCTTTGAAAATGAAGACTGCTTTAATATGAAGAATATTATGCTGTTTTTCTTTTTTCTTTTTTCTTTCTTTTTAAACTCTTACCTTCTGTCTTGGAATCAATAGTGTGTATTGGCTCCAAGGCAGAAGAGTGGTAAGGGCTAGGCAATGGGGGTCAAGTGACTTGCCCAGGGTCATACAGCTGGGAAGTTTCTGAGGTCAGATTTGAACCCAAGACCTCCTGTCTCTGGGTATGGCTCTCAATCCACTGAGCTACCTACCTGCCCCCTATGCTGTTTTTCTACATAATCATTCCAAGTTTTTCTAGACTTTTTGCTTAATGAGTCTCAAATTATAATTTCATCA
Source organism: Monodelphis domestica (assembly GCF_027887165.1). NCBI lineage: Eukaryota > Metazoa > Chordata > Mammalia > Didelphimorphia > Didelphidae > Monodelphis > Monodelphis domestica. The sequence continues at coordinate 129,159,897 of NC_077228.1, read as the reverse complement.
GACAAAATTTCGTTTGATGAAGTGTACAGAGTGACTTTTACTTATTATTGTATTGTTAATAAAGCATATGCAATCCTCAGCTTATTAATGCCTGACTTTTATACATATGTGTGTACCCTAGAGGGGAGGTCACCACAATACCTGACCAAAACAGCTCTGATCAGAAGAGTCTTAATTCCAGTCAGCTAGCAGTCTAATTAGAGAACTATTTTTTTTTGTGTGAGATGTATAAATAAATAGCTTCTCCAATGGGGTCCTCACTTTTCCAGGTGGCTTCATGTAGGTACTCTCATTTCTTCCTTCCTGCTTTTCTTGCCCTTGGTAATTTCTCTTTACTCCCCACTTTCAGATCAATAAATAGATGAAAAACAAAGTGGTAAATAACAAACTCCTGTTGATTGAGGTTTTAATAGTGCCATCTCCCTGATTCAGATAAGTCTCAGAGTTTTTAATGTTCTTGACTATTCAGAAGTATAATGAAATCTCCAGATCCTTTTGCTCTACTGTGGAATAAATACATAGATAGAAGAGAATAAGCCAGTACATAAAGAAAAATATGAGTAAGAGGAAAGTGACTTTGATGTGACCCAGATTATTCTGGTGGAACACTGACTTTTACAGAGTCCTACGAAGAAGAAAAGCCCTTGAATTGAACATGGACTCAAGGACCAGTTTAGGAATGAGTGGAGATACTTATAAACAAGTTGGTCAATAAAAGCCAGAGCAACTCATAAATGACTGTCTCCTTAAACGTAGAAAGTTGACAATCAGCAAAGAGAGAGCACCTGCATTGACAGCATCACAGAACTCTCAAAGTCTTGAAAAACATATTTGCTTTTGACTTTTACTGAATGTGCCTTAGTGTTGCCATGCTGGCTGGAGAGTGGGAGGAGGAGTACATACTTTGAATAAAGGTATTCATATCTGAGGAAAAGATTTGAGATTATTAGTAAGTTGTTTAGAAGACATTAAAGAAAAGATATGTTTAATACAATCTTTTGGTATTTAATTTTGGCATAAATATTGATGAAATTTGATAGCTTTCAACTTATTTATAGTCATTTCAGCAAGTTTTCATTAAGTGCCTACTCTGTGCTGGGTGATGGGGAATACCAATACAAAGAATAAAGTAGCCTGTTCTTACAAAGAACTTGTAATCTGATGAGGGAGATAGACAGAAACTACTACTATCTTATCGCATTCTCAGAACTCTGGTGTTTTGGCATGGTTTTGCATTGTGGGGGCCTTAAAGAATGAAGAAAGAGTTAAGCAAGGCTAAATACATGTTGCTAGACTTTTAACTTTCCTGAGTTGTACATATTTTATAGAGATAGGAAAATGTTACAGTATCTTAAGAGTCTATAGTTAACAGCCCATTAGAGAAGTATCATTTCATTGATTTAGCTTCCTTGAACTGAACCATTTTAGAAACTCAGCTTTTGAAGTTGCAAGGTTAGTAAATTGTTGAAAATCTTTGTTTGTTGACAGGAAATAATAAATGGCAGGAGCAGTTGAAAGACAGTGTGGCCCCACTTCATGTAAAGCGCTGGTTTGGCTTTCTTGAAGCCCAACATGCCTTTCAGTCAGTTGGTACAAAGTGGAATGTTACTACACCAAAAATCAAAGTGGTAAGCAAAACTGTAAAAGAAGACATTGTAAGGAAGATTTTAAGTGATTATGGTTATTTTGTATTTGTTGCATATAATCTTTACCTAGAGAATTTTATACTTCTCAGTCTTTGGCAGCTTTATTAGTTGAGTGGACAAAACTTTTAACTCCATTAGTGTTCATTTGTTTTAAGGCAACTGAAAAGAAACAAGACATTGGAAAATTTGTTGAACTTCCAGGTGCAGAGATGGGCAAAGTTGTGGTCAGATTCCCTCCTGAGGCCAGTGGGTAAGATAATGTCTTTAAGAATCATTTGAATGATTAAGATGGAATAAGCTTAGCACAGCTTTAAAAAAAATTATCCACTATAGTTTAGTGTGTGTAAAAATTATATTTATATTTGTTAAATTAAGATATCCTAAAGATATTAATAGATAAGTAGTTCATTTAAAAAATTTGCACATTTTCACTTAGATAATGAAAAAAGAGAGAGGGGCATTATTCAAGAGATTTTAAAAAATGTTAGTATTGGAAGACTTTAGAAATAAAAAACTTCATTTTGAATTTTGATTGCAAAACTTTACTAATATAAATAAAGGTTTTGTCCCTTTGATGCTTTGTCTTCCATGATTCATTCTCTTCTGCCCATCAAAGTGTCATTTCTAGTATAATGTTGTTAGTCATACTCATCTATACTCAAATATAGTCACATCAAAATGAATGAGAGAAATGAATAAATGACCAGGACTATGTTGACCACTTGTAACTAAAATTCCTAATGAGAAAAAATGATTTTTCATTTACATTGCTTCTTTGTTCCACATTTCCTTGTTATGGTCAGTTTCTGAGAGGTGAAGACTAGATCAAATAATGCTTTTTTGCTTTTCAATACAAGACAGGGAAGATGAACAGCAAAATAGGCAACCTTTGCCATTAACACTGAGTTATATTTACGTGCAATATTAGATAGCAGGAAGAGTTAATATGTTAGCAGTGTTCCTCTAACTTAAAAAAAATTAGTTTCTCATCAATTTATAATCCCATCAATTATATGGTATTTACATGCTTATCTCAAAATAAGAAAATACATATGGAATTTAAAAGTCGCATGTATTTTATTTAGTGTTATATTTTATCCTGTTGATATTAGTATTGTGTGTGTGTATAAAACATCAGTATTGCCTTTTATTAGAATGAGTACAATATAAATAGACCATCTTTTAGAAAAAATTATTCCAAAGGGAAATGCAGATTTGAAGTAATTTTAAAAAGCATGTTAATGAAGTTTCTTTGTGAAATATTTGTTTTAGTTACTTACATATTGGACATGCGAAAGCTGCTCTTCTAAATCAGCACTACCAGGTTAACTTTAAAGGGAAACTAATTATGAGATTTGATGACACAAATCCAGAAAAAGAAAAGGAAGATTTTGAAAAGGTAATTTAAGAGTATAGATAACTTGTTATTGGATAGATTTATTAAAATTAAACATGCCTTGGTGCTTCATTCATGTTGTTTGTTGTTGCTTTTTTTTTTTTAATAAACCCTTCCCTTCTGTCTTGGAATCAATAGTGTGTATTGGCTCCAAGGCAGAAGAGTGGTAAGGGCTAGGCAATGAGGGTCAAGTGACTTGCGCATGGTCACACAGCTAGGAAGTATCTGAAGCCAGACTTGAACCTAGGACCTCCCATCTCTAGGCCCAGCTGGCCCCTTCATTCGTATTTCTTTAATGATAAATGCACCCTTTTATAATTTTATTTCCTGCACAATACATATCTCAAGTCCAGATGAAAGAATAATGGAACTTCAGTACAGATAGCTTATTTTTTTCTATTTCTAGTTGCCTTAAACAACAAAACCCTAAAGAACAAGGTGAAATCAGTGTGGAAGTTTCTTAATATCCTTGTGTCATCTTCATTCAGAAACATCATGTCATCATGGAGGAGAGAGCTGAACTCATCTGTATTAGTTGTTCAGAGTAATTAGTAATCTCTATTCTGAGGTCCTCTCTTTGTCAAAAGGAAATGGGTTGGGTAATATAACAAAAATCCATCACCATTTTTTTCCTCACAATCTTTGTTTTCCCCTTTCTCTTCTCTCATTCATTGGAAATTAGGAGAATGGAACTTATCTTATAACTTGATTTTTCTGCCAAATCCTTCTATTTCTGGAGTCTGGAGACCTGAGTTCAAACCTTGTCTTTGATTTACCTGTGTGACCTTGGCAAAATTACTGGTCTGCTCTGGGACTCAGGTCTGCTCTGGGACTCATTTTCTCATACTTAAATTGATAATAGAGTTAGACTAGGGACACCTATATGGATCAGTGGATTGAGAAATAGGCCAAGAGATAGGAGGTTGTAGGTTCAAATCTGGCCTGAGACACTTCCCAGCTGTGTGACCCTGGGCAAGTAATTTAACTCCCTTATGGCTCTTCTGCCTTAGAACCAATATGTAGTATTGATTCTAATATGGAAGGTGAGCATTAAAAAAAAAAGTTAAACTAAATGACCTTCTAGCTCAATGATCTTTTGGAATAGTATATATTACTATACTCTAATTTATTTAGGTTATGGAACAGAGGCCCCAAAACATATCCCTTATTGCTTCTGTCTTCTTTTTGGATAGTATTTATATTTGTGGAAAAGTTGTATCAATGCTTGACAAGTTAGAGAATTCAGTTAAAAGGGATAGCATCCATGCTTCTGTTTGTTTTGCTGGACTAATAACATAAAACTGATGTTTGTTGGGGTTCTACATTTCAGGTTATCTTGGAGGATGTTGCCATGCTTCATATCAAGCCAGATCAGTTTACTTACACATCTGATCATTTTGAAACAATAATGAAATATGCAGAGAAACTTATTCATGAAGGAAAGGCCTACGTAGATGATACCCCAGCAGAAGAAATGAAAGCAGAACGTGAACAGAGGACAGAATCTAAACATAGGAAAAATTGTAAGTTGCGTTTGGTTTGCATTTCTAGTTGATTTTATATTAGTGAAATGTACCATTCTTCTCTTTTGTTAATAATGGTAATGTTACCAACAATGTGTTCAATTTATTCAAATATATTAATTTCCCCTTCTTGCCTGAATATCTATACTGCCTGTGTGACCCAAAGGAAGCCTCTTACCCTTCTTGAGTCTCAAAATGATTTCTGAGGTCTCTCAGTTCTGTGTGTATAGTCCTCTGGTGCTAAAAAGAAAAAAAAAACATTTCTCAGTGTTAGAGAGATTGAAACAGTTTAATTTCATATTGATGTGATTTATATAAGGTTTATGGACTCTTCTTTACAAAAAAAATATGTAATTTTTGTGCAGTATAAAAAGCCATATTAATAATGCTTTGGCTGAAATGTAATAAATTTTTATTCACTAGCTATTGAGAAGAATTTACAAATGTGGGAAGAAATGAAAAAAGGAACCCCATTTGGCCAGACCTGCTGTTTAAGAGCAAAAATTGACATGAGTAGTAATAATGGATGCATGAGGGACCCAACTCTCTACCGTTGCAAAATACAACCACACCCACGAACTGGAAGTAGTTACAAGTATGTTCATTCTTTTCATGCACAGAGAATTTCCTTATACCTTTGTCTGTTTCCTATAAAGTACCACCCAGATACCTGTAATGAGTTATTTTTATGTTTGTATTTCCTGGTGAAAAAATCCCAAATTTTTTCACTTATTGTGGAGTGAAATTAGGAACTCTTCACTGAAAACCTTGATTTTTCTGATTTTCAGTTTGATTTACAAAAGTAAAGTTGAGGAATAAGAGATTAAAAAATGAATAATTTATATTGACTGGTTAATTTTCCATTCCTCTTTACTGTTAAGGAAATTTCCAAGATGCTTAATATGGATCCCTTGGTTATGAAAATTGTAAAAAGTTGAATTAAAACTAGACTGAATTTGATTTTTCAGAAATCCAAAAAGGAGTTAATTATAACTTTTCTCTCTCCCTCATTCCCTCTGTCTAGTCATTTAAGTCTTACCAAGTCCTTATAATCTCTTGCCTAGACCATTACAATAACCATATTTGTCTTGAATGATTTAGTTTATTATAGAATAATGGGTAAATGTTCATCTTATAGTCACAAATGGTTATTGGGTAGTTATTTGCTTTATTTTAGTTTTGTAGAACTAATTTTGGAAAACTTTTAAAATTGTGTTCATACTCTGTTTTGGTTATAATAGTGTGTGATTGGTTACTATTATATAATATTTTAAAAGTTTTAATAGAGTACAAATTAAAACTATTTGGGAAGGGATTTTATTTTAAAAGAAGTTTCCCAAAGAAGTATGTAGATATATATTTTAAAGGATCTTATTATTGATTTTATCTATCCTATTTTTTAGTCATTTTGTGTCAGGATGAAATATTTGAACATTCTTTATTTAGCTAATGAAATTACTTAATATCTTTAATCCTAACACTGATGAATTGCTTAGGATAGCAATTACTAGATGGCATCAATGACTAACTTTCCTTAAATGATTATAACTTGGCACCACTGGTCATTGCTTATTTCAGTCCTACATATTACATCAAGGGACAAAAGTTCTAACTAATTACTATAGAATAAGTTGAATTTGTTTACTTAAAAATAGATCAGTTTTGAGCAAAGCTGGTGCTAGCTCCTGGGAAATCAGTAAATTATTTATGTCAAACACATTACTTGGGGAGATTACTCATTTAATTAATATTATTATTGTTCCATCTTGAATAAAGATGGCAAGGATGCCTTTCATTGACTGAAAAAACATTCTTTTTTTTCCTAGCATTTATCCTACATATGATTTTGCCTGCCCCATAGTTGATAGCATTGAAGGTGTTACACATGCTCTGAGGACAACAGAATACCATGACAGAGATGAACAATTTTATTGGATTATTGAAGCATTGGGCATAAGGAGACCATATATTTGGGAATATAGCCGTCTAAATTTAAACAATACTGTGTTGTCTAAAAGAAAACTCACGTGGTTTGTCAATGAAGGACTAGTTGATGGATGGTATGTTTTATGTTATCTAGAAATGATGCATGTGAATGCATATAGTTTATCAGTCATACTTTATGATTTCTATATCAAAGATGTCTTTATATTTAAAAATAATTTTTGTCATTTTGTTTTTACACTAATTTTCTACTTCAAAGAACTACTTGTGACAAAATAAAAAGAAGGAAAAATTTTTTTACAGGAAAAGTTTGTATTTGTAAGCAAATATAAGTGAAAATTATACAAAGTATAGATAAATCACTTAACCTTTCTAAGTCACACTTATCTGTAAAATAAGAGATGATACTTTATACTTTCATAAGGTTATTATGAGGAAGACACTTTTTCTTATGAAAATACTAAGCTGTTTGCAGTTATTAAAGGCAACAATAATTACAGTCCCCTTAAATTTATCTGTTCAAGATGATTGCTGAGTATGTCATCTTAGGGTCATGATTCATTCTTGGCATGTTGTTAATATAGATAGTATATCCTAAATTAATTAGGTCAGATTGATAGGTATTCATATATTGTGAGAAGTACATATCAATGTACATTAATGAAACTGCTGTTAACTCTTCTGTGGAACATATTGAGTACCCACTAAACCCCACTGCCCCAGTTCGAAGTGGTTTAGTTATTAAAATCCAAAAGGACTCTGAGGTCTATATTAGAACAAGTCTTGAATGTTTTTCATTACTCAGTATAATGTTAATTCTTTATTAAAGTACAGTTCATCCAATCAATGCAATTCATTCTAGGAGTGATGACAATACAGCTAATTTGCTAGAGTGGCTAGAAATGGTGTGATATAGTAGAAGGAACACTAGATTGGGAGTTAAAACCTGGTTTCTAATCTCAGGTTGGCCATTTAATAATTGTATGACCATTAATGATTAACCTTTCTGGACTGGTTTCCTATACTGAAATTAAGAAGTTGAACTAGATAATCTCAGAGTCTTCTTTAATTTAAATTCCATGATTCTGCTACTTTGGCTTCTTGAATACCATACTCCACTCTTAGTATGGTAACTGACCCAGACTTAAGGTATAATGCAAGATGTGTGTATTATTTAAAGATTTACTCCATGCCCGTGTATGTTCTATCTCTTAATATACAGAAATTCCTGAATAATTATACTTTATTCATTTTCTAGGGATGACCCAAGATTTCCCACAGTTCGTGGTGTCCTGAGAAGAGGGATGACAGTTGAGGGTCTCAAACAGTTTATTGCTGCCCAAGTGAGTTGCATTAGTTTCTTTTTCTTGTGTACTGAAGTAAGGCTATTAAGCTACAGCTATATTTTACTAATATGTATTAACTTCTTGATCTTCTCTTTTTCCTATGTAATGCAAAGTCAGGATTAAAACATGAAAAATAATGGGTTAGAGTTTTAATAGCTTATTTCCAATTGGCTTTTTAAGAACATTTCCAGTTTCTTTAAATGTTTTAATTTTTTTTCCCTAGGGCTCTTCACGGTCAGTTGTTAACATGGAATGGGATAAAATTTGGTCATTTAACAAAAAGGTATGTGTTAGTTTCAATTCTGTTTTTAATTTCTTTGTACCTTGTTCTTGAATAAAATAATAAATATGAAATTCACTGGAGTGCTTGTAAAAGAAGTCATAGAAGTTGATTGCATCATTTTGCACACCTTCAGGAAAATGAAATTTCCCTTTTTCCAACATACCAGCACTAAACATATTAACTTTTAAAAAACACCTTAAGGTAATTGTTCTTGCTGTGATTCTTATGAACATTCTGCATTTCATTTTTCTGCTTTCAAGCTGCGAGCTATCTGTAAGAAGGTATTACTTAATGCTTTTGTTTGCCTTAGCACATAGCTTTCAGCACCATAAACATGTAATCTGAGATGCCATTATGCTGCTTTGTAGCACAATCACATTTATATAGAAAGGAAAACAGGTGCATTATGCATATCCAGTGAAAATGCATTATTCCTTTTTTTTTTTTTTTAAGTTTTGTCCTCCAGTATTTTTAGTTTCAAAGGGAAGATCATAAACTACTTTTCCCTTCTATGGTGAGAGGACATAGGATTATTCAATTTGCACATTTCATTGATTTTTAGTCATTCTTTAATTTCATTTCTTGTGCCTTACTATATACCATATTCATTTTGATGTTTCTCAGCTGACTGTCTAATAAGGAATATTGCATCTTGACATGGTTCATTATTAATTGGCAACAGATTGCTTGGACACTATAATAAGGCGAATCCTTGTAGAATGCCAACTTATAAGCAGTGGTTTCCGTGATTGTGCGTGTTCTGTAAACTTTTTTTTGGATTGCTGCTTGATTTTGCTGATGCCTTGCCCCATTTGATAAGTAGTTGCTTGTCTCGCATGTGTTGTATTTTTTTCCTTTTGTATTTGGTCAGTAGAGAACATCAAGGAATTATCAATTGGTTCTTTCTGTTGCTGCAGTTATGAATAGAAAAATTTTTAAGAATAAAGTTAAATGTTAACATATTTTTATTAAAAAATTAATAGTTATTTGGACTCAGTAATCCACAAGCACCATTCTTAAGTATGTTTCACGATTTCAAATTTAGAATGGTGATACGCCAGAATCATTCTGAACATCTTGTGTGCAAGGCAACAGCTTTATACTGCCGTCATTGGTGTCTTTCTTCCCTGCATCTTCTTATGATGAAAATCACTGAAACCTCCTTCCATAGTCTTTGTATTCATAGAACATGTTAGAATTCTTAAGTAAAGAACCTTTCTCTCAAACTAAAACATAATGAAGGAACTGTGGACTAACTTTAACCATCGGGGATTACAGTAAGCATTATATGTGGATCACAGTTCACCAGCCAGCTGCCTTAATGACTTCAGATAAAACTAAACAAATTAAGGTACAGGCATGTTTGGAGAGAGACAGCTAAAACTAGGTTGTAACAAAAAGAAAAAGTTCAATATTATTGAATCTAAAATGAAGATAACTTTTTTTATAAATCTGAATTTTTATCCTCACCTAACTATTATAATAACAACAATATTAATAATTAATTAGGAATATTAACGGACATTTCACTTTAAAGTTTTATGGATGCTATCTTTTTTGACTCCCTTGTGAGGTACCTTACCACAGGTATATTTTACAATTCCCAATTCACAGATAAGAAATCTGAGTTTCATAGATGTTCAGTGATTTGCTTGTGATTTCACAACTTGTAAATATTAGCTTTTCTTAACTCCAGATCTAGTAGTGTATCTACTCTTCTCTTCTAGTTTGCAGTTCTTTCCCAGTCATGTAGAGAAGTTTGAATTATGTAAAATATATTGTTCTTGACATTGAAAAAACATTTAAGAAAGACCTATTTGTTATATTATTCTTGAGAAAATTTTAAATTATTTAACATTGAGTTCTGAGTTCTTTCAAATTAGAAAGTGTCACAAGTCTGAAATAATTCTAAAATACTATTATTTTGTCAGTTCATCAATTCCTAAAATTTTATGTGCTATTTCAAAAAAATTATTTTAAAATAGAACAGCTTTTCCCCTTTTCACATATTAAGTGCTTAATAAATGGTTTTTCTATTATTCTTAGCCCACAAAGATATATATAGATTTTGCTATCTAGAGACAGATTATTTTCTCTTACATTATTATTGACATATTGCCTACTGTTTAATTAGTCAATACAAACTAGTTTTCTTTTTTTTACTTTGGCACTTTTTTTTTACAATGAGATTATACTTTCTCTTCCCCAGAAAAGGTATGTCATCATATGTAAAGAGGGATCATGCTATTTGTTTCTATCATGGAGTTGTGAGCAAGAAAATGAAGAGTGAAGCTATACGTTTTCTGACCATGCCTTTCCATTATGGCATTATTGTTTTCTTATAAATGTTTAAAATCCCAGAACCACTTCTATTCAACAGTAAATTAAAATGTACCTGCAAAAATCAAATATGGATACTTTCATTGAATTTCCCATTATTTTGGATTACCTGTAGCATTCCATTATAAACATTCTCCATATAATTGGATTTGATTAATGTAGATACTTATAAATAAACCCTACCATAATACCTGTTGTAACATTGTTATATGTACATAACATTATTTCAAAGGAACTGACTGACCCTTGTGATGTTTCATTTTACGTGTTTTTGAGGAACCTTTTAACAATAAGCAGGATATGTTTATATCCTCAAGTTGTTTTTCCTCTGTGTTTTTTGTATCCCTCAAATACTGTTGTGTTTTTCCTGGAAATTTTTTTAACAGATCTGTGAATTAAGAAAAAACATTGTCCCTAAAATATATAAAACCCATGAAGTATTTTAAAGATGGAGTAGGTTTAGAGCATAACTAGTATGTCTGCTAAAAGTGACCTGCAATTTATTGGCTTTTAGTGTTATGTGATTGCCTTATTATAGTGGCCTAATACTATTCTGCTTTTAAATATTATATATTGCCTAAAGATTTGTTTAAAATGAGAAAAAAATACAAAATATGCATATTTCTTTAAAATGGGCTTTACTATATCACCCATTTTCTACTATCACTCACCACTCCCAGTAGTCTACTGGAATATTAAGGATAGTTACCTATAGGGTAAAAATGTAAACTTATTAGCAACATTTATTTTCTGGTGCCTAATAGGAAGACTTGTGTCTTGTTATTTGAAGTGTACTATTTCAGATACTATCCACTCCTTTTTTTTTGCCTGCCAGGTAGTTTTTTTTGAAAGTTCATTTAAACTTTTTATGGCCTCAACTTGGGTTTTCCTTATTTGTTTGGCATTTACCTGTCAGAGAAGAGTTAGCAGGTAAATAACAGTATATAAGTGCAGTAACAAAGAAAACCAGTTAATATTCCTGTGTCATATCTTTTGATTTGTGTGACAGTTTGTTTTTGACTAGAGTATTTTTAGCATAAATTATTTATTCATTACTCTTTTATTAATTTTTGAAGGTTATAGACCCTGTGGCTCCTCGATATATTGCTTTACTACAGAAGGAAGTAATCACTGTGAACATACCTGAAGCTCAGGAAGAAATGAAAGAAGTGGCTAAACATCCAAAGGTCACACTGATTTTGTCAATGTTTTTCTTTCTTAGGAAAATGGTTACAATTTAGAAAGAAGGCATTGTGTTTACCATACCAATAATTGATGGGAAATGCTTTGTGGCCAGCATAATTTCTTTGATTTGATGACAAACTAATCAATAATTTTTTGCATATGTTCCACTAATTGTAATGTGAGGGGAACAAATTCTTCTGGGGAAACACAGAACATTTTGACCGTAATCTAATACTATCAAACCACTTCCTAAAAATAAACCCTTTAGAAAAATATTATTTTTTCATTTGCAAACAGATGTGGACCAAACTTTATGACTTCTAAGATTTCTTCCCACTCTTAAAATTTTATAATTATCAGACTTAATAATAGTTAGTACCTCTTTCTTCCATTTCTTAATCTCTCATCTCAAAACCTTTACATTTCATCTAAAACTATAAAATAGGAGTTCTTAATTTGGGATCCATTTATTTTTTTTTCATTTTTATAATACTGGTTTTCTTTGGAATACTAAGGATTTTATTTTATGTATTTAGAAACATTTTAAGAAGGGATTCATAGGTTTCACAAAAACCCTTTTACAAAAAAAATCCTTATTCATAGAACATCCACATTCCCAAGCAGTTTGATAATCTTATCTATGTACCTACTGTGCTAGGAGTCATTCTGATAGTTCACAGAATCTAGAGCTGGAAGTGACCTCAGCAGTCATTACTCCTACTCTCCATTTTACAGATGAGAAAAAGTCCAGAGAGATCACATAGATATAGAAAGAAGCAGAGCTGGTAAATCATTAAGATTTAGGTCTTCAGAAATGGTGTTCTTTCCATGATACCTTACTAATTAGGTGATACCCTTGTCCTTTTTAAATCATAAAATTGAAATGTTCCCGTCTAGACTTTTGACCAACACTTGTGTTATAGTGGTAGTCTCTTGGTGACTGAGGATGACTATAACACTTGTGTTAAATGGTATTAAAGATCCCTTTCTACTCTTAATCTCCTATCCTGTGGCTTTTGCCTTTTAGTCAGTGTTACAAAGAAGGAAACTTATGGATGCAGACCCACAAGGCATCTGTAGAATAATGTATTGTCATCATAATTTGACTCTATTCACGTAGTTCTTAATGATCTGTTCTACTTCAAGAGTAAGACTTGATGCCTTAACTGAAATTGGAAGCATTCTCAATTGTGGTTGTGACTCTATTTTCGATAGCAGGCTCCTTGCCACCTACCTGGGCCATACCCCTATTTCTGGCTACTCAACCAGGCACCATGATAGTTTTGTTCAGTGGTATTTCTGTGGCTACACAGTGACTTAGAAAGCCACAGCTTGATGCTATCCATGTTATATTTTAACATTTCACAATTACATTTTAATCTCGTCAGGGCTGCACTCGGGGATTTTGCAAGCAGCAAGTATGACTTGGTTTAGTAGCACATAACCATAGCCTCTTGAGTAGTACCATTAGACTATTATTCTGAAGCAAGAGTAGTTCTCAGCTTAAAATATCAAGTATCCAAACTTTATTCTAAATAATCCAAATTTGTCAGAACTTAATAAAAAATAATAGCGGTAAAATGAAGTTAACATATGGAGCAAAAGACTGTCAGAAAATGTAAGAGCATCATATATTTGACTATACATGGCTTTTTTTATCATTACTTAATATTTTTAAATTATTGCCTTCTGCTTTTATATCTCTTTCTTCTCCAAATGATTCCCATCTTTCTTCCTTCCCAGAGAGCCATTCCCTGTAACAAATAAATAAAGAGAAAAAAAGGAAAAAGAAAAAATTGGTGTTTGGCCAATCCATCACCTGGGCCTGACAGTCTATATATACAATGTTCTGTAACCATGGCTTCTCGAACCCTTCTAATAAGGGAGCCGGATACATTTCCTTATAAGCTAATCTTGGTCATTATAATTACATAACATTCATTTTTGTTTTCTTTTTTGTCCCTTACATTTGTAGTGTTATTACTTTTTTTTTAAAGTGTGGATTTTCAGGCAAAAAGTGAATTTTAGTGTTTTTTTTGTCCCTCTTGAGGATGCTGCTATGGGGTGTGTGCTTCTGGGTATTGGTAACACTTGTCTAGTTGTAATTGCAGCAACCTAATTGACTTTTTCCATATTTGACAAGTTTCTGAGATCATTGTGCTGACCTAATGTAAAATCTTGATCTGAAAATGCAGAATTTCCTTAGATCACTGTGTTCCCACTATACTTGAAAATTGGGTTGAAAGGTATGCCACACTTTCCTAGGAAAATGATTTTACCTTTCAGTACTGCTCTCACAGTCACATTTAAGACCTCAACTTTTTTCACTTCTGTGAAGGCAACAGTAAAGCCAATGTGGATGAGGGAAGGAAGCACTTGGTTGACCCTGGTAATGAGGGATTGATTACTTTCAACATGCTTATTTAAACCATTCAGAAGCTAGTATGTAGAGAACAAATTTTATTTCATAAGTGTATGAGATTAGCAATAAGTAACTTTTGTAAAAATGTAGCATTTGTGAACATATTATAAAATATTATACTTAGTGTACAGGTTAAGGATTTTTCCTTACAGGATCATAAATTCAAACTAAAAGGGTCCTTAAAGGTCATAGGATCATAGATTTAGGCCTGGAAGGAACCTTGGAGACCATATAGACCAACCTTTTTTTTTTTAAATCTCTCTCTTTTTTTTTAATAGATGTGGAAACTGAGGCTCAGAGGCTAAATGACTTGTCTAGGTTCACAAGTAGGATTCTTATCCACGTCTTCCTGACTCTCGAGTCATACCCTTTTATCCACTATATCATGTTATCACTCCATAAACAGATACATATACATGTACATAATGTATATAGTAGTATATGGATTCAGATTTTTATCAGTATAATTTCTTATAGAGATGCTTTTTTTTTCTTCTCATGTCATAGAATGTTGATGTAGGCTTGAAGCCTGTGTGGTATGGCCCCAGAGTGCTCATTGAAGGTGCTGATGCAGAGACTTTATCAGAGGGTGAAATCGTAACATTTATAAACTGGGGCAACATTATCATCACTAAAATACACAAGTAAGCAATTGTTTTTTTTTTCTTGTAATTTTAAGATATTTCTGAACAGTTACTGCTTGCATGTTCAACCAGTACAGTTTATCTGTTACTTCTTTGCAGATAATGTGAATTGTTAAATGTAGGAATTAGTTTGTTTTTTGTTCACATGCCAATTTCATACCTGGTATCATAGTTGTTTTTAAATGGAATTATTAATTGTTCAAAATCAATGAAGATGTTCTAATGACTTAGTGCCCTTTTTTTATGATCTAGCTCTAATTCTTGAATGCAGTTATAAATTTGATCTTTTCAATATTTTGAAGAGGTGACATTCTTTATACCAAGTGCTAGTTTCTTTGCTTTAAAATTGTTGTTTATGACCATATTGCTTCCTATAGTAAGTAAGTAAGTTGGCTTTAGATTTATTAAATGTTTGGAAGATTTCAGCAGGTAGACCCCTCTTAATAGATTGTAAAGAATACTCAGGCTTCTGAAAAGGGTTTGATCAAATCCGAGAGTTCTTTTTCTGAGAATCCATTCTTCTATTGTACTTATTTGTAAATTGAGTTTTGTTTACAATCTTAAATCTGAGTTTTTGCTTATAATTACATGCAGATTTCATGTAATCCTGATGTATTTTTGTGGGCAACATATTATTAATTCATATGTTAAACTTTGAAATACTAAATGTCTGGAACTTTTTAATTCACTGAGGTTAAGACAAACATTACAGAGTTCTGATTCAAAACATTTTTCTAACATGTTTAGGAATTCAAATGGAAAAATTGAATCCCTTAATGGAAAATTGAACTTGGAGAATAAGGACTACAAGAAGACCACGAAGATCACCTGGCTTGCAGAAACTACAAATTCTCCTCTTATTCCAACAGTGTGTGTCACTTATGAGCATCTAATTACTAAGCCAGTTCTTGGAAAAGATGAAGATTTCAAACAATACATCAACAAGAATAGCAAGGTCATTTAGAGTAAAACAATTTTGATTTGGGTATTGCTGCTACCTACACTTTTCTTTGGATGGATTTATTTTCTTAAATGCTATCAGTTGTACTTCAACCATTAGAACAAATGTTATGTTAAAGTGTAGATTTGATAGTTGATAGGTTTTTAATTATTGATTTCAGTGATTCTAGTCTGTAATTAGGACTCCAGAAAAGACTGTATTTCTCTGCCAGTGTTTCATTAGCCAGAATTTAAAAATCACCACCACCCATTCATCATAGACCACTATTAAACTTTTCCTTGATAAAAGTGTAAAAGTCAAAATTGGTCTGTAATTCTTCTCAGTGATCACACAGTAAAGAAAATATTACTCTGTCCTTTCACATTAATGAAATAAACTTTTTGGAAGCAGAAGTTTTTTATGTCTTGAAGGAATTTCGGTCTTTCCTATTGTTAAGAAATATTATATAGTAGATACTCTGATTCTGTGTTCCTAAAAATGCCATAAGAATTAGGTCATACAGTTACTTGAAAGGTACTTAAACTTTTGTTTCATATTCACTTACTAGAGGAGGTGATTCATTTTGTTTCTAAGAAAATCTCTACCTATGTTTAAGTTCTGTTCAGGCTAATCACTTTATTTTTTTTTAAACCCTTGCCTTCCATCTTAGAATCAGTACTCTGTAAGAGTAAAGTAGAAGTGCAGTAAGGGTTAGGCAATGGGAGTTAAATGACTTGCTCAGGGTCACATAGCTAGGAAGTATCTAAGGGCAGATTTGAACCTAGGACCTTCTGTTTCTAGGCCTGGCTCTTAATCTACTGAGTCACCTAGCTGCCTCTGTCTCTTTAGAAATGCCAAGTGCTTAAAGATGGGAGGAGGTCAGTGGTATCATAAACTTTGAATGTTTTATTTTTCAGGGTATGCTAAATCCATAGGAATTTTATGAGATACAAAAGTTTCTCAGATGCTGTAATCATTTATTATATTTAAATGTATTCTTGTAAACTTTCACATGTGTTGAGAAAATGTTTTTCCTTTAAATCATCTTTGTAGCAAGAAGAACTAATGTTAGGGGATCCCTGTCTTAAGGATTTAAAGAAAGGAGATATTATACAACTTCAGAGAAGAGGATTTTTTATTTGTGATCAACCCTATGAACCTTTTAGGTAAGCAAATATCCTTGATTATCATTAGAATGAAGAATGTAAATTTTCTTTTTTCCTCAAGGTATATCTTGAATATCTTTCAAGTTGGTAATCATTTAGTAAGTAATTACAACTGACTTCAAAGTTCTAAATTGTTATATTGTATTTCTTTGTTTAGTTTATCAATGGAATTATTTTACTTAATATAAAACTTGCATTTTAGCAAAGTACATTTAAAATCTATTATTAACTTTAAGTGGGCTTTATATAGTGTTCAGATTTTCTAAATGTCTTTATTTTGAATGAAAATTGCTTTCCTTCTCTTTTGAAGCTCCCTCTTAAGTTTTTATTTTTTTGTTTTGTTTTTAATTAAAAAACCTTACATTATACATATACATATACATACATTATACATAAATAAAAAACCTTAATTAAAAAACCAAGATGGAAGCATCTTGGAATCAGTACTGTGTATTGGTTCCAAGGCAGAAGAGTGGTAAGGGCTGGGCAATGGGGGTTAAGTGACTTGCCCAGGGTCTCACAGCTAGGAAGTGTCTGAGGCCAGATTTGAACCTAGGACTTCTCCTCTCTAGGCCTGGCTCTCAATCCACTGAGCTACCCAGCTGCCCCCTTCCTGTCATTTTTATTGACTGTCCCCCTCCCTCTTAAGTTTTTACTTAAGTTCTTATAGAAACACTTTACAGATTAATACTAAATGGGTATTTAGAAGAACTTTAAGAAATGAATACCAGTTTGCCCTATGTAAATTTTATTAGAATTTATGAAATGCAACATTTTTCTAAAATTCTTAGTGATTTTCTCTTTGCCCTTATTTATCAGGAAGTCAAAAGTTGTTCCTTACAGTACATTTAGTCATTTTCAATAACAGACCTAGAACATTGTAAAGACATGATTTGCTCTTGGGCAAAAAAAAAAAATCAGTTTTTATTGTCAAAATTGTTGGAATAGAGTGCCTCCTTTTATTCATTTTTTGTCTTTTTAATCCTTGACTTTATTTTATCAATCGATAAAGCATCAATAATTTAAAATTTGGTGATGATTCAGAGAATATAAATGATGTGCTGCTCAAAATTTTTAACATTCTTTTTTTTCTGGGCTCCCCTTTCCTTATATTTTGTTGTTGTTGTTTTTTTTTAATTTATAATTATTTATTAAATAATTTAAAAAGCAGGTTAAAAAAAGAAAAGGCCTCTAGCCACATGGGGGCAGGCAAATACTTATGCATGCCCACACTCCCATCTCACTCTCAGATCCTGGGGGTGGGGGGAGGGGGACAGCTTTGCTTATACTTTTATAGCTCTTAAGGTAGAGTTCTTACTCTTGTTCTGACACCCCACCTCATTTTATTCATTGCTCGTGATGAAGAAGGTTTGGTTATTTCAGTCATAGTCTTATGTCACTGATAACTAGCAATACTATCATTACAGGCCATAGGTTTATTGGGAGAAACAAGTCCTTTGAGCGAGATGAATAATTAAGAAGGGTAAATGGTGACAGACATAAGAAGATGGTATTAAAATAATTCGATTTTGGTGAAAAATAATTAATGGCTCAAGATTTGGGGATCAGCACTTGGTACTGATCAGAACTGTGGTGGGAAAATTATGTGACAAAATGAGGGTCACAAGTGTGTTGCTAGAATTTCTGGTGAAATATATTTAGGCTATAAACATTTTTATTCTGTCTTTGTATAGCATAGTACTGCTAGTGTCATAAAATTTAAATAAGTATTTTAGCAGTTTTGTAGTATTCTTAAATGTTTAAAAATGTTAATGAAAAATTGAATATAAATAAAAAGTAGATGTGAATATACTTATGAATTGACCTTTTAAAATTTTTTTCAAGTAACAGATTTTCCTTTTTATTAATCTGTCCATCTGTTTCTATTCTGTTAAACAAAAAACAAATATAAACTTTCAATAAATATATTATTTAAAAAATAGATTCCCATGAGAACTTTATCTGAAAATGATCTCTTGCAAAATTTGAAGTTTTATCTGTCAGGAGATGAGTGGCATATTTAATCATCATTCTTTTAGACTCATACTCTATTATTATGTACTGAGCAAGTGTTCTAAAGTCTTTCACAATTGATTCTTTATATAGAAATTGTTCTCATTCTGCTTACTTCACCCTGCATCATTTAATAGAATTCTTTGTTTCCTTTTAAATTGCTCATTTAAGCATATTTGGCACAAAATAATATTTAATCACATTTATATACCTACAGTTTGGTTAGCCATTCTCCAGTAGGAGATGTACCCTTAGTTTACAATTTTTGGCTAATAACTAAAAATAGCTATGATAAATATTTTTGTGTGAGGGTCCTTTTCTTCTTTCTTTGGTTTCTTTGGGGGGTGAACACTCAACAGTGATATAATTGGGCCAAACAAATATAAGCAATTTAGTAACTTCGTAGACCGGTTTAAATTTGAAAAATTGTGAATATAGTAATAAAGTAATCTGCATATTTTGAGAGACCTTTGGGAGACTTTCAGAAATCTAGAGAATCATGAATGTATTGAGATGAACTACTATAGACTGAATTTAAAAAAAGATTACTTCTTTGTTCCTTTTAAAAATATATATTTAGATTTTTCTTTCTAATTTATATTCAAGTAATTTCATGATGTTTTCCCCCTACCTGTCTACTTTTCATTTTAGCCCATATAGTTGCAGAGAAGCCCCATGCATTTTGATATACATTCCTGATGGCCATACAAAAGAAATGCCAACATCTGGCTCAAAGGAAAAGACTAAAGCAGAAACAACAAAGAATGAGGTAAACATATTGATTTTAATGGATGTTTGTAAATTAGCAAGAATTGTTTAGTTCTTAAAATTTTCTTAATTAGACCACTAATTGAACTGTCATAAAAATGAATATGAGCTTTAGATTTCCATTCTTACATATAGTTAAGTTAAAGTTTATAATATAAAATATTTTTGCTAGTTTAAAAAATTTAATGTAGAAATAAGAGTTTTTAAAACAACTTAATAGAAAAAAAAGCATTTCTTATTGCCATATACCAAAATTTATAGCATAAAAGTCCTATGATTTCCATTCTAGGAGACACCTTTTTAAATGAAAACTGCTATTGATACTTCTCTTCTTCAGGATGTTTCCTGAAAATTGATAAATAATTTTCTTATGGTAGTCTTTTTATTCCCACTATTCTCTCTGTATGTAATTTAAAACATTTTAAATGAGAGTACCATATTATTTGCTTGCTAATGTCCAACTTACATTTCTAGCCTTTACTTCACTAATTTAATCGTTCAAACATATTGATCTTAATATTGACTTTCATGGAGAATCATCCATATCTGATCCGTATCTCTTTGTATTGGCTGTCCCTCAGTCCTGGAATTAATTTCATCCTCCTGTGAAACTTTTAGAATTTCTCATTTCCTTGAAGGCTCAGCTCAACTGCCACTTGCTTCTTCAGGCCTTTCTCGATTCTCCACCTGCCCTGCTTCCATCATCTTTCCTATTGCCCCAGTTACTACGGATCTATTTTATGTATACCTACATAGATATATATATTGTCTTGCACAATAGATTATAAGCTTTTTGCGGTCAGAGATTGTTTTACTTTTAGTTTATGTCTCCAACACCAAAAATACAACCTGTCACATAGTAGGTACTTAATAAATGCTTGTTGATTAGTTGATCATGATATTTCATTTTCTTCCTAAAGCAATTTTTCTTCATGAACATATTACAGGGAAAGAGCTGTAGTTATAGTTTATTTTTATTAAAATTAAAACAAAACCCCTCAAAGCCATTTTTGGATGGAAAATTTGCATTTATATGTGATAAGGATGTGTTTTTGTTTTTTAAATCCTTACTTTCTGTCTTAGTAATAACTAAGATAGAAAGACAAGAGCTAAGCAAATGGTGGTTAAGTAACTTGTTCCAGGTCACAACTAAGAATCTGAAGCCAGATTTTAACCCAGGCCGTCCCAACTCCAGGCCTAACTGTCCATCCACCGGGCCACCTAGTTGCCCCCAATAAGAATGTGCTTTGAGAAAATTCATTATCTATATTCTACATGTACTGCATTTTTAATTTTTGTTTTCTGCTCTTGAAGCTAACTACTTTGAAAGAAAAGCCTGCAACCCCTGTACATAAGGACCTTGCAACCCCAGAGAATGCTTTGGCCCTTTACAATAGAGTGTCTGCTCAGGGAGATGTGGTGCGAGAATTAAAAGCAAAGAAAGCAGCAAAGGAAGATGTGGATGTAGCTGTAAAGCAACTTCTGGCTTTGAAAGCTGAATATAAAGAGCTCACTGGCCTAGAATACAAACCTGGGAATCCTCCAACTGCAGTACAAAAGGATTCCTCCGTGTTAGAAAATTCCCCTATTTTAGACAATAAATCACTTTATGACCAAGTTGCTGCACAAGGAGAAGTAGTTCGTCAACTCAAAGCTGAAAAGGCCTCAAAGGTAAGCTTAATGAGGTGAATTAAGATATTAATCTGCTTACACATCACAAAGTTCATGTCTTTCTAAGGTCGTCTAGCTTAACGTTTAGAAATTTCATATATTGCAGTTTGTTGCACATTATTATAAAGGCTTTTTAAAAAAATTGCTTTGGCTTGGGGTGAATATGTAGGTCCTAAACTCTAAATTACCACATCTCTGATAGCAACCAATAGATATCTAGACATCATTGTTTATATATGTTTCAAGGAATGATACTTCTTGGGAATCCTAGTCCTTTGGCATCAAGCCAGCTTTTCCTAATATTCAGGGTAAGTTTTGAAGGCATATTTAACCTATATGCGCATAGATTTTTATCCATATGATTTTATTAGGTATTTTGTTTTCTGAAAATATTGTATTTTGTATGATTATCTTGATAAAATAGGTTCTTTTGGTCTGGTCAAAGTTCAATATAAGGAGTTTGTTTCAGGATAGAACTTTCCTTATATGTACTTTGTTTTTCTTCTTTTTTCCCCCTCCTTTTTCTGCTTTGGGATCAGATAAGTGATGCTGTAAAAGAGTTTTTAACTATAAAAATAGAATATAAAGATAAGACAGGTCAAGTATACAATCTCAGATATCCAACTTCAGTTTCTTCTTGTAGTCAGCCTTCTTTTGCTCCAGCTTCCACCTCTTATTCCATGCACAACTATTTATAATAAACTAGTATATAAAAAGGTGAAATGGTAGGCAGAAAAGATTTACAAAGGTGTAATAAATAGTATTGAGCACTGTAATAGAAGATAAACTGACTTGAAACTACTATTGCAGCAATGACTGTTGTTCTCTGGCTGACTAGAAAGCTGCTAATACAGGATCCTAAACCCTGCTTATTTGTAATGGAGGTAGAACAGAGAAATGCTGAAGGATGCCACATACAGGGATGCTGGTACACAGGGGACTACTTACAAAGGAATGCCCTGGGGTTTACTCTGGGGTTTGCCTGCTGATCCCTACTTGATGGCTGATTCTTCAATCTATTTCCTAACCTCCTTCTTCCCTTCCTCCCTCCCTTTTCCAACCCTCTCCACCCAGTTCTTCTTGAAGACTTGGCTCGTTCCCTCCCCACTTGAGTAAACTATAAAGATATTCTTTTCCTTTCCTTTTTCAAGTCAAGGGGTTTATTGGGATAACAGGATGGGAAACGGAGATAAGAGGGATGAGGATTTCCCTAAACTACATGGATAATTTTAGAAAGGTTTGAGGAAGTGTTCCAGTCACAGACTGTGACTCAGACAGGGAGATGGAGGACAACAGCAACTCAAAATCATTTTTCTTCTTCTTCACAAATCAGCCAGGTCTCTCAGCTTAACCCCAGAAAGAAACAAAGTTCAAAATCTCTCCTTTTCACCTGGCCTGCTCAACTCTCTTATAGACCACCAACTCAAAAGCTTCTCCCCTGGTCAGAGCCAGAGAGACAGAGACCCAGTCCCAAAAGCCAAGTTTCTCTTCTCAGTGTCAACTTCAACTGCTCAGAGCCAGAGAAACCCCAAAAACCAAATCAGCCTCACAAAGGTCGTTCAGCCAACTTCAAACCTCCTAGGAAAAAAAGTGACTTCCAGTCAGAGTCAAAGGCCCCTCCCCCCTCTCAGCTTAAATTGCCACCAACTGGGGACATTCCGTTGGAACCCTGGTTTTTGCATCTTGGTCCACAAGTCCTGCAAAACCTCTCTCTTCATGTCTCTATCACAGCACGAAGATACTCCTTGAGCAAAAATTGCAGTTAAATTTTACATGCTAAGTTTTTATATTATGGTTTGATTGGAAGAAAAAGTAAATTTCACTTTAAATAGACATTTTCATTAGTTTAAATTCTAGTGTTGTTATGAAAAAATAATGTTGCTTAAAGTTTAAAGTGAAATTTTTTAAAATGGGAGATTATATGCAAAGAATTAAATCCTTTGACATTTCAGAGATATTTTTTAGGTCTTGTAATTTTTGTTCATTGTTGTGTAAATATCAATTTTGCTGCTATTTAATTGACTAAATTAAAAAATTTAGTTGCTTTGCATATCAAGTCCATTTTCTTTTCCTTTTCAATCCCAAATGAGCCTGGTTCTTTGCCTTCCCTTACATAATTTTAATTTACAAATTCCTCCTTTTATATCTATTGTCTAAATGTTTCCTCCAAAATTTCATTTGAACAAAACATAACAAATCTTACCAGCTGACTAATATTACCTTTTTATAAAACTGCAGTCTTCTAGCTGATTAACATGGGTGAAGCTTTTTCTTTTTTAGTAGTTAAAAATATTTTTGTTCCAAAGAAAATTTGGAGTTTGCAAAAAGTTTTATTTTTTAAATGCTTTTTATTTTTAATCCCTGAATGAAAACCCCTTTTTTTTCAGTTTTGAAAATTAGGCACAATTGTGTTGGTTTTTGTCTAAGACAGTCTTTTATTATAAAATACTGCCTTCTTTTGGTAGTTTATGATATAGCTGTGATAGTTGTTATGAACTTAAGTAATCAGAGGAAATATATTGGCTTCTGTTTCCTTCTTTATCATGAACTGCTTAGTGTTTTCTATAAATTTTCCATATCAGTTGCATCAGTTTTATTTACATTCCCTTATTTACTACCCATATTTACTAAGGATAATAGCTGAAGTTCCTTCCAAGGTTTACTTTATCTGTCTCATACTTTAACACACACTCACACATGCACACACATATATATAATTACACTTGTTGAGAATTTTGTATGTACAGCACTGTGCTATATAATGTTTAAGCTTAAGGTCCCTTTAAGAATATATAATCAGCAAATGATCTAAAACTTTAGGTTTACAAAGTGTAGTCTTATTTTGAAGTCGATAATGTAATTACCACTTTCAACTTATAAGTGTTTGGATCAGTATCTATGTTTCTAAGCTTCAAACCTAGAACTGGTTCATGTACCATACTCCCTCTTATTTATTATGTGCACTGTCCTGGATGGTTCAGGGAAGATTTGCAGTAAATAAGGGCTACCATTTGATAAAGGAGCTCTTATTAGCATCAATATTTATTGTATTCCAATAGACTCCTGTTTTTCTATATTCCAAACAACTAGAAAGCTCAGCTAACAGAATTAAACTTCCCAGTCTAATTCTTCCTATCTCTTCTTCCTCCCTCCCTATCAGCCCACACACATCACTTCTTTTACTTCACTTTACTTTTAGTTGTCATTTGTGTCTTATAAGAATCAGGAATTTTTAAAAAAATGGGTGAATATGTAATAGCATATCAGCAAGTATAGATTTCATTAGCTTCCTATGTCAGCTATAATAGCGGTCAGTTACCTTTTTATCAAAAATTTTAAATAGTGATTGGTATGAATGGGATGTGTTTGGTTGAAATTAATCATAGGTTGATCAGGCATGAGTGGGTTGTTTTTTGGAGATGGATTGGCATCTTAGGGATTTACCTACACTGATAAAACTACAGAATTACTGAAATAGCAACATATGAATAATTTTGTCTTGTAATGATATTTTCATTATCTAGTATATTTCTTTGAAAATTAATAATCTTTTTAGGATAAGCATTCCAGTTAATCAGAATATTCCCTGATCATTATAAAATAAATAGGATATTACTATGTTCTATGAGTTTTTACTTTTTCTTAACTATTTATCTGTCATGTTTTCTACTTATTCAAGGTTCACTCAGATTTTTGTAAGCTCACCTCCCCAGAGAATGTTGTCTGAACAATGTCTTATCTATTTCTTTACCATTCAATATTTACTTTTACTCGAATAAAATAAAATAAATAAAATAAAGCCTATTTTAAAAGTACTTTTCTCTGCAAATCTAAGAAAATCACTAGATTTTTCTTAACGTTTCCCCATTTTTATTTAGCTAACTTTAAAATGTGTATGTTTCATTTTTTAAAATTTATGCTTATAGGGGGCAGCTGGGTTGCTTAGTGGATTGAGAGCCAGGCCTAGAGATGGGAGATCCTAGGTTCAAATCTGGCCTCAGACACTTCCTAGCTGTGGGACCCTGGGCAAGTCACTTAACTCCTGTTGCCTAGCCCTTATACCATTCTTCTTCCTTAGAACCAATACAGAGTATTGATTCTAAGACAGAAGGTAATGGTTCAAAAAAAAATTTATGTTCATAGATATGATTGACATTTCTCCCTTTTTCTTTCTCAGAATCAGGTAGATTCTGCAGTGAAAATGCTCCTGTCTTTAAAGGCAGAATACAAACAAAAGACAGGCCAGGAATACAAACCGGGTGGTCTTCCTTCATCTTCTCTTTCGACTCCATCTACTCTTACCCCATCTGTCTCCCCCAGTACATGCTCAAATTCAGTAGATGGCAAAGCATTTTATAATAAAGTGGCTGAACAAGGAGAAGTGGTCCGGAAGTTGAAATCTGAAAAAGCTTCAAAGGTATGTTCATGCTTTGAGCCTTTAGCGTGTAAGTCAGAAGCCACCTTTTAATTTTATTTTTTTTCTTTAGATTAACATCTTTCATTGCAAAAACAACAGGAAAGTTAATAAATACAATTCCTCTCTTTTACCATTGTGACTATCCTTTACTAGCATTAGTAATGATGAGACTAAATAAAAGAATCTTTGCCACTTGGAGCAAGTTCTGATATAAAAAGATATGGCATACACATATACGAGAATATAATTAAATCCACCAGAATGAACAATATCCTATAGTCCACACAGTGCTTTATACATAGGCCTTTTAAAAATGCTTGATGGGTTATGAATTTCATTTCCAACTTTGAAAGTAGAATTTCTTGCTTGTAAAATTGTGATTGGGCTACAGTGCACCCTGAATTTTTTCCCCATTTTTCCCTTTCCCTAGATTTATAGACCTGTATGTGTTACATCTCCAGTTTAACTTTCAGGATATAATTAGATTTATCAAAGTTCAGTCTACTTCTTGAATAAATTTGTTTTTGTGAACTGAATATGGTGCCATGTATATGAGACCTATTGTTAATTTTACCTTTGAGGTTTTTTTTCCTAGACTTTTAGTCAAGGTTTTAACTTTATCTTGCTTTTAATCTATCTGTGACAGCAAGATGGTAACATGGATAGCATATTGCATTTGGAGTCCAGAAGAATTGAATTTGAATCCAGGATGAGATACTTACTGTGTGATCCTCAACAAATTACCTTAACCTCTTTCAGCCTCAGTTTCCTTATTTGTTAAAGAGGTATAATAAAGAATACCTACGTAAATGAGTTGTAAGGATTAAAAGAGATAACATAAAACACTTTGCAAACCTTAAAAGTACTAGCTTGCTATTAAAGTAGAGAATACACAATTTATAGGAATATTTTCCTGATTATTTAAGGATTGAAAAAGGCAGTATTATTTAATCTTCCCTTTTGTATGTGTATTTATTTTTCTTTTATCCCAGGATAAAGTTGATGAAGCTGTAAAACTGTTACTCTCTTTAAAAGCTGAGTATAAAGAAAAAACTGGGCAAGAATATAAGCCTGGCCAGCCTCCATTATTTCAGAGTTCAGCTTCAAGTCCAGGCAGAATAATGGAAACCAGTGGTGCTGATGCACCTGAAGCCAAAGCTCTATTTGACCAAGTGGCTGCCCAAGGAGATGAAGTTCGGAAACTAAAAGCTGAAAAAGCTGCCAAGGTCTGTGTTTATATTCTTATAAACCATTATTATGTTGTCATAATTCTCCTAGAAAAGGTTTTTTTTTTATTCTATTTATTGTAATAATAAAGTATGTCATAGTGACTCATGAATGAAGTTAAACTGTTGACCTTATGGAGTAATGTGTGGAGTAAAAGAAATTTCAAAAAATATATTATACAGTATGAGAGTAGTGTCATAGCATCATTCGGAGAGCTGGTCTGGGAGTCAGAAAGGAATGACTTTATGAACTGCCTCTGCTGCATATTGGACCTCAAAGTTTTTTCACTTCATTAGTCTCCCTAGAAGCTCTCTCAAATTGTAAGTTGTAGAGCAGGTCCCTCACTGGAACTTCCTGTGCCAGTGAAATCACAAATCTGGTCCAACATACACATGTGAATGTATGTGGCTATGTATATACATACCTATATTAATAAATATATATAACTGATTACTCTTGTAGGTATGTTAGTGAAAGAATTTCTAACCTCATTTGTTATGCTGTACAGTTTTAGTTACTTTTACTTTGGATTTCCATTTGTCAGAGACAGATTTTCTAGTCTTTTTGCTTTGTGCTTCACACACTGTATTAAGTATACATCAGTCTATTATGATTCCATCAAAAGTTGGGGTGGGAGGTGTAGTTTGGTTTTTGCCTCTCCTTTTGAGACTTTGGTTTTATTTAGAAATCTTCAAGGGAAGTCATGAGTATTATTTGTCATAATGTTTATTATTTAATGTATATAAAGTAATTTGTCATTTAGATTATTGCCTTGTATTTTCCTTTTCTGTTGTCTTGAAGGATAAAGTTGATGCAGCTGTACAGGAACTTCTGAAGTTGAAGACACAGTACAAATCTCTGACAGGAGTAGATTATAAACCAGTTTCTGCCACTGGGACTGAAGAAAAAGATAAAAAGAAGAAAGAAAAGGAAAATAAATCTGAAAAACAAAATAAATCACAGAAACAAAGTGATAGTCAAAAGAAAGAGTCTTCTAAAGAACAAGGTAGTGGGATGTCTTCAAGTGGAGCAGGAGAAGGTCAAGGACCTAAGAAACAAACCAGGTAATGTGTACTCCTGGTAATTTAATCTCCAGAAAATCCAAGAAAGAAATTTTAGTTGAATTGAGCTAGTTTGAAATATATACAGATTATTTTGCTCAGTGTGAGCTCTTAGATATAAAGGTAATGTAAACACCAAAGCCATAGCTGAGGAATTAAGACTTGGTGTAAGCAAGAATTATTTTTTTTTTAATGAGGAAGTGTGACAATTAAAAATTCCCAAGAGGCTGACTTTTGGCTGAGAATATCAGCTTACTTGTTTAGGCCAGCATTAACCAAAATATTAATCAAAGATCTTGAATTTCCCTCACACATGTCCATGAATACAATTTGGGAATTCATTATTCAGCCATTCACTTAGACATCCCACAACATCTCTTAATTGGTCAATATCCAGTGAGGAGGTAGTTTGGCAAGACTCAACTCCTCCCCATCCCTTGGTGATGGTGGGTCAGTCACACAAGAGTCTCATGCTCCCCAACTAAGGGGGGTATGCAAAGGAAGAAATCTGGTTCTACCCAGTGATGTGTCTTTCTCCAAATTTTTTTTAATGAGAGGTCCAAGGACCCATTGAAGATATGTGTGGGTACTTCCAGCATAAACTGGTTCTATTTAATGAGTTAAGGCAAATCTCATATCTCTCCCATAATCTCACTTTCCTATCTTATGATGGGAGAGATTTCTTTGGTTGGGGCAAAAAGAAATGAGTACAGAGACTGAGGAACTAATTTAAGCTTCTAATTCTAAATCCAAATATGGGAATGATTTAGTATATATTAAAAATAAATCTTTTCAGAAGGGTGGGAGGATTTAGAACAACTTCTTTTGAGAACTTTGAAATATATGTTTCTAAGTTTAAAACTAAGATTATTTAAAGATGAAAGTAGTGAAGAATCACATTACCTTTTTAGAATCGAACATATTTCATGTATTAACTTAGTCCTTATTTATTATATTCACTTAGAATACACGTTGCGAAAAAAAATTTTAAAGAAGTTTTGAAAGTTGAGAAGACTGTTATTAGCCACATTTTTTTTTTTGTATTTGGGGACAATATGTGAAACAAACTGATTATTGTCAAGAACTTATCAGAACTCTTGAAATAACAGCATTTTTAGTTTCAGTTTTCCTATTTGGAAAGGATCTACCTTTTTTTTTTTTGAAACCCTTACCTTCAATCTTTGAGTCAATACTGTGCATTGGCTCCAAGGCAGAAGAGTGGTAAGGGTTAGGCAATGGGGGTCAAGTGACTTGCCCAGGGTCACACAGCTTGGAAGTAGCTGAGGCTAGATTTGAACCTAGGACCTCCCATCTCTAGGCCTGGCTCTCAATCCACTGAGCTACCCAGCTGCCCCCTAGGAGGATCTACCTTTTAAGTAACAAGTGAACTTTTTTCCCTTCCAACTAGAATTTATGATAGTTTATTATAGTTTCCCTTTTAGTTTCCTTAAGAAAGATCTAAAAATATAGAAATAGGTGAAATTAGTTATAAATAACTGAATGCATTATATTTTGGTCATACTAATAAAATGCATAAAGTTGCCTGATGGAAAGAAGTAGTCTTTGAGTTTATGAGAATCCACCAGGTTCATGAAAGTTTAAAAGAAGTAGGGTACATATCCTGAGGTGATTTGGGGTATACAGTGAAATGTGCAGCTATTGCAAGAATCTGAAGAAGTCAAATGCTCCAAAATGCTTAGTCCTAACTTGCCTAATATATTTTTGGCCCAGTTGTCAAACCTCTGTTAGGTTTCTCTGTCACAGGAGTTGCCTTGAGAAATTGTACTTGTCCTTGGTCCCAGTTATAACTCGATCCCTTCTGCTTCATTAAGGTCATTTTTTAGAATTTTCTTTAAATATTAACAGTAGTAATTTCAAGTGGGGATTTACTTTTGTTTTCCAATTTCTACAGATTGGGTTTAGAAGCAAAAAAAGAAGAAAATCTTGCTGACTGGTTTTCTCAAGTGAGTATATTCCCTTTGACTTTCATATTTATAATTGAGTTGAGCATATAATTATGTGCTAACCATTGAATGTAGTTATAGAGGAAGAAACTTGGCTATATATAATTTAATCTCATTTCTTCTAACATTGTTTAGATTTTATTTTTTTAGGGCATTGGTCACATCTTTTGAATGAATTGTATGTTCTCACTAGTTCTTTTAGATTGTACCTACTATAGGATTGACAATTTAAGTAGTTCTCATATGTTTTTCTTGTAGTTTTTCACCCTCATTAAAATCCTAATTCCTATATCCAGTGATGTAGAGGTAATTTTCAAAAGCTAAACATGCAAAATGCAAATTCTGATGGTAGGTCCTATGAAGTTGTAAAGGCTGTGGATTTGTGTTCCAGAAATCACCTTAACTAGTTTCTGAGAGACTTTTATCACTAGAAAATTTGCCTTCAGTTTTTTGGCCACAACTGCTGTTAAAAACCATTTGCTAAAACATGGAGTAGGGGTTATAATCACATATTTTTTGAAGATTTGAATTAAATATAGAGCCTTTCATGTAAATTTGAGATTTAGAGTTTGTAGATCCTGCTCATGACTTTTTTTAAATTCTATTTCATTGATCATTTAGTTATTAGCGTCAAAGCTTTTGTAATAATCAATTTATATTTTATAAAGGTAATCACAAAGGCAGAAATGATTGAGTACTATGATGTGAGTGGTTGCTATATCCTCCGTCCCTGGGCCTATTCCATTTGGGAAGCCATCAAAGACTTTTTTGATGCTGAGATAAAAAAACTGGGCGTGGAAAACTGCTACTTCCCCATGTTTGTATCTCAAGGTGCTTTGGAGAAAGAAAAGACTCATGTTGCTGACTTTGCCCCTGAGGTAAAATTGCTTGTTTGCTTTATTTATAGAGTTATTAATTGAAGAACTCAAAAGATTTATTTTCACTTGTAGATAATTGAGGTTAAATTTTAAAAACCTTTAGAAAGACAATATGAAAAATGTACTTTTTAATAAATGATGTAGGAACTGTTTTATATTAATGTCCTCATGAATAAGTGGAAGTTCTACTTTGTTCAAGTTTGTAAATTAAAAAAAACTAAGTAATGAGTGGCAGCTGGATAGCATAATGTATAGAGTGCCAGGCTTGGGCACTGGAGGACCTGGATTCAAATCTGGTCTCAGACACTTTCTAGATAGGTGACACTGAACAAGTCACTTAATCTTAATTGCCTAGCTCTTGCCTTTCTTCCCTATTAGAATTGATACTAAAGAGAAGAAAAGAGTTTAAAGAAAACAAAACTATAGAAAATTATTCTTTTAATATTTACAGAAAGGTAAGGATAGTTTTATAGTTGTTTAGATATTATGTTGAATTATCCTAACTTAATACACGGTGGCAGTTTTATATAATTTGTACATAATTTTTCCTGTTATTACTGTAAGATTTGTTAATCAGACGTAAATTTTATATAAAATTGTGTACAGCTACTGGCAAATAGTAGCTGCTAAGTAAATGCTGCCTGACTGACATATCTATACAGATGTTTCTTTATCTTGATCAAATGTTAGTTTTTTTGAGGGTAGGGACTGTTTTACTTATGTCTTTTTGTACAGTGAGAACATGTTAATTAGTTGCTAGTTTTCAGAGCACAAATTTTGTCTTTCTAGGTTGCTTGGGTTACAAGGTCTGGCAAAACAGAATTGGCAGAACCAATAGCTGTTCGCCCCACTAGTGAAACAGGTAAGAAAAGGCCTTGGGTTACTGGAGAATGCCACCTTATTAGTTCTTGGTCTTTTTCTTTAGACATATTTCTGATATTTGTCAGAGATATAAAGTTTTAGGAAGTTTAATAAAGATGGATTGGATAAGATCAACTGTCATGCTCTTCTGTCTTGAGCATAGAACTCCTTAGAAAAGCCTTTTTTCTCACCTACCATTGAGGGAGAAATAGTATTTTATAACACTTTGTAGTTAAGAAAATTAAATTAATTTTTAGGGTTTTAAAACTCTTAAGAGCATTATTGAGAGGGTAAAAAGCTGTGCATTTTTAAAACTTTTTAAGATTTCTTTTTTTGTACCAAGTACCTAAAAGTTCTGTGCCATTTTCAGTTTTTATTAGTCATCTTGGTTATTTTGAATCTTTAAGTTCATTAATTCCCCTGAAGTGATTATAATTTGCTTTTTAGGAATTTTAAAGGTAGTATTTACTATGATTATTTTTGTATTTAATGGAGTTTTTGTACAATACGTCATTTGTCAGAATAATTGGGAGAATAGACTCTAATCTAACTTTCAGGAGGAGTCTTGCTATTTTTGTATAGTACTTAGCAATTGCAAACACAAATTTTAGAAACATATAGTTTGTTTCATATCAGTATACCATAAGGTCATTCTGTGATTTTGATCTGCAAGGGACCTTATACAACATCTAGCACAATTCCTTCATTTTGCAGATGAGGAAATAGTCCTTGCTGAGATTCTGACATGTTCAGTTGGTAAATAACAGAACTGAGAGTCAGACCAAGGTCCCCTGACAACAAATCTAGTTCTCTTAACATTTTCTCTTTCCATTGTACCATTTTTAAAAAGCACTTTGTTTCATGCCATGGAAGTGAACTTTCCTTTTAGAAATCGTTTTGTAGTAATATTACCTTTTGTAATGCAGTTAATGTAACTTAGTATTTTTATTTTTAACATCAATTCATAGTTTTCCTAAAATAGTTGTATTTAGTTTATTTTCTAAAATATGACTTCAAATGAGATCTTTTTGAAGCTTACCCTGGTACTCAG
This sequence comes from Monodelphis domestica, assembly GCF_027887165.1. Lineage (NCBI taxonomy): Eukaryota > Metazoa > Chordata > Mammalia > Didelphimorphia > Didelphidae > Monodelphis > Monodelphis domestica. Next base: position 129,127,151 of record NC_077228.1, on the reverse strand, counting down.
ACTTGATATTCTTCCTCTTCTGTACCCTATCATACTTTGTTCATCTTTTTAGAACTTTTAATATTTTGTATCTTCATTGCACATGTCTTAATTATTTTACTTATGGGAAATAGTATTGAGCAACTATATTGAGCAAAAGCGCTTAAAATAGGAATTTATATTAAAATTTCTATGTAATGGCAGCAATAATTAAACATTTATATAAAAAATGGCAAAAAGTTTAGATGTATTTATATCCTTTACCTACCAAATATAATGTTACACTTTAGTAAACTTTTTGCCTGAAATATTACAGCAGCCTTCTCTTCATTCTCCCTGCTTTAATAGTTCTCTTCATTACAACTGCCAAAGCAATATTCTTAAAGGATAAGTTTGACCATGTCACTCCTTTGCCTAGAAAACTCCATTGTTTCCCTGTTACCTCTAGGATATAATATTACTTTTCTTTCTGTTTAATATAAAACACATTCCATCTCCTGTCTCAGTGCCTTTGCTTGGTCTGGCCCTTGTGCCTGTAATTCACTCTCCATCTCTTAAATTCAGTCAAAATTTGCACTACATGAGAGAAGCAGTCTGTTAACTGAGCTATAGGGAAGGTGTTTTCCATCTCTATTTCAGGGAAGGAAATTTCCTCATTCAAAGGCTCTGAAACAGGTCTGTTTCTGGTAGGGTGGATGTTTGCCAATTGATCCTGTAAGAAACATTTTAAGTTTTCAAACTGGGCTTTTATGTTCTCTTGCATCTTTTTTTATGTCCTCAATTTTTTGAGTATTTTTCTGAATTTCAGCTTCAATTAATTTTTTTATGTTAGCATCTCTAAACACAGTGCTGAGGAGTACAAAAATGATATTACCTATTAATATAAAAAATTGGAGGTATACTGTATTCCTCAATGTCCCTAATTTTTCAACCGCCATATAAATGTCGAAGAATGTAGTATTCATTTATTTATGTATATGTTATATATATATATATATATATATATATATATATATATTTTGGTAATTATTTTTAATGGTCTTCACAAAACATGTGGGGAGCAGAACAAAGCCAAAACTTTCCACAGGTTTTTTCCACTCCTAATCTAGGCAGTTGTTCCCTAAAGAAAAGGAGATTTAGAAACAGCTCTCCCGTCCAGGACCTTTGGGTTGCTAAGATTTAAAATAGCTGTGTTCTATCTAAGTTAAGGAGAGAAGCCTGAAAGCAGGAAAATGGGCTTTGTACTCTGGTGGTCTAGCTGTTTTTGTTGCTAGAGATCGAAGGAAGGACTCCATTTTCCAGAGTTTCCTCGCTGCTAATCAACAAGGGTCAGTTAACTATATTTAGCTATCTATCTAGCTATCAGAGTTGCACAGCTGGGAAGTATCTGAGGTCAGTTTTGTAAAGATTAAAATTTAAGGGAGACTGAGGCAGGTAGAAATTAGTTTCTCTCTGCAAGGAGTATTATATTTTATGAGGTTTATTAAAGGTTGAGAATTTAAGAATATACAAGTAAGAAAAAACACGTGCCTAGGCCAGAGGCCTAGACAAGACCTCACCTACATTATGGAAAGAGCCACATCTGCCCCAAAACGGAAGTCCAAAAGAGAGCTCAAAAGCCTTTGCAATCAGCTTAAGTACCTTCTCGATCTCGCCCACCTCAGAATTCCGTGAGATTACAAAGCATTTTGGGGAAGTGGAGCAAGGACTTGTGGGGATTGAAGTCCAGAGTTCAAATCTCAATTTTACAGATTTGAAACTAGGCCCTTCTGTCTCTAGGTCTGACTCTCAATCCACTGAGCCACCCAGCTGCCCCTTAAGATTAAAAGGAAAAACAAACAAACTGCTGATTCCAATTTAACTTAAGGAGAAAAGAGAAGAAGTTTTTTATGCTCACCTGTTCTAGCAGCTGTGTCTTTAAGCTGAGTTAGCTGTTTAAAAGGACTGAGTGAGGAGAAAGTAGAGTGAAAGGCAAGAAAATTCAGGAAGTTTATTGAGGGGACTCGTTAAACTTTTGTGGTCAGCCAAATTGTGATATTGAAATAACTTTAAAAGACTAATATATATTAATTTAAGGTCGTCAAGGAATTCATTTATGTAATTCCTAAATGAAACACTCAAGCCAAATGCCAAATTTTTATGGTGTTTTAATTACAAACAGGAGGAAGAAAGTATTAGAGGGAGAGGGAGAGAGAGAAGGATAAAGGAGAGAAGGAAAGAAGTTTAATCCAGACCCACTCTGGCTCAAGCTGAGCCAAAGCGGACTTTAAGGCCTTGGATAGCCAAGGCAAGGAAAGGGATTAGTCCTTATCACTCACATGACCAATCTGAAGGAAAGCAGTCCGCGGGGGCTCCTCCACCTCCAAGCACCAGCCTCGAACTGACTCTTGCCCTCCTCACAGGAAGTCCCAAGAACTCCAGAGGCTGTTTTCTACCTCACTTCCTGCGTCTCACATGTGCCAGTGGTGGCTCTAGCTTGACCTAGGACCACTGAGAGGTCTGTCCTTTTTTTTGCACATGTCTGTTGAAGGCCATATTCTCAAATAATTAAATCTTGAGTTTTCTGCAGCCCTTCCTAATCTAACATTACACTGAGTAGGGTGGAGAATGTGGTTTCCAAGACCTGATTCGGTTATTCCAAGTATCTCTATTGTTATTGATCAGGAAATAGCTAAATCAGATCTTCTAAAGAATGGTCTGAATAGGGTGGAGTAGTTTTGAAATTCACAATAGCTTCCTTCAGAACTCAGCTCAAGTGCCCCTTCAAGGAACCCTATCCTGAACCCCTCCATCAGCTAGTCCCACCCACCCCCTGGAACTGAATTTGTGTGTTTGTTTTGTGACCAGTATATTGTTAGAGTGTTAAATTTTCTTTTTCCCCCCTTTTTTAGTAATGTATCCCGCTTATGCAAAATGGGTCCAATCACATAGGGATCTGCCAATCAGACTTAATCAATGGTGCAATGTAGTGGTAAGTACATATTGCTCACTGATTTGTATTGTTCTTTACAAGAATAAAAAATACCTAGTTATTGTTTAGAGATGGGACTATTTTAGATCTTGACATTTGTGATATACATGCCAACTAAAATGGTTGCTGTAAACTAAAAAAAATTTCACCAACTGGCTGAATTGTAAAAACGTTACCTTCTTTTTCAGCGTTGGGAATTCAAACATCCACAGCCTTTTCTACGAACCCGAGAGTTCCTTTGGCAGGAAGGACACAGTGCTTTTGCTACATATGAAGAAGCAGCAGAGGAGGTATTGGTTTTTTGTGATCTATTGATTTGTGTGTGTGTGTGTGTGTGTGTGTGTGTGTGTGTGTGTGTGTGTGTGTCTTAGCACAATAATGTACATGTAATGGATATTTAGTAAGTACTTAGAAGTAAAAATTTAATATACCACTGACTAGTACAATAATCTAACCTTTGATTTATATACTACATGCCATACTCTACTCTGATACCTCATTGCAGCATGATGTCATTCCTAGATTGTTGGAGACTTTGCTAGCAAAGGGCATGCCCCAGCAGATCATCTGAAACTGAAAAAGCTAGTGAGGGTTTGCCAACTTAATTAAGTTTGGAGAGGCTCATTTCCAGAAGGATGGGGAACTTTTTCATCATAGACACTAATTAAGACTATTCTAAGAAGTTAGCTGATCTCTTTTAGTGGAAGGAGCATCTCATGAAATGAGAGATATTTTGAAATATCAAGTATACTAGGATTTAAATAACTTCTTAGAGTTTTTCATTATTTGTTGTTTATAGTTGAAAATTCGTATTAAAGAATCCAGAATGACAGAGAAAAGCTAGTTATTGTTTAATTTTTAATGACTTATTTTGATTTATTTTAGATTTCTTTTAACTGAAAGCTGAATTGCCTTTAGTTGTGTTTTTGAAACTTCCCTTTTAAGTTCAAACCATTGGCTTTTACAAACCTTTTCCGAAAAACATTGATTATTTTACAATTTGGAAGAAATTTCTGCCCATTTTAAAAACTGTTCTCTTCTAATGACAAATGTCATGCATATGAAAATACATATTTGTATTATATATAGGTTCTGCAGATACTTGACCTATATGCTCGGGTGTATGAAGAACTGTTGGCAATCCCTGTTGTAAAGGGAAGAAAAACTGAGAAGGAGAAGTTTGCAGGAGGAGACTATACCACTACAGTAGAAGCATTCATTTCTGCCAGTGGAAGAGCAATCCAGGTATCAATTTAGGGTATAGACTTATCTTAATTTATTTAAGGGTGACCACCAAAGAAGTAAAGACAAGAGGAAGTTCTTGAAGATGATTCTTAGAACTGAAATATTTTAAAATCCTTTCTCTGCCTTTGTCTTCACTTAGGACTATATTTTTAGCAGATCAAATAGACATAGTAATTAAAGAAGTTCAAGATTAAATAGATTTTTCCTGGAATTCTTTCCAGGATTAAGTGGCCTTTTCCATTTTTATCGTCATGTTTTAATCTGACCAACTAGGATTCCATTTCCTTTTATAACAGTGGAAAGAAGTGATGTTCAGGGCATCCCTGAATAGTGTATATTTTTAGTCAACTGAGGTTTTTTTAATTGCTCTTAAACACATCTATTGTGTAACAAATTTTAAAAAGATTTTTAAAATAATGATAGGTAGAATAGTTAACTTTTATGGTTCAGAAGAACATTTTTTGAGAACTCTAGCACTTATTTGTAAAGGCTTGGTTAATTCTCTTAAGTTTGCTAAGTTGCTCAGTTTCTGTTTTTGTTTTTTAAATGCGTTGTCACTGTTTGCCTTTATTTTAGGGAGCAACATCACATCATCTTGGGCAGAATTTTTCAAAAATGTTTGAGATTATTTTTGAAGACCCAAAGACACCAGGAGAGAAACAGTTTGCCTATCAAAACTCTTGGGGGCTTACAACTCGAACTATTGGTGTTATGACAATGGTTCATGGGGACAACATGGGTTTGGTCCTGCCACCCCGAGTAGCCTGTGTTCAGGTAAGGAAGGTGTATCCTTTTATGTAATCTTACTTTCTAATTGGATTTTCTGGAATTAACAAAAAAAAAAGTATTGTAAATAAGATAATGTAAAATGTTAACCAAATTCTTGTGCCGTTTTTAACCATTTTGTATATACTTGGGTTTTTCCCTTCAGTTAATTTCTATACTTTCAGTTCTTCAGATATATTAGAATAATTTCTGAAGCCAAATGTTTTCTGTTTCACAGAAGATACAATTTATGGAGATATGATGAATAATTCCATACAATTTCTTGTAATTAAGAGATCATGCATACTGAGTTGCAATAAGTTTTATATATAGTTGCAAACTGTTACTGATTTTATGTAATAAAATTACTTAAGTTGAACTTATTTCTGTATTCTAAATTTGGGACATTTTATTGGTTTACAGGTTGTTGTTATTCCTTGTGGAATTACAAACGCACTCTCTGAAGAAGACAGAGAAGCATTAATCAGGAAATGCAATGATTATCAAAAACGACTGCTTACAGTTAACATTCGTGTCCGGGTAGATTTACGAGACAATTATTCACCAGGCTGGAAGTTTAATCATTGGGAGCTCAAGGTAAATTTCTCTGAACTGTTTCCTCACTACTGAATTTTATTTCAGGTTTTGTTCTTTATAGCTACGTATTCTTCTCTTGAGTCAGAGTATGGACATTTTAGTCACATTTTTTGCATATTACCAAATGACTTTCCAAAATGTTTGTGCTGATTGGCAGCTCCAGCAGTGCATTAGTGTGCTTGTCTTCCTACAACCTCTAAACATTGCCTATTCCCATCTTTTGTTATCTTTGCCAATTTGCTGAGTGTTTAGTGAAATCTGTGTTGTCTTGATTTGAATTCCTCTTCTTAGTGATTTGAACTATTTTCTCACATTATTTTTCAGTTCTTTTGAGAACTCTTCTTCTTTTTTTCTTTAAAAAATCCTTACTTTCCATCTTAGAATCAGTACTTTGTATTGGTTCCAAGGCAGAAAAGTTGTAAGGGCTAGGCAATCGAGGTTAAGGGTCACACAGCTAGGAAGTGTCTGAGGCCAGATTTGAACCTAGGACCTCTTGTCTTTATCCAGCCTACCCCTTGAGAACTATTCTTATTCTTTGCCAACAGCTGTTAGGGAATGGCATTTGGACTCTATCTATACACACATGTGTGCACATATATAAAATCTGTTATTTGCTTATATATCTTGGATACTAAACCCTTTTCAGAGAAATTTGATACAGAGATTTTTTTCCTCCTTTCAACTACTTGCCCTTCTTATCCTAGGCATATTAAATTTATTTGTTCAGAACTTTTTAAGTTTTATGTTATCAAACATATCTTTTATCTTTTGGAATTACCTCTGTCTCTCCTTTGATGAAGAAAACATCTACCCATAGCTATTGAAGGATTTACTTCTTATTTTTTATCATGTAATCTTCAAAATTGAATTTCGAATTAGAATATATTATGGAATGTTGCATGAGGTATTGATTTATGCCTAATTTCTGTCAGACTACTTTCTGATTTTCCCAGCAATCTTTATCAAATTGGATTTCTTTCAAAAATAATTTATCTTTTCCCGTTTGTTGAACAATGGATTATGGAGATCCATTGTTTCTGACTCTCCCTTGTCTGCTCTGTTCCACAGATGATTTTTCTAACAATACCAGTTGTTTTGGTGACTCTTACTCTATAATTAAAGGTCTAAAAACAGGGAAAGAGTAACTAAAACTATCCCTGTTTGCTGATGACATGATGATTTACATAGAAAATCAGAGGGAACCAATGAAGATACTATTTGAAACAATATCTTCATCAAAATTTTAAGCTACAAAATAAATCCTCAAGACTCAACAGCATTTCTATGGAATGATAGCAGCAAAATACAGGAGGCAGTACTAGAAATGGAAATCCTATTCCAAATAACTACAAAGTGCATAAAGCATTTAGAGATCAGTATACCAAAACACATGAAATACATGTATAGATTCAATGACAAAGTACTTCTTAAATGAAGAGGAATTTAAATAGTTGGAGGAATACTGAGTGCTTATGGCCAGACTGCCAGTGTAATAAAATGACAACACAAACACAGTCTGTTTACAGCTTTAATCTTACTGTACCAATCAAATTATCAAAGGGATCTTTTATAGAACTCAAAATAATAACAAAATTCATTTGAGAAAAGTGAAAATTTTATAATGTCAAGAGAAATGTTAAAGACGTAAAGATGAAGGACTTCTAATCATATTATAAAGCAACCATCATGAGTTGACATTCTAAAAGGAGATAACACATAAAAAAAGATCATGGAAAGTGGAGTGAGAATGTTCTTACCCAGAGGCATATCTTGGAGATGGTCAGAGAGTCTGGAAGTATATGATAAGCCAGAAACTGTGCAAAATAAGTTGAAAGCTCACCAGTTAGAGAACATAAGGCCCGCAAGGGCAGGAGTGCAGTTCTAGTGGGAAAAGAAGGCCAGGGAAAGGGGTCTGGCTTAGATATATGTCCAGAGAGGATTGTATTGGAGACCTGACTGGATAAGATAAAGACTCACATGAAAATGGAAAGCATAGCTTATGCAGATGACAGACTCATAATATCTAAATACTAGTAAGCTGTAATAATACAATACGCCAAATCTAACATTGAAATATAGAATATACAATCTTGCACATCAGTTCAAAAAATTAGCTGCACTGAGAGATGTGGTTAGCAATCTGTATAGGAAAAGATTTAAGACTTTTAGTTGATTACAGATAATAAACAATGTGCTTTGATTACAAAAAAGGCATTATGAATTTAGACTACATTTCAGTTCATTTCAACAAACATTAAGCACCAATAATACATTAAGCCCTAGGCACAGAGATGAAATAAGTATTGTCTTTACTTCTCAAGTTGCTTTCAATCTAATAGGATAGGTAACATATCCAAATAACTCTAAGGCAAGACCAACTGTTTTAAATTGACAGACCCAGACAGATTATTATGAGAATTACAGGGAGTGAGAGATCACTTTTAGCTAGAAGGATGAGGAAAGGTTTCAAAGAAGAGGCAGCATCTGGATTGGATGTCTGAAAAGGGACTTTGAGTTGGAAAAATGGATATTAGGTTACCTGGATTCTAGGCATGTTGTGAATTGAGCATATAAACAGAAGAGGGCAGTACAAGTTAATGGGAAATGAGGACAGCAAGTATTCCAACAGGAATGGACAGGAGTCCTGAGAGCTAAGTCTGGAAAGGTAGTTTGAACAAGTCCTTGGAAGATATCCCTAGGAGTTTATATTTTACCTGGAATTAGGATAGGTAATATTAGCCACTGAAGATTTCTGAATAGGAATTTATGCAATCAGAATGAGATATGAGGCTATATATGGCATAGATACTGATGTAAAAGATAAATTGGGACAAGGAAGAGTCATAGTTCCACTCTTTTCTAAGGTAGTCAGATTATATTTGAGCTTTTGTATTTGATTCTGGTCCACTTTTGAAGAGAACTAATGTAGACCTTTAGAAAACTGTTCAAAATGTAGAGTGGAATCTCAATTTTATCATATCTTTTCACTAAAAATTTGTTATGACAACTGTTTTCAAATATTTAAAGAGCTGTCATGTTGATTAGTACTGAACACAAATAAGATGGTTTGCTGAATAGCTATTGATATTTAAATTAATTTCAGCACATAAAGTATCACGACAGTTTCTCAGTCACTTCTAAGTCTCTTCAGGATTGTCTGTCCATTCTTATTTAGTTTTCCATCTAGTTGTTCTTTATTTGTTTTTTTTTTGGTTCTTTTCCTTTGCATTGTTTTTATAGAGAGCTTATCAGATGTATTGGCATTCATCAACGTTTTTGGCCTCATTTACATTAATATTCCATTGCATTAATTTAACAGTTTAATAATTCATTCCCCACTTCTTGAACATTTGTTTCCAGTTTTTTGTTTTTGTTTTGAGTAACATTTCTGCTGTGGAAATCCTAATGTATATCTTAGATCCCTTCCTTTTTAAAATAACACTTTCAGGAAATTTTTCTGACAGTGAAATTGTTAGGTCAAAAGGCACGATTTTTTTTAAAAAATTGCCTCTAAAAAGTATTGAGTAATATTCTGCCATTCTCTATATTTAATAATATATGTACATAAAGATTACATTTTATTGGTAATTTAAAGAGATTTTTGCAGTGAATCCATTCAATCCCCATTTTTAAGGTAGTTTTTTTCTTCTGGAGGGAAAAACGTCAGTATCCTTTGAAGACTTTGCTTATTTATTTTTCTGAGATTAGTTTCTCTAAATTGTGAGAATCTTATGGTAGAAATTTATTATTAGTTTTTAGATTATAGTTCTGTGTTGGAACATTCCCTGATAATATTTTTGGTTTCTTTTGTGTTGGTTCAGTTTATTTTTTTATGGCTTCAAAAGACCAAAACTATTGGCCCAGTGGGTAGAAATCAGAGAAGGAGAATTCAATGAAACAGATTAGAGAAGGGGCAGGTAGGTGGGTTTACTAGATAAAGAGCCAGGCCTGAAACTGCAAGGCCCTAGGTGCAAATGTGACTTTAGACACTTCCTAGCTGTGTGACCCTGGGCAAGTTATTTAACTCTAAATTGCCTAGCCCTTAGCACTCTATAATGTTTTGAAACTGATATTAGTATAAATTTCAAGACAGAAGGTAAGCGTTTAAAAAAAAGAAACAGATTATAGAAAATAGATTTTGTCTTTGTGTGTGAAACTTCATAACAATTGGGTCTATTTAACTTAGGAATAGATTGGGGGTTAAATAACTTTTGAAATCCCTTCTGTTTCCATTCTCTAGTTTTCTTTTTCACCATACAACAGCCCTTTAATTTGAGCTGAATATCTAGAACGATTTTACTCCTTTATACCTCTCATTATTTTTGGGGGTCATATTCCCCTTTGTCCAAAGCAACCATATTTAATATAGTAGTGCCACTTGTGTGCTTTATTGGAATTCTACAGGCATAATTTCTGTCTCTTCTAATTATTTATGTTGTTGATTATATAATGCAATATAAACATAACAACACTTCAGTATTATTCTGGTGTATTTTCCCTTACAAAGTCAGACCAATTTCTAGGGGATCATTTTTTAATTATGTAAATATTTAAATAGCTGTTGATTTATTGTATCTGTTTTATTTATTTATTTAAATTCTTGGTTTTTGTCCTAGCAATAACTCTGAGACAGATAGGCAGGGACTAGGCAAATGGGGTTAAGTGATTCACCCAGGCTTACCCAATGAGGAAGTGTCTGAGGCCAGATTTGAACATAGGTCCTCCCTACTCCAGGCCTAGTGCTCTATCCATAGTATCACCTAGTTGTCCTTATTGAACCTATTTCATTACGGAGGCCAAAATGAATAAGCCAAATGTTGCATTTTTAGAGTTAGTACAGATAGATTCACATAGGGGCTCTTAGGTTAAGGCTATCTCTTTACATAGTATTATTTGTTTGTTTTATCTGTGGTAGACATGGAACACAACTTTGCAACTAGAGATCAATATAGGGTGACACACTAAAAGAGAAGCTTATTACTTTCTACTTGACTTGGACAGGAGTGTAAAACTATTCATCTGTACTCCTCTACATCCACATCTATCTGCCTCTCCACCATTATCTATTACCGTCATTTTTTTGAGCCTGTATATATAGGACCATTGCATCACCTAATGTTCTTTAAACTTGAAGAAATATTTTCAGTGGTGAGGCTGCATCAGTTATGTGTTCTTCATCCTTGAGAGTCAAAAAGCCAATAGAATTATGGCTAGAAGTAGTAAGTAGTTCTGGATCATAATAATCATTCTTTTTTCATTGTTCAGTGGTGTTGAACTATACATTTTATTAGGGAATGAATGCATGCATGCTTGAAAAAAGCAATTAAATGTTTAGAATGTGCCAGTCGCCATGCTCAGTGATACAAGTAAAAGAGCTTAGACAGTTCCTGTTCTAATAAGAGAGCTCTTATTCCAATTTGGGCAGACAACACATAAAGGAAAGTTTAGTTCCAAGGCAAATAGAAAAGAAAAAAAGACAATTCCATATTTGTATATCTATTATTTGTAAACAAAAACAGTACACTATCCTAAAATGGTATTTAGTGGACAGGCTGTTGTTGTTTTAGTGTCTTCTATTGAATTTTGCAAAGAAATCAAGGTTTCTTTTGATTAATACTCTACTATGATTTTAGAGATTATTGGGAGGATGAGATCAGAAGCTCCCAGGTTGGAGAATTGTGAACCTGTTGCTTTATTGACTGTTAGATCTTATTTATGCTTCAGTTGATCAGTTTGTAAGGAGCCCATGGAGATTGTCAAGTATTGAGCTCATAGGACTTAAGTATTATACCCATCATATAATCTTTACCCATTAATAATCAATAAACATTTATTTTTACATATTGGCTACATCTTGACCTACCCAGGCCTATATAACATAATAAGCCTGTTGCTTATTGGTAATCTGTTTGCTTATGTTTTTCTTTATTGAAAGCATTCATGTTTTGGGATAAGTTTGATAAAATTTTATCAAAACTAATGGTGCAGTTGATTGAACTTCAAGATCTCTATTACATTGCCACACAGAGTGTGAGCTTCTTGAAGACTTTAGAAATTACCTAATAAATGTGAATTCATCACACTGTGATCATTGTGATGACAGTCACGTATTTTCTTTAGTAACTTAATAGATCCTTCATATGCTTTTGTAATTTTGCTGAAGTTAGAGAAGGGAGTGGGGGAGAGAGAGAATGAATGTATGTTTATGTGCACATATACTTATATTTTTTTATGATTTTTGACATGCATGTAATTGCAGGTATTTGTGTATGTGTGTGTGTGTGTGTTTATGTTACAATTGTCTTTAAATTTTCTAGGGGGTTCCAATTAGACTTGAAGTGGGGCCACGTGATATGAAGAACTGTCAGTTTGTGGCAGTCAGACGAGACACTGGTGAAAAGCTGACAATTGCTGAAAAGGAGGCCGAAACAAAGCTTCGTGATATTTTGGAGGAGATCCAGGTTAACCTTTTCAAAAGGTTTGATCCTTAGGAACTTATTTAAGATGTATGATAAGTTCTTAGAGAAGAAATGTTTACAGGTCCTCAACTGTTCTCCTCATCCCTCTCCCAAGTAACATTTTTCATTGTTTTCTTTATGTTTTTATGTAACTGTTTATAAACTATGTTTGGATTTCAATAAATACTGACAAAAGAAAGATTAGGTGGTACTCCATAGAGAAAAATATTAATTCTAAAACATTCTTGTTTACTTTGAAACGTAGGTTTTATAGCATAGAATGAAGCAAATTTTATGTTCTATCAAATTTGCTGTGACCAGGATGTCAATTTGGACTCTAGTTATTTGTACTGTCTCCAGGAGACCCAAGATATTTTACCTGCCACAATCATTAAGTGGGTGTAATTATATAGGTGAAAAATGGAGTTGCCAAACAAAAGTTTTCACTTTAAGCATTTACATGGTATTAGGTAGCTCTAAAGTGCAAAAGAGAGAGAATATATATTGAGGGGAAGAGATTAACATATATTTTGTGCCACTCATTTGATTGGAGGGGGGGATGAGGTATATAATTGATATGTGAACATGAAAAAAGAAGCAGCATGTAATAAATTCTTAAGACTTCCTACTTAACCAACTAAATTCCTAAAATTTTAAAAACTTTTAAGTTCTTAGTGAAGAGATTGATATATAAAATCAAGTTAGTAAGACTTGTGCATTCAACAAGCATTTTAAACTTCATTTGGTTCTTATAACCATCATGCATTGTGGGATCATCCTTATTTTTCAGATGAGGATATTAAAGCTCAAAGAGTTTGTGACTTCTACACGGTCATTTAATAGCAGAGCTTGAGCTAGAATAAAGGTCTTCTTGGTTCCAAGACCACTGATATATTCCAACTTGTTTATCTCCTGTTATAACAAACTTGTTACAAATGTTGATGAATAGAAGGAAATATTTATGAATTGTTTTCTTTTTAGAGCATCTGAAGACCTCAAAACTCACATGGTTGTAGCCAATACAATGGAAGAATTTCAGAGAGTTTTGGATTCTGGAAAGGTAAGAGACTTGTGGAAAGCTTTAAAATCTTGATTTAGATGAATTTAAAATTTTTAATTGATCTCTTTAAATACTATGATTGCGCCTTTCTGTAATTAGATATGAAGTGAGGTATATGTTATAGTAATGTTCTCATCTGAGGATTGCTGTAAAAAAGTTTTTTCTATATGGGGTTACTAAAAGTATATATCTTTGTAATGAATTATTAATAATGTCTTACCACATTTAGGTAGTTGATAATCCACAATGTCTAATACATGGACAGAATCCTTTTGTGAGTTTGATTATGGCATTTTATAAGTGAAGAAACTGAAGCCTAAAGAGGTAACAGTTTGTCCAGACTCACATTGCCAATAGTGCTTGATTGGTGTACTTATTACAATATCATCCTACCAATAACACAAATCAAACATTAGCTGATGTTTGACTATTGTATGTCTGTTTTTCTATAGAGAGATTGATAAGTCCTTTATTAAGCACTTAATATGTACTAGGTACTATTCTAAGCACTGGGGATAGAAATGCAAGCAGACAAAATACTTAATACTGTATAGTTTTGAGGTAGGCCCAAAGAATTGGCTGCCTTGTAAAAGAGTGAATTTCTCATAACAGAGTTGTAAAGCAGACACCAGACCATCTAATAAAAAATGTAAGGGAGATTCCTTCATTGTGTGAGACATTGAAAAAGTTGACTCTTGAAGTCCCTTCCATCCATAATATTCCAGATCAGTGATCCTTTAGAACTGTGCTCTCATCCATAAAATTAGATAAGGTCCCTTCCTAGTCTTAGTTTCTTGATCCCATTTTTCAAAATTTCCTATTCTCCTTGTATATGGAGTTTTTCTTAAATAGTTCTATCTTTGTCCAAGCTACATCACTTCCATTATATGACCATATGCTGAATATACCACCTGTTTCGGTGGAAGGATATTTTTCTGTTATAAGAATATACCTCCTACTTGTTTTCTTTTTATTTTAAGTTTATTTCTTATGACACTTTCATTTCTTTCATTGTAGAAAAAATATCTCTAGTTTACTTTAAAAAATACAATCTTTTAAAAATGTGTTTTATTGTTCAGTCATTTGTGTTGTGTCTTACTCTTCATGATCCTATTTTTGGTTTTCTTGACAAAGATACTAGAGTGGTTTGCCATTCCCTTCTCCAGCTCATTTTAGAAATGAGGACCTGAAGCAAATGGGGTTAAGTGACTTTCCCAGGATCACACAGCTAGTATGTTTCTGAGACCACATTTGAATGGAGAAAGATAAATCTTTTTGACTCCAGGCCCGATATTCTATCCACTATAGTACCTTTAAATATTACATGAGCTAATAAGTTAGCGTGTAGCACAACTTTAGTTGTCATGATACTAATAGCAATGACTTTCACAGAAACTAATAGTTTACATGATAATTAAACTGTCTTTTAAGAATAATAGAAAATAAGCCATTGTAAGCATTTCAACTTCTAGTTTAAGCTAGATTGCAACTGAATTGCAACTGAATTTTAGATAATAGGTCCAAAGAGCATGTTTTAGGCACAAAAATTTTTCTATGCTTTAGGGCCTCTTTCTTGTTGCATCCCCATAGTTTAAGAGGTGATAACCATTGAAAACTTTCCAAGACTGGTTTAAATATGGATATTGTACTTCTTTATGAGTGAAAAAAAAAGAACTTTTATAGGTAAAACATAATTTGATAATTTTTAGGAACCTTGCTATTCTGGCTATTAATTTTATCTCCCCTCCCCCCAATTTCTTTAAGTATGATTATGCTTGATTTACTTTTGGGAATTACTTCAATGTAGAAGGCTAAATTTACTGAACTATCATGCTTTTTAACCCGGATATCAAAAGTGAACATATTTCCACTAAAATCATTCAAACAGGTTTTATTGTATGTTTATTTAAATAAATTCACATTGATAGAATATGAAAGTGCTTTTCTCTTTCTACTTTTGGGTATAATATACACATTTGGCGTATGGTTTTAAATTTCTTTAAGAACTTAGTAGGATAACATTCATATATTTGTAACATTTCCCATTAAAATAGTTTTCAATAAATAAGAAAGTTTCTAATTTAGTGTTAAATTAAGCTTTAGTGCTAACTAAAATTTTTTCAATGACTGAACTAAAGTTAAAATTATAATAATGATGAACTTTTGTTATAGCTTTTTAGCTTTAAAAAACACTTCTGGACAATTCTGTAAGCTGTAGGCAGTATTTAGAATTATGTCTCCATTTTATAGATAAGGAAACTGAGGTTCAGACAAGTTATCATTTATCCTTGATCACATAAATAGTAAATGTTGGAACCAAGTTTAACCTGAAAATTTTGGTCATCTCAAAAACTTAGAACATGCATAATTTCTTTTTAAGCACATATTTTTAACAATTAAGCAATAATGACTTTAGATGAATTCTTGCTCTTTTTTTTCAACCAAAACTTAGGTTATATTGAATCTTTGCTTAAAATTAAGGAGTTTAACTGCCAACTAGAAATAAAGTTACATTATTAATATGTTGTTTAAAATAGTTATCAAATAAAAAATATTAAGCTAGTTACTGACAGTTTTAAAATAAAATACACATGAATGTTTCTAATAGGAAGAGATTATTTGTAACTAAAACATAAACTTTTTTCCTGTCACTGCATAATTAAATATGATTGGCCCTTTTCTGATCTTCCCCCTTTTCTAACTCATTGTAAACAATACCTTTTGTAAATGTTAGAGTTTTTAATCCTTTTTGTTTGCATTAGTGCTAATGATTTACCAAATATCAACAAAAAGGGGACAAGTTTCACAGTTGTTTTAGCCCAAATTTTCCCATAGTTATTTGAGCTTTGATTTTTCACTTTAAAAATAATTTTATAAATAAGAGCCATTCTGTTTTAAAGTTAAAGGGGAAAATGTTTTTGCCTAAGGCAAAATGAAATTGTTGTAATTAAATTACATTTGTTATGAATAGTTAACTCAGATTACATACTAGATCATTTTGTTCAGGTAGAATTTGATAGTAAATTATTTCCATTTCAAATCCTGACTAATTGTATTGACTGCAACTATAGTATTTGTTTTGTTGTAATTTTTCTTTGAGGTGGAATCTATACTGAATTTATTCTACTAGCTCAATAATTAATATGTCCTCTTGATAATAATCCATAGTTTTAATATACTTCTTTTTTTTCTCAACCTCATATTCTTCTTTGATAAAAATTTAACAAAACTTCTCAGCGGGTCTTTTTGAGCAATTCCATTGATTAGTCTTAAAAATGCTAATAAGTATGAATGTTCCAAAATGGTGTATATTCTTTTACAGACAAAATAGATTTGGTATAGGATGTATGGCTAGGTATTTATCATTTAAGAATGAAATAAAGAAGTCACCCAAATACTATATGAATCATCTTTCCCCAAAATAAGAAACAAAATGTATATAAAACATATCTACAGTTGTCCCTTGCTATGTTGCAGTTCACTTATTGTGGCTTCACAATATCATGGGTTTTTAAAAAAATTTAATTATGCATGGCATAAGGGATCACTGTATGTGTGTATATATGTGTATATGTATGTGTGTGTATATGAGAATATTACAAAATTATAACAAGTTCCTGATACCCACTTTCTAGTGGAGAGAGCTTATATCCTACATGCTTGTAGGCCCAGATGAGACAATATTGCAGTTACCCACCATTTGCCATGACTAAAGAAAGTTGCCATACCAAAGAGGACAGAATTATGACAAAAAGAAGAATGTGATCCCTTAGTCTGATTTAGGGAAAGCAAACTGGAGTCATACCTATGAGAATATTTTTTACAAAAGGAGATGTCCTACCAAGTAAAAGATCAGAAAAGTCTTACCTAAGAGTCAGCCGAATGGTTGATCTTCAGACCCTTCCTTGAGAGAGTTCTCCCCACCTTGGCACTGATGTGTATCGCCACTGACAAGGGGCTGTTTGGAATCAGACTCAAACATTAGTTATGGTCCCATATGATTTAATCACAAAGGCAGGTTTCAGTCGTCTAAGCTTTGGTATGCAATTTTTCAGGACTGTTAGACATTTTAAACTGATCCTCCAGGACTAAATATCAGGTGTAATTCCATAAACTCAAATCAAAAGTCATACTTAAAACCAACAAAAGGAAAAAAATGAAAAATTTATGCCCTAAACCCCATTCAGCTATGTAACAGTTAAACATAAATATTTTTAAAGAAACTGATTACTTAAAACTCAAATCCTCTAAACTTCTTGACATGACTCTGATTCCTAGCACACGTATAATTATATTCTCTAATTTGAAGTTAGAACATCTGGGTTCAAATTCTGGCTCTAGTCATCGTGCCTTTGGCAAGTCACTTCATCAGATCATCATTAAATTGAGGAGACTACATGATCTCTAAAATTCCTTCTAAATCCAACTTTAAAAAAAATGCTTTCTTTGTTTTTTTTCATTTTTCACTTTAGACTTTTATTGGAGCTAGAATCTTATGGCATAATAAAGTTAAGGCCCAGAAAGTTCAGTTATAGCTTTGATACAGTTGATACAGTTTACTAGCTTAGGGCTACTTGGGGCCACATTGTTCTTCTATTAGATCATTCATTATTTTCCAAATATGGTTTTTGGATTTTTGAACTATTCCAGTTTTTAGTGTGTTGTTTTATTGTTGATTTCTTTGCTTTCCTTTTTCAGTTTTTAACCTGAAATAGTGTAAGTCATAGTTAACTATAGTGAAGAATGAGAATGGCAACTATTCATTTAGATGTGAATATACATGTTTATATAGATGATGGGGAAAAACAGAAGCGGCACCTTCCCTTCCTCATATCTTTCCTCATATGCTCAAGCAAGTTTATCATAAAGATGACATAGCATCAGGTTGTAATGATATCAGAACTGAAACGAAGTTGAGAAATATTACTTTATAGATGAAAGTGATTTGGTTCCAAACTTAAATATTTAAATTTAATGGAATACAGCAAATTAAAATTTCTTTTTCTTCATTATGCCCCATCTCAGATAGCTCAGATTCCTTTCTGTGGGGAAATTGACTGTGAAGACTGGATCAAAAAAACTACAGCCAGGTAAACTTTATTTTTAAATACAAATTAAAAGTATAAATATTTAGAAATGATTTAAAATATTCATTCTCCTTCAATTTAAATTAATGAAGATTTAACACTTGTTGGGGTTAGATATTTCTGTGTGCTTGGGATTCAGTTTTAAGCTTTGTTATGTTGTTAATTCACTTCCACAAAATATGTCTAAAGCACCTGCTCAGTGCTCTGCTAGGCGGAGACATTAAACCAGCTTTCATGGAACTTATATGTGATGAGTACTTCAGATGAACAAGACCATGCTCTCATGTTTTTTTTTAATAGAGGTTTAAATAAATTTCAACATTATAAATTAATATTTAAATCTATAAGGTATAACATGGTAATCCACTAATGAGGATTTATTAAGCTCCTACTAATTCCCAGATATTGACAGGCACAGAGAATACAAATACAAAAATGAAACAATCCCTGCCCTCAAGGTGGATGCATTTTATCTGGAGAAACAAAATAAAACATCCATAAATAAAAGCAAACTATAGACAAAGTAATACAAGATGATTTCAGGTGGGTTGAGAAAGAACTAATAGCTTGGGGAAATTAGGAATGGCCTCATAAGGGCTAGCACTTGAGTTTTGAAGAAAGCTAGGGATTCTGAGGGGCAAAGATGAGGAGAGAATGGGGTCTCGGCTAATGGGTCAACCTATACAAAGGTAAGAGGACAGGAGTTAGAATATTATATGGGAGGAATGGCAAATGGGCTAGTTTGATGTGGATTAGAGTCCCTGAAAGATGATCCAGTTTGTGAAGAATTTTAATGCTAGAGAATTATAGCTAGATCAGTCCTAAGGATGTGGACAGTTTGTTGCTTCATTGCATAATCAAATCATTTGCAATATGGTAGCACCTTTCAGGCCCTAAAATCTACTTACATATCCTTTAATGCTAGTTAACACAAAATTTGCTTGGTCCTTCAAGGTAGACTTAAGTTTTGGTCCTTCTCTTAAGATGCAAACAGTAGTGTTTGCATGTGATCCTAGGGGCAATAGGAAGCATGAATCTTCATGAACAAGGACAAAAACCTGAGTTTCAGTTTCACTTGACACTTTGCTCTATAGATTGATGAGAGAAGAAACTTGAGCCAGGGAGACCAATTTAGAAACTTTTGCAATAGTCCAAGCAATGACAAATCCATCAACACCTTTAAGTACCTTCTGTGTTTTCTAATTTTAATAAGTATTTTGAACATTAATTTCAAGAGATCTTCTCTTTTAAAAAAAAGATTTAATAACATAGATTACTAAAACTTGTTGAAGACATGTGTATTTTTGAATGTCCATCTCAAATGCTACCTCCTCCATAAAGCATTTCCTGTACCTTTTCAAGCATAATGTGACCTCCTGCCTCCCTATGGCATTTTATTTGTGCCTCTCATATCATCTCCTACTTTGTAGTATAGTTATGGGTAACTTGTCTTTTCTCTGTCACCAGGCTCTGTTTCTTGTGGGCAGGGTCTTTGTCTTATTCATCCTGTGCCTCACTTGCAGATCTCAAAAATTTTTTCACAATCCTTTGCCTATTAGGCACCTAGTCAATATTTTTTTAATTAAGTTGAGCTCTTTATGGTCATTATTGCATTACCTATAGAGAACATTTAATTTAATGTAAAAAACTTTGGTACTCTGATTCAAAGTAATAAAGTTGTAAGGCAAAAATAAATAAAATTCTTTTTTTATTTCAGAGATCAAGATCTTGAACCTGGTGCTCCTTCCATGGGAGCAAAAAGCCTTTGTATACCCTTCAAACCTCTCTGTGAGCTACAGTCTGGAGCTAAGTGCATCTGTGGCAAGAAACCTGCTAAGTTCTACACCCTGTTTGGCCGCAGTTACTAGAGAAGATGGCCATTGCTGAGCTTCTTAAACTTTTTTTTTTAATAAGACATATCTTCTCAAAAATAACCTGTTTTGTGACTTTTTAAATAAAAATTCCAAAAGCAGAGCCATAAGAAACAGTTCAAGAAAAAAAAATCATACTCTTAAAATAGCAGTAATAAAGACTTTTCTGTAAACAATTCTAACAATAAATATGTACTGTGATCATACATTGCTTCATATTTGCCTTTATTTGGCATTTACATGTCATTTTTATGAAAAAATTATTACTGAAGAAATAATAAATTTAAAAAGTAGTATTTTAGTGGACATTTAATAGGTTTTTCAAAAATCCCTGGGTTATCTAAGAAAATGGCTTTTATAACTGGTGCTCAGGTGAGAAATAGCAGTATAGGGGCTTGGATTATTGCTCTCATATCTCAGGTTGGAATTGTTAGCATGGAGTGAGGGGTAATTACTTCTCTAGCACAACACCAACTCTTACCATGGTGTTTCAGTTGAATCCATCTACCTGAGAATCTTCATAGGTCTTCGGGAATTATTAAAAATAATGCCACTGAGAAAGAATTGAGTAATGGCAGCAGTTCAGACTGACAGTGATATCTCCTGCTCTCATCCATAATCCCTTAAAGCTACACACACACACATACTATATGAAGAAATGAGTGAAGTGATGCAGGAGTGTGAATTAACTTGAACAAATCCATGTAATGTTACATAAAATTTCATGATAAGCAGGAGACATGCTGTATCAGGGGAAAAGATTGTAGCAATAATCTGGTTTATTAATAGAGATGGCAGGATGGGAATGATTTGTGTGCTTTAATTAAAAAGAATGCTGTAAGGAGCAGAATGCATTCATTTGTAAGGATCTGAAAACGGATGGAAAATGCTATCTTTTGAAGATTCATTAATATCTATAGTACCTGCATGTTTAGCCAACTGACCATGAGTAAAATGAAGATTTATTATGTAAAGTTTTTGTTCATTATACTTTCTATGGGTTGCTATGAGCAGAGTTAATTCATCAACAAGTTGCTAGCTGGTGGTGAGGTTTTCCATACTTAGATTGATTCTCGGAATATAGACAGTGTTGTTTCATTACATAGTCAAATCCTTTGTGGTATGGCAGCACCTACCAGACCCTAAAATCTACCCCTAAATTTTTGAGAACTAGCACTGATAGCTGTGGCAGTTAAAATGGTTGAAGCCATAAAATGTAGTGATTAAAATAGTGGAAGATATAAATTGTAGTAGATATAAGAGTGGATGAGTAAATTGTGACTGCAGAAAATATGTTTTCACTACAGTGTCTTGCTTTTAAATCAGTATATAAGGTGGTCGCCAGGGAAATATTCCCAATTATGAAATATACTCAAGTCAACTGGGTTTTATAGAGATTTTAATTAATACAATGAGCAATTAAAGAAAGAGAGAAAGAGAAAAAAAGAGGGAATAAATGAGAAAGGGATAAGCCAGTCCTGGCCAACCCAGGCCTAAGCCCTAAGAGAAAAGATCAGTCAGTCCTTAATCACCACAAGATCTGTCCAAGCAAGGATTCTAGTGACACCAGGCCAGCTCCATCTCAGCTGCCTTCATCAGCTCAATCAATCCTCAATCTGAAATGTCCCCTCCACCCCCCAGACTCTAGAGACCCTTCAAGGCAGCCTTTCCCAGCTGACTGTTTCTAGAGAGAGCTTTTCGTCTCCTTTTAAAGGGCATTTTCTCCTATGTCACCTCCCCTAAGTTCTTCCATCTACCAATCACAGTAGACGTTTTCCAAAGGACAGCCCATTCTGAATTCACACCCGAGTAGACTAATCCTTTTAGTAATCCACACCTGAGTAGGCTAGAATCTCTGAGTAAGTTTCTCACCTCTTTGTCCCATGTAAGTTCACAAGTTGCCTGACCTTTATAGGTACTTAGCACCCCTTTGTATTATATCAAAAAATAAGCCTGGCTTAAGAACTTTTTTGCCTTACTATAAGTATGGGTTTAAGTACTTTTCATTGTTCAGCAAAGAGTTTACAACTTTATCTTCCACTAGGGCATGCTTAAGTATGGTGAAGTAGAGTTCTCACATTCCTGATCAAGTACCTTCACTGCCCAAATGGGGAATGGTCTTAACCCAGCCTTATGAAGTAGGGTCTGGGAAATTTTTAAGGTTCACATAGTGAAGAGTTCTAAAGAGGCGTTGGAGTATAGGAATTTGTGGAGATTCAGCTATGTTTTCAGTCCTTGAAACAATGACAAAAAGAAAATGATGTTAGTTTTATGCTGCTTCTTCAGCAACAATGGCAGAAAATAGAGCAGAGTTTCTAGAATCTAAGGCAGTTTTTAGATAATAAACTCTAACTTGGATATTTCCAAATATGAGACCACCAAATAGACATACTACTCAAGAATCATATAAAACTTGGTGTTCCTGTGATGCTCATTTTGGTTGTGTCTGACTTTTCATGACCCCAATTTGGAGTTGTCTTGGAATAGATACTGGAGTGGTTTGCCATTTCCTTCTCCAGCTCATTTGACAGATGGAGAAACCTAGACAGGTAAGTAACTTGCCCTAGGTCACACAGATAAGAAGTGTCAGGTTAGATTTGAATTTGGGGTCTTCCTCACTGTTCATTGTGACACCAAGCTGCCTTGGTTCTTGTGATAAGTAAATCCAAAAATAAATGAAGTGGCAACTAATTGAAAAAATAGGACACAAATATTCTTTGGAGAGGCGAAGAAAAATACTGGCAGAGGTGGTGATTAGAAGTTTTTTTTTTTACAACTAGTACCTAGTACATAGGAGGTGCTTAATGAATGCTTCTTAATTGATTTTCTCGTACATTTTAAGACAAACATATTTTGTAGGACATTTGACTCAATTGCAGTGCTCAAGTATTTGCAAAAAGCTTGTAAAAGTAATTGCAACTTAAGACATCAACATAAGTTGCAGAGAATGAAAAGGCAGAAAAATTCTATTTCCTTCCAAGTTAAACCAATATTCACTTTAATGTTTGGTGACTGCAATGAAAATATGATTCAGGAAATAGAAATATGAGAGAGTCCAAAGACTTGTAGACTCCAAAATTCTCATGTTTTTACATCACAAATATTTTACTTGAGAAAAAATAGACACTGGAGATGGTTAGCATAGAGTAATTTCCCCAAAATGAAATTGATTATATAGCAAAAGATTTGCTATTGATGCAGAAATCATCCTTGAATCAATTTTCTGTGTACAGTTAGCCCCCTTCCTTCTTAGAGCAAAGATCAGACTTAGTAAAATGTTATAAGATAAAGAATGAAAAAAGATGGTCTGCAACTGAGACAGTTCAGTCCTGAGCTATTTAAATACATGATAATGTTAAATGCATAATGTAAAGCAGAAATCAAATTATATCATTTGTTTTTTCTCATATAAGTTTAAATGATTAATCAATTGTTATAACAAGGATATTTTTAAGAGCCTAAAAACACTTGATAAGCAAGCATGATGGATTTGCCTAGCATAAAGTTGGCATTTAAAGACAACAATGGTTAAGAAGTCACCTGTAAGTTCTTACAAAGAAAGATAAATGAATGATGAGTAGTATCACCTCAAAAACCAGTTTCAAGAAAGCTTGAAAAGAAACCATCCTGAGGATAAAAATTAAATGATAAAGATGTAAGGCAAAGGTCAGGAAAAATGAAAAAGACCTGTGAATGTTTATGATGGTTTTTAAAAAGAACTTATTTATTTAGAATATTTTTCCATGGTTACATGATTTATGTTCTCTCCCTCTCCTTTTACTTCCTCCTTCCCAGAGCTAAAAAGCAATTCCACTGGGTTATACATGTAGCATTGTTCCCAGTCTATTTCCATATTATTCCTATTTGTAATAGAGTAATCTCTTAAGGCCCAAACCCCTAGTCATAAGCCCAGAGAGCCACATGATCAATCATATGTTTTTCTTCTGCATTTCTATTTCCACAGTTCTTTCTCTGGACGTGGATAGCATTCTTTCTCACAAGTCCCTCAGGATTGTTCTTGATCATTGCATTGTTATTAGTAGCAAAATCTATTGCATTTGATTGTGCCACAATGTTTCCGTTTCTGTGAACAATGTTCTCCTGGTTTTGCTATGATGGTTTTAAACAAATAGCAAGGTCCATCAAACCATTACACTTGGACTCAACGTCACATTCCTGGATATGTTTATAGGAAAGACAGAAATGTCACTGAAGAATAAATACAGGAAGGGGGCAGCTAGGTAGCTCAGTGGATAGAGAACCAGGCCTGGAGACAGGAGATCCTGGGCTCAAATCTGGCTACACTTTCTAGCTGTGGAATCCTAGGTAAATCACTTAACTCTTAACATAGTATTGATTCTAAGACAGAAAATAAAGGTAAAAAAAAAAAGAATAGAGACAACGAAAGCAGCCAGATTGAATCAAGTACAAGATCAACAACAAACAACGAAGCCCCACAGTATTGCAAAGGTTCCTGGAAGAGATCTGTAATCCCTCAACAGAATTGGATCTTACTATCCACTCAAGAAATATCAAGTGGATGAATGATATGATTATTCAATGCTATGACCAGTCCCAATTACAGAGGACCAATGATGAAGCATGATAACTGATGAGAGAGGACTGGTGAACTCAAGTTGTAACATATTTTTGAACATATTTTTGAACATAGTGAATGTGTGAATTTATTTTGCTTAATTATGATTATTTGTTCTTTTTTTTTCTTCCAACTTGATATGCATTTTGCAATCTTTGGTTCTCACTAGTTAATGGTCTGAAAATACAAAAACAGGTTAATTTGGAAATTAATTTCACATTAATACTCAGTCACTTAGACAATTTTATTTTGTGGTGATGTTTATTGCAAATCTCATTCAACCCTTTTCATGAAACTTGCTTTCCTTCACTTCTTAATTCTGAAATGTATTTTCATCTTTTAGGACAGATTGCTGTCATCTTCTACACCCGTTGAGGTTGCTATGAACATTATGTTGAATTGGTTTTTAAGTTTTTCTTATGTTCCTCAAAGAATTTGTCTTCATCTTCTATAGCAGACATTGGTACATCAAGTGCTTCTGTGTTCATGGCATTCATTTTGTTTTGAATCATACAAAGGAAGATGATTAGATGTCCCACAAAATGAAGCCTTCCAATGAACATTGAAATCAGTTCCTTTGGCTCTGTGTGTGTGTGTGTGTGTGTGTGTGTGCGCGCGTGTGTGTGTAGGATGACATTTTAACTTACATTTAGCCTCAACTTTCTTATTCTGCTGGCTTAATTTATAATGAGAATTTCCTTATGGGTTATTTGTTCTTTAAAAAATGAAAGTTGCCCTATTGTATAGTTGGATGGACAGCCTTAGGGTTTGTTAATCACAATTTACATCTGGAACAGATAGTACAAATGGACAAAAAGTTCAGCTCAGAATTGGACAGGAGAAGAGTGGTCTTGGTTCTCTTTCAGAAATTTCCAAAGCTTTTTTTAATGACCCCAGGCTTCTTTTGAAGATGGAGGCTCCAATTTTTTAAAACCAATACCCCACCAATTTTGTATAGCTATAAGACATAAAATATAATAGACTCAAGAACTAAAAATACACACAGGACAATGAAATAGCCTATAAGTAAATGTGAGCTGTGACATAACCAATGAGTAATTTAGGAGAAGAGAAGTAAACGATAGATTGGGAGGTAACATGGTACAATGGAAAGAGTGCTGGCTGTGACATCAGATTTTGGGTTCAAATCTTATGTCTGATTTGTGATATTGGGCAAGTGACTTAATCTTGCTGGCTGAATTTCAGTGTCCTTGTCTATAAAAGGAGACAATTGAATTGTTCAATCTATGAGGGCCTCTAAGGTTAGGAAAAGAAAATGGACTAGGAACATGGCAAGTGCAAGGGATGATAGAGTGACAATTCAATATGCACTAGTATCTTTGCAATGTCAGGCTATATTTTAGCATTCATTCACTCATACATTCTTTAATTCATTCATTCATGAAAAATCAAGAAAATCTGCTAGCCTCTTTGATGAACCCCTCTTAGCAAATTTATGAGAGGGCATGAACATGAAGTATACAGGTAGTCAGGCATAGAGGAGTTGTGATCTGCAATCAGTGGAGAGAATATCCAAATCAATGATATTACTGATTCATTTTTGAATTTTGGTCTATTTAATATATTTGATGTAGTTCATTAAGCAATAATTTGATTCATTCCAAATGTTTTCTAAAAACATCTGCAAGTAAGTTTTTTTTTGCAAGTTAAATCAGTTTCCTATGAATTATATGAGAAATTTAGAGATGATCTATCCTTATGAACCATCTTTAATTTGACCCTGGTATCTAATAATTTATCTTTTAGTTTTTCATCTTCTCTTTGTAATTGCTGATGGCCTGTCTGTATATTGACAAAAGTACTATTAGAGCAAAGTTCCTAAACTATTGATTAATAAGCCAAACCTAGTAGCTACCATAACATCCTGTCTTTGTTTTGTTATGGCAGAGGATGTATCAATATTGGTGTCTTCCAAGAATTCTGCTCCTTGGCAATTTTTGGACTTCAGATAAAGGGCATATTTAACTCCTGCTCTCCCAAAGCAGTTTAGGAACTCCCTCACAGTAAATTCACCACTTAAATGATTTTGTAATAAGTCATTTTGTTAGAGCTATAGTGGCATAGATTTATTTAATAAATTATAATTATCTTATGATAAAAGTACCAATTATACAATAAAGTAGAGTGGTAGTACTTTTCAGGGCAATGTATGACTTGGAAACAAATAGCCTCTGAAAGAAAAGGAATTAGATTGTATTTGACAGTTGTGTCATAGAAACTATTCAAAAAAGTACTATCATGGTTCGTGGGACATGTGGAGTCAGTGTGAAACAAAATCCATTTATGGAAAGTTAATGCCCAGAAAGACAAGCACAGTTTCTGCTTTATATCCAATTTTAAGCTAAAACAACTTTTAGTTCAGCTAAGAGGGTTTAAAAGAATTTTATTTTTTTAACTCCAACAAACCACAAGAATTATCTAAAATTGAAACTGAGAAAAAGATAATGAATTCTTTGACCTGTTGATAGAGGAAGATACAAAGATGTCTATGATGATCTCTGAAAGTCATAGTGAGAGCAGTTGGTAAACAGGCAAGTATTTTGGGTGTGGAAAGCTTGGGAGATCATATTGTTTATCTTTGACCCTGGCTGTTAATATTTCTCTTCTGCCATATAACTATATTGTTCTTACCTTGACATTTTTACTTGTTGCCAGCTTCAAGGGCTTGATGCCAGGAGCTTCCTGTCTGGAAGAGGGAGCAGGTGGCTCTTTATTCACAAATTCACCTTTGGCCTTGTGCTCATCACTTTAGCCATGCCAAAGAAAGTGTTCACTATTGGTTGAGCTGTTCTCTACAGAGGAGTCTGCGCAAGGCATTTCAGCTTAAGATTTCTAGTCATGTGATAAGGAATCTGAATGGGAAAGCTGGGAAAGAAATGGGATCTGAGTATTTTTACAAAATGATAGGGAGATAGCTCATTATGCCAGTCAACTTGAAGTTTCCCATTAAGAACAATCTGGTAGGAGGCATTGCTAAAATGTGGTTAAAGTAATACCATCAATTTGGGATGCTATAAAAATTCCATTTACACTATCAGATTTAGAATAATTAAGGTGTATCCACAAGCATAGTGTGTGTGTGTGTGTGTGTGTGTGTGTGTGTGTGTGTGTATTTGTTCCTCAATGGGCAGAGTCAAAGCATTCAATGTAATTCTTTACATTTGTTTCATGTAATTAAATGTAATTGTTTTATGCAAGAAAATTATTCTTAAAATTAATTTTAATGTGACTCCTATCCACCCCAAACCCTACCTTCCTTAAGCATGTTGTAATGAATTTCAATAAATAATGAGTCCATCAACAGTTTGGGGAGAGGGTAGTGGATAGGTCACATTGGCTTATGTTTTGTGTGTGGATGGGCTTCTGCAATGTTTTCTATACTGTGGCTCTTAAAGAATCCCAGAGTTAGAGTTGGAAGGGAATTTGAGGTCATCTAGTCCAAACTCCCTTATTTTAAAGATGAGGAAATTGATTCCTAAAGCAATAAAGGGACTTCTCCCAAGGTGACATAGAGGGAAAGTGGCAAAATTAGGTTGTAAACTTAAGTCCCTCAACTCTGTAGCTGGCATTCATTTTCTTGCAGCCTGTTTTAGGTCAGACCTAGAATATTGATCAAACATGGAATGAAAATTGATGAAGTGCTAAAATAAATGATTAGGGCTCCCATCCAAATTTTAGATTGTTAGTCAAATTCTCAAAAATAGAAATAAAAGATTAGAAATCATATTAAGCTAATTTCCATAAGATGGATAGACAACAGCCTGCCAGGTTTTTTTCAAGGCAAGCTTACATTTTTAGAATGTGGCATTTAATTGTTAAAAAGCATTTTGAGCATAGACAAGATAAAAATAATTCCTATCTTCAGGTAGGTGAATCACAGAATGTTAAGATTTACAGCATACCTAGAAATCATCTAGTCCAACCCCTTAATCTCCCAGGTGAGAAAACAGGTCCAGAGCAATAAAATGACAAACTCACAGTTCAGCGGTGAATTTGGGACTAGAAACCCAGATCTTCTAACTCTTAACCTTGCAATTCTCCACACTCCTGCCTGGCTGGTAGCTTTTGCCTTTCTCACTAATATTAGCAAGTATTTGTTCCTACAGCAAATATTTACTCAGCACCTATTGCAAAAGCTGTAAGGTGCTACACTTCGTAGTATATTAAAGGTTGGGGGGGAGTTAATAAAATAATCCCTGCCCTATTGTAAATCCCATTGTCGTGCAATTGCAATTGCTACAAACCAGGAAGAATAAATGCCTACCCTTATAAATCACAGGAATATAATAGAGAGAAAATAAAAAGCACCAAAGCTTAGTCAGAGACATGTTACACAAGTCCAATTCATTCTGTTCCAAATCCATCTTTTCTGAGATACAGAATAGGCTTAAAAGAAACATCTCAACTAGAAATAGCAGAATAAGAATAGTCTTCAGTGTATTACTATACCAAAGGGATTCCTAAACTATTTTCCTTGTGCCCCCAATTTTAACATTATTATTTTATATTTGATAAACTCCACCTATCTCTACCTAACTCTATGGAACATATTAGAATGATTAAGAAAAACTTTTTTTTATGAAAATATAAAACAGGACAAACCACTACAAGTATTAACAATTATCAAGGTTGTCATTACTCATTCTAGAAAGTTATCCTCTCCCAAAATATTGGGGAGTAACTTCCTGGTTGTATGGGCCCAGAGAATTTGAGGTAATTCAACTTCGAAGAGAAAATGCTCTATTTCTTGCCTTTGTTTCTCCAACACTGGAAAGAAAGCCTGTCTTTTCTTTCCTGGGGGGTATGTGTAATGTAACATTTATCTTTAAACTTAAGGAGAGCCTTTCAGAATAGACCTGTTGAAAGTGACAGGAAGCACACCTTTCACTTAGAAGACACATCTTTCAGCTGTCCCTCACTTCAGTGCTGATTTCCTCCAGAAATTCCTCATTCTGTGCAGCAAGTGGCATTGATAAAATAGGATATAAAAGATAGCCTTTTGATATGAGGTGAATCTTGTTTTGCTAATAATAGCCTCGTATCCCATATCAAGGCTTCAAAAATGGGAAGGCAGAAAGTGTTGATAAACTTCTACGTAGTGATTTTATGGCATGGGGTTTTCTCTATCTCAATAGATACTTTTCAGCAACAGAATTATAACTGAAGCCAGGGGTTCCCCATGTCTTCCATTTCTCCATTGGTGCTCACGTGATGTCCCTTGCTTTAATTGCCCTTTAAACTATTTTATTACTTTACTAGGGACTATAAAAAGCGCTTTCCAAATATGACAAGCCCTGAAAGACTTAAGGAGAGAGTTATCCCAGGAGCTGTAATCGAGAAATCTGTAGCTGCTCCTATTGGGGCCCAAACCTTCCTGAATATTAGAGAAGGAGCCAAGTGGGAGCGTCAAGACAACATGGGGCGTTACACAGGGAGAAGGTGTCGCCTGATTCTCATGTGCGTGGTGAGCCTGATTCTCTTTGTGATGGAACTAGTGGTTGCATACATCGGTAATTCCCTCTCCTTGGCCTCGGATGCCTTTGCTGTTCTCTCTCATTTCATTTCCATGGTCATAGGTTTTTTTGGAGTCCGGGTCAGCATGATGAAACAGAACTGGAAGAGCACGTATGGCTTTCCTCGGGCTGACGTGTTGGGAGCATTTGGCAATTCCATTTTTGCTGTGGCTCTAATGTTTAGCATCCTGATTGAAGCTGTCAAGAGATATATCAACCCGCAGAAGACGGAACAAGCCCTACTGGTCCTCATTGCTGGGGTTACTGGACTCTTTTTCAATGTGCTCAACTACATTGTCTTTCTAGACTGCTGTTACTGCACTGCCCACAGGGTCCAGGGAGACATTGAAACAGGTAAAGAGGCTAAGTAACTCTTCTTCATTTTGTTGCTATGTTTCCTTCCCGACTTCTTAACAGTCATCTTCTCTGGAAACCAGTGCCCTCTGGATGTGTTGGCCTTTTTTTTTCTTTTAATTTTTCAATTAAAAGGTAATTTAAATAAAGGTCTTATTTGGGAAGAAGAATTTTCATTTTCAGTTTTCCTAGAGAATGGAATGAGTTCCGGATATTTCCCAGGATCGAGGGGGGTTGACCACCTAGTCCAACCTCTTCATTTTGCAGTTTTTATAAGAACCAAACCCTAGAGAGGTTGTGACGGACCCAAGATCATAATGACTGAATCTGGGATGGGATTCAATGCAAGTACTTTGATTAATTTCAAATCTAGGATGCATATATCCATATATATGTTCATATATGCAGATATAGAGGAGCTACTCTGTACTTTTAGTCAGTACATGTAAGGTTCATCTATGATCCTGAAAATCGTAGAATTTAGAACTGGGCTTCTTCAGACGTGTCAGAAGCTTTGGACAGGTAACTAGGAATGGAGGATAATCTCAAAAGTGATGTCAGCCATTTGAAAAAAAGAAAAATGATCATGGATCTAAACCTTCTTAAATTTCTTTTTTCTCTCTAATTAGATGTGAAATGGCAATAGCTGAATTTTAGAGAGTAACAATTGCTGGAAGTTGGGTTAAAAAGTGTGAGCTCAAAAAAATATATATATATATACGTGTATATATATATATGTATATATAGATATCACCCTCCTTATTTAGTAAGACCTCTGTTTTTGAGCAGAAAACTTCAAAACTATTTATATGTCTATTCTTCATCTTGGGTCTGTTCTATTCAATAAAAACAAAAATATTATTTGCGTGTGAATTTTCTGAAAAGATTCAAATAGGGAAAAGTGTCCTATGAACCTCATTCATCAGGTCATCTGTAAAAAGAAGATTGTACTAAATCTTTGGAAAAAGCAAAAGATTTAAGAAGCTCTTCATTCATTCATACTGTTGATAGGAATAGTATGTCCTACTTTTATTACTATGGGAGAGTTTTTATTAAAAATGTTTGTAGAAGAAAAAATTACATGCAGAAAAATCTGCCACTAGCAGCCTTTGAGTAGTATAGCGATCCATCCTGGGTTCTTTCTAAAGTGCTTATTTGGATGTTGAACTCTATAAGTTTGGGTTTTTTTGCTTTGTACTATTCAGTCTTCTCTTTCTTGGGGTTTTATATACCACTAATGATATGGTAGATATATTTTACAGGACTTGTGAACAGGAATGGATGCTGATGGATCATGTAAATATAGGGGGCTAGTGCCTTAGTCAATCTCTATCTCAATTTGCCTACTGGTAAATTGAAATCAGTCAATAAGGACTTAATAAATATTACTATGTGCGAGGTACTGTACTAAATGCTACAAAGAAAGGCAAAAATAATCCCTGACATCAAAGAGCTCAAATTTTAATAAGAGGCAACATGCAAACATACAAAGTACATGTAGGATAAACTAGAAGTACTCTATGAGAGAACATCAGTGTTTATTGTGTACCCTGCCTTTATGGTGTGTAATTCTAAAGCTACATTAAAAATATATCTCTTTTAATAGTATTTGAAACGATGTAAGAGTTGCAAAACAGTAAAAAAGAAGTTAGAAGGATCAATTTGATTCGAATAGGGGAAGACACTAAATAGACAATGGACTGGAATTTCTTTGGGAGAACTTTGCAACCATGAATGTTCGGTTAAAGTAGAACTGAAGTATATTGAAATTAGACTGTAAACTCTTTGAGAGCAGAAACTTTTTCTTGTGTGCCTTTGTACTAGATGTTCAGTAAATTTTTAAGTGGCTAAATCAACATACTAATAGAGACATGGCTTATTATAACTATTTTGTGAAGAAAAACCACTAATTAGCTGAAGATCTTCTATCTTATTATGTAGGTCATTATGTGAAAATATAACATGACTATAGTCCTTTGTTAGAATTAAAGCAAGACAAGAACAGTTAGCCAAGACATATAAACAGAGTCAATGACAAAAGTGTCAGCAGGATTCTAATGAACTCATTTCTAATTTATTCAGCTATTTTACATTGGTCCCAGCTTAACTTAATATATGATGAATATCTGTGTACCTATCAATAGCAAAAGAAAGGTACCACAAGGCTCATGCTGGAGAAGGTAAAACAGACATGGACAAATAGAGAAAATAATATGGTGATAGTTAGACACCTGTAACCCATTTATTTGAAAAGGCCAAAATATTTGACTTTTTTTTTATCAAAGTGCTCATTTTTGAAGAAGTGTTTTCCCATTTTTTATTCCCATGTTAAGATAATAATAAAAGACACATGGCTCATTTTTTATCCAAGCTTTTGACCTGTTCATGCTGGGCAGACCCTATGGGTCCCCCTGGTTTTAGTTCTCCTGGAGCAGCCTAGGGTATAAGGCAAAAGAAAATATTATTCATCTTCCTTTGATCCATTCCATGCTAAGTTAGTCTTTTTGTCAAAACAATTAAGTACTATGGTAATAGGGACTATCAATCTAGAGGACTAATTTTCCATTATTTATATTCTCTGTTTA
Organism: Monodelphis domestica; assembly: GCF_027887165.1. Lineage (NCBI taxonomy): Eukaryota > Metazoa > Chordata > Mammalia > Didelphimorphia > Didelphidae > Monodelphis > Monodelphis domestica. Next base: position 129,094,048 of record NC_077228.1, on the reverse strand, counting down.
TATTTTTGGCATTGGTTTTATGAAACTAAACAATTGGTAAACAGATAATCCAGTGTCTGATGAAACTCTTCAAAAGTATAACACATTTTTTAGAAGTGGTAGTGTTATTTTTATTAGAAATACCACTTCTAGAGTCTTGTTATTCTTCTCTCTAGTCTCATGTTTGTGATGTTTTTAGTTATCTACTTTACCATCCATCTCTTCCCTTCCCCTCACCCCACAAAATAAGTTTCAAGTGAAAACATTTAGACCAGATGAATCTCTTAAACCATAGAGATCTCCACTTTGCTTCTCTCATAAAAATAAAGGAATAAAATCCATTCTATCTTTCATGTTAATATTGATTGACACCCACCATTAGACATGATATTTTAAATCAGAGACCTCACACTCTAGACTGGGGGGCATATAGAGGAAGAATTTCTACATTGATAGAGCTGTAGTCTAGTAGAACAATTTAAAAAATTTTTATTTTGGGGTCCGTTTCATTCTGATTCAGCAGACACATCCAACAAACACACAGGCAGCTCCTCTCTACATATTCTGATCCTCCACTCTGCTTGAAAACCACAACCACGATGAAGACATTCCCCCAAAATAGGTAGGCAAAACTGAAACAAAGAATGATTCCAATTGATAGTTTTCTCACCACTTCTGTAATTTGTGGTTTATTTACATGAAGTCAGGTTGTGTGTTTTAACTTTAATATTTTGAAACCAATTATCATCCATTACATTTGACTCTGGCATAGCATTTTTAAAAATTATGAATAGTATCTTTTAGACTAATACTAAACGTAAGATAAAATCCTATAGATTTTTTAATATTTAAAAATTTGGTTAGTAGTTCTCATTCTACACCTTTGGGTCTTTTTTCATTCTACTATACACATCTAGCAAAGGGAGCTGAAGATAATTAAATTTGGGTGGCTATGATGATAGAAAAATCAAGAGGTGACTAAACTCCCCAAAGTTCCAAAAAAGCTGGGACCAAAGAGATTGAACTTTCTGTTCAGATATTAGGCATCCCTGGGAAACTGATGGGGGAAACGGAATAGCTAGAGCCAGGCAACATGAAAATGAATCCATGGGAGACTAGGAAGTTGGATGATACTTAGCTGAGGGGGACCTTCTGATTCCTAGTTTTAATGAAAGAAAAGATGGAAATGAGCACATTTTAAATAGCTTACTTGGGTTTCATTACAGTTTGGACAAAAGTGAAAGGTAAAGTTAAAAAAGAAAAAAGAGTGGGAGGGGGAGCAGAATACACAACAGGCTCAAAGTCCAAAAACAGAGACCGTGAACATTATCTAGGAGAGGTCTCCCCCGATTTCTGGGTTCACGCCATCTTATTGACTCTGCTAAAGTTGTCCAGTTTTCATTAAGGTGGTTTTCAACATTTGTTATTTCTTCTTCCTTTGTAACTTTTGAGCACTGGATTTGCTTCCCCTAAATTGACAGATGTGTTTTCTTGTTTTGGGGTTACACAGACACCCTAATGCAAATTGGCTTTTCTTTTCAATTTGAGGAAGTTTTATACTATCGTAATATACTATATATTTTATATACTTTATATTATACTGCTTAAGCTCCCCATTTTGAGGGAGTCCTTTTGCCCCATCTATCAATGTGACTGAGAGGGATAGAGCAGGCTCAGAGAGGAGGCTCACTCTCTAAATAGACTTGGAAATGTACTTCCAATGGAAAAATCCCTTTCTTTTAAAATTTAAGGATTTACATTTTTAAAAATTAATTTCCTTTTGGCACCAAATTGCCTTTTTTTTTCTCCAAGTGTTTACCCTCCCACCTAGGGTGAAAGTATTTCCACAGAGCAGGCTAGGCTGTCAGATGTAGTAACAGGAGAATGATCTGCAATCTCAGCAATGCAGATATTTTTTTCAACACTGTTGACTTGTTGCTTTGGCAAACTCTAAGTGTGACACTTATCATGTAAAAAAAGAGAATTTCAGAGCTAGAAGGGACCTCAAAGGCCATTTGATTCAACCCAGATTTAGACCCAAATTCACCACTACAACATTCCTAACAAGTCGTCCTCCAGTCTGCTTGAAAATCTCCACTGAGAGGGAACCCACTACTTTTGAATCAGCCCATTCTACTTCTGGACAACTATAATTGTTAGAAAGGGTAACTAGGTGGCTCAGTAAAAAGTGCTCTGGTAGTTAGGAAGACCTGAGTTCAAATCTAACCTCAGATACTCACTAGCTGTATGACCCTGGGCAAAGTTAAGGAAAAGGCAAACCATTATAGTATCTTTGCCAAGAAAATCACATACTGTGTCACAAAGAGGTGGGTTTGACAGAACAAAACAACAACAAATTGTTAGGAAACCTAAATTGGCCTCATTGCAACTTTCAACATGCTACACTGGGGTCAATAGAATCAAACACAGAATGATGCCTATTTTTTAAAAAAGTCCATCCTGGGATGTGCAATGCTGTAGACACTGACTAAAAATGTGTGACTTTCTTTTTTGGTTTATTTCCCACAGGAAATTTTGTTGAAAATTAGTTAAGATAGGCAAGGTTCAAAAAGCTGAAAGTAAACCTTTCTGGAGAAAAAGAGGAGCTTAAATGAAACAAACTTACCTCCTCTGGCTGTTATTCAACAATTCAATTCAACATATTTATTAAAGACTCACCTCTACCAGGCCTAAAGCACTATTGTAGGCACTGGGTTAGATACAATGAGATTGAAATCAAGGAAATTAAAATTTTGATTTTTAAAAATTCTGTTGATCTTTTTGATTTTATATTACCTTCATTTCTGAAAAATACTCATTCTTTCTTTAGTCAGTAAGCTATTACTTGTAAAAATAATGAAATGAAAGAAAAGAGCAATTTAGTAAACCCACTGAGAGAGATATCTGAACTGACAGTTGCTCTGGGAGTCATTGTATCTCTTATACATATTGATTATGTGATTCTCTCTCTCTCTCTCTCTCTCTCTCTCTCTCTCTCTCTCTCTCTCTCTCTCTCTCTCTCTCTCTCTCTCTCTCTCTCTCTCTCTCTCTCTCTCTCTCTTCTCTCTCTGTCTGTCTGTCTTGGTTTGGGATCAAATTCTGCCTTTGTTGCTTACTACAACTGTGATTTTGGCCAAGAAACTTAACCTATATTCTCCTCAGTTTCTTCACCTTTAAAATGATGACATTGGACAAGGGGACCTTCAAAGGTCCTTTCCAGCTCTGGATCTGTTGTTTTTCAGTCATTTCAGTTGTGTCTGACTCTTTATGACTCCATTTGGGGTTTTCTTGGCAAAGATACTGGAGTAATTTGCCATTTCCTTCTTCAGTTCATTTTTTTAGATGAAGAAACTGAAGCAAATGACTTAAATGACTTGCCTAGAGTTACACATCTAGTAAATTCTGAGACCAGATTGCCCAACACTTTATCCATGCACAGTGCCACTTAGGTGCTAGTTGAATCTATAATCTATGAATTAATTATTTCCTCCCCCTCCTCTCCTTAGTGTTTCTTTAGCATTGGTTTATATATGTGTTTAATTCTCCCTTGCTTTAGAAAATCATCAAAAAACCCTTTCCTTCATTCCTTCAACTTCCTTGAGCCAATTTCCATCACCAACCCCCTTTTACCATCAGATTTCTCTGAATAAAATTTATACTTGGTACCTATACTTCCCTATTATCCACTTAATCTTCAACCGCTGGCAATTTGGCTTTCATTTCCCCCCTCCCCCCATGAGATTAATCCTAATGATGAGAACCAGTGTCTTTTTCTCCATACAGAATCTCCAACTGCTTATTGGACATCTTCACCTAAATTTTCAGTTGTATTAAATCTAAATATCTTTTCCTAAGACTCAGTTCCTCTATAGAGTTTCTTATTTCTGTCATTGATACTACCATTTTCCCAGGAATGAAAGCTCCACACCTTACAGTGATTCTTGACTATTCCTTAACATTTTTTATACTTGCATTTAATTCCCGAATCATATCAATTACTCTGTTGTAATGCCTCTTATATCTATTTCTTTCTATTTCACTGTTGCCACCCTAGTCTAAGCCCTGATCACTTCACTTTAAAACTACCATAATATAAAAAAACCTGCTGTAATAACCTTAAGCAATCTCTCTCTACTCCACTCCTTTCTTTATGCTTCAAACAATTTCCAGAATGAACTTCCTAAACCATTACTTTGAAAATATTATTTCCTTCTTCAAAAATTTTTGATGGTTTCCCAATCACCTAAATCACCTAAGAGTCAAAACTCTTGACATCCATGTCTTTTGGAAAAAACCCCAAACAACCCTTACTTTCTACCTTAGAATCAATACTGTGATTTGGTTACAAGGCAGAAGAGTGGTAAAGGCTAATGGGAGTTAGCCCATTGTCACACATCTAAGAAGTTTCTGAGGGCAGGTTTGAACTCAAGACATTCTGAGCCCCAGCTATCTAGCTGCCCTCTCCCCACTATGTCTTTCCATCGTCTTCCCTCTACACACTTTTCCAAAATTGCACTTGGCTACTCCATTACACTATACTTCTACTCCAATAAATCTGAAGAGCAGTTCAGTTCCCCCCCAGTTTTGTTGGGGATTCGCCCCCAAAATCATACACATTTTTGATGTTATTTAAATTAGAAAACATTTATTAATTCTTGGAAATTAATTACTCTATCTTCGAAAGACCTTGTAGATAACAGCAAGGAACAATTACTATTTATGTGAATGCCAGGAATATGCCAATTGTAGGTCAAAGGCAAGTAAGCACCAGATAAGACAGGAGGAAAACCCAAGAAAATACTGGGAAATGCACCCTGTATAAAAGATTCCCTTAAGAGCTACGTAACACAGCAATTATGCTTGGCCAGTCAATAAAAGCAATAAAGAACTGAACATACATTTCAGCAAACATGGAGGATAGAACAATATTTTAATGACCTGACATATTTCTGCTAGTGCTAAGTAACAACTACATGTCAATTGGACTCCTGGCCATTGGAAAAGATAAAAGTGCCTGGAAGAACGTCAGGTTTTAATAGAGCTTTCCTTTCAAGTAAGCAAGGAGTGCTTTATGAAGAAATCAGGTCGAGGGAGACTGTGAAGGAGTAGAGGAGAATTAATATATGAATCTTATCTGAAGAGTGGAAGAAAAGAAAAATGTACCACTGATCCCCTGGAACTTTTGAAGAAATATAAACTTCTGGACAGCTAGGCTTCTCAGTGAAAAGAGAGCTAGACCTAGTCCTGGGTTCAAATTTGGCCTCAGATACTTCCTAGCTATGTGACTGCCACAAGTCTCTTAACCTCAGTTGCCTAGTTCTTCCACTCTTCTACCTTGGAACCATTACTTGATATTGATTCTAAGAGAGTAGCCAAGAGTTTATAGAAAAAAAACAGCTACTTTTATATTCTTTTGTTCAAAGATTCTGTATTTGAGTTCCAGATCAATCCATGTAGGGGCAGAGTCAACTGAAACTGCCCCTAGGTTTCCACTATAACTTCTTTTTTTCCTTCCTTTTAAACATTGTTTTATTTGGTCATTTTCAAACATTATTCATTGGAAACAAAGATCATTTTCTTTTCCTCCCCCCTTCTACCACCCCTCCCATAGCCAACACGTGATTCTACTGGGTATCCCATGTGTCCTTGATCCAAACCAATTTCCATGTTGTTAGTTTTTGCTTTAGGGTATTTATTTAGAGTCTCTCCTCAATCATATTCCTTCAACCCCTGTAGTCAAGTAGTTGCCTTTCTTCAGTATTTTTACTCCCATCGTTTGTCCTCTGCTTTCTCCTAGATCCCTGCAGATTGTTCAGGAACATTGCATTGACACTAATGGAGCAGTCCATTATGTTCAATTGAACCACAGTGTATCAGTCTCTGTATACAATGTTTTCCTGGCTCTGCTCCTTTCGCTCTGCATGACTTCCTGGAGGTTGTTCCAGTCTCCATGGAATTCCTCCCACTTTATTATTCCTTTTAGCACAATAGTATTCCATCACCAACATATACCACAATTTGTTCAGCCATTCCCCAATTGATGGGCATCCCCTCATTTTCCAATTTTTGGCCACCACAAAGAGCGCAGCTATGAATATTTTTGTACCAGTCTTTTTCCTTATTATCTCTTTGGGGTACAAACCCAGCAGTGCTATGACTGGATCAAAGGGCAGGCAGTGGTTTATCACCCTTTAGGCATAGTTCCAAATTGCCCTCCAGAATGGCTGGATCAATTCATAACTCTATCAGCAATGCATTAGTGTCCCTACTTTGCCACATCCCCTCCAGCATTCATTACTTTCCTTTGCTGTCATGTTAGCCAATCTGCTAGGTGTGAGGTGATACCTCAGAGTTGTTTTGATTTGCATCTCTCTGATTATAAGAAATTTAGAACACTTTTTCATGTGCTTATTAATAGTTTTGATTTCTTTAACTGAAAATTTTCTATTCATGTCCCTTGTCCATTTATCAATTGGAGAATGGCTTGATTTTTTGTACAATTGATTTAGCTCTTTGTAAATTTGAGTAATTAAACCTTTGTCAGAGGTTTTTGTTATGAAGATTGTTTCCCAATTTGTTGCTTCCCTTCTGATTTTAGTTACATTGGTTTTGTTTGTACAAAAACTTTTTAATCAAAATTATTTCTTTTACATTTTGTGACTCTTTCTAAGTCTTGCTTGGTTTTAAAATCTTTCCCTTCCCAAAGGTCTGACATCTATACTATTCTGTGTTCACCTAATTTACTTATAGTTTCCTTCTTTATGTTCAAGTCATTCACCCATTCTGAGTTTATCTTGGTGTAGGATGTGAGGTGTTGATCCAAACTTAATCTCTCCCACACTGTCTTCTAGTTTTCCCAGCAGTTTTTAGGAAATAGTGGATTTTTGTCCCAAAAGCTGGGATCTTAGGGTTTGTCATGGACTGTCTTGCTGAGGTCACTTACCCCAAGTCTATTCCACTGATCCGCCTTTCTGTCTCTTAGCCAGTACCAAATTCTTTTGATGACCATTGCTTTATAATATAGTTTGAGAACTGGGACTGCAAAGCCACCTTCCTTTGTATTTTTTTTTCATGATTTCCCTGGATATCCTTGATCCTTTGTTCTTCCAAATGAACTTTGTTATGTTTTTTTCTAATTCAGTAAAAAAGTTTTTTGGAAGTTCAATGGATATGGCACTAAATAGATAGATAAGTTTAGGTAGGATGGTCATTTTTATTATATTAGCTTGTCCTACCCATGAGCAGTTAATGTTTTTCCAATTGCTCAAGTCTAGTTTTAGTTGTGTGGAGAGTATTTTGTAGTTGTGTTCATATAGTTCCTGTGTTTGTCTCAGCAGATAGATTCCTAAGTATTTTTTATTGTCTAAGGTGATTTTGCATGGAAATTCTCTTTCTAATTTTTGCTGCTGAGATGTGTTGGAGATATATATATATATATATATATATATATATATACATATATATATATATATATATAAATATAAATGCTGATGACTTATGTGGGTTTATTTTGTATCCTGCTACTTTGCTAAAGTTGTTGATTATTTCTACTAGCTTTTTTGTTGATTTTCTAGGATTCTTTAAGTAGACCATCATATCATCTGCAAAGAGTGATGGCTTGGTCTCCTCATTGCCAATTTTAATTCCTTAAATTTCTTTTTCTTCTCTAATTGCTACTGCTAGTGTTTCTAGTACAATGTTAAATAATAGAGTTGATAATGGGCATCCTTGTTTCACTCCTCATCTTATTGGAAAGTCTTCTAGTTTATCCCCATTGCAGATGATGTTTGCTGATGGTTTTAGATATATATTGTTTATTATTTTTAGGAAAGACCCTTCCATTCCTATGCTTTGTAGTGTTTTTAATAGGAATGTGTGTTGTATTTTATCAAAGGCTTTTTCTGCATCTATTGAGATAATCATGTGATTTTTGTTGGTTTGCTTGTTGATATGGTCAATTATGTGGATGGTTTTCCTTATATTGAACCATCCTTGTATTCTTGGTATAAATCCTACTTGATCATAGTGAATGACCCTCGTGATCACTTGCTGGAGTCTTTTTGCTAGTATCCTGTTTAAGATTTTTGCATCTATGTTCGTTAGGGAGATTATTCTGTAGTTTTCTTTCTCCATTTTTGACCTGCCTGGCTTTGGAATCAGTACCATGTTTGTGTTGAAAACAGAATTTGGTAGAATGCTCTCTTTGCTTATTATGTCAAATAGCTTGTATAGTATTGGGATTAGACGTTCTTTGAATGTTTGATAGAATTCACTTGTGAATACATCAGGCCCTGGGGATTTTTTCTTAGGGAGTTCTTTGATGGCCTGTTGGATTTCTTTTTCTGATATGGGATTATTTAAGAATTCTATTTCTTCTTCTGTTAGTCTAGGCAATTTATATTTTTGTAAATATTCATTCATATCGCCTAGATTGGCATATTTATTGCCATATAATTAGGCAAAGAAGTTTTTAATGATTGCCTTAATTTCCTCTTCATTGGAGGTAATGTCCCCCTTTTCATCTATGATACTGTTAATTTCCTTCTCTTCTTTCCTTTTTAAAATTAGATTGACCAGTACTTTGTCTATTTTGTTTGTTTTTTCAAAGTACCATCTTCTAGTTTTATTTCTTAGTTCAATAGTTCTATCACTTTTGATTTTATTAATTTCTCCCTTAATTTTTAAGATCTCTAATTTGTTTTTTTCTGGGGGTTTTTAATTTGTTCACTTTTGAGTTTTTTTTAATTTGCATTTCCAATTCATTGATCTCTGCCCTCCCTAATTTGTTAATATATGCACTCAGGGATCTTGAGTACTGCTTTGGCTGAATCCCATAAGGTTTGAAAGGATGTCTCACAATTGTCATTTTCTTCAATGAAATTATTAATTGTTTCGATTTTGGAGTATCATATTATTTAATTTCCAATTGATTTTTAATTTGGCTCTCCATGTACACTTACTGATCATTCTTTTTATTGTGTTATGATCTGAAAAGGTTGCATTTATTATTTCTGCTTTTCTGCATTTGCATGCCATGTTTTATGACCTAGTGTATGGTCAATCTTTGTGAATGTGCCATGTGCTGATGAAAAGAAGGTGTATTCCTTTTTGTCCCTATTTATTTTTCTCCATATACCTATTAAATCTATTTTTTCCAAAATTTCATTCACCTCTTTTATCTCTTTCTTATTTATTTTTTTATTTGATTTATCTAAATTTGATAGTGGTTGGTTCAGGTCTCCCACTAGTATAGTTTTACTATCTATTTCCTCCTTCAATTCTCCTAGTTTCTCCATTAGAAATTTGGGTGCTATACCACTTGGTGAATACATGTTGATTATTGATATTTCCTTGTTGTCTATACTCCCTTTTATCAGGATGTATTTACCTTCCCTATCCCTTTTAATCAGGTCTGTTTTTGCTTTGGCTTTGTCAGATGTCATGATTGTAACTCTTGCCTTCTTTCTATCAGTTGAGGCTCAATGGGTCTTACTCCAACCTTTAATTCTGAACTTGTGAGTATCTACCTGCCTCATGTGTGTTTCTTGAAGACAACATATGGTAGGGTTTTGGATTCTAATCCATTCTGCTATTCAGCTACATTTTATGGGTGAGTTCATTCCATTCACATTCAAAGTTATGATTGTCACTTGTGAATTCCCCAGCATTTTGATATCCTCCCCTAATTCTGACCTTTCTTCTTTTGCTATAACCTTTTAAACCAGTGTTTTACTTTAAATCTATCCCCCTAGTCCCCTCCCTTGCTATGCTTCCCTTTCTGGCCCCTCCCTTTTTGTTCCCTTCTTGTTTTTTTTGTGTGTGGGGGTCTGTGAATTTCCCTCCCCCCTCTGCTTCCCTCCCTTTTTGTGTTTCCTCCCCCTTCCCCTCCTTAGTTTTCCCTTCTCCCTTACCTTGTTGGATAAGATAGAATTCAAGATTCCAATGGATCTAGATGCTCTTCTTTCTCAGATTTGATTTCGCTGAGAGAAAGTTTTAAGTAATACCAATTAGCACTCTCTTCCTCTCCTTCTTATAAGAGAATTCTTCCCCCCCCCCTTCCTGTGTGTATCTTTGTGTGACAAAGATTATTCTATTTAATTTATTTCTATTTCTTCAAGTATATCTTGGTACCATCATTGATTTTCCCCCTTTTTTTTCCTTTTCCCCCTCCAAATCATATTAATTCCCCAATCTTTCCCTATGAGTGATTCATCTGTGTACTCTTTTAATGCATACAATTTTTGAGAGTTACCTATAAAATTTCCCCCATATATTCATGTATATAATTTGATCTAGTGGTAGCCCTTATAGAAGAGAGTTTGAACAAAAAATTTTTTTTTCTCCTTTCCCCTTTCTTTCACATTTACCTTTTCATGTTTCTCTTGCTCTTTGTGTTTGGATGTCAAACTTTCCACTGAGCTCTGGTCTTTTCTTTACAAATACTTGGAAATCTTCTATCTTGTTGAATGTCCATACTTTCCCCTGGAAATATATAGTCAGTTTTGATGGATAGGTGATTCTTGGTTGAAGTCCCAGTTCTCTTGCCTTTCTGAATATCATGTTCCAGGCCTTGCAGTCTTTTGGTGTGGAAGCTGCCAGGTCTTGTGTGATCCTGATTGGTGCTCCTTTGTATCTAAATTTTTCTTTTTGGCTTCTTGTAAGACTTTCTCCTTAGCTTGGAAGCTCTTGAATTTGTCAATTACATTCCTGGGAGTTGTCTTTTGGGGATTTAGTATAGAGGGTGTCCTATGAACCCTTCCAATTTCTATTTTGCCCCCTTCTTCAAGAGCTTCAGGGCAATTTTGTTCAATTATTTCTTGTCGTATGGCATCAAGATTTTTGTTTATCTCTGGTTTTTCAGGTAGACCAATGATTCTATAATTGTCTCTCCTTCCTCTGTTTTCCTGGTCTGTCACCTTGTCATTGAGATATTTTATGTTTTCTTCTAATTCATTAGTTTTTTGACTTTGCTTTATTAATTCTTACTGTTTTGCAGGATCATTGTCTTCCAGTTGCTTAATTCTGGTCTTTAAAGACTGGATTTCTTTTTCAGTTTGGTCTGCCCTGCTTTTTGTGGCTTCCAGCTGTTTCTCCAATTGAGTTCTTGTCTTTCAGACTGTTGTTCTCTCTTTGAAAATTTTCCTATTTTTTTTTTTTGCCAGAAGGCTTCCATCTTTTGGATAAGCTCCAATTTGAATTCTCCCAGAGCTTGTGGACAGTTTCCATTTTTTGGTGGAAGGTTTTGATTTTTTTTTGAATTCCATCCTCTTTTTCCTCTGTAGCCTGGGTTTTCCCTCTGTAAAAGTTTTCAAGAGTCACTTTTTTTTCCCGTTTTTCTTGGAGGGTTGGTTTTGGGCACAATGAGCCATCCCTTTGGTGGTTTTCCCTTTCCTTTTTAGTCCAAAATCTGAGTGAGATGGGCAGGTTTTCTGTGGAGTTACATGGTGGGGCTTTTGTCTCAGGCAGGTTCTGGCATCTCTGCACAGTTTGCTAAAGTGCCTGAGCTCTGTGCTCTCCAGTGTGCAGGTGTCTCCTGTGTAACTGCTCTCAGGGGTAGATCCCTGGCAGTCCTTGTCAGTTCTCAAGAACCCTGGTGTGCCCCCCACTCACTACAGAGAGGAGTGGGGCTTTTGCCTCAGGCAGGCTCTGGAGTCCCCACAGTTTCCGCATTTTGCAAGAGCACCCGCGGTCTGTGCTCTCCAGTGGGCAGGGGTCTCCTGTGTAACTGCTCTCAGGGGTAGATCCCTGGCAGTCCTAGTTAGATCCCAAGGACCCTGGTGTGCCCCCCGACACACACACTCACTACAGAGACATCCCTCGCTCACTTGCTGTCTCTGTTGGGCACTCTGGTCCCAACTCTGGTTCTGTAGATGAAGTGGGGGAGGGTAGTTCAGATCACGTTTGGGTGCGAGCTTTTTCTCCTTCTTATAGTGTGGAAATGCTCAAACCCCATGTACCTTCAGTGCTGTGCCCTACTGTAGAGTCCCTCCGTTCTTCCAGAAATGATTTTTATATTCTTTTGAGGTAGTCTATTTCATTGGATGCTGGGGAGAGGAAGCAATTCACGTCTAGTTTGCCACCATGTTTACCCGGAAGTCTGTCCACTATAACTTCTTTACTTGCAATAATACTGGCTAGTGTGGTGGGGAGTTAACTCACACTTCCTCAGTTCTACCAGTGTCCTGGCTCACAAGATGGTGATTCTTGTGGGGACAAATAATAGCACCTGAAGCATCTCTATGAGGTCCGGGCACCTTCAATATAGGTAGTCTTGCTCTCTAGAAAGTGAGCTCCTTGAGAGCAGTAGCTGTCTTACCTTTTGATTTGTATTACCAGCACATTTATTAATTTTTCTTTCACTCCTTCATTCAGAAATTCGAAGACCCTAGAGGTTTCAGTGACTTAACAAAATGACCATGGCTATATGAAGGAATTAAGGAAATCAGAAAAGAATAGCAGTTTTGAGAAGCCAAAGCTGGTTAAGGTGAGCCAAGAGTTTGGCTCTCTTGACCAGGGTTGGTTTTAGTCATAGAAATTATGGACTCAGTCAGGTGATGTCTGAAACAGGAATTATCTTTCCCTCAAAACTCACCCATCTTCCAGATTGCCTTATTTCTGTTAAAGGAACCATGATTCTTCCTTTCTCTGAGGCTACTATTCCTGGCATCACCTTCAGTGTTTCACACCCAACATATACCTAACCATTGTAGGACCTCACCATTTCTACCTTACAATATCTTTCACTTTCTACCCTTTTTAGTTCAATCCTAACTCACCTGTTACCTAGATTATTGCAATGACTCCTTAACTTGGTCTCCCTGGTTCAAGTCTCTCCTCCAGTAAAAGCACTGCTGCTAAAGTGATTTTCTGTAAGCACAGACATGACTGTGTTATTCCCCTACTGAATGAATTCCAGTTTCTCCCTATTGTCTCTAGAATCAAATACAAAACCTCTGTTTAGTTCTTAAAGACCTTCATTACCTGCCCCCAAACTATCTTTCCAGATCCACTGGGCATTATTCTCCCTTCTGTAGTGTAGCCAACTTGAGCTTTTTTTCTGTTCCTCACACATTGTATTATCTTCATGCCTTTCTTTACACTGGGTAGCTCCATTGCCTGGAATTCAGTCTTACACACACTACTGACCAACAGCCACCCCTTGGCAGGAAAATTCAAGAACCCAGAAGTGGCAGTGCTCTGCAACCCCAGACAACCAGTCCTGGCAGGCAGCCATCATCCTGGGCAAAGACCGTAACCACTTCTGCAGGTGTTGCAGCTTCAACCTCCTCAGACTTCAAAGTTGCAGACAACCCTGAAAAGATACATATAGAAAATCAATGCTGTGTATTGTTTCCAAAGCAGAAGAGTGATAAGGGCCAGGTTAAGTGACTTGCTCAGGCTCACTTAGCTGGAAAGTATCTGAAGCCAAATTTGAACCCAGGACCTTCCAACTCCAGGTCTGGCTCTCTATCCACTGAACGACCCAGCTACTCCCAAAACAGAATTCTATTTACCTGGTTCAATGTCAGAAATAGATAATGTCTAGTAATGGAAATTCTACCAAGGAAGATAATTACCATCTACTTTGCTGCTGTACTCTAGTACCTCTCCCTCTGACTTCTATGTAAAACCTCCTGTTTATGTTCTCTGTCTCCCAATAGAATGTGAGCTTCTTAAAAATAAAGGCATTTCTATGGTATCTCTGGAATTTAGCATAGTTATTCGTACATAACAAATATGTAATAAAAGCTTTTCATATATTGGCTCAATCATTCATTTATAGAATCCTTTTTCTTTCAAATTTTATTTCAAGCACTACCTTCTATTCAAGCTTTTTCCTGATCCACTCAACTGCTAATTCCTTCCTTCTTAGACTCCCTTGTATTTATTTATATTTATTCTCTATGTTTCTTTCTGGATATTCTTATATATACACTTGTTTTCTTCTCTGTTAGAATTCTGTTCCTTGAGGGTAAAAATTGTCTCATTCTTTGTATTTGTATCCTCAGTATCTAGCACAATGGATGTATGGTATATAGCACATGCTTAATAAATATCGATTGATTGAATATAGGGACCAAGAAGAATTTTGTTTTTCTAGGGGCTTATAGGTCTTTTTTTTTTAACCCTTATCTTCTGTCTTAGAATTGATACTAAGTATTGGTTCCAAGATGGGAGAGTAATAAGGGTCAGCCATTTGGGGTTAAGTGACTTACCCAGGTTTATACAGTCTGAGGTCAAATTTGAACTCAGCACCGTCTGCCTCCAGGACGGATTTTCTATCCATTGAGCCACATAAGTTGCCTTTCAGATATAGTAAAAAATTATTTTTATTTGAAAATGCAAGGGGAAGGATTAAAATTCCTAGGTAGAACTACTAAGACTTATGATAAAGAGTATCAATAATGTTAAAGGATGAAGCCTATTAACACCTAAAATGTCCAAGAAAAGGACAATAATAGTACTTATAAACTTATATACACAAATACATAACTATGAGTAATAAAACATGAGACCAATGACTTTCTATGAGTAGAGCATAGAAATGGCATAGATTAATTAAGAGGGCAATGAGACAAAAAAATAGTTAAAAACTATGGAATTTAAGCATTACCATTGCTCCCTTTTCTGAGTAGGCACTGGGAATACAAACCAATCAATTACCAAAATTTATTAAGGATTTACCATGTGCTGGACACTATGCTAGGTGCTGAGGATACAAATAAAAAAACAACTAGCCAGGCCAGATCCTTAAGGAATCTGCACATCTGAGCTGCAGGGACTCCAAAAATTCATTACTTGCTGATCAGTGTTTCCCCTGAGAAACCTCCCAAACGTAGCCAGGCTGGTTTGATATTGAACCAAAGTTTGGAGATTTTCCAACTATATAGGATCTTCCAGAGCTTGTGTTCCACTTTGAGAACCCAGTGTCACACCTGTACCATGACGGAGCAGCATAATCAGAATTTATTTAAGAAGCATTATCTGTTAAGAAGACCTGCTGGCTTTTTGTTTGGTAAATGGCTAAGTAAGTTGTGGGACATTAATAAAATGTATTACTGTTCCATAAAAAATAATAACTATACACCACAAAGATTTATACCTTGTGATGAAATAGGATCTATACCAGGAATGCAGGGATGATTTAATCAACATAATTGATTATATTAATAACAAAAATAATAAAAAGCATATGATTATATCATTAGATGCAGAAAAAACCTTTAGTAAAATAAAACATTCATTCCTATTAAAAACATTGAAAAACATAGGTATAAATAGAATTTTCCTTAAAGTTATACCAAGCATCTACTAAAACCATCAGCAAATATTACTTGTAGTGGGGATAAGCTAGAAGCCTTCCTAGTAAGATCAAGTGAAATAAGGATGCCCATTATCACCACTATTATTTAACATAGTATTAGAGACACTAACAGTAGCAAAAAGAGAAGAAAAAAAGAAATGGAAAGATCAGAATGGACTAAGAGTTAATCAAACTGTCACTTTCTGCCAGACAATATATAATGGTCTGTGTGGAAAATCTTAGAGAATTAACTAAAAAATTTGTTGAAAATATTGATAATTTCAGTAAAGTAGGAGGACATAAAATAAACCCACATAAATCATAAGCATTTCTATGTATATTACTAACAAAGCCCTGTAAGAAGTGATATAAAGAGATATTCCATTTAAAATAACCACAAGTAGAATAAAATATGAGGAAAACCTGCCACAACAAATTCAGGAACTGCTCAAATGTAATTATAAAACACTTTTTGCACAAATAAAGTCAGATCTAAATAATTATAGAAATATTAATTGTTTATGGATGGCCAGAATATAATTAATAATATAATTAAAATGGCAAACCTACCTAAACTAATTTACTTATTCAATGTCATTCCAATTAAGTTACCAAAAAAATTATCTTATTGAACTAGAAAAATAGTAATAACAAAATTCATTTAGAAGAACAAATGATCAATATAAAGAGAATTAATAAAAAAAAGTTAAGGCAAGAGGTCTAACAGTACCAGATTTCAAACTATATTATAAAGCATTAATTATCAAAACTCTCTGGCCACTGGCTAAGAAATAGAAAGGTTGATCAGTGGAACAGAAGAGACAAAACAAACAGTAGTAAAAAATTATAGTAATTATAGAACCAGGATATTGGGATAAGAAATCACAATTTGGTAAAAATTGCTGGCACAACTGGAAAATAATATGGCAGAAACTAGGTATAGATCAATACCGTATATCATTCTCTAAGATAAGATCAAAATGGAAACATGATCTTTAAAAGAAGATATCATAAGCAAATTAGAATAGAGAAATTATTACCTATCAGATATATGGAGATGAGATGAGCGGTAAAGGCTAGGCAATGGAGGTCAAGTGACTTGCCTAGGGTCACACAGCTGGGAAGTGTCTGAGGCCAGATTTCAACCTAGGACCTCCCATCTCTAGGCCTGGCTTTCAATCCACTGAGCTACCTAGCTGCCCCCTCATTTCTTCTTGAATCACTTTTATTTCTCTTTCCCACTTTTCCTCTGCCTCTCTTAATTGGTTTTTTAAGTCCTTTTTGAGTTCTTCCAGAATCTGTGTGTGTGTTTCCTTTGCTTTCACTGTTCCCTTCTGTGTCTGTACCTTGCTCTTTCCATAACAGTTCTTTAATTAGCTGCTTTTTTTTTGTTGTTTGCTCATTTTTTTTTCTATCTAATTATAGGTAAACTTGGGAGGGATGATGTGATGGTCTGATGACTGAGAGCTCTGAGAGTCCCCTACCCCTAATGATTCAATTTACCTTTGAGATGCTGATAGCTTTAAGACTTGCCTTAGGCTTAGGTGTAAGCTTTTGATCTCACTCTCATCTTGATCAGGTCTGGGGCTGGTCAAATTCTAGCCCCAGGCTTAGGCCCAAGTTTTTGGTCTGCTGTGTACTTAATCTAATCACTCACACCCTTTATTGTCCTGTTTTGGAGCTTTAGGCAAAAGAGATCAGTACTTACTACTATAAGCTACTCCAAAGTGTCCTTATCCTTATCCCAAGCCTAGACTGGAATTCCTTGGTCTGGGGCTCCAGACTTCTCCTAAGGTTTGAAATTTCAAGGGGTATGGGTTGGCTTGTACTACTATTTGCCCAGGCAGGATCTCAAGATCTGGATGTTGACTTGGAAATCGGTTCCGGAACCTAGGACAGCAGATATGGGGTGGGTGTGTGTGGCTTGTTCCTGGCTTGCTCTTCCCTCCTTGCTACAGCTTCTTGATGGGTCTGCTCTCCTCCTACCCCAGTACCCTAGATGTTCTTTACCAACCTTTTGGGTTTTTTTTTCTTGAAAATTGTTTCCCTCTGTCTCCTTGTTGGTTCTTTCACTCCTATATTCATTTTGTGGTGATATTTTAATCTTGGGCAGAGAGGATTCTCGTTGCTCTTGATTACTCTGTCATATTGACTCCACCCCTCTTGATAAATTTTCAATGAGAGTATTTACATGTTAGAAATTGGCAAATACTATATAAATTAGGGCTTGATTTATTTTGTTGATTGTTTAGTCTTAATTAAGTGAGTGATGGAGAAAATGTTAATAATGCAGATTAAACTTTAAAAATGCCTATCTTCTTCCTCTTTGGAAGCTAGTTACTAACATCTAAATTTGCTAAAATTTAAAATTGTTAAAGATTTGCTAGCACATACTGAACAAGGATTTCCGCCACAGTCTCTCCAATAAATGGCCATTCAGCTTTTACTTGTGCTTAGCACAGTACCTGTATTTAATTCAATTGAAAAGTTTTTGTACAAATAAAATAAACATTGCCCAGATTAGAAGCAAAGTAAAATATTGGGGGGAAATTTCATAAACACTCTTCTCAGATAGAGATATCTCTAAAATATAAAGAGAACTTTGACAAATTTTTGGGTGTAGGGGCCATTTCCCATTTGATCAATGAGCAAAATATATAAAAAGACAATTTCTGGATGAAGATATTAAAGCTATATGAAAAAATGCTCTAAATTGCTATTGATTAGGAAATGCAAACAAAACAATTCTGTTATAGCATATCATCAGATTGACTAAAATGACAAAAGGGCAAATTTTCAAGGGAATGTAGAAAAGTAGGGTAACTATTACACTGTTGGTAGAACTGTGAACTGATCCAATCATTTTGGATACTGATTTGGAACTGTGCCCAGAGAGATTTAAGACTGTATACCCTTAGACCCAGCATTGTTGTTGGGTCTATTTCCCAAGGGGATCAGGGGAAAAGGAAAAGAAACCTTTTGTTTATAAAAAATATTTATAGCAGCTCTCTTTGTGGTAAAAAGAATTAGAAATTGCAGAGATGTCCATCAATTGGGAAATGGCTAAACAATTATGTGATTGTGATGGAATGCTAGTGCACCATAAGAAACAATGAGTAGATTAATACAAAAAAAACTTGGGAAGAACTACATGAGATAATGAAGAGTAGAATAAGTAGAACCAAGAGAACATTAAATATAGCTATAGATTTAATATTTGAATAATAACTTGTGATTGTTTATCTCTAGAGAATGAGTTGAAAATGGAAACATGAAAAACACAATCTATATATACATGTCTGTTTTCTGGGTTATGCTAGATGATGTCTTCTATGGAGTGGAGAGGGGAGGGAAGGACTGAGATACCTGTAAATAAATTCCATTAATAAAAAATTTTTGAAATAGTGGATAAAAAATAATGAACATGAAAAATTCAGAGAAGCTTAAGACATATAAACGCATATAACCAGGAAAATAATAGCTACAATGATTGTAACAATGTAAATAGTAGAACCCAAACTGAACAACATGTAATTACAGTTATCTCTTCCATATCACTATTAGGTGTGCAGAACCCTTGCATTATGGAAAATCTGCATAAATGTTTTTGGTCTTCTCTTCATGCCGGAGAAGGTCTGATTTTTTTCTTTTTCTTTTATGGGGTGTTTATAGTACCTTCCTGTAAATTTGGGGTTAAACATGTATTTCTGAATTTCAACTTTTTCTGTGTAGTCTGCTGGTCTTCATGTATCACGTATAGCTTCCACAAAACTCCACCCAAATTGCAATTTAATTTCTTGTGCCACTTCATGATATATTGAGACCAATGGGGAATGATGTAGAAGGGATAACTGTATTATGACCAAACATGGCCCTAAAGAGAAGATGAAGGAAATGCATCTCCCCCCCTTCTTTGCAAAGGTGGGGAATTATGGAAATAGATTTTTTTATCTAGTTATAGGGTCAAAGTACTTCTGTCAGAGTATGCACAGTTTAGTAATTTTAGAACAGACTGAGTTCAATCTTGAAGTCTTCTAAAAAACCCCAAATGCCCCAAACCTCATGCCTCTGTAAGGGGGAAAAGGCAGTTGTTTTTAAAGGGTTAGATTTGATTATTTAAGAGTTTGGTCTCTAGGGATTTAATTACTAAATCCCAAATGAATGATAGAGTCAGAATGGATCTTATGGTAGTTTATTTTACAATAAAGAGGGAAGATATTAAGGAAGATAGAAAGAGAGGAAAAAGAGAGCCTCGAGCCAGGCAGTAGTTAGTTCAGAGATCCCTGCCAAGGGAAAGGAATCTCAAGATGGTGGCCTTTCCAGAGGCTGGTGCCTTCAGAAAGGCCAAGGGAAAGGGAGTCAGCCTTTTTACTCACCAGGTGTCAGTCCAGTCAGCAGATCCTTCTGCCCCTCTTCACCAACCTCAACTTGAAAGTATGAAGAATTGAATTCTTACAGGAACTTCCACTCCAAGACTCCTATCTCCACTTCCAAAAATAAAGAACTCTCAGAAGAACTGAGTTCAGGCCCTTGTCTCTTTCTTTTAAAGACCTTTTTTCCTGCCTCACTTCCCCTAATTCCAGATCTACCAATCACAACTGACTCTCTGCTCTAGGACTGCCCAGAAGGTAGTTAGTCGGTTTTGATTCATTACCCACTATGGCACATGCGGGTCACAGACCTCCACTTCATGATTAAGTGGGATATTTGCACTTTTGGTGATTAGATCTAAATGGGCTGATCTTTTAAGTACCATGTTTGCACTTTTTTGTGATTGAATTTAAAAATAGGCAGGTCTCCATATTTAACTTTTAAGTAGGGTGTTTACAATTATGGGGATTAAAATCTAAAAATAGACGAATTATAATTTAAATCTTTACAATCAGGGAAGTACCTTCATTGTTACAATCAGGGGAGAATTAAATTTAATCTTCACACCTCCAACTAGAATTTCTCCTGAGAATATCACAAAATTTGCTCATATCTAAAAGAATTCTTGTACAAATAAGCAGGACAACAAAACACTAAATATAAAACAAATTTTATTAAATCAGACAGCAAACACAAAAGATTGTTACCTGAGCTAATAGTGAGGAAAACTCTTTTCTCTGGTGAGCATCCAACTGATCCAGGGACTTTATAACCCTCCAGACTTAGAGTTCTACATTGGGTGGTATACCTAAGAGGAAGAAAGGGTTTGGGCTTAAGGGGAAGTTCAATAGCTTTCTTTTCTCCTTCTAAGTCTCTCATTCCCCCTGTGTTTTGGTCTGTGTCTCTATCTGACTCCCCACTGTTAGAATCCTAGTCTAGGTAGGAAATGATGCATTAACTAATTTTTTACTTGTATGCAAACATATACATGACAGTCCACTTTTTGCCATTAAACATATCTATGTGCCCTGTAATGTTGCCTTTCTGTCCTACAGCATTCAAATAAAATTCTTCTGCCTACAACTCTACCTTTCCAACCTTATTTGCACTGCTTTAAAAACTATTACTTTCAGTTTTTCAGCCTTTAAAAGTTCTAATTTTAGGTGGATTCTTGAATTAATGAGTCATATACACCAGTTCTTACTGCTTTGTGCCTGTTTCCTCCTTAATGCCTGTTTCTGAAAACCTCCATAATTATCCTGTAATTCCAATAGTTTTCTAAGTTCAAATTTGGGCTTCTTGAGCATCTTTTTTCTTTTCAAACAAATACATCTCAAAAAGAGTAAATGGACTGACAAATCTTTTCTATATCTTTTTCCATTGTGGCCTGGAATCAATTTATTGACAAATTCTTTCAAGTCATTTGTCTATATTCCCTGACTTGATTTTCATCATCTTCATGCAAATTTGATGGACCTCTTGGTACTGTTCATGAAAGAACTTACGGACCTGTTTGTTGAGCTTCTTAGTAAAACGAATATTGAAAAGGCAGATCAAATAAGCATTAGTACTTTTTACATAAATATGGAATTCAGTTGTAATTTGCCATTTTTTGACCATGGATCAATCCTTATCAAAGGTAAGGTCCATTCCATGGAAATTGTCAAATAATTTTTACCCTGAAAATATAAAGAAATTGACTTGAACTTATTTAAAGCATCCTTTTCATTCTTTGCATAAACAAGGCCTTGTGATCAAGATTTTGTCAATATTGCATTTATTGTATATCAATAGGGCCTTGACATTATATCAATCTTTCTTAAAAATGGATTAGTGCTTCCTTTTTTTGGCTTTTTAAAAACTGTTTTTAGTCAGATGTTTATTATTCTTGCTATCCACCACGTTCTCTGCAGAAAGGCCAAAAACATTTACCAGTACTTTTTACATCAACTCTATTTAGAGTGGACTAGAATAATCAGAGTTGATTTCAAAGAGGGGTTAGTATATAAGCTAGATCTTGAAGGATGAATAGACTTTGGATAGGCTTGAAGAACTAGGGAAGGCTGTTGTAGTATGAGAGACCAGAGTGAGCAAAGACAGAAACAGAAACAAACATATGTAGAAAAAAGCATGTGTAGGAGACAGTAATTAAATATTCATTTTTTTCCCACTTATACTCAGACTCAGTTTTCTAAGAACATATCCTTGAGTTGCATCTTGAATTCTTTTATTCTTTGGAACACATTATTCCAGTACCTCCTATGGTTTTTTGGTAGGTATAGAATAGTCTTGTGTTCTTTGAATTTCCTTTCCTTAATATCTGAAGGTCTTTCCCTTGGTCACTTGTGGAATCTTTTGTTAATCAATGGAATTCTTCAATTTAACCACTAGGGTATTTTGTGGTTTATAGCATATGGTTTCTTTTTAGAGACCATTTGTGAATTCTTTCAATTGGCTCATTGTTTTTCTATGTTCAGAAGTTCTGAGAAGTTTAAAAAACTTTTTTTTTTAATTTCTTGCATTATAATGTTGAGGGTTTTTTTTTTACTTGACACTTCTTTTGGGATACCTATTATCTTTAATTTCTCTCTACAATCCCATTTTTGAGATCAATATGTTTTGCTCATATAGAGATCATGCTTTCTTTGAACATTTTTGCTTTTTATTTTTTGCTCCTTTTCTTGCTGATTGTCTTTCACTTTCATCTACTTACTTTCCATTTTTCACTCCTATTCTTTCAGCTTGCTTTTCACTTCCACATATTTGCATTCCCAATCAATTATCTTCTCTGTGGTTTCTTTGGTAAGACTTGTCACAATTCTATCAATTATTTCTTCAATGCAGACTATATATTATGCATTCACAATTCTTAATTCTCTTTCAAACCATTCAGGCACAACCTGCTGTGGTTCTATGTTCTTTTGGCAGAACCTGTAGGGTCTTCTTCATCAGGTATTTATTTATTTTCCTTTGTCTTGAAATACGTATTCATACATGCCTCATTCTCTTAGATGATCTGGAGAGCATGTTTCCTTATGTTGTTATTATTATTATTATTATTACTGTTGGTTTATCTAATTATACTCAATATCTTAAAGTTTTCTTCATCCTGAGATTTGCAATTTTCATTTTTCTTCATACTGTTTTCCCTAATTGCTTACTTTCTGACTCCCTTACTTTTGCTGGTGCTTTCTCTGAAAGTTGGATCTCTAAGTGTCTTAGCTTCCTTCCAGGGAGGGCAATTCACCAGCCCTAGTCTCTACCCTACATGATTTCTTTACCCAGTGTAGCATCCTAGGTATATTATCATCTTGAAAGTATTATTGATGTATTGAATTTGTAAATTATGTGCTCATATACCAGACTCATGGTCATATTATTTCTTGATTATTGTATTTCCAAATCTTGAGTCTAAAGGATAAAAGAATTCCTGGACAGGACATTAGCTGCCACAGGGTCCTAGCTACCTCCTTGTTAGACCACATTCCATTCCAAGTCACATGTTTGATTAACCTCCTCCTCTATGATCACGTGGTTGTCAATTGAGCCAATGTTAAATCCTATGTCATGTCATATGTTCATTAGCTACCTCCCACTCCACATTCCTGGATTCTCCAATAAAAGATTGGGAACACATGCAGCCCTCTCTCTCAACATCATCAACAGAGGAGCATGCTGGTGCATGTGTTTTAACTCTTAGTCTCTGAGTCTTTATTATGTTCTCTCTCTCTCTCTCTCTATCCCCTTCACTCAGTTTCCCTCAGTTTCCAAGGTGTCCACTCACAAAAAGATTAATAAGTAACTGCAGGTGGTTGCTATACTTGGACACTAGGTAATTTTCCATAGGCTTTAGTGAGGTGCCACACAACTACATATGGGTCCTACCTCTGTTTTCTCTATTCTGTTTCCAAACAGAGGACTGACATGCTGCTATCACATCCTAAACAAAGTTCTGCCATTTTGGAATTTGGGTCTTCATGACACTGAGGGGAATGTTAGAATTTAGTGTGTAGAGTTGAGTTCTGTTGCAAAGTTAAAGAAATTTGGCTTATGCAGACCTGATGTCAGGAACAAGATAGGTGGTGGGGTGCTCCTGAATTTGAAGTTAGAGATTATATGCTTTCC
This sequence comes from Monodelphis domestica, assembly GCF_027887165.1. Classification (NCBI taxonomy): domain Eukaryota; kingdom Metazoa; phylum Chordata; class Mammalia; order Didelphimorphia; family Didelphidae; genus Monodelphis; species Monodelphis domestica. The sequence continues at coordinate 129,070,269 of NC_077228.1, read as the reverse complement.
CTGATAATCATTTCAGAGCATTTACCTTGTTTGAGTTCTTGGTGTTCTAGATTGCAGAGATATTTGAAATTGTTTCATCTCTGGCTTATAATTCCTATTTTGGATAAGTTTGAGAGCTCATGAGGATCAAAGGGAATGTCTAGTTTGCCATCTTGTTGGTCCCATGATCCAGAAGTAAAGTAAAATTGCCTTGACTATGGAACTAGAGAGTAATGGTAAATAATGTCTATAGAGTACTTTAAGAATCAGAGAACAGTCTTAAACATATCTAAAGCCGTATTTTTATCTCCAACATTGTTTTCCCTATTTTAATTGATTTTCTACTTATCTCCTATTTAGCGAGGCTTGAAATAGTGTATTAAATAATCCACCCAACAGATTGCTTCCAAACATATTTTCCAAAAACATACATCTTTTGTCATGTAATTTCTCTGTTTAGAAGTCCCTTTCAGAACTAAACACCCTTGCCTGGCATTCAAGCACCCATGATAACCTCATTCCATCATTCTAAGCCAACATTATTTCCCTCTACTCCTTCAAAGGCACCCCTCTGCATATACCATGATCATTCTTAGCTTCATGCTTTTGCTCATGTTTTCTCCCGTCTCTGTCTATAGGCCTTTTTCATCCTTTTCTATGTTTTATCCACATCCTCCCTTAAATCCTCCCTTCTTTAGCAAGCTTCCCCCCCTACTGTGGTTTTCATTGATCTACTGTCATTGAATATGAACTACCAGTGCTATAAAATGCATATTGGTACATTTTGTTTTGATATAACACTTTGCAGCAAATACCCAAAGACTGCCCCTAACCTTCTTGATCCCCACATGCAGATAAAATACCTAAACAAAACTATCTAATAGATTGATTGAGACCTAGTATATATATTGGAGATTCTTAGAATTTATGGTCTGTAGGGGGCAGCTGGGTAGTTCAGTGGATTGAGAGCCAGGCCTAGAGACGGGAGGTCCTAGGTTCAAATCCGGCCTCAGCCACTTCCTAGCTGTGTGACTCTGGGCAAGTCACTTGACCCCCATTGCCTACCCTTACCACTCTTCTGCCTTGGAGCCAATACACAGTATTGACTCCAAGACGGAAGGTAAGGGTTTAAAAAAAAAAAAAGAATTTATGGTCTGTAAAAATTAAAATTAATATACAATAACTTCAAATATTATATTTTATAAGATTTGTTAATAATCACCAGAGGTAACAAAATAAAAATGTAAACAAAATAAAACCACGTGCCCATGGCTAATTTATTTGCTCAAACAGCCTGCTCCACCAATGTCCCAACCCAGGAAGGAAAGAGAGCTAGCCACAAAAGACCACCCTATTTATCTCCTGTCTACATTAGCATGTAACGGTAGGAAGTCAGTGGGTTCCTGGAAATGTAGCTTAGAGGCACAAGATTTCCAATTACATAGGTCTCAGGACTACTTCCTACTCTTAAAAATTATTAAGTATTCCTTTGTATTCTTAAAAATTATACCTTAAAGAGCTTTTATTTATCTGTATTTACCTATTAAATATTAAAACTAATTAGATATAAAATATAATTTGTCAAATAGTAATTATTGAAAATAACAATAATAAGCTTATTACAAGTTAACATAAATATAAATCACATTTTAAACAAAAATGAACTATATTTTCCAAAATAAAAAAAAATTATTAGAAGAGTGATTTTACTACTCTTTTTTAAAAGACATTGTTTTATATATTTTTGCAAATCTTTTTTATGTTAGGTTTAATAGAGCAAGTTCTCATATCTGCTTCTTCATTTTGGTTGATGTACATGAAGAAAATACTCATTCACAGATATATAACTGGGAAAGGAAAGAATGTTTTAATAGACAAATTACACCTTAGAATTATTATGAAAATAGTTCTTATCTCAGAATTAGGGTGAGTTAATCCCAAAAAGGGTATTGGAGAACCCCAACAGTCCTCACACAACACTTTGAAAACTACTGAATGCCCAGCAACCTGTATGTCCAACCCACATGTGCTTTTACTTTAATTAAAGCCTATAAAGTCCATGCTTTATTCATTTTTTTCTTTCTCCCTTTCATTTTGTTTTTTTCCCTCCCATTTCTCTTCTTTTCCTCTTTTCTCTATCACCTTAGTCTTCTCCCTTCTCTCTCTTAGTGATACATAACAAAACCATTTCTTTTGTCTCTTTCTCAATCTCACTCCCTCTTTTCTTCTGTGTCTCTCTACCTTTTCTTTTCCATTTCTCTTCCTAACCATGTCCACACATCTCCTCAACCAAAGTAATGCAGAACAATTGAAAACCATGCTCCGTGTCACTGTAGCTCTTCAGAATACAGGAATAGAGCAAAGCTGTTCCTCTTTTGGTTGCTTTTCCAAGGAAGTTCAGTCATGTTAGTTCCGTGATCATCTTCATGCTTCTTTGGCCAACCTTCTATGTGTAGATGAGGTAGGGAGTACAACTCTCCAGAGCTCACAGCAGCCATGGAGATCTTGTTGATCACATTGTCATTGTTTTCCATTCTAAATATACAATACTTTCCCTCTAAGTCCCATCCTAAATCTGAATCTGTTGCATTGTTAGTAGCAAAGAAAATCCCTGACATTTTTCTAAGTAGCATTTTTCATCTTTCCTTTTTTATGTGTGAAAGAAATTATATTTTACCAATTACATGTAATAACAATTTTCTACATAAGTTTTCTGAAGTTATATGACCCAAATTGTCTCCCTTTCTCCCTTCCCAGTGTGAATTTTAAGTAACAACGCTAAAATTATCCTTTACACCAGAGATGGTAAGAGCAATTTGATCTTCATTATACATGTATCATCATACAAAACATATTTACATATTATTCATTTTTGTAAGAGAATAATCACATAAAGCCAAATATAGAAATATAGCCATAAATCACATAAAGCCAATATAGAAATCCAAATAAGCTAAAGTGAAAATATTATGTTTTGATCTGTATTCTGACTCCAACAGCATTTTTCATCTTTTTTTTTTTAACGCTTACTTTCCATCTTGGAGTCAATACTGTATATTGGTTCCAAGGCAGAAGAGTGGTAAGGGCTAGGCAATGGGAGTTAAGTGACTTGCCCAGGGTATCTGAAGTAAGATTTGAACTTAGGACCTCCCATCTCTAGGTCTGACTCTCAATCCACTGAGCTACCCAGCTGCCCCCCATTTTTCATCTTTTAAAGAATGAAGATCAAGCATAATCTTGTTTGCTCCTCACAACCAACCCCTATATCTTTATAGGCAGGCCTTTTTCTTCCACATAAGGGGAAAACTAGAAACAGAGATCAAGTTATTTACCTCATATTAAAAAAAAAAAGTTTATATTAGAACAGATGGTGAGGGTCTTGAGGCCATGCCGTATGAAGATTGGTCTAAAAAGTAGAGATGTTTAGCTTGGGGAAGAGAGAGATGGGGAGTACATAATTGTTTTCAACAATTTGAAGAACTGTCAAGTATAAAAGGAATAAGGCTTCTTTTGTTCGTCTAGAGTATAGCACTATGAAGAATGGATGAAAATGACAAGGAAGAAAATTTAGGCTTGCTGTTAGGCAAAACTTCCTTGTAAGTGAAGCAGTATAAGAACAGAAAGGGCTGCCTTGGGAAAGCTGTGGTTCCCCTTCATTGGAAGCTTTGTTAAAAATAGGCCAGATGACTACTTATAGGGAATACCCTTGTGGATATTCTTTTTCAGCTGGGTAGGACTGAATAGTCAGTTATGCTGTTGAAGTCCTCTCCAAGAGTGAAGTTCTGTGTTTTCAGGATTCTTACTCTTAATAGTCACAGAGTCAGTCCATTGCTGTCTCTACTGTATCATGCTCCCTCTTCTCTCTCCTTTCCAGAGGAAATAAGACTAAACTTGCCCTTAAATACAAATCTTGTGTCTTTATTTCAAAGAAGCAATGCTTTATAGTGTAAAGAACAATCCATAAACCTGGATTTGAATCCCAGCTCTGCAAATGAACAGCTATGTGGACTTGGGTCAGGAAGTCAATAAGTGTTGGGGTTCACTAGCCACAACACATTACATATTCATGGGTGAATACTCAGATGGGAGGTTGAAGACTGAGGGAGAATGAGTGATGAGGGAAGAAGAGAGGGGAAACAATAAAGGAAGAAAGACTCAGAGATTAAAGATTCAACAACCTGGGCTCCAGCTTGTGTGCTCCTCTGATGGTGCTAAGAGAGAAGGAAAGAAAGAAAGAAAGAAAGAAAGAAAGAGAAAAAGAGAGAAAGAAAGAAAGAAAGAAAGAGAAAAAGAAAGAAAGGAAGGAAGCAAGAAAGCAAGAAAGGAAGCAAGCAAGCAAGAAAGGAAGGAAGGAAGGAAGGAAGGAAGGAAGGAAGGAAGAAAGGAAGAAAGGGAGAAAGAGAGAAAGAGAGAGAGAAAGAGAGAAAGAGAGAAAGAAAGAAAGAAAGGAAGGAAGGAAGGAAGGAAGAAATAAAGGAAGGAAGGAAGGAAGGAAAGAAGGAAGAAAGGAAGAAAGGAAGAAAGGGAGAAAGAGAGAAAGAGAGAAAGAGAGAAAGAAAGAAAGAAAGGAAGGAAGGAAGAAATAAAGGAAGGAAGGAAGGAAGGAAAGAAGGAAAAAAGGAAGAAAGGGAGAAAGAGAGAAAGAGAAAGAGAAAAAGAAAGAGAGAAAGAGAAAGAAAGAGAGAGAAAGAAAGAAAAAGAAAGAAAGAAAATAAGGAAGGAAGGAAGGAAAGAAGGAAGAAAGGAAGAAAGGGAGAAAGAGAGAAAGAGAAAGAGAAAAAGAAAGAAAGAGAAAGAAAGAGAGAGAAAGAAAAAGAAAGAAAGAAAATAAGGAAGGAAGGAAGGAAGAAAATAAGGAAGAAAGAAAGAAAGGGAGAAAGAGAGACAGAGAAAGAGAGAGAAAGAAAGAAAAAGAAAGAAAGGAAGAAAGAAAGAAAGGAAGGAAGGAAGGAAGAAAGAAAGAGAGAAAGAGAGAAAGAAAGAAAGAAAAAAGAGAGAAAGAAAGAAAGAAAGAATGAAAGAAAGAAAGAAAGAAAGAAAAAGTGAAAGAAAGAAAGAAGGAAAAAGAAAAGACTCAGACATGAGAAATGCAACAAAAGCGTGGTCCTTACAGAGAGTAGGCTCTAGTGGAATTGAGCTTTGACGGTGAAGAGCTTCCTCATGTTCAGGCATACTCATTTTTATTAGGGTTAAAAAGAAATGGGGGAAGGGACAAAGGTGGTTTGACAAGTTAGGTAATCATCACAAGATGCACACTGCTGCCCGCCCCAAATTGGGAGTACATATGGCCAAAGCAGATAAGTTTGTCTGATAGCTATGTTAATTGACTGTTGTTGGTAAAACAAAGATACTGAGATATCTGGTTATGTTATTTAACCTCATAGATTGTTGTGAGAATCAAATGAATTAATATATGTGAAGTGCTTTGTAACCCTGGAGGGGACTTACAGAAATGCCAGCCATAATCTAAATCAGGGTCAATTTCCACTGTCATATATACAAAATATTATTAGGACATTATTGAGTTCAAAGCATAGAGATAATTTTTTAAGACTCTATGGCTGGTTCCTGGTTATTAATGTATTTTACTGGCATTAAGGGGGCAGCTGTGTGGCTCAACAGAATAGAGTTCTGGGTCTGGAATCAGGAGGACCTTAGTTCAAATCTGGTCTCAAATACTTATTAGCTTTATAATTCTGGACAAGTCACCATAACTCTGTATTCCTCACTTCCCCTATCTGTGTAAACGAGTTGAAGAAGGAAAAGGAAACGCCTTCTAGTATTTTTGCCAAGAAAACCCCAAATAGGGTCACAAAGAATTGAACATGATTGAAACAAATGAATAAGAACATTGGCATTAAGACACGTGAACTCCTGATCATCTGTACTGATAGAAAAAGGGGCACTAAAGATGATTTTTAAAAGGAAGATAATCTACTCCTCTGTGGCTTCTGGTGGTAGGGAATATCCCACAGCACGGAAGATCAGAAGTTAACTAACATTATGTGAACTGTGCATTTACTCTGTACATTTGGCAGGAAAGTCCATTCCTGAGTTGCTATTAGGTGAGGGAAAGTTGTATTTATTAACTGAATTTACATCTGTCCCCTCCCCATCCCCTTTTCCTATGCACTAGTGCTCTCAGTACTCAAAATAGCTTTCTAAGACTTAAATTGCAGAGAAGGTGCCAACCTTCAATGGTAGAAGGAGTTTCTTTATCTGGAAGATCCCTATACCAATAGAATCCCAGGTCCATTTCCTGTCCATATCCTTGTGTGTCCTCATTGCACCATTTCTTGGGCTAATACTTCTCTGCTTTGCTAGGATGCTATGAAGGCAGAAAGAAAGGGAATGTAAAGGACTTTGATCTCCCAGGGAAGAAAGATTCTGTGTAAATGAAGGCTATTTCTGTTGGAATCAGTTTATTGTTTTTGGATCCACATCATCAATGGGAAGATTGTTTTTCTTGCACAGCTTCTGACACATGTTGCTTTTATATGAACTGGAAAGATTTCAAAAGCTGACTCAAGGGTTAGCTCTTTAGCTCCTTTGAGGAACCAATTCCCAAATTATAATGGTGTTGATCCCTTACAGCTTGAAATATATGAGCCTATGGTCATGTTTATAACTTCCATTAATAGGCATTTTATTGTGGTATATGTTGCAGGGGATAGAGTTCTGGACTTGCAGTCAGGAATACTCACCTTCCTGAGTTCAAATCTTCCTTCAGACACTTAAACTAGATGTGTGACTCTGGGCAAGTCACTTAACCCTGTTTGCCTCAGTTACATTATCTATAGAACAAACTGGAGAAGGGAATTGGCAAGTCACTTTATATCTGCCAAGAAACCTCTAAATGGGGTCATAAAAAGTCAGACATTATTGAAAACAGCTGAACCACAAATGACTTTTTTAAAAAAAGTCTTACCTTCCATCTTGGAATCAATACTGTGTATTGGTTCCAAGGCAGAAGAGTGGTAAGGGCTAGGCAATGGGGGTCAAGTGACTTGCCCAGGGTCATACAGCCACAAATGACATTTTTAAGGATTACAGAATCCACTACATATCTGAACAAGTGTAGATGGAGAATGATGTAGGGCAGTATCAATTTTAGTCTCCATCTCTCTCTTCACCACTAGTCCTTTCCTTTCTTTCCTTTCAACAGTTTTTATCAACTACTCTTTGGCCTTTCTCTTTCTGAAGAGCTTTACAGCTGAGGCATAATGATTAGAATCAGAAGATTTGGGTTTGAACCCAACTTTGCCATGTATTACATGTGTAGCCTTCAGAAAATTGTTTAACATATATGTAAATGTATGTGTACATACATATGATATATGTCTATATCTCTATGTATATATGCATACTTCTATATGTGTGTACATATATTTTATATACACACACATACATATATATCCGATCCTCTATTTGCTCATCTGTAAAATGGAAATAATAATACTAGTTCTATCTTTCTCATAGAATTTTGAGGGAAATACTTTGTAAAGAAGCTCTCTACAAATGTATGCTAATAATTATAACTACCTTCCTTCCACTACACACATTACCAAATGATGGCACTGGCTTAACTGTATTTTTGTAATAGGTTAGCATAAGGTTGAACTATAACCAAAATGACCAAGTGCTCTTGAATAATGATCCCTCCTTTTCCCCAAACATCAAATATTCCATCCCCTTCATTCTCTTAGCAAAAGTTCATAACATTTTTCAGTAGCAACTGGGCATATGTCACTTTTGAAAGTGAGTTTCTTCAATGTTCCATTTTTGAAGTTTAATATTCTTCCATTTAGTTGCATGAGAATTCCAGATACATTTTATTCTGTTCTTCCTGGATTATACATTTCTTAGGATTTCATAGATCTAGGGCTGCAAAAGTTCATAGAGGTCATCATGTCATTGATTCCCTGAGGAATCTGAGACCCAGAGAAGTTAATTACATTGCACTGCTTTTGTCCAGCTACTCAGTATTTGAGGTAGTATTTGAACTAAGGTCTTCGTCCTCAGCATTCCATCTATTACACTAGTATGCCTCTCATTTGCAGTAGTTAATAAGATTTTAGCTTTATGGGATAATGAATGGGAATTAGTCATTATTCATTAAAGCCAACTTGAGTTTAAATTCCCCATCCAGAAAATGGGGAACATAGCCTGTCCCTCCTGCTGCACTGCCCCCTGTAACAGTTAAAATTTAGGGGAGACTGAGGCAGGTAGAAATTAGTTTCTCTCTACAAGGAGTATTATATTTTTTAGAGGTTTATTAAAAGTTAAGGATTAAAGAAAATACAGAATAAGAAAACACATGTCCAGGTCACAGAGAGGCCTAGACACAACCTCACCTACATTATGAAAAGAGCCACGTCTGCCCCAAAATGGAAGTCCAAAAGAGCCCCCAAAACCTTTGCAATCAGGTTAAATACCTTCTCGATCTCAGCCCAGGTGAGATTACAAAGCATTCTGGGGAAGTGGAGCAAAGGCTTGTGAGGATTGAAGTCCTGGATTCCAGTCCATTTTTACACCCCTCCCCAAACCCCATTCCTTCCCATTGCTTGGAATGTGTTCCCACTCCACCTTTAAGAATGTCTTATTTGAACACAGAATAGTATAGATATCAGACCTTTGGGAAGGGAAAGATTTTAAAACCAAGCAAGACTTAGAAAGAGTCACAAAATGTAAAAGAAATAATTTTGATTAAAAAGTTTTTGTACAAACAAAACCAGTGTAACTAAAATCAGAAGGCAAGCAACAAATTGGGAAACAATCTTCATAACAAAAACCTCTGACAAAGGTTTAATTACTCAAATTTACAAAGAGCTAAATCAATTGTACAAAAAATCAAGCCATTCTCCAATTGATAAATGGACAAGGGACATGAATAGAAAATTTTCAGTTAAAGAAATCAAAACTATTAATAAGCACATGAAAAAGTGTTCTAAATTTCTTATAATCAGAGAGATGCAAATCAAAACAACTCTGAGGTATCACCTCACACCTAGCAGATTGGCTAACATGACAGCAAAGGAAAGTAATGAATGCTGGAGGGGATGTGGCAAAGTAGGGACACTAATGCATTGCTGATCGAGTTATGAATTGATCCAGCCATTCTGGAGGTCAATTTGGAACTATGCCCAAAGGGCACTATAAGATTGTCTGCCCTTTGATCCAGCCATAGCACTGCTGGGTTTGTACCCCAAAGAGATAATAAGGAAAAAGACTGGTACAAAAATATCCATAGCTGCGCTCTTTGTGGTGGCCAAAAATTGGAAAATGACGGGATGCCCTTCAATTGGGGAATGGCTGAACAAATTGTGGTATATGTTGGTGATGGAATACTATTGTGCTAAAAGGAATAATAAAGTGGAGGAATTCCATGGAGACTGGAACAACCTCCAGGAAGTCATGCAGAGCAAAAGGAGCAGAACCAGGGAAAACATTGTATACAGAGACTGACACACTGTGGTACAATCAAACGTAATGGACTTCTCCATTAGTGTCAATGCAATGTTCCTGAACAATCTGCAGGGATCTAGGAGAAAAACACTATCCACAAGCAGAGGACAAACTGTGGGAGTAAAAACACCGAGGAAAGGCAACTGCTTGACTACAGGGGTTGAGGAGCTATGATTGAGGAGAGACTCTAAATGAACACCCTAATGCAAATACCAACAACGTGGAAATGGGTTCGGATCAAGGACACATGGGATACCCAGTAGAATCACATGTTGGCTATGGGAGTGGTGGTGGGAGGGGGGAGGAAAAGAAAATGATCTTTGTTTCCAATGAATAATGTTTGAAAATGACCAAATAAAATAATGTTTAAAAGTAAAAAAAAAAAGAATGTCTTATTATCTCAGGTTTCAGGTATTGTATTACCTCCTGCATGATCCTTTTCCTGATACTCTCCATGCTCTCCCAAATTATCTTATATGCACTTTGTATTATTTTTGAATGGACTCAAATGTGTACATGTTGTATCCTTCCCAGTAGAATGTGAACTCTTTCAGAATGAGGGATCATGACATTTTATCTTTGTCATCTGAATGCTTCACATAGTGCCTAGCACCCAGTAGGCATCTACTAAGTGCTTGGTAATGAATTGAGTGACATGTGATGCTCTTTCTCCTTTGAGTCCTTCTTACATCCTGTTATCCATATACTTTCCCATTTGTAAGCAAACATTTCTTGTGACTACTTAGTGGATTTCTCAGTTTGGATATTGTGTAGATATGCCAAAAATATGTATAAAGCAGAAAACGTTATTCCCCCAATACTTTTTTTCAATTTCTTATTATTACCAGGACACCATTCTCTTCCTTGTCACTAAGAACTCTTACCTTCCATCTTAGAATCAATACTGTGTATCGGTTCCAAGGTAGAAGAGCAGGAAGGGTTAGGCAATGGGGGTTAAGTGACTTGCCGAAGGCCACCCAGCTAGGAAGTGCCTGAGACCAGATTTTGAACCTAGGACCTCCCATCTCTAGACCTGGCTCTCAGTCCATTAAGCCACATCTACCTACCCCCAAGTTAATTTTTCTAAAATGTAGATTGAATTGTGTTACTCTTTTGCCTAATGAGCATCAGTGGTTCCCTATTATCTCCAGGATCAAATGTAGACTACTTTGTTTGGTCCTCAAAACATGATCCCTTTTTTCTTTTCTTAATACATTCCTCTCTTTTACACACCTGTTTTAGCAACATTGGCCTTCTTGTAGTTCCTTGAACATGATATTACTTGTCCCTATGCTTTTGTACAATTTGTCCCCCATTCTTAGAATATTCTGTTTCTTAATTTCCATAACTTTCTTCCAGACTCATTTAAAATCTTACCTTCTCCAAGAAGCTTTTCCCAGTCACTTTCTGTCAATGACTTCCCTTCTCAGAATGCCTTTCAACAGCTTTGAATATATCTTGCATGAACTTCGTTATTTACATATTTTCTCCCCCAGTAGAATGTAAGCTCCTTCATGGGCAGGAGGTATCTTTCCCTTCTCCCTTTTTATCCCCAGAACTTAGCACAGTGCATGACATCTTGTGTTGTTGTTTAGATGCGTCTTACTCTTCATGACCCCATTTTTGTTGTTGGATTTTTTTTTCTGGCAAAGATACTAGAGTGGTTTGCTATTTCCTTTTCAAGCTCATTTTATAGAGGAGGAAATCAAGGCAAACAGAGTTGAGTGACTTGCTCAATGTCACATAGCTAGTGTCTAAAGCCAGATTTGAACTCATAAAGATAAGCCTTCCTGACACCAGATCCAGCACTCTATCCACTATGCTACTTAGATGCCTTTACTGAATTCCTTGACATCTATTAGGCACTAATAAATGTTTTTTGACTTGAATTGACCTGCTAGACAGTGTACAAATGCGGGGAATATAAAGATTAAGTATAATGGTCCCTTCCTTCAAAGAACTTACATCTTACTAGAGTGGATGCAGCATGTACACCAATACATATAATGAAAGCTATGAAAGAAGGTGGTAAGGGAAGGATCCAGACAAGTACTCCAGAAGAATTGGAGTTGGGAGATAGCACTTTCAATTGTGAGAGGAGCTGTCACTTGAATTGAGTAAGAGAAGACCAAGATTAGGAGGGAGTATGTCAGGTTTTGGGGAACAACTAGTCAACCAGTTTGGTGGGAATATGGAGTTTATAAAGGGAAATAATATTAAATAGATATGGAATGGTATCTTGGAGCCAGCCTATGGAGAGCCTTATATGCTAAGTAGTTGGTATTTTTTTTCCTAGAGGAAATGTGGAGCCCAGGAATATTTTTGAGCAAGGGAGCAATAGCTGGAAGACAAAATCTGTTATCAGACATTTTCCATAAGAAGATTATTTTGGCATCTATGAGAAGGATATGGAAGAAAGGACCATTAGGAGGACCATAATTGGTGTTAGAGATGTACAGGGCTTGAACAAGGTTCATCTAGAATCATTATGGGAATTCTAGTTTTTAAAAAAATTTGGCCACTTCTTCATTAAAGGGAAAAATTATCCACTTTCTCCACCACAGTTTTTAACTCTTTCAAAATGTAGACTTTTAAAAACAATTTTCTCAAAGGAGAGGAAAAATTTCAATTCAATCAAAAAAAACACAAACAGGAAGTACTTACTAAACCAGGTACTGGGAGTCTTTGTTCTCAAGCAACTCATAGATTATTAGGAGAGATATGACACACAGATCCCATACTAGAGTGGTGGCAGTGGAAATAGAGTGAAACTGCTGAGGTAGGACTAATAGGGCATCCTAACTGATTAGATCTGATAAATGCTGGAAGAAGACTCTAAAATAACCCCAAGATTTTAAACATGAGAGAGCTTGTGCTGCTGATAGAAATAGCCATTTGCAAAGGATATTTAGAAATAATAAGTTCAATTTTGGTCATGATGATTTAGAAGTCCCCAGGAGGTCATCCAGGAGGAGATTGTCTGGTCCATAGTTGGAAGTGCTGGTCTAAACTTCTGTAACTGAAACCGTTTCTTCTTCTGTACTATTACAAATATCTGGTTTTAAATCCTGTCAATGAATTAGGGTGATGTCTTCTACCCCAAGCAAGTGAAGACTTCCCAAAGCTGAATGGTCAGATGAGAACAATTTGTTCCAGGGGGCCATGAAGGGAGCTCAAGTTGGTGTTGTAGAACTCTTTGAGTTTGGTCAGACTTCTGAGATGCCAGTCATCACCAAATCAAGGCCATCATACCAATCCTGCCTCTTGTTTTGCCACTCGACTTTGATGACTTTGGAAGTGAGTGTGAGGCTGACAACTTTGTGCAACTCTGCCTTACTTAAATCCAATTCCTGGGCACATCAAGACATAAGATGTCACCCTGTGATGCCACTGGTCCTCTTTGAAACAAAGGAAAACAACTTATACAAATGAATGACCAATTAATGATCACTAATCTCATTGATAAGATTTAATTAAATCCATGAATGCCACATTATAACATTTGTGAACCCTATGCTCAGTACAAATCAATTCTGTCTGTCAGCATTTGTCCTTCTCCAGTGCCTATTACTCTAGCTTTTAAGAGGTTACCAAGACAACTTGTTAAGTCCTATTTATTATTTATTAAAAAATTAAATGAGTGTCAAGGATGTCCAATCTCTCTGGTTGGGGAGGGAACTGTGCTGTACAATCTTAGCCTAAAGGCATGTAAGAAACCTGGAGACCCCCTTTTACTTGGCAAATGGTTTTCCCATCATCATCCCACCACCTGGTCTCTGACATAGTTCTTGATATCTGGGCAAGTGAGTGACTAAGCAGTGTTCATGTGACTTAGGTCTTCTGGTCTTGTGTTTTTCTTTCATTACTTAATGACACAGAAGTACAATTAGCAGTAGTGAATGTTAGTCTGTATCAAATAAGCTACAAAAAGCATTCTGTTTTTTTCTTGCTATTGACTTGATTGATATATTAATCATCTATTAAATATTTGTGAGTTGGTGGAGGAGATGAACAAAAAGGAGGTCAGAGGCAAAGAGGACACAGTTTTCTGATGTAGTCCCTCTCTTTAGTTTCAAGCCCATAGCCAGTCTCTAAGACATTTTTATTTCATGTAATCATAAAATCTCAAAGCTAGAAAGAACCTCAGAAATCATCTAGTCCAATCCCTACCTAGACAATAATTTCCTTTGCAGTATTTCCAAGATACAGTCACCCAGCCTCCAGTTAATGCTCTTAATGATGGAAAACTCTACCTCATGTGGAAGCTGTCAAGCTTGAAAAACACAGAACCACCAAAGCAGTTAGAACAAGTCCTTAATCAGGAGGAGAAAGACAGTGTTCTAGGGTCCACCACACAGGGTCATGTATATAATACCACACATAGACAAGTTCTGAGCCTCTGAGAACATTGTCTCTGAAGAAAATGCTTCTTGAAGGGGGTTTTCCAATGAACCGAAAAACTTGGGGTCTTTTATACCCTTTAGGGAACAAAAGAAAGGAAGGACAATCGATTACCTTACATGGAGATGAAGGTAAAAAGATTCTAACCAGGGGCTAGACTACAGTCATCAAAGTTCATTCAACTTTTACATATAAGCGAAGGAGAGAACTTGATGTTAGTGGAAGATGTTTTATTTGAGACAAATTTTGAGGTAAAGTGAAGGATAGTTAATATGCCATTGGATTGGGGAGAGATCTTTTAAAAATTCTAGTTCTAAACTTAACTATCAAATAAAATGAGCACTTCTGTGTAAAAAATAGAAGATAAAAGAGGATGAACATAAATCAATTAACATCTATTATATATAGCTTGCCTATTCTTTTAAGTACATAATAAATTCCAAACATAACTTTCAGAATTGTTCTGCTTCTCCATGTTTTTTTTCTGCCTTTGCTTCTTTTTTATGCATAAAATGTATTAATAAGTCTCTGTGTCTGTCTGTCTCTTCCCTCTTCCTTTTATTTCTCTTTCTTCTTTTCTTCTTGTCAGTTTAAGAGGAACAGCAGTGCAGTTGAAAAGAATTGAAGTCTGGATATCGGGGGTTCAGATCCTGCCTCTAAAACTAGCTCTCTGGGACACTGGGCAGCTATAACTAGGCATAAGGGCTCTAAGCTTCAGTTTCCATACTACTGTCACGGTAATAGAGCTAAAGGGTAAAGGGAGGTGGTCTAATTGTAGCAGCCTCCGGTGCCACTCCTTTAGACTCTGCTCCTTTGGAGGCTAGGGGCGCTCTTCTCAGCCTTATAAAAAAGCCAAAGGGCAGTGCTGGCTGCTGAAAGCCCGAGAGCAGGGTAGACGAAGCTGTTTCAGTCAGGGTCTGCAGCCGCACTTGTTGCAGAGGCCCCTGGCGTACGCGACTCGCCATCCAGGGCGGGGCGCACTCAGGGTGTCCCTCTCCAAAAGGCGAAGCTGCGCCGTGCGCTGCAGGGAATTCCCAGCTGCGCTGGGTAGGCATGGTGAACACAATTGAGCTCAGCTGCAGCTAGAAAGTCAGCAATCATCTTCCCCGCCCCAGGGCTTCAGAGGAGATGGGGCGCTACTCCGGCAAGACTTGCAGGTTGATCTTCATGCTTGTGCTCACCGCCGGCTTCTTCGTGGCGGAGCTGGTGTCCGGCTACCTGGGCAATTCCATCGCCTTAATCTCCGACTCTTTCAACATGCTGTCGGATCTCATCTCGCTCTGCGTAGGGATCAGTGCCGGTTTTATCGCTCGTCGCCACACCAGAGGCGCCCGGGCAACTTATGGCTACAGCCGAGCGGAGGTGGTGGGGGCATTGAGCAACGCAGTCTTTCTCACGGCCCTCTGCTTCACCATCTTCGTGGAGGCCATTCTGCGCCTGGTCCGTCCAGAGCGTATTGATGATCCAAAGCTAGTGCTCATCGTAGGGGCCCTGGGACTGGCAGTCAACGTGGTGGGTTTGCTGATCTTCCAGGATTGTTCCTGGTTCACTTGCCGTGGCCGTCGCCGACGGCGACGTCTCGATGACAGCAAAAGAGAACCCTCCGCTCCCCTCGATGCAGTTAGAACGCAGCAGCTGCAGCCGTCTGGATCACCTGCTGTAGTACCGGGTTCAGATTCGGCCCTCACTCTTAGGGTGGCCTCCAGCCCTCCAAAGGAGAAGGCGGCGGCTCTGCAGCCCAGTGAAGCAGGTGCCTTTCAGTTGCATCCTCTGGATAGCTTACCTTTCTTTTCTTTTTCCTATTCAGCCTTTTCCTTTGCCTTGCTCCACCTCCTCCCTGCCCCCTCCCTCCCATTCATTTCTTGACTCTTCCTTATCCATTTTACTGCCCTCAAGTCCATTTAAAATGTGCTTTATTCCACATCTTTGTTATTACCTTTATTCTCTATCGAGATCATTCTCACACACACTCAAAAGTTCAGACAATAGCATTCTCCTTTATTTTCATGTAATTTATAAGAGACAATCTTTTCTTTTTTCCTTCCTCTGGTCTAGGGGACTTGGAAAGGGAGGGGGCTCTGTTTTTTTTTTTTTTTGACCCATCTTTCAATTGATTTTAATTTGAATGGAAGAGTGAACAAAGTCCACAGCTCAATCACAAGGCCAACCAGCCCTGTTCTGTTTGTAGTAGAGGGAGGCTTTTTGTGCCTACGTGGGTGCATCTGTGGATAGAGAGGATAAAGGGGACACTGATAATCTGATAAGGGTTTAAAAATTGTTTTTGAGTCCCTTGATTCTTTTTGTTTGTAGAATTATACACAACACAAGGTTTCTTCTTTGAATGCAGGTGATTCCCTGAACATCCAGAATGAACCTGAAGAGAATATAAAAAAAGAGAAAAAGTCTGAAGCCCTGAATATCAGAGGTAGGTTATCTTAAGCTCCTTAAAAAAACAAACAAACAAATCAAAAAACATAATCTTTGTGTCAGTGCATGCTTGCACCATCATTTTTCATTTCATTTTGATTGTCAAGAAGAGAGAAATTTGAAAGTATCCAAGGCCGGTCCTGAATTTCTTACTCATTGCATTTCTAGGGGAGAGACTGGTTGCTAATGATGTCACTGGGACATTTTAGAGTGATACTGATGATATCTCATAGAAGAGCACATTTACTAATAATTATTCTTCTACTTATTTTTCACTCCTTCCCAACTTTCCCTAGTGGTATATTCTATTCTATAGAGTTTATTTTGGGTAGAATTATAGAAGAATTGTGCTTTAATGGAAAGACCATTGGATTTGGACTCAGATGACCTGAGTTCCAGTCCTGCCTCTGCCACTTACAGTATACTGCCTGTGTTAATAATGTATAAGTCACTTAATCATTCTGTGCCACTGATTCTTTATCTCTAAGACTGTGTAGTAAGAGCACGTGTGTGTGTGTGTGTGTGTGTGTGTGTGTGTGTGTGTGTGTGTGTGTGAGAGAGAGAGAGAGAGAGAGAGAGAGAGAGAGAAGGCTTGGGCTAGGTAACTTTTAGATTCCTTCTAACTCTAAATCTAAATCAATTAGAGACTAGAAACTTCACCAGTGGACTAGTCTAGGCAGGGGTTCTTCATCTAGGTTCCATTAACTTGCTATTTTGAAAAAAATATCTTGATTACTACATGACAATATGATAACTTTCCTTTGTAATTTTTTTTTTTGTATTTAAAACATTATTCTGAGAATGGATCAATAGGCTTCAGGAGACTTCCAATGGAGTTCATGAGACCAAAAAAGAAAAAAAAGTTGAGAATCTCTGCTTTAGAGTACTTCTCATCTGAGTCCAAATTTTACCTAAAGCCTACCTTTGGCACCATTGAAGCCTTGTGACAGGATCACAAGAGACACAAAACTCTATCCTTGACTTTAGGAAATCTACCACTAATGAGATTCAACTTCAGACTGGGCATGGTGGCTCATACATGTAGTCCATTCTACTCGGGAGGCTGAGGCTGGGGCATCATTTGAGCTCTGCAGCTCTGAGCTGCAATAGGACTCAAACTGATCAGGTGCCCATACTAGGTACAACACAATGTGGTGAGTCCCCAGGATAACATTTTTTGGGGGAGGGGAAGGAACACAAAACTTTAGGGAGGAGTGCTAAATACTTTACAAAAACTTTAAATACTTTAAAATACCATTTGATCTGGATGCTGCAGGAATACAACATATGAACAGATAACTGTATACATAATTTTTTAAAAATCACATATTCAGTGTGTTAGGGAACTCACTGGCAGTTAGGTGGTGTAGACTGCAGTTCAAATTTGACCTCATATACTAGCTGTGTGACCCTGAGCATGTCACTTAATCCTGTTTATCTCAGTTTTCTCATGTAAAATGAGCTGGAGAAGGAAATGGCAAGTCATTCTAGTATTTTTGCCAAGAAACCCTTAAAAGGAACCACTAAGGGTCTGACACAACTGAAAAATGATTAACAACAACAGGGAACTCAATTTTGGAAGGAGTCCTGTGGTGAATCTTTCTGTAATATACATTATTTCCCCAGCCCCAATTAATCTAAAACTAGCTCAGTTTAGACCTGCATTTAAATATCTTTAAGTAGATATAAGGAACCCAATACTTTTTTTTTTAATAATATATTTTATTTGATCATTTCCAAGCATTATTCATTAAAGACATAGATCATTTTCTTTTCCTCCCCCCACCCCCCATAGCCGATGCGTAAATCCACTGGGCATTACATGTTTTCTTGATTTGAACCCATTGCTTTGTTGATAATATTTGCATTAGTGTTCATTTAGAGTCTCTCCTCTGTCATGTCCCCTCAACGGCTGTATTCAGGCAGTTGCTTTTCCTTGGTGTTTCCACTCCCATAGTTTATCCTTTGCTTATGAATAGTGTTTTTTTCTCCTAGATCCCTGCAAATTGTTCAGGGACATTACACCGCCATTAATGGAGAAGTCCATTACGTTCAATTATACCACAGTGTATTAGTCTCTGTGTACAATGTTCTCCTGGTTCTGCTCCTCTCGCTCTGCATCACTTCCTGGAGGTTGTTCCAGTCTCCATGGAACTCCTCCACTTTATTATTCCTTTTAGCACAATAGTATTCCATCACCAACATATACCACAATTTGCTCAGCCATTCCCCAATTGATGGGCATCCCCTCGTTTTCCAGTTTTGGGCCACCACAAAGAGCGCAGCTATGAATATTTTTGTACAAGTCTTTGTGTCCATTATCTCTTTGGGGTACAGACCCAGCAGTGCTATGGCTGGGTCAAAGGGTAGATATTCTTTTGTCGCCCTTTGGGCATAGTTCCAAATTGCCCTCCAGAATGGTTGGATCAGTTCACAACTCCACCAGCAATGAATTAATGTCCCTACTTGGCCACATCCCCTCCAGCATTCATTACTTTCCATAGCTGTTATGTTAGCCAATCTGCTAGGTGTGAGGTGATACCTCAGAGTTGTTTTGATTTGCATCTCTCTGATGATTATAAGAGATTTAGAACACTTCTTCATGTGCTTGTTAATAGTTTTGATTTCTTTATCTGAGAACTGCCTATCCATGTCCCTTGCCCATTTATCAATTGGAGAATGGCTTGATTTTTTGTACAATTGATTTAGCTCTTTATAAATATGAGTAATTAAACCTTTGTCAGAGGTTTCTATGAAGATTTTTTCCCAATTTGTTGTTTCCCTTCTGATTTTAGTTACATTGGTTTTGTTTGTTTGTTTGTACAAAAGCTTTTTAGTTTGATGTAGTCAAAATTATTTATTTTACATTTTGTGATTCTTTCTATGTCTTGCTTGGTTTTAAAGCCTTTCCCCTCCCAAAGGTGTGACATGTATACCATTCTGTGTTTACCCAATTTGCCCAATTTACTTATGGTTTCCTTCCTTATGTTTAAGTCACTCACCCATTTTGAATTTATCTTGATGTAGGGTGTGAGGTGTTGATCTATTCCTAGTCTCTCCCATACTGTCTTCCAAATTTCCCAGCAGTTTTTATCGAATAGTGGAACCCAGTACTTTTAAAATTTTTTGGTTATTTTTTTATTTATTATTATTTTTCCTTCAGTGACTTTATTTTATTCTCATCTTGAAATCCATAAAGTTGGTAGAGGATCTATTATAATCCCTAAAGTTATAGCTAGGGAGAAAGGAGTGTGGAGGTAATGGTGCATTTGGCAAAATTTCAGTAGGATACAAGAAACTTAAGGGCAAGTAGGTGACTCAGACCTGGAGTTAGGAAGATTTCTCTTCCTAAGTTCAAATCTGATCTCAGATACTAGCTTTGTGACCCTGAGCAAATAACTTAGCCCTGTTTGACTCAGTTTCCTCATCTGTTAAATGGTCCAGAGAAGAAAATGGGAAACCAATTTAGTATTGTTGTCAAGAAAACCCCAAATGGTCTGATGAAGTGTTGGATATGATAAAAAAAAAAATAGCAACCTGTTTAGGGATAGCTAAGCAGCTTTGTGGATAGAGTGCTGGACCAGGAGTCTTAGGCAAGTCACTTAATCCTGTTGCCTCAGTTTATTCTTTTTTAAAATGACCTAGAGGAGGAAATGGCAAATCACTCCAGTATCTTTGCCAAGAAAACCCCAAATGGTGCCATGATGAGTCAGATACCACTAAAATGACTGAACAATGAAAACAAGAAATGTAAGGAATGGAAAGGTTTTGTTTTATCTTTGTATTCCTAGTAAGAAGGAGAGCAAGGCATAGTCTGACAGGTTGAGGAGCTGATCTCTGAGTCATGTAGACTTGAGTTCAAATTCTAAAGCTGATAATGTGTCTCTGGGCCAACCACTTAATCTCTCAATGTTCCAGGCAACACTAAGCCTTTAGGGCAAAAACAGTTGCAGTTTTCTCACTGGGAGTTTCCTACATTAATGAAGTGCTGGGTCCAGACACCTCACTTACAAACAAACCTGTCACTGATCTTCCTTTTTTCTGTTCCTCCCATAAGACACTTAATCTCTTGGCTCTGGGCATTTTTCACTTAATGTTCTTCATACCTACAACTCTCTCTCTCCTAACCTCTACCTCCTGACTTTCTTGGCTTCAAGGCTCATCCCAAGTCCCCCTATCGATCTTTCTCAGCTTTCCTCACCATTAGTGTCTTTCCTCCAATTTCCTTTCATTTGCCCTGTACATATCTTTTAGATACATAATTATTTTCATGTTGTCTTCTGCATTAGAATATGAGCTCCTTGAGGGCAGGCATCATGTAGCACAGCACCTAGAATATAGTAAGCACTTAAATGTTTTACTACCTTTCAGCTAATAATGTTTTAAAGCTTATGAAATACAGTATACATTTTACATCATTTGACATAGCATTTGCATATCATACAACAACCCTGGAAGATAGGTGTTGTTATTATCCCCATTTAACAGTTGAGAAAATTGAGCCAGAGGTTGTGACTTGCCTAGCGTCACAGAGTCAGTAAACGTCTGAAGCAGGATTCAAACAGAGGTCTTCCCGACTTGAGTCTAGCACTCTACCCATTAGGACATCCAGTTGCTTTCAAGCACCAATAAGTGTTTAATCAAATTTGTTGAATTGAATAAAAGCAAGGAAGCAAAAATATAGGGAACATTAAGAGATCTTAATAATATTTAGTCAAAAATCCAAATAAGAGATTACTGGAGAACTGATTAAGACCTTATAAATCTACCTACTTCAAACCTCTCAATATATAAGGAAGTAAATATTTATGATGACTTGTTAGTAGGGCTGAGCAAGGCAAGTCTTTTTCCTCCAACTTATCTGTGCCATGAATACTGTGAACATCAAAGTAAAGACTACAGCTCCTTGAACTACAAATCTGTTGAACCTTGCCAATATCACCAGCATCTCTTTAGGCTTTCTTGGGGCTATGTTTAAGGATGAGCCTAGAACCACATAAAATCATTCATTAAAAAAAAAAAACAAAACCTTTAGTATCACTTCTAAGACAAAGAAGCAGCAATGGTCAGGCAATTGGGGTTAAGTGACTTGCTCAGGGTCATATAGCTAGGAAATACACGAGGCTAGATTTGAATCCTGGTCCCCCCAACTCCAGTCTTAGCTCTCTATTCACTGTGCTACCTAGCTGCCTCATATCACTAGTTTTGAAAAGAGCCTTAAAGATGACTTAGTCCAGCCCTCTCATTTTCCAGAGTAGGAAATATGTCTAACTTAGAGGTCAAGTCATTTCTCAAAGGCTGAACAGGCTAGGTTAATGGCAGAGCTAGAACCAGACGCAAGTGTTATACTATTTCCATAATAGTTTACTTTAGACAGTAGGATCATACCCTTAGGTACCTATTCTCCCTCCTATCTTTTCCTACATTGCACACAGTCTATAGCACTGTTAAGTTTTCATCATGTAAGCAGCTGTTTTAAATGATAACACTGTGACTCCAGAACTGGGAAAGTGTCTTACAGCTAAAAGATGTTAGTTCTCCATTTTCTCTTCTGTTTCCAGTTCTAATTGAAATCAGAGACTGTGTTGGAGCAAATCCCACATGTCTCAGACTCTATCTTTGTCTCTAACTTGAATTTACAAAGAAATTGAAATCCCAAGATTTAATGACAGGGTTATGTGTCACAGATCATAGTTTTAGAGCTGAATGACACCTTGTAAATCTACCTACTTCAAACCTCTCAATTTATAGATGAGAAAGCAGGAGCAGAAAGCTTTAGTAACTTGCTAAATATCATCAGGTAGCAAGTAACAGAGCTGGGATTTGAACTCAACTCCTTTGACTCCAAATCCAACACTTTTATTTTGTACTATTTTGTTATCTGACTTATAGGGGCAGGTAGGATAAGATGTAGAAAAATTGAACTTGAAAAGAAGACAATGAATATTTTTATCCTGACAAATATCTAGTATGTAACCAGATGGAACTTAAACACGTTTTAATTCTTTTGGAAAATTGCTTTCTCTTTAACTCAAAGTATCTTTTGTTTTTTGCTTTATTCTAACCCTAAAATACCTTTTTAACTCCATAAGTATAATCTAGAAAGTGGTAGGTATACTGTGCTAAACTAAAAGACTCTTCTGTTTATCAGCAAGCTGAACAAAATACGTGACTTTTCCAAATGCTAGATGAACTAATCAGAGCAGAAATGATGTCAAAGTCCAGAAGTGTTACTTGATGCTAATTCATGATTCATGATTCATGATTGTATAATGCCCTTTTTATGGTTAGCAACTGGGATAATGAAAAGAATTCTGGAGATTCCTTTTTTGGAATATTTAGCAGCATTGTGACCAACCATGTGATTGAAGTAATCTTCCAGATGATGAACTTTTATTGAACTATACCAACTAGTCCCACTCTATAAAATAGGTTGTCATTGAGTTAATTTATATAGACTTCAGAATCTCACAATTGTCTGGAGGTCAAACAATACAGCACAGCAGTATTTCAGAAGTGTTCAGTGAATTTAGTTTAAAAAATTAAGTGGTTGAGGAAAAATGAGTTACATTTAGGTTTTGTGTCAATAAAAACCCAGAGGGGACAGCTAGATGCCTCAATGGATTGAGGGCTGGAGATGGGTGGTTCTGGGTTGAAATCTGGACTCGGACACTTTTTAACTATGTGATCCTGGGAAAGTCACTTAACCCTATTGCCTAACCCTTCTTGTTCTTCTACCTTGGAACTGATATACAGTATTCGTTCTAAGACAGAATGTAAGGGTTTAAAATTTTTTTAAAAAACAAAACAAAACAAAAAGATCAGAGACAGGTGTCTCTAAATGGAACCTGCCTTTGGAGATAGATTTGCTTTCATTGGAAGTCTTAAAGAAGAGGCTGGTTGACCATTTGTTGGGGTATCTGGTAGAGGGGTTTCTTTTTTCAGGTATGGGCTGGACTAGGGGCAAATAGAATCCTTTACAAGTCTAAAATTCTGTTAACTGAAAAAAAATCACATTTTCTCTCTTAGCCTCAGTTCTTTTATTTGAATGCTAATTTTTTGGTCAGGTATGTTGTAAAGGGGACTGTTTTTATTGGGTATAGTTGGGATTTCATTGCCTCTGAACTCCCTTCCATCTCTGAAATTCTTTGATTCTAAGATCCTCTTGAGCTTTGAGCCCTGAATGATTCTTTGGGAAAATGGAGAGATTTCTCAGGAGTTTTATATGAAACACTAATGTATAACTTTTGTAGGCTGTAGAGATATAAAGGACTTTTAAGATCGTATATAGTCCATTCTCTACTATTAGCAATGCAATGATCCAGGACAATCCAGAGGAACTTATGAGAAAAATGCTATTCACATCCAGAGAAAGAACTGTTGGAGCAGAAATGCAGAAGAAAAACATATGATCAAGGTTTGATAGGTATATGATCAGGAATTTTGACTTTAAATGATCATTCTATTGCAGATATTAATAATATAGAAATAGGTTTTGAACAATGACACATGTATGACTCAATTGAATTGCTTGTCAGCTCTGGGAGGGAGGAGGGAAAAGGGGAGGGAAAGAACATGAATCATGTAACCATGTAAAATTTTTCTAAATTAATTAGTTAATAAAAAAGAAGGAAAAAAGATCAAATAGGCCAACCCCTCATTTTACTGATAAAGAAAATGAGACCCAGAGTGATTAAATAAATGACTTACCAAAGGTTACACAAGAAGCAAGTGATAGAGTTGGTATTTGAACTTGAATCTTTGGATTTCAAATCTGATCACTATACTCATGATTCAGAGACAAAAATAGTCCACCTCAGATGGATTGTGACTCAAATCAAGCAAAAATACTTATTGAGCATCTTCTACATATTTAACAGGCACAGTGAGCAGAAGTATAAAATAATAATAAAATATAGACCCTGCCCTTAAGAAACTTGCTGTCTATTTAAAAACAATTTTATTAATAGAATTGATTTCTAGGGACCTCAGGTCCTTCCTCCCCTTCCCACCCCACAGAAGGCATCATCCAGGAAACAGTTTATATATGTATATACATATATATTATATCTTTCATATTTCCAATTTTCAGTTCATTTTCTGGAGCTGAACATTCACAAGTTATTCAAATATTAAATCTGTAGCTATACATAATGTTCTCTTCGTTCTACTCATTTCCCTCTTCATTACCTCATGTAGTTCTTTCCAAGTTTTAAAAAAAATTAATCTGCTCATTGTTTCTTATAGCACAGTAATATTTCATCACAATCATATACCATAATTTGTTTAGCCATTGCCCAATTGATAAATTTCCCCTTGATTTCTGATTCTTTACCACCACAAAGAGAGCTGCCATAAATATTTTGGAACTTATAGTTTCCTTTCCTTTCCTTTCCCTCGATTTCCTTGGGAAACATATTGCTGTGCCTAAGGGTGTACACAATTTTATAGCTTTGAGTTTTATTTATACAAAAAATTTTCAGTTTAATGTACTCAAGTTATCCATTTTACATTTCATGATACTCTCCATCTTTTGTTTACTCATAAATTCCTTTCCTATTGGTAAATTGTAAAAAAATGAAAATAAATCTCATAATTGTAAATCGGAAATAGGTATCATGAGCCCTGCTCTTCTTTGCCATCTATTTGAAAGAGCAATGCCAACACACTCGAAACAATTAGGAAAAATACAAAAATGACCAAGATTGCATGAAGGATGTCAAATGAATGCAAAGATGTGATGATCTTACATGTGATGTGGTTTTTTCCTTTTAAAAAGTTTTATTAATGTGTTTTTATTTTATAAATATTTAGATTATTCCCACTTTGTAATAGTTCTCTTGTAACAAAATTAAATAGCTCAATAAAGCTAATATTACAGTGACATGTTCTATAAGTACAGTTAACATTTCATATCTATAGTATTCCACCTTGTCCCTTCCCTCCCCCAACCTCTCTATTTAACAAAAATGACCAGAAATTGGTTTTTCTCCATTTTGATTGACTGTGTATATTTGTTACACATTCTGCTTCTATTGCTGTTGATTCTTGTCTTTTTTAAACCCTTATCTTCTGTCTTAGAATCACTACAGGTATTGATTCCAAGGTGGAAGAATGATAAGAGCTAGGCAATTGAGGTTAAATGACTTGCTAAGGTCACATAGCTAGGAAGTGTCTGAGGTTAGTTTGAACCCAGGTCCTTTCATCTTCAGATCTGACTATCCACTGAACTACCTAGCTGCTCCACTTTTAATTGCTTTCAATTTATCTAACATATAGCTTACTTATACATAATTGTTTGTATATTCTTTTCCTACTTAGTATACTCTGTGAAGGCAGAAGTTATTTTTGCTTTTCTTTGTAGCCCCAGAACTTAGTACAGTGAAGTCCATAATGCATGCTTTGTTTACTTGATGACTCTGAAAAATAATGGCACTGTTATTTGTATGCCTTTTTGAACTATCGCTTTCTCACAGAATAATGTGTACATAAATCTTAATGAACTTGTGTAGAATTCTTGATGGGTTTCATTTGACCGTTGCAATTTCCACATGTTTTTCTGATAGGTGTTCTTTTGCATGTCATGGGAGATGCACTAGGATCTGTGGTAGTGGTAATCGCTGCTATCATCTTCTATGTGCTTCCTTTGGATGTAAATGCTCCATGTAACTGGCAGTGCTACATTGACCCAAGCCTCACTATTATCATGGTCATCATCATTTTGTCATCTGCCTTTCCACTCATCAAGGAGACAGCATCCATTTTGCTACAGATGGTTCCCAAAGGCATCAATTTGGAAGAATTGGGTAAGATGAGTTTGGTTTTAATCTGTGGTACCTTTATCAATATAATTTAAAAAACCCTTATCTTTCTTTTTGAAATCAATACAAAATATTGGTTCCAAGGCAGAACAGTGGTAAGGGGCTAGACAGTGGGGATCAAGTGACTTGCCCAAGGTCACACAGCTAGGAAGTGTCTGAGGCCAAATTTGAACCCAGGACCTCCCATCTCTAGCTCTGGTTCTCCATACACTGAGCCACCTGCTTGCCCCTTCACAATATAATTTTAATAATCGAGATGGACATATGAACTCAACCTACAGTTTCATTGATATCTCAGATGAGGAAATTCCAATACCAAAAGAGTTTGGCATCTATTTACTAATGTATAGTCTTAGTTGCCTAGAGCCTTTTGACATTAAATGACTTGCCCATGTTCACATAGCCAGTGTGAGGTGAGACATGAACCCAGGTCTTACTGGCTTCTAGGTCAGCTCTCTATCCACTATGCCACACTCCTAGGGAGATTTTTTATTTATGTATTCTGAACTCCTCAGTATTCTAGAGTGGTAGAAACTCAAGCATATATTTGCATTCATATGCAAGAATTTGTTTCCTTTTTGTTTTGTGTTTCTATGAATTGAGACCATGGAACTCTAATAGTCAACACTTGTTCTATTCACCCTTATGAGATGAATGAAATGATTCCTTCAATGCCCCTTTGTCAAGAACCTTTGTTCTCTTGTTGCTCCTAGGCAAACAAGCATTTATGTTCTAGGTTCAGCATATTTGCTAGTTGAATTTTTATGTATGGCCAAGGTAGTCTATTGCAGAATGTGAAAATAGCTGGATTAAAATTCAGATCATTCTTGACCTCTTTTTGGGCTGATCTGAGTTTCTTTGCCGAGTCCACCACAAAGGTTTCTGATTTTGTTAGACAGGTTGTGTAAATCTGAGCTCCAGATCTGAGTATATTATTTTTTAAAAATGTTAAGTGAAATGACTGTGGGAATAATCCAAATGTTGTCAGGGTAAAGTCATTATGCCATTTTTCAGGTGGTAGCTGCCACAAGACAAGAAAATGGAATATATATTAATATAGTACAGGTTTATTATTTTAAAAATAAATTTAAAATCTTTGTCTTTTTTTAATATCACCAAAATTTTTCCTAGTATTTCTCCTCCTGTCTCCCAGAGAGTCATGCCATATTACAAATAATATTCTAAAGACCAAAAAAAGGAAGAAGTAAGCAAAACTAATAATATATTAAAAAAATTCAAAATATCTGCAATGTATTCCACTCATGGCCTTTTCCCCTCTGAAAGTCAATGGGATAGGTATATCTAATCATATCTTCTTTGGAACCAGGCTTTTTTGTGATTTTTCAGCATTTATTACTGATTATTTTGTGGTTATTCTTTTCATTTACATTATTATAGTCATTGTATGCATTGCTTTCTTGGCTTGTGCAAATTTATTATTGCTGTATTTACCAATGCAATATATAAGTTTGAATTGGTCAACCAACAAACATTTATTAAGCCCTAGGTGGCACAGTGGATAGAGTGCTAGGTCTGGAATCAGGAAGATCTGAGTCCAAATCCAGCCTTAGATACTAGCTGTGTGGCTCTGGGAAAAGTCACTTATGCTTTTTTTTAGCTTTCATTTCCTCAACTGTAAATGAGGATAATAATAGTACCTACCTGGAAGATTATTAGTGAGGTAATATTTGTAAAAAGTGCTTAGCAGTGCCTGACACATAGAAGACATTATGTAAAGGCTTATTCCCGTGCCTTCCTCATTCCCGTACTAGGCAGTGGGGATATAAAAACACAAACTAAACAGTTTCTGTCTCAGTGAGCTTACATTCTATTGGGGAGAAAGCATGTATACTTAAGTATGTACAAATATATTTAAAATATAAAATATGACGCAAGGAAAAGATGGAGATAGTATTAATAACAATAATATTCCACTAGTAGCCCAGCTAATGGGATTATGAGTCCCACTATGAGACTCCAAAGACCTGGCACTCTGATCTTATAAAGGCTAATTTACTTTCTGGGTTAGCTCACATACTAGCAGGGAAGAATGAGGATCTTCCATCTCCAGACACTGGGTGTTTTCACTGGCTATCTCTATGCCTCAAAAGCTCTCCCTACTCATCTCCAACTCCTGGCTTCCCAGACTTCTTTTAAATCCCAGCTAAAATTTCACTTTAAATTTTTTGTATTTTTTTGTATATTTTTTTGTATTTTTGTATATTTTTGTATAACTAGGTACTTTCTCCTTTTTTATTTTCTTTTTTATACAGACCCAGTTGTGCTATTGCAGGATCAAAGGATATGTAGGGATTTTATAGCCCTTTGGGCAGTTCCAAATTGCCCTCCAGAATGGTTAGATCAATTCACGACTCCAACCAACAATGCATTAGTGTCTCAATTTTTCCACATCCCCTCCAACATTTATCTCTTTTCTTTATTGCCATCCTGGCCAATCTTTTTTTTTTTTAATATATTTTATTTGATCATTTCCAAGCATTATTCATTAAAGACATAGATCATTTTCTTTTCCTCCCCCCCACCCCCCATAGCCGACGCGTAAGTCCACTGGGCATTAGATGTTTTCTTGATTTGAACCCATTGCTTTGTTGATGGTATTTGCATTAGAGTGTTCATTTAGAGTCCATCCTCTGTCATGTTCCCTCAACCGCTGTATTCAGGCAGTTGCTTTTTCTCGGTGTTTCCACTCCCATAGTTTATCCTTTGCTTATGAATGGTGTTTTTTTCTCCTGGATCCCTGCAAGTTGTTCAGGGACATTACACCGCCACTAATGGAGAAGTCCATTACGTTCGATTATACCACAGTGTATTAGTCTCTGTGTACAATGTTCTCCTGGTTCTGCTCCTCTCGCTCTGCATCACTTCCTGGAGGTTGTTCCAGTCTCCATGGAACTCCTCCACTTTATTATTCCTTTTAGCACAATAGTATTCCATCACCAACATATACCACAGTTTGTTCAGCCATTCCCCAATTGATGGGCATCCCCTCGTTTTCCAGTTTTTGGCCACCACAAAGAGCGCAGCTATGAATATTTTTGTACAAGTCTTTGTGTCCATTATCTCTTTGGGGTACAGACCCAGCAGTGCTATGGCTGGGTCAAAGGGTAGATATTCTTTTAGCACCCTTTGGGCATAGTTCCAAATTGCCCTCCAGAATGGTTCATCCTGGCCAATCTTATAGATGTGACACTTGGTGATTTTTGATGCAGTACAGTAAAAAGAACAGTAGAGGCAGAAGAGAGAGACTTGGCTTTAGATTGAAATTCCAATTGTGATATCCAATGATTTTTTTAATCCAGAGCCAAGTACTTAACACTCTTAGCTTCATTTTCCCTCATCTAAAAAATGGGGATAGTAAAACTTATATATTTTTGGAATTATTGTGGACAAAGTGATTTGTAAACCTTAAAATATAGAAATAGGGGGAGGGGATATTTGCTTGGGACATAATTGATTTTCTTATTGGTAGTAAGAATTTTCTTACCTTGTAAAGAGTGATAAAGAGTGATTTAAACTAAATAAAATTGTATAAGTTCATGCAGAAAAATTTAAATGGGCTCCATGTGTCTTTTAGTTTTGTTGGCCAGAACTCTTGGTAAATAACTTTTCTTTGCTATCTTTATAAAATTCTCAGTCTTCATTCTGGTACTCATCTGCATACCATCTGCTCTTTTCTCTTCTAGTGAGCAAGCTATCCAATGTGGCTGGAGTTAACAGCATACATGAAGTGCATGTCTGGGAACTTGTAAGTGGGAAAAACATTGCCACTCTTCACATCAAGTGCCAAAAGGGCAAAGATTACCGAGATGCCAATTTCAAAATGCGAGAAATTTTCCACAGTGTGGGGATCCACAATGTAACTATCCAGCCAGAATATGTGGACCAAAAGGAATCCTTGGAGCAGGAATGGATGCTTTTCTGCAACTCACCCTGCATCTCCAAAGCCTGTGTGAAACAGCTCTGCTGTCCTCCTGAAACACAACCACTTACCCATGTCAATGGTTGTACAGAGCCCAATGGTTTCCCCCCAACTGCAACATACAGAAGTGATGGTTTAAGTATAAATGAAACAGCTGCAATTGTCATTGAAGCGGACGGTCTGAGTGACAGTGGGCAAGCTGCTAAAAAGGTGCAAGGAGATCTGGTCTTTGTCAATAGCACACATTTTTAATTTGGTTTTGACATTGAAAGTCACTGATTGAGAAAAGAAGTTTAGCCATCAGTCAGCTCTAGTTATGTGGGAAGGGCTCCCTGAGCTGTCACCATCGACCAAATTAATAATTTAATTCTGTGTTAAAATAAGGTGTTAAGTCCTTTTAAAAATATTTGGCAGTTTTAAGATTCACAAGCCTTTCCCACACACCATCCTGGGCAGGTGAACATTGTTAGACTTATTCACATGCTTATCTGAACATCTTTTTAATAGATTTTGTTTGAGCAATTATTTCCTGAGATAAATTGAGAAAGTATAGAAACAACATGAATTGCAGACTAGAATTCAATGAGTTTGGAGGATTAGGATTTGAACCACCTTCCCCTTCCTTGCGGTCATTTTTGACTGAGTTCTACTCCAGCCCACTCTGAAGTGAGCTGATGAATATGCCTATTTATTTAAAAAATATGTGGAAGCTCATAATAGTTATGTTTTCCTAAGACCCAACATAATAGTAATAAATTTCACAGTGGTGTTCTACCCTTCCCCTCCATCTCTCAACACCTTGGTTTATATTTGAAAGAGAATAAAAGAAGGACTCAATAATCTGGAAAAGGCTCTCAGGAATATTGGAAGGGATCATTGAGTTCAACAGAAAAAAAGGTTTTTTTTTCCCCCCTTAGTAACATATTTGCTTTCAAAGATGGAGAAAAAGTGATTCTTGTTTTTTTCCCCCTTACTTCCTTTATTTTTTTATTTTATGAAGATAACCACAACTATAGGGTCAAGAAGTATTGAGTAAAGATTTTTCTCTCTTTATATTTTCAGAAAATAAACCCATATTTAGGGTAGCATACATTTCCTGTTTTGCACAGTCAGTCTATCCATTTGGGGCTACTCTCTTTTATTGCTTTGATCAAGACCTAGCCATTCATTTGAATCTTCCTTCAGGCATTCTCTTAGATGATCTCATATGTTCTCTCTGTCATTAGCCAGAAGAAGGAAATCATCATTCAGATCTTTAAATATGAGACATTTAAATTTTCATTTTTATTGAATAAATAAGCTAGTTTGTAGCCCTATACCCAGTCTAGTCAGTGATTTTCCTTTAATTATGCATCTTTTCATGTATTTATTTAACTTGTCATTTTTAGTAAATTGATAGGAAAAATGTATGTTAGCAGAAAGAAAGAAACAGAGATTTATTTAATTATAACTTTGTAAGTATTCTGAGGGGTTTGAAACTTTCTTTTGTTTCTGAATTGTCCACCCAATTGAAATAGACATACAATTAATATATGGTTCCAACTTTGTTATTGTTGAAGGGCACATCATCCTTTTAATTGTTATTTAAATATCAGTATTTTATTGGAGTGTGAGAATAAGGAGTTGTTTAAGCTTGGAGCCTCCCATGATAGGTGATGGGGTTAGGTAAAGAAGCAGCTTTTTAAGACATTTTACATCTGAGCCCTCTTAATATGTTAGCACATGAATTTCCTGTTATACTGAGTCAGTAAAGGCAATAGCATTTTCCAATTTAATTTAGACTAGTTCATATTCTCTTAGTGAGTTCTAGGGACAAGAACAATTACATTAACTCAGATGAAAAATATAATTTCCTCCTTGTTGCTGCTTGAAAATGTATCCGATTTTCTTATCCAAGTCTTCTGCCATGAGAGAGGGAAATTGAAAACCGACTTCATGGATTTTCAATTCCCAGAGAGTATTTCTACCCCCTTGGTAGATATGGCAATATGCACTTTATAGCTTTTCAGAAAGTTTTATAGCAAAATTGAACTAGCAAAAACAAAAACAAAAAAAAAACAAAAAAACCCAACCCATTAAGACATAGTACAAATGAACACAAAGTAGGAAACCATGCGAAGTTTATATTGCTAATATCTTGGACATATTCTACTATTTTAAATATTAATGAAGGTGGCTTTGCAAACCTGCAACCAAAGAAATAATTTGGCTTTTCTTATCATCTTAAATGAGTAACTTTTGTAACATTCTGCTAATACAAGGGTGGTATAGTTTTGTGAAAATTGTATTAATAGATTGTACGTTGGCTAGCCGCCAAATAGCTTTTAAGATTTTGTGTGTGTGTGTGTGTGTGTGTGTGTGTGTGTGTGTGTAAAATTCTGTTAGCTGCCTATTTTGAAATGTGGGAAAAAAACCTCTGCCTCCAATATATTAAGTACCATTTAAGAAAATGTGTCCCATTCACACTGCTAAAAGTACTGAAACCATTTTGTAATTAAATAATAATGCATTGTTTCAATTTAGTCTGACAAACATTTACCAAGTGTCTGCCCTGTGCAAGATACTGTGCTAGGTACCACATTGGTTGACACTATTAAGAATGCTGAATATTTGGGTAACGATGAAATAGATTCCTTTTTGTTTTTGATCAAACAGATCCTTTTTTTTTTCTGGAGTAGAAAAACATCATACTTATCCTTTCTCTATTTATCTGCCTTTCCCCGTCTTCATTTCTAACCCCTGCCTTCATATGCAGAAGTATTTTCCCCTAATCTCTATTCCTTCCCCTCCCCCCATCTCCATCTGCTAACCTATTATTGGCGGCAGCAGCAGCAAAATATTTCTCTGAAACCAGACAAATATCTGTTTGATGTTTCTTTTTGTCTAGAATACCTGAAAATGATTTTATTTTTCAAAGAATATAATTTTCAAAAATTCTCCAAACATCTTTCATGTGGGTTAATTTGAGGCAAGCTGCTTGCTACCCTGTAATGCATTAAGAAAATGTCATCCATATATATCCATCTATATATATATATATAGCTATCTAGTGGGTTACATTCAGCCCTTAGCATAGTGCCTGGCATATACTAGGTGCTTATTAAATGCTTGTTGGCTTGACTTGATTTATTTAGTATAGTAAATATTATACTTTTGAATAAATCAGGAGGTACAAGAATAAGATGAATCTGTGAAGCTAGGACAAATAATGAGGGAATATATGAGGCAGATTTTGATAATATGACAAAAATTGTTTTTAATGACGAATAGAGATATTAAAAAGGAAATGGGCTGCCTCATGAAGTCTTTTATCCTTGAGAATATTCAAGCAGAAACACGTGATTAGTTATGTGTCAGACTTTAAAATACCCTTTACATTATTTTGGCCCCAGTTCAAGGAAATATTAGCTCTGTTTTTATTTTGAAACTTTATTTTCTAAATAAAGGAGTATAGATTTAGTACTGCACGGATCTCAGGAGGTCATCTAGCCCACCTCCATCATCTTATAGTGGAAGAAATTGAGGAAGTTCTATGACTTCCAGGGCTCAGAGTCATACAAAGTACTAATCATCAGGATTTGATGATTACTTTAATCCTTTAATCAAAGGATTTGAATATCGTCAATCTAATTACAAAAATATGAAGATATTCCTCTACCCTGTGCTGCCTGTGGACAAAAGACAGGATCACTAATGACAAATGGTTCTTTATCAATTCTCTATTAAATAAATATTTAATATAGAGTTAGTACCAGCAAGCTTCACTTCAAGTGGAACTGTTTCATTACATCATATTTCCTCTCAGGTTATTGATAAAGTGTCTGTCCAAAAGGGAGAGAAATGATTTGAGTAAATATATTAGGAAAGAGATGGCTTGCATTGTATCCAGATCTAGAAAATGATTAATTCCCACAGGCAACTATGTAAAAGCAGCATGGTGCAGTGGAAAGAGAGCTGGGCTAGGAGCCAGAGGACCCAGGATTGACCTTGAACAAATTGCTTTATCTCTGGGCTTTATTTTTCTTATCTAGAAAATGGGGAAATGAAAATAGAAAGTATTTGACTGAATGATCCTGAAGATGTCTTCTGTCTCTAAATCTACATAGTATATAATGTCTATCCATATTTACTATTGTGCTTTCTTTCCTGGCTGAAAAAAAAAACTCTACTTATGAATAAATCAAAAGACACAGGAATTAGGAGAATTTGTTAAGACCAATAGTGAAGGAATACAATGAGGCAGATTTGGATCTAATCTCCCTCCAGAATTTATGACAATTAGAGATGTTCACATGGAATGGGCTGCCTTATAATAGTGCCTCTGGTCCTGAGAGTGTTCAAGCAGAAACTGGATAGTCTTGTGTCAGAAATTTCTGCATTAAAGCATTGAGACTAAGTGACAAATAAAAGCCCATCAGGTCTCTGTGATTCTATAGAATGGACACTTTCTTTTAAAGTAATCACTGTTCTGGAGAATTGTATTTTCGCAAATTGTTTATTGTGAGGTGACCTTTGGAATATGCTTATGATCTTACCTATATTTTGTTTAAGAGCCTTAAATAAAAATCTAGAAGTTGAGAAAACACATAGTTCTATCACAGAGATTGACCATAAGTGAAAAGTGATTGGGTGATAAATTCAGCTAGTTATCTCAGTACTCCATGATTATTAACTTAAATTCAATTCATTCCAATGATAACTACTGTTAGCTAAGAAGTTACTCTGAAAGCTTCCTGGTCATTTATGTCTAACCTTATTCTTTCCCCATTCTCCTTATATTTATTTTTAGATGTTAAATATCTATTTTCTTCCTTTTCCTCTGTAGAATCAAAATTCTAAAAAAAAACCAACCTCACTTTTTACTATCTTTATGTTGGGATTGTTTGTTTTAGAGTGAGGAAAAATGACTTGTTTAAGATTTCATTTTTTCTCAGTCATGTGATCAGCCAACATCTGCATAACTTGTTCTACAGCTTCATGGTACCTCTGTGCCTTTAATCTGAGTTGCTCAATGTATTTGTAGCCTTTAGGTAGGATAAGATGGTAGAACTATAAAGAACAAAATCATCATCAGACTGTAAGCATCCTGTGGCATTTAAACATTTTGAGGGATCTAGAATCTCACTGATGCGGTATAAGATGGGTGTTTGGTCTATCACCAGGTATTTTATTCTGGACCAGTTTGTTGAAATAGGATTTTATCAAATATTATTTGGGAGAAGAATCAGAAATCTTCTTTTGCCAAATTCCAGAAATTGTTCCTGGGCTGTGACTTGCAGTGGAAATCCATATGGATAGGACAATACTTCTTCAAAGAGGGGGGAAGCCAAATGGAGTTGTGAGCTTTTGTTACAGTATTGTGGAGTTTTGTTGCCTAAAATCTTTCTTAGTCCTCACGGACAATTCCCACCCCCAACCCCCAAATGTAACCGTGACATTAGGGAGAAATCCTTTATGAACCTCTCCAATGTAAAGGTTTGATAATTTGTTATTAACCTGCATGTGAAATTCCTCAGTAATTTATGTGCATTAATGTGTATTTTTTAAAGTGAAAGAAGTTCAATGGTGCTATAAATAAAAATGTTATTTTTAAAATAAAAACAGAACTAAGATGTGTTTATGGATATAGGTACTTTGAGATAGCTGAGCTGGTGCCCTCCATGGTAGTTACCATAGTAATCCAATTACTCCACTCCTCCTCAGCTGGATTTATCAGTATTTCAGGTCTGGCTTATACATTTTCTTTCAAGCACAGTTGATGGATGTCCACCCAAATACATGCACACATGTACACATACACATATACATACCCTGGCAGGGTATCTAGGTTGAGGGAAAGACATTACTTGTATTGTTAATCATCATTGTCATCATACCTCATATTTTATAATGCTTTATAGCAATCCAAAGTACTTTTGCAGTGTGTTAGACTATCACTTAGAAAGATCTGGATTCTGATAAATTAGAGGGTTTGACTATCATTAGTCCTTTGATATTCCCCCCAGGAGGAGTCCATAGTTTATTGGTTGAAAAAGAACAGCATGTGGAGAGACAGCTTTCATCAAAAATAAGAAATACTAGATCAATATAATTTTTTTTGTCAACCTGGTATATCAAAAAAGGGCCAAAATTGAAGTTAGGACATTATTGTACCACCATTTCTTTAGAATCTCAATCCTAATTTGATTTTTGATCTGTTGAAGACACAAGGAGTTCCTTCATATAGTGCAGTGATGTCCAAACTTTTAGAGACTGAGTGCCCAAACTGTAACCTCACACCACATATGAGCCCCCCACCTTACCTCAGACAGTGGAGGGAGGAAGCACTCCCATTGGGCTGCTGGACAGTGTGATATTGAAATCACTTTTAAAGACTGATATATATTAATTTAAGGTTGCCAAGGAATTAATTTATGAAATTCCTAAATGAAACACTCAAGTCAGAATGGAGTTTTATGGTTATTTAATTACAATGGGAGTAAGAAATTATTAGAGGGAGAGGAGGAAGAGGTTAATTTAACCTCCTGGCAGAGCCAGAGGGAGTTTTAGGCCTTTGAGGGTCAAGGAAAGGAAAGGAGTCAGTCCTTTCACTCACATGACCGATTTGAAGGAAAGCTGTCTGTGGGCTTCCACCCAGCTCGAGCTCCAGAATCGAACTGGCATCTAGCCCTGTCCACAGGAAGTGAGCGAACTCCAGAGGCTGTTCTCTACCTCACTTCCTGCATCTCACACGTGCCAATGGTGGCTCAAGCTTGGCTTAGGATAGCCCAGGGGGGCAGTTAGTTATTTCTGATTTGTCATTAACTAGCACATGTCTGTGTAGTGTGGGTGTGGACATTTTTTGGTGCTAGACCAAGCAAGATGAAGGAAATTTAAAAATTATAGCAGAGAGGCAGGTGATGTGAGATATAAGGGAGCTGCCCCCTCCAGCATGCTTTGGCACATGTGCCATAGGTTTGCCAACAGAGATATAGTTCAATGAGAACATTGTTGACTATTATCTACCCCATCTTAACTCAATGTATATCTGTAAGGAATAGGTTTTAAAACCAGCACCTGTCATTTCTGTTGATTTTATAAAACAATTTCTAATAAAATGCAATGGAAAATTGTTTTCTAAAAAATTAGTAGTCAAAACAACTCACTAAGTCTGTAAGTTAAAGATGAGTTGTTTTATCAGTGTTGGGCAAAGGGAATTTCTACACTGGTGAAATCACTGAGGGTCAAAGGACATAACATTTAGCTCAAGATTTAGAGCATGAAAGGATCTTAGATATCATCTTTTCCAACCTCTTCAGTTTACTGTTGAGGAAACTGGTCCATAAAGGTTAAATCACTTGTTCAAAGTCATAAGTAGAAAGTAGTAGAGTTGGAATTCAAACTGAAGTCCAACAGCACTCTTTCCATTAAATATCTGGACCAAAACCAAAGCAAAACAAAAAAAGGAAAATGACTTGTAAATCATAGAATTGCTGGATTTCAGCAAAATCTTTCATGCTGTTCTTGTGAACAAGGAGAGGTCACCTTGGTCAAAATGTGGACAGTTAGGAGTGGGATACTCATTCTCTGGGTACCAGTTCTGGTTCCTTTCCTCTGAGATTCATTGAGTTCCAATTATAGACAGTGGGAATCAGTAGCTGAACCTTCTTGCCATTCCCTAAAGTATGCATCATGGCTTATAAAGCTGTCAGGGAGAATTTGGCTTTCCCTTTCATTTACTTGGTAAAGAGGAATTAGCTCAAAATGAGTATCTCTGCTAATCTAGTAGATGAGTTTTTTCCTTTGAGTAAGGGCTCAACTCAGACAGCTGATCAACCTCAGCAGCTGTTATTGGAACTACCACTTTTTCCTGGTCCAAAAGAACTCTTCTTTGCTTGATGTGCTTTCAGTGCTATCATTTTATTTCTCCCCTCTCCTACTGTCAACAAGTCAACAAAGTGATAA
Source organism: Monodelphis domestica (assembly GCF_027887165.1). NCBI lineage: Eukaryota > Metazoa > Chordata > Mammalia > Didelphimorphia > Didelphidae > Monodelphis > Monodelphis domestica. The sequence continues at coordinate 129,032,292 of NC_077228.1, read as the reverse complement.
CTAAATCCTAGTCTGTTATGATTCATGCTTACAAGAAGTGGGGTCTGAGGAGAAATTTGAATCTCCGTTAATGGACAAGAGACAGACTCCCTCTTCAGCTAAGATAAGGTTTGAGTGGAGGAAGAGCAGACACATTTCATTTGGGAGCCCAAGTGCAGTGGAGGCAAATTGAAATCAACTCTAGGCAAATGTAAATTTCCATAAACAGGAGAGCCTATAGCGGCGAGAGAATAACATACATTTATGATTTTATCATTTCTTTGCCTTTCTCTGTGTTTTTATTTGTCATAGTCTCTCTTTCTCTCTGTCTCTGTCTCTCCCCTCTCTCTGTCTCCCTGTCTACCCCACATCCCCTAAACCTTCATAGAGATAAACCATTATGGGAACAATGAGTCAAATTAAGCAAATGAGTATCTGTGGTTATCTGTAGGGTGCCCACCCATCAAACTTCCCAAGGCAAGGAAAATCTTCCTTGAATTTCTTATATGCCATGCAGGTAATAGGAGACTACAGGGAGAGAAGACCTCTGGAATCCAACCCTGTATTTACCTGCCACCCTCTTCTTCCAGGTTACTTATAGAACATCCTTTAAAGGAGGAACTCCTCCACTCCGCCCCCCATACTAAAAAGAAAGACCAATTACTTCATTGCATTCTCAGTAACATAGAACTCTCAGCTGAATATTTTCCCCTACCCACAGGAAATAGTCTAATTCCATTACTGCTCTTGCTAGTAACATTATTATTTTCAAATGAGAAGGAAAAGAAAGATCTTATCTAATAGATCAATTACCTCAGTGGTTTCCAACTCAAAATCACTGGTGGCTCAGCCAAATATTCAGTTTTGTTCTGTCAACATATGTTCCATATTGTAGGAAAACAACTCTAGACTAGGAGTCAGGAGACCTGAGACATTGGTTTTTCTATCAATTAGAAATGTAGTCTCATGCAAGTCACATTTTTTTTGTCTGACACAGAGCTTCTTGTAAAACAAGTGCTGAAGTAGATAATCACAAGCTCACTTCTAGCCTTAACATGCTATGATTCTATTTGTGTGATCTAATTTTGCCGTAATTACTATAAGTGAGTAAAAACAGGCATTATCTATACTCCCATTGACACCAGCATCATAATGGGACTGAAGAAGATAAGTTATAAGGTTCTGGCTCACCACACTATTGAGATGAAAGTTCTGTTATTGCTATCTATTGTTTCTAAACGGTAAAACTGCCATCTGGAGGTAGAAACTTCTTATCTCTCCTCTCCAGCTGCAGTGGGCTTGGCTCATCATATCCAAATCTATTCCATGTTTTCAAGCTTCAAGCTGATGCTTGTATCTCCTTGTTAACTTGATAAGCCATTATCCTTTGTGCTGCTCTGGCTTCTTCTGACTTCCCTACCCCCTGCCTTTCTTTTAGGTTGTACATAAGTTCCAATCTAAAAACTGCAGGCATTAACACCAAAGTTAGCAGAGCATGTCTTTGAAAGACTGGTAATTTGTCAACTCTGGTTAGTGTATATATGAATTTGAAATTAGAAAAAAATTTATTAAACCCTAGGAGGTTCTTCCTTGTTCCTTCCTTCCTTCCTTCCTTCCTTCCTTCCTTCCTTCCTTCCTTCCTTCCTTCCTTCCTTCCTTCCTTCCTTCCTTCCTTCCTACCTATAGGCAGACCAATTTCTGTCCTATAAAAGTACATAATATGTATGTGTGTGTATATATATATATATATATACACATATATGTGTATACATATGTATCTCCTCCAACTTTTCTGCATATTTATACAGCATCAGGGTCATAGTAACTCCAGGGCATCTAAAGAATCACTTCATTAGGGAACGCTTAAGACTAACAAAAAACAAAATTCCTGAATATGGTGTGAAGTTATCTTTTCTCTTTATTCAAACCACAAGTTCTTTAAGAACCTGGATCATATTTCATACATTTTAAAAATATCTTATCACATCTAGCAGAGTAATGGGCACATCAATATGCCTAATAAAAGCTTGGTGACTTTAATACTAATAAATTCAACTATTGTGCTAAAAGGAACAAAGAACTGGAGGAATTTCATGTGAACTGAAGCGATCTCTAGGAAGTGATTCAGAGTGAGAAGAGCAGAACCAGGAGAACATTGTACACAGAGATGGATACACTGTGGCACAATTGAAGCAGCAATGCAATGATCCAGGACAATTCTGAGGGACTTAAGAGAAAGAACACTATCCACATCCAGAGAAAGAACTGTGGGAACAGAAATGCAGAAGAAAAACAATTGCTTGATCACATGGTTCTATGAGGATATGATTGGGGATTTAGATTCTAAAGGATCACTCTATTGCAAATATTAATAATATGGAAATAGGTCTTGAACAATGATACAGTGAAACCCAGTGAAATTGCTTGTTGGCTACAGGAGGGGGGTATGAAGTAGGGGAGGGAAAGAACATGAATCATGTAAACATGGAAAAATATTCTAAATCAATTAAATCAATTAATAATTTATGTTATTAAATTAAATTTATTAAATTAATAATAAACAATAAATAGATAAAATTTAAAAATAGACAAAAATTCCAAAAATACTAATAAATTCATATTCTATCATGTTTTGAGTCAGTGAAAGGCATATTTAGGAAAGACACAAGCATTTAATGAAGTGTCTACTATATACTAGGCACTGTGTTAAATACATTATAACATTATCTCACTCAATCCTCACAACTATGTGGTTTAGATTCTATTATTTTTATTCCCATTTTACAGATGAGAAAACTGAGAGAGATTAAATGACTTGTCCAGGGTCACACACCTAGTAAACTTTTGGATTTGAACTCACCCTAGCTACTTAACAGAAAGGATACAGTGCCAGGCCTGGAGTTGAGAGGACATGGGTTCAAATCTGACCTTTGGCATATCCTAGCTGGGTGACTCTGGACAAATCACTTAACCCTTTTTGCCTAGCCCTTGCCCTTCTGTTTTAGAATTGTTACTAGAACAGAAGGTAAAAATATAGATTTAAAAGAAATAAAATATTAAAAACAATAAAAATAAATAAATAATAAATAATAAAAAATAATAGATTTAAAAATATTCATTTCCTTCCTCCTTTAAAAAAGTAAATGATATTCTCATTATACTCTCTTGACTTAGTCAAACTCAATCTGGGATGTTACATTTAGTTTTGGACATGACTTTATAGAAAGGACACTGACAAAATAGAATGTGTCCAGAGGAGGTCAAGGAACTTGAAATAATTTTTGGTGAGGATCAGTGATAGGAATTTGCAAAGATGTTATTTAAAGAGGGAAATAAGATTTATTCTTTGTAGTTTCAGCAGAATTAAAGAGAGCTGGAGAATATTACAGAGGATTAAATTCTCAATTCAATACAAAGAGTAATTCTTTACAGTTAGAATTATCTGAAATGGGATTGGGTTGCTTCATGTCAAATCAAGTCAACATACATTTATTAGACACCTATTATGTGCCTGAGATGGGATACTAAGCACTTGAGAGACAAAGAAAGGGCCCCCTTCTTCTCCCTCTTCCCCTACCAAATGCTTCCTGCTTTCGATGACCTCCCAGTCATCGAGAAGAGGAGACATCATATTTTCCAATAGAGACAAAATACTCCATTTGTCTGGGCTATTGTATAAAATGTACCAGCAATTGGAATGGTGCTTATTACACTTTAAAAAATGAACAGAAGAGAATGGAAAGAAAGCCAAAAGGAAATATAGCCAAGTAGACTAGCTTTGAATGTAGTAGGTTGAATTCATTCTATGTGTGAAAGGAAAAGCAAGCAGTGTATATTAGAGGTTTGCATTTTCACAATCTCTTTTTTTCTTTCTGTTCTATCTTGTATATGTAAATACAATTTTATTTGGTGTCTGTTATGTTTGGAATAAAAATAATTGAATAAAAAAAGTGTTTAACAAATGCTTTTTATGCCTTCATGTATGTACTGGGCACAGAGTTGACCTAGATCAGAGATGTCCAATATGTGCCCTCAGTGAAAGCCAAATTAGATTAAGATGTAATTGGGAAACATCTAAGAAAATAAATGAAAATGTGATAAAATATAGATAATGTTAATACATGGTTCAATATGTGTCCCACAGGGATTCTTGATTATGGCTTAGTAGCCCTCATTTCTACTGAGTTTGATATGACCAACTGAGATGACCTTTGAAATCCCTTCCAACTCTGCATTGAAAGCTCACTGGATCATAGGGGAATGACTGAAGCTAGAGTGACTGATTTCTGGTGGCTCGTTTCATGAAGAAAGCTGGAAAATGTGGTAGTTATTAATTGCTTTGCTTATCTTTTTAGTTCAAGTTCTAGAAAATTAATCACTGATATTCATAATAGCCCTATTATAAAGATGGATTGTATTGGGAACTGCCAAAGAAGCAAAAGTTCATGGACATAATCTTAGTACAAGCTGAAATGTCTTCCTTTTTTAAGAACAACTTATTCTTTAGTGACGTAGTCAAATAGCAAGCCGGGCCTGGACCCAGGAAGACCTGAGTTCAAATTCAACATTGGACACTTACTACTTGAGTGGGTCTAGGTAAATCCCTTAAACTCTGCCTCAATTTCCTTAATTGTAAAATGGGGAGAATAATGGCACCAACATTCCTGGGCTGTTATGAGGATGAAATGAGGTGATATTTGAAAAATACTCTGCAAACCATAAATGTCATATAAATACAAAGTAGCTAACCATAATGGCTAGCCCAGGCTAACATCATTACAGGGTCTCTGGCTAGTGTTAAAGTTAGGAAGTACAAAACGATGGGGTTCAACTAGATATCCTCCAGGTTCTCTTCTACATGATTCCACAATTTGTTAGATTACTCAAAAAAAAAAGCCTTTAATGTTTTTTTTTTTACTACTGTAGGAGTAAAAATGAATAAATACTCCTAGTATTTAAAAAATATAGGACTTTTAATAATAAATCAAAAGAGAAGGAAAAGAAAAAGGGTTCTTTCAGTCAAGTGAGCAGAGCAAAGAGAGCCAGAGACCCACACCTGCAGCACTTTACCAAAAGCACAAGGTCGGAAAAAATAGTCCCACATGGTGGGTCTCAGCCAAATTTACTCCCAAGCATCCTTATGTAAAATGAGGATGTAACTTAAAAGGATGCTGGGAATGTAGCTCCGGTGTTGCAAATTTTCCATCTGCACAGTACTGAGGGGCAGCTAGGTGGTGGAGTGGAAAGAGCACTGGTCTTGGAGTCTGTCAGCCTCATCTTCCTGAACTGAAGTCTGGCCTTAGCTGCTTTCTAGCTGTTTGACTCTAGGCAAGTCACTGAACCTCTTTTCCTCCATTCCATCATCTGTAAAAATGAGTTAGAGAAAGAAATGACAAACCACTCCATTATCTCTGCCAAGAAAACTCCAGATGAGGTCATGGAGAATCAGACTTGACTGAAAAGACGAGGTCAAAACTGGTTGTTTTATGTAAAACCCAATGGAATTGCATATGGGAGGGGGGGTGAGGGAAGGGTGGGGAAGAACGTGAATCTTGTAACCATGGAAAAATATTCTAAATTAATTAATTAAATAAAATCTTCTAAATTAAAAAAAATGTTGTTTTGATTTGATTCTAGATCCAATTCCACTCTTCCCCCCACTCTACCCTCATTAGTCCAGTATACAAGGCAGCATGGTTCACTGGTGGTGGCAGTGAACCCAACCTATAGTATTTATAATTAGAAGACTTGGGTTCAAATCCTGCCTCTAACAGTTATTATACCTATGTGACTTAGTCACTTACTTTGTAGGCTTTTATTACTAAATGAAGGGACTGGTCTGATTACCCTGATAGGGCCCATCTTGCTCTAAATTTTTTTCTCTTTATTTTATTTTGTGATTTCTTTTATTATCTATTACACAACATGGATAATCTGGATGTTTGACTTTAAATGTGTAACAAATATCAAATTGATTTCTCAAGGAAAAGAAAGGAAGAGGAGAGAGGGAGAGAAATTGATATTCAAAATAAAAAATTAAGAACATTTACATATATTTGGAAATATATTATGAAATAAGTAAAAATAATTAAAAAAACTCTCCCCACAGTGGATAGTTAATTTTAAGTCAATTTCCCGAATTCTTCTAATGTTTTGCCCTAAACGTTTGATCCTTTCTTTCCAATTGTATCTAATATTGCTCCCTTACATGGGCTCTGTACTCCAGGCAGAGTGGACTTCTCATTACTTCATAAGCAGGATCCGCCTCTTTTCAAGGCTTTCCATGCACCTGGAATATTTTTTCCCTGTTATCTCCGACTATTGAAACCTACTTGAATTTTGAGGTGCTCTAATGCGATCTCCCCTAAGTGAGGATGACTATTAATGGTCAGGGATGCAGTGGATGACATTGGCAGCCTGATGTTTAACCAAGTTCTAAATGCTCAATAGTGCCTTCTTCAGCTGCCTTCGTGGCCTCTGGAACAAAGTGTCTCTTATCTGGCCCTTCCACCGGCAGAAAGCTCACATACTTGGGCTAGACATCCTCCTGACTCACTGATGGGTTTGTGGCTTATCCTCATCTTCATTTAGCCCATCCACAGAGACAGTTTACTGGGGTATAGCCATTGTCCAAGCTACAGCTTCTTGGAGCTACAGGTGAGAATCAAGGAGCAGGTGGACACCCAAGGTGGGTGAGCAGCCCTGAAAAGGGTTCAGCAAGCTCTCGTGCCACAGGTGCTGGTTCTCCATGGACACTTCATATATCCCACCAGTTATATATTTTAGAAATGGAAGAATCTCAGCTAGAAGATCCTGGGGATGGAGAGAAGGGACAGAAAAAGGAAAGTAGAAGATGGAATTTGAACTGAGTCTTGAAGGAAGCCATGGAAACTAGAAGGCAGAGTGAAGAAGGTGAGGGTGGAGGGTGGGAAGGGAAAGCATTTCAAGTATGCGACCCAGCCATGAAACTGAGAGTTGTGTTTGAGAATGTCGGTGTTACTTAGGGTAAAGTGTAAGAAGATGAGGAAGATAGGAAAGGGAAGAGCTTTAAATGGCAAATAGAATGTTTTATATTTGCTCCTGGAGGTCATAAATGAACCATGGGAGTTTATTGAATGAGGAGGGAATGTGGTCATCCTTTTAATAGTTGAGTGGGGCATGGATTTGAGTAGAGAGATTTGAATCAGAGAGGACTCATTAAAAGGCTATTGCAATAATCTGAGAACTGAGGACCTGTATATGTGAGACTGATGGCTGTGTGAATGAAGGAGATGTAGACAAGAACTCTCATTAAGGTAAATATGAAATGATTTGAAAGCAGACTGGATAAACAGAAGAAGAGTGGGAAATAACAATATGTTGGGAATGTTTTATATTGTACAACAATATGCTGCACAATATGTAAACCCCCAAATAGAAACATAATAGATAAGATCTGAATGAAGCTACAAGTAGAAAGAAACAGGAATTATACTGTAGTACGACACCTTGTAGATGTGGACAATGCTTTCCTAATTCAAATTAATTGTATTGGAGGGCAGTTAGGTAGCTCCGTGGATGGAGAGCCAGACCCAAAGATGAGAAGTCCTGGGCTCAAATCTGTCCTCAGATACTTCTTAGCTGTGCGACCCTAGGCAAGTCACTTAACCCCCATTGCCTAACCTTTGCCATTCAGTATTGGCCCAATACTGTGCCAATGCACAGTATTGATTCCAAGATGGAAGGTGAGGGTTTAAAAAAAATTACTTGTATTGACCTAGAAGAGTACAGCAAACATGGGCACAGTAAATGGAATGCTGATTGTTTGTTTAAGCAGCTCTCTAGACCATTTTTTCTCATCCACAAGTTGGGAGAAATCATATTCCTCTTGAGTATTAGCAGTTTATTCATACCTTTAGTCATATTGGAGTTGTGTAATCATTGTTTCTGGGCATCAGTAGGTATAAACGTTTCTTCTAGCCTTTTCTCTTGTCATCAGAGTTAAAAACATACCTCTCTTTCCACCTACGTACCAAATTCCATCAATTGTTCATTTGTGCATGATTCCTTGTGGCCCCATTTACGGGTTTTCTTTGTCCTTTCCTTCTCTTGTTTATTTTATAGAAACCGAGGCAAACAGAGTTGTCACTTGCCAGGGTCTCAGCTGATAAGTGTCTGAGGCCAGATTTACACTTAGGAGGATGAGTATCTACCAATACACCACCTAGCTGCCCTAATTTCATAAATAGGTAATGCCATCACCTCAGAGTACTGCAGCAATTTTTAGCAATTTTCAAGCATGCCTTAGAATGAAAAATGCTTGGCAATAATTTAAGCTGTATTCTAGTGGTAGAGTCACCATAGGTCCAGCTCTTAGTGGCCAAAGTCCCACTTGGCTATATCATTTATTTGACCTATGCACCTTTGAACTAGCTGTCCGCCATCCCTGGAATAGTTCTCTCTGTTTCTTAAGAATCCCAGGTTACCTTCAAGACTCATTCCAACTGCCATTTTCTTTTGTTTTCTTTTAATTAATTAATTACATTAAAATACCCAAGTAACTCCCTCTATCTCTGCTCTCACACCATTAGAGAAGCCATGAGATAAGAATTTGATGAAAATTGTTGGGAAAACTGCAAAGCAATCTGGTAGAAACTAGATATAGGCCAATATTTTACACCATTTGCCAAGAAAAGATCAAAATGAATGCCTGATCTTGGCATAAAGGGAGATATCATGAGCAAATTAGAAGAACAGAGAACATATTGCCAACTACTATTTTTTGCAGGAAGCCTTTCCTGGTCCCACCAGCTGCTAGTGCCTTGTGAAAAGGAATTTTTTCCTCCCTTCTTTTCACTATTGCACCTGGTGCAAATTTCCAGGCATGAGCCAGGAAGCGAAGACTGTGCCAGGGAAATCATTGGATAAATATAGTCACGAGGGTAGAACAGCCAGGAAAATGGAGCAATGGAGTCAATAATATTGGGAGAGCAGGAGGGCAGGATGATCTTCCCCTTTCTACCCCCCTGGGCGGCACAGGCAAAATGGAAAGTCATGGTTGGTTCCTGAAACCTCAGGTATTAATGGGTTGAGATTAGGCTTGATAAATTGAGGCAGGAGGGAAGCTCTTGGGCTGTGAACTTCTATATTTCCTGGTGATTACTCTCCTCAGTGTCAGTGTGGTGTGGTAGGGGGCCCAAAATGGTGGCTATAGATTAGAAAGTTAAGTATCTCTCTCTTATTTTTCCATCTTCTTCCTCTTACTCCTTTTGATTTAATAAAATTATCAATCTACAACAAGTCTCTTAAATTTGATTCTTATAGCCTTTATATGCAAGGTTACATTGTGATTACTACCTATTCATATATATATATATATATATATATGTATATATATATATATATGTAAGCAGATACTAATATATGTAGATGTGTTCTCCCCTATTAGAATGTAAGGTTCTTCAGGACAAGAGTGTTTCATTTTTATCTTTGTACCCATAGTGCTTAGCACAGTGCCTGGCACATAGTAGGGGTCTAACAAATGCTTTTTGATTGACTCATCTTGTAACCCCCACCCCAAAGGTCTATCCTTCTATTTCCTGTCTGTTTTCTGATAAACAAAAATAAGAAAGACATAGTTTTATATATGCATATATCTTTTTTTTTAAATATATTTTATTTGATCATTTCCAAGCATTATTCGTTAAAGACATAGATCATTTTCTTTTCCTCCCCCCCCCACCCCCCATAGCTGACGCATAAGTCCACTGGGCATTAGATGTTTTCTTGATTTGAACCCATTGCTTTGTTGATAGTATTTGCATTAGAGTGTTCATTTAGAGTCTATCCTCTGTCATGTCCCCTCAACCTCTGTATTCAGGCAGTTGCTTTTTCTCGGTGTTTCCACTCCCATAGTTTATCCTCTGCTTATGAATGGTGTTTTTTTCTCCTAGATCCCTGAAAATTGTTCAGGGACATTACACCACCACTAATGGAGAAGTCCATTACGTTCGATGATACCACAGTGTGTTTGTCTCTGTGTACAATGTTCTCCTGGTTCTGCTCCTCTCGCTCTGCATCACTTCCTGGAGGTTGTTCCAGTCTCCATGGAACTTCTCCACTTTATTATTCCTTTGAGCACAATAGTATTCCATCACCAGCATATACCACAGTTTGTTCAGCCATTCCCCAATTGATGGGCATCCCCTCGTTTTCCAGTTTTGGGCCACCACAAAGAGCGCAGCTATATATGCATATATCTTTTTGTGGAAGGATGCCTTCTTTAATGGTAATAGGGGAGGGAGTTAACTGGTTATTTTAATGCAAAACAAACAAATTTAAATTAAACACTACAATATTGATAAAAAGAAATTGAAGACCAGAAAATGGAGATATTAAGGTTGGCACTATTTTCCTTGTAAGGGTCATTTTGAGGTTCACATGAGATAATGTGTGTAAAAACATTCTACGTATTTGAGCTATTAGTAAGTCTTTTATTTTTCTTATGTTTTCTTTTGCTTTTCTTATTTTCTTTACTCTCTACATCAAAGAGCCTATATCCCTACTTCTGGGAATCAACAGTAGGGATCAATCAACTAATGTCAAGTACAATCTCTGTGTACACTGTTCTCCTGGTTCTGCTCATTTCACTCCTGTGGCTGTCCAGCAGCTACACAATATTCCTTCGTGGGTGACCACCTGAAAGGGAGGCTGGGGACTGAGGAAATATGGGTGAAATGGTTTAAAGACTAAGGTAGGGAGGCCACAAGATGAGAAAACAGACACAGAGACACAAGATATTTCAGCATAGCGTAAGCCTGACAGGGGATAGCTCTGATGGAGTGAGAGCTTCCCTTAGCCATGTATACTGGGTTTTTATTGAGGATGCCAGGAAAGGAGGAAGGGAGATAAAAAGGGAGATTAAACTGGTGGTATGTCAGAAAAAATAGCATCATGTGGTAGTCTTCAACAAGAGCCAATCCTAATACAATGGAGTAGCCAACGCCCAGATCCAGAAGATCATTTCATCTTCAGCACACTGGCCCTATCTGATACCAATGCTAAATGAGTGCCTTCGACAAAACAAAGAGACCAAACAGATAACCTAGCCAGTTTTCCCAACTGCAGATGTGCAGAGGGGTTGAACATCACAAAGTTAGAGCCCTGATTCACTTCAAGGGTATAGAAATTAATCATTAGAGATATATCCCTAAGTGTGGTACCTAAGCAGATTGCTCATATGAGTCAGCTTTTGAGTACATTTATAATACTTAAAAAATTTGTTCATACCTGGATCCCAACAACTCCTCATTAGTTCGTGGAAATCTGTATCAGCTTATATGGAAACCAAGTGGTTTAATTTATTGTTCCTTTTAGCACAATAGTATTCCATCACCAGCATATACCACAATTTGTTCAGCCATTCCCCAACTGGAGGGCATCCCCTCATTTTCCAATTTTTTGCTACCACCAAGAGCATGGCTATGAATATTCTTATACAGGTCTTTTTCTTTTATTATCTCTTTGGGGTACAAACCCAGCAATAGTGTGGCTGGATCAAAGGGCAGGTAGTTTTTAAAAGCCCTTTGGGCATAATTAAAAATTGCCTTCCAGAACGGTTGAATCAATTCACAACTCCACCAACAGTGTATTAGTGTCTCAATTTTGCCACATCCCTTCAACATTTATTATTTTCCTTTACTTTTATATTGGCCAATCTGCTAGGTGTGAGGTGGTACCCCTCCCCCCAAGTTTTTGGAATAATGATTTACTATTTGGTAAGAAATTTTGGGGAAACTTGGAAGCAGTATGATAGAAACTAGATATAGATAAATATTTTATACCATTTACTAAGATGAGTTAGAAATGGGTACATGACCTAGGTACAAAAGAAGATATTATAAACAAATTAGAAGACTGGGGAACCTATTACCTATTAGATTTATGGACAGGAGAATTTGTGAATAAACAAGGGAGAGAAAGCATTGTAAAATGTTAAATGGAAATTTTGATTACATTAAATTGAAAAAATTTTTAAAAAAATAAAACTAATGTAGCCAAGATTAGAAGGAAAGGGGGGCAGCTGGTGTCTTAGTGGATTGAGAGCCAGGGCCAGAGATGAGAGGTCCTAGGTTCAAATCTAGCCTCAGACATTTCCCAACTGTGTGACCCTAGGCAAGTCACTTGACCCCCATTGCTTATCCCTTATCCCTCTTCTGCCTTGGAAATAATACACACTATTAATTTTAAGATAGAAGGTAAAGGTTTAAAAAATGAGAAATAAGGTAATAAATTGGGAAAAATTTTAGTTTCTTAGAAGTCTCATATCTAAAATCTTTAAAGAACTTTGTCAAATTATAAAAATATGAAGCCATTCCCCATTTGATAAATGATAAAAAGATAGGAACAGATAGTGTTTGGATGAAGAAATCAAAGCTCTATATAACAATATTAAAATTTATCCAAGTCATAACTAGAGAATGCAAATATAAACAATTCTGATATATCATCTCACACCTATCAGATTGGCTAAAATGATAAAAGGGCAAGATGACAAATGTTGAAGAGTATATGAAAAATTAGGGACATTAATATATTGTTGGTAGAACTATGAACTGATCCAACCCTTTTGGAGAGCAATCTGGGATTCTATTTGAAGAATTCTAAGACTACATATAACTTTTTTTTTAATTTATTTTTTTTTATTTGAGCATTTCCAAACATTATTCACTGGAGACAAAGATCATTTTCTTTTCCTCCCCTCCACCCCCCACCTCTCTCATAGCTGATGCGTGATTCCACTGTGTATCACATGTGTTTTTGATTCAAACCCATTTCCATGTTGTTGGTATTTGCATTAGAGTGTTCATTTAGAGTCTCTCCTCAGACATGTCCCCTCAACCCCTGTTAGTTAAGCAGTTGCTTTTCCTCGGTGTTTTTACTCCCACAGTTTATCCTCTGCTTGTGGATAGTGTTTTTCTCCTAGATCCCTGCAGATTGTTCAGGGACATTGAATTGCCACTAATAGAGAAGTCCATTACGTTCGATTGAACCACAGTGTATCAGTCTCTGTGTACAATGTTTTCCTGGTTCTGCTCCTCTCCCTCTGCATCACTTCCTGGAGGTTGTTCCAGTCTCCATGGAATTCCTCCACTTTATTATTCCTTTTAGCACAATAGTATTCCATCACCAACATATACCACAATTTGTTCAGCCATTCCCCAATTGATGGGCATCCTCTCATTTTCCAATTTTTGGCCACCACAAAGAGCACAGCTATGAATATTCTTATACAAGTCTTTTTTCTTATTATCTCTTTGGGATACAAACCCAGCAGTGCTATGGCTGGATCAAGACTACATATAACTTTTGATCCAATATTATCACTCTTACGTTTATTTCCTAAGATGATCAAGGAAAAAGGGAAAGAAGCTTTGTGTTCTAAAATTTTTACAGTAGCAATTTTTGTGGTGGCAAAGAAATGGAAACGGAAGGGATGTTCATTAATTGGGGAATGACAGAAATTTTATGGTATTTGTTTGAAATGGAATAATATTATATCATAAGAGATGATAAACAAGATGGTCACAAAAAAACCTGGAAAGACTCATATGAAGTGATGCAAAGTGAGGTGAGCAAAACCAGGAGAACATTGTACATGATACCAAACATAATTTATGCTGATCAACTGTGAATTATTTAATTAGGCAAGAATCTAGGACAACTCCAAAGAACTCATGATAAAAAAGGATAGTCACTGCCAGAGAAGAAACAAATGGAGTCTGAATGCAGATAGAAACATTCTGGTTTTTACTTTATTTCCTACATGAATTTTTCTCTAGTGTAAGCAATATGTGTCTTGTTTCACAACATGATGAACAGGGAAATATGTAATATATGATAATATATATACAACCTATATCAGATTACCTTCCTTCTTGGGGAGGGGGTGTGTGGTGGGAGGAAGGAAGGAAAAAGAAGGATAACAAATTTTTGGACATAGCTAATGTGAGAATTTATTTCTCCTCGATAAATATATTTATTATCCTTTATTACATATTTACAACAAATAAAAATATCGTATTATTTCTATGTTACATATTGTATTGTTCTATTTAAAAATAAAAACAAATGATAACTCAAAAATAAAAAAAGAAGCTTGGCTTCTACCAAAGCTTTTGGCTGCCTTGCCTTTCCATTTGTGTTTCCTTATCACTAGTGGATAAGGATGGGATCATCAAAAGGTGATGTAAATCCTGTGAGTGCTGATGGCACATAAGGGCAGCATCCCTCAGAGTAGTTTTACTGACAACAACAAAAGCAAGATTGAGTTTTCAATAAGCAAAGTATTGGCATAGAAGAGGAGAGGGAAGCTCCAGAAAGACTAACCTCCTTGATTTTTGATTGGACTGTGCTCAATTGAGGTGAAATGAAAAAGGCTAATTAGCAATCTTGCAAAGAAACTCCCAGCATGGCCCAAGTACTGACCTTTCAAATGATTGTATGAGTAGCCCAAAGTTAATGAGTTCTGTTTTAATCATTCTGTGATTCTTCATTACTTAGCATTCCTTTTTGGGTGGGAATAAACTACTTATTCCATGCATGATTTGTATTACATTTTCCTTTATTTCTCTTTTTTTAGGAGGAGGAGGATACCCTAAATTAAACCTCCAAATAAAATTGTTCCCAAGAATAACTGGGGTGGAGAGGAGGAACCAATGAATTTGAGAATTGAGGAGTCTAATCCCCTACTAAGGAAGCGTTCTTTCTTAGAGTAATGTACCCATGGCAAACCTTGAGATCAGGTAAGGATGGGAATTAGAGTAACATTTGTGGCCTCATCTAGGCAGTGTTTAGTCAGCCACCATATAGATGTAACTATTATAGACTTTATTTTATAGGCTTAGAAAGGCTGAGCAATTTGTCCCAAGTCACGTAGTTCTGTAGTATCAGTGTCAGAATTCAAACCCAGCCTATTTGACTCAGTCACTACATCCAAATATACATCATCACTGAGATTGTTTTGTGAGAGACTTTGGGTGGATATAGACAGAGGAGGTAGGCTCTGAAAAATGCCAAGAACAGCATTCTTGTAGTAAAACATTTCTAGGTTTTATAACTTTAAACTCATTATCCTATTAGGTGTATAACAGATGATTTCAGACTATTTACCCAAGTGATTACAAGGGCGTTTGGATGAAGATATGGCCTTTTTATTCTTCATAAATGATTAAACTCACTGTATAGTTCAAGGGCATTTTTTTAGAAAAAGTGATTTATCAAGAATCACTGAAAGAACTTGTTGCCCCTGATAGTCTAACAGGAAATTCTCAGATTTGAGGGATGACTTTAGTTGACTATATTTTAATATTCCTTTTCTGTTTCCCATCACAACCTCCTCTTGGACCCCTCTTTTCAAGGATTCTGGATTATATTACATTTTCCTCCTTAGAAGCTTAGTCTATATTTCCTAGTTTTTCCTTCAAGAGCCTACCTCTCACATTAGGACAGAAGCCAGGAGCTTGCATTACCTTATAGTATAGTAGGCACTCTAGGATATGGTATTAATCTTAGTCTTAGCAGCTCTGCTTTCCAGTTCTGGGTGCCATCAATTTTTTTAGTAGTTTGATTTTAGGTAAGTCCCTTCTCTAAGCTTCAGATAAACAGGAATAATCAAACTAGTCTTAATAATGACTTTCCTTGTGAGGATCAAATGAGATAAGGATTTAGAATCAAAAGAAACCTTAAAAGATTATCTTGTCCAACACCCTCATTTGACATAGGAAGAAACTGAGGCCTGGAGAACTTAAGTGATTTGTCTGAGCTAAGCTAGGAATTGAAATTTTATTTTTTGATTCTCAATCTGGTATACTCTTTCCACTGAATCAGTGCACTTTGAAATCAAGACATGCTATTGCATATTAAGCCAATAAATTCTTCTCTATTCAGCTATTATGATTGCAATTGAGAAATGATAAATATATTTATTTGGACACATTCAATATTACTAATTTTAATTTTACTAATTGCCAATTTTATTAAAATTACTCATTTAATTTTAATAGCTTAGGGAAAATCAATTTATATTAATAAAAAAGTATATTACCTCAAATTTATTATTCATTTTGAATCTTGGAGGCTCCATTGATCTTTTATTTTATTTTTTAAATTTCTTCCAGCTGAATAACTCTTTGCTTAGCTCCAGAGTTAAAAGCCACTTCTTACTGAAATGGTGCATATTGTATAGACTGAGATCAGGCAAGTTTATCTGCAGCCCAAACTGTAGATGACTTGGCTCATATTTCAATATATTAGCTCATTTGAGCCCTATGACAATGCTATGAGGTAGGTACTACATATATTATCATCCTCATTTTACATGAGGTATTTGAAGATCAAAGAAATTAAATGACTTGCCACTGATCACATAGTAAATAAATGTTCAGAGGTAGCACTTGGGTCTCTTCCCACTTCAGATCCATCACGCTTTCTACCATATCATGCTGCTTCCTCATGCTAGTCATTTTTCTACTCTTTGGTATTCTAGCTCCGACATTTTGTAAATCTATAACACTGAGAAATATTTATTAAGCAGCCACAAAATCAAATGAAGTCGACAAGCATTTATTAAGCACCTACTATGAGCTAGGCAATAAGTGCTAGGGATACAAAGAAAGACAAAGAGAGTTGCAGTTTATATTCTTTAATGGGAGGAAAGGGAGAGAGAGAGGACAAGACCTCAACAATTATGTAAAATAACATGCATTCAAGATAATTGCAGATTTTAGAATTAGGGTGAGGGTTAATGCCAAGGGGGCAATTTGCAGAAGGCAGGATTTTAGCTGAAACTTGAGGAAACCAAAGGACCCTAGGAGATGGAGATGAGGAGGAAAAATATTCCAATCTGCGGGACAGATAATGAAGTCACCTTGAGACTATTAGAGACCATGAAGGACACAGAAGAAGTAGAAAATACAATACTTGAGGAATTTTTACAATCTACTAGAGGAAATGAAACACATCTAAGAGATATCATTGGAGAACATAAGCAAGGGAAGAATGGTGCCAAGGAACTCAAAGGAAAGATCAGTGAGGCTCTAATGAGTCAGGAAAGGCTTCAAGGAAGATAACATTGAGCTATCTTGATCTAACTAAATGTTCTTCTTTGGTCCTTGCCCAAGTGAAGAGATAAGATTAATCTAGCCATTATAACAAGTAATTATTTTCAAAGCTTTACCAACTGGAAAGCTCTAAAGAAAAATGAACCTTTGAGATATTCCCAGCACAAATCTCCACTCTTAATCAGGCTGATTGTGGCTCTTGTCAGTATTCTTTGAAAGAGATATGATTAAATGTAAAGTTCCAGTTGGTCCAGAGGATTTAAGCTAATTTTATATCTGGTTCAGATCTTTCCCCTTAATTTCTGCGCCCCCCCCATCACTATATGAAATCTTCCCCTAGATGTTCCATGATCACTTTAATCTCAGTATTTCTGAAATAGAATTCATCTTCCTCAGCAAATCTGCACATCCACTTCACATACGTTTCCCCCATTCTCCACTGAGTCTAATACTATCAGGTTCACCATGGATGCTTCTTTCCTCTTCAGTTCTTTTTGTCCAGATAGCCTGTGGATCTTTTTCAGTAAAATGACAGTCAAACAAATTTAAAATGTTAGTATTTGCTAATTCACTATCCCTTGGTTTCTTACTATTAATATCTTAATAATTAAGTCTTTCATTTCATGATCTGCGCTAGTTTAGGCTCTTTTTATGCCCTCTACTAGGTGATGCAGTGAATGGAATGTGTGGTCCACAGTGAGGAAGATCTGATTTGGCCTCAGACATAACCTTTGACTGCCTCAGTTTTTTCAACTGTAATCTAGGGATAATAGCCCCTACCTTCCTGAGTTTTGCTGTGAAGATCAAATAGGATATTTGTAAAGCACTTTTCAAAGTGTTTGGCACATAGTTGATACTCAATACATATTCTCTTCTCATCAATAAGAATAACTTCATAATGCTGAACTTTTGACAAGCTTTCACTTCTCATTTCCTTGATATTTTTATTAGAGGGAACTTCCAAAATAAGGATTTTATGGGTGTATGACATCTTCCTTTCCCTATCCTGCCCTCCCATCCTCCTGAAAAAGCATATTTCAGAGAGGAACAAAAATGCATAAAATCCAAGGGGAAGAGTTGTTCCCAATAGCAGGGATCAGGGATATCTGCTCACAGAGGAATTCAAAGGAAGTTACATTCTCTTAGGTTCTGGGTTTGTGGCAATATCAGGTGAGGAAGGAACAGGAGATAGTGGGATTGTTTCAGGTACAGATACCCTAAGGGAAGGCTAAAGCCCAGCTGATAGGAGAACAGTACTCCTTGAGCTTGCATGATCTGGTTCCCTAAGAACAAAAGATAAGTCCCAGAATCTTGGTATGACCTGTGGATGACTAAGAGGGAAAGGAGTCATCCCAAAAGAACAGAGCCCATCCCCATTGGTCAGAAAAGGCCTAGGAGCTGCAATTCCTTGTGCCTGGAAAGAAAGGAGAGAGGGAATGAAATTGATGACCTGGAATGTCTTCCCATGCCATATAAATATATTTTACAGAGATATAAATAATTTAAAAATAATTACATTTATAATTGCTTTTCAAGTATTTAGGATGGCTCCACTTCTCTTTACTAATCAGTTTTATAACAAGGTATAAATACAGATGGTATAGGTCAGCAAATGGCATGTTACTTTTATAATACTCTATTACGTGTCTGACATCTTGGACTTTGCTTCCGTGTTTTCATGATAGGACACTATGTTTCTTAGAAAAAATTTCTAAATTCAATGCTAAAGGCAAAAGGTTCTCAGCTGATGGCTCCAGTTATGAATGCCTTTTTTGCATGGACTGCTGTGTTGTTTCCCAGTGGGAATTGTTCTGCATTTTTCTATAATCCAATGGCATTAGCTTTTTCATTGTGCTTCAAATAGCACACTCCCTCTCCTGACTCCCAGTCTTTTCTCTGACTGTCCCCCATGACAGGAATGCTCTCTTTCTTTACCCCCAGCTCTTGGTTTTTCCTTGGCTTCCTTTAAGTCTCAGCTAAAGTTTCACTTTCTGCAAGAAACTTTTTCCATTTGTCTTTGATTTTAATGTCTCTCCTCTGAGACTACTAAGGCTCTGCTCAAATTCCACTTTGTACAAGAGGGCTTTCTCAGTATCCCCCATTGCTAAGGTCCTCCTTCTGAGACTACCTTCCATTTATATTGTATTTTACCTGAATGCATATAGTTGTTTCTCCCATTAGGAGGTGGGCTGTTGAGGGATTTTTTTTTTTGGTTTAGTTATTTTAGTTGTTTTTAGTCATGTCCAAGCCTTTGTAATCCCTTTTGGGATTTTCTTGGAAGATACTGGAATAGTTTGTCACTTCCTTCTCCAGCTCATTTTATACATGAGGAAACTGAGGCAAACTGAGTTAAGTGATTGCCCAGGGCCACACAGTAAGTATCTGAGGCTAGCTTTGAACTCAAGAGGAGTCTTCCTGACTCCAGGCCCAGCACTCTATCCACTGCATCACTTAGCTGTTCCTTGGAGGATTCAGACAATGTTTTTGCCTTTCTTTGTATTCCCAGCCCTTAACAGAGTACTAGACACATAGTGTTTAATATAAATGTTGATTAATTGGCCAGCGGACTGATGGATGAGACTCTTGTGGTGAAAAAGTAACTATCCCCTGCTCCCATGACAAGAAAGGAGTCTCAATGGAAGGTGTCGAACTTAAAGATCCCAGATCAGTTTTGATAGTATTAGAAACTACTGATGGGGTGAAATGTAAAGAACTTCTTGTCTAACAGTTCAGACTTAGCAAATTCAGACTCTTAAGAGCATCTTCAAAACAACTGCATCATTAGCTTGAGAAAACATTTAAGAACCACTTGGAAAACTTACAAAGTAGCCACAATAAGTGTGTGTTTCTTTTCCAAGTTCCCAGTATTTTTGCAAGGCATTCCCAAACATAAATTGTAAAGTCCCTCTTTACTAATTTCCCTCTCAAAACACATCTCAAAACTGGGACCCACTCTTGACATTAAAGAGAGAAGAAAACCTGGCAAACCAGAGTCATTTACATATGGAACACACACATATATGTGTTTTCATGGGTAGGGTGGGAAAAGATATAAAGATTTTCCTTTTCTGGGTCAGAGAAGACTTAAACTCTAAAGCTCAGACTCTTCAGAACTTGGTGGCAGATTCTAAGCCACAGGAGCATTTTTTTCCCCAACAGTTTTTTCCCCCTATTTTAAAAAATCCTCTTTAAAACAAGGATGGTCTTTGTTTTTCTTCTCTTTTCAATTCATTGAGTATTAAGTAGAGTTCAGCTGGTAGAATGTGGTTAATAGTACAAGTCAGCAGAATTGCTTGTATTTTGGCTCTGAGGACTGAGTTTGAAAGGTTCAGAGACTCCTTCCAAAGACTCTTGCTTCCTGGGAGACTGAGTAGTAGAAGGGAAATTCTCTTTTTGTTTGCTCCATAGGACTCGTGCAAACTCAAAGCCTTTTTTTCTTTTAGGACCAGAAGA
Organism: Monodelphis domestica; assembly: GCF_027887165.1. NCBI lineage: Eukaryota > Metazoa > Chordata > Mammalia > Didelphimorphia > Didelphidae > Monodelphis > Monodelphis domestica. The sequence goes on along the minus strand of NC_077228.1, from coordinate 129,011,761 downwards.
GATGCAGCAATCTAAGGAACTTTTATCTAATATTAAATTGTTTAGAAAATATTTTTAATTCCTTAGACACAAAGTAAACCAGTGAGTGCATCCCAGGATAATAGATTAAGACTTGAAATGACTACTAGAGGTTATCTAGTTCAATGTCCTCATTTTTCTTTTTGTTCAATCATGTATACTCTTTGTGACCACATTAGGGGTTTTCTTGGCAAAGATATGGAGTGATTTGTCATTTCCATCTCCACTGAGGCAACAAGGTTAAATGACTTGCCTAGAGTCACATAGCAAATAAATGTCTGATGTCAGATTTGAACTCAGGAAGATGAAACTTTCTTGCCTTGCCCTCTACCCACTGCATCCTCTTAGCTGCCCCTTCATTTTACAGACAAGTAAATCAAAGTCCAGTAAGATGAAATAACTTGCTCACTAATACACAGGTAATAAATAGCTGAATCGAGATTAGAACTCAGGCCCTCTGTTTCTGTACTGTGCCATCTTCCTCACCTCCCTCCAGAAATAAAGAACCAATATGTGGTAGAAATAGTGCTGAATAGCCATAGGACATAAGTTTGAATCTTGGTTCTACTTGTGTAACTTGGGCAAATCACTCTGTAGGCATCAGTTTCTTAATCAATAGCACAAAGAGATTGGACAAGAATATCTCTAAATTTTCCTTCCAGTTGCAAGTCTATGATCTTATAACCTGGTAACCTGGTCTGGCTGTTACTTAATTAGTGGAGTACCAAGCCTTCCCAGCCTACTCTAACTCTAGGCTCACTCTCCATTCCATTATGCCCACCCTCTCCTTGAACAAAACAAAACAACTCAGAAAACTTCTCCCTTAAACTCTGAATGCAACTCCTCTCTCTTTCTGGAAGTGAAATCCAGCTTGTTTTCAAATGCATTTGCTAATGGATGAAAGGGTTAAGCATGAATAAATGAGCTTGGTTCCCTTGAGCTTTTAATAGGGAAGTTAATTCATCAGATTTCTGTGCCCAAGAAAGAAAGGGATAGAACAGTTTCCAGAGTAACTTTGCTGTAGTCTGGCATTATTATGTCAGAAAATAAGTAGAAAGGGAGAGCTGTTTATATGGATTTCATGCATTTGAGCAGAACCAGTAGGAAGGGGCAGTGAAGAGGAGGGAGCTGGAAATCTGACCAAAGCAAAGAGAAGGAAGCCAGTTAATGCTTGTGCATTGTATGCAAAATATCTTCAAAATGTTAACATTTTGTTGACCCAGCCCTTTGTTCCCCTGATCCCCTGCCCACCCAAATTAACTTCTAGGACAACATTGCCCTCGCCTACATTGTCTTTTCTGTTATCTCTGTCGCCCTGGGGTTAGTTAGTTTGGAGATAACGGTAGAGCATTTTCAGGTCTTTGGGCTAAACGGTCATTTTAAGGCAAAATATCCTTGAAGCTCTTTTTTTAGCAGCCTCTAAATAATATAGATTCATGTAGAAATAGACATATGTTTAGAATTAATGAGTGTGTATCCTAAGAAAAAGAGGGAATAAAAGAGACAGTCATAAATAAAACAAAAAAAAAAACTCCCAAAGATCCAGGCTTCCTCTCTCCCCCATGTGTATTGTACATATGTATTCACACACATCTCTCTCTGTCTCTCTGCTTTTCTCTGTTTCTCTCTCTCTCTCTCTCTCTGTGTGTGTGTGTGTGTGTGTGTGTGTGTGTGTGTGTGTGTGTGTGTGTGATCTATGAGGAGACAGGCAGCTGATCCAGTGACTGGAAAGTCAAGTCAGATCTAGGGTTTGGGCTTCATATTTGACATATTCTGACTGTGTGACCTGGGCAAGAAACACCCTCCAGTACTCTTGGACAACTCTCTAAAACTTTAAATTGCAGAAAAAAGAATATGATGACCTTCATTAGTAGAAGGAATTTCCTCACTGGGTTATTCTCTAGGCCAAAGAAAACAAACCTTGTTTCTAGCCTTATATAGGGTTGCACATTTATATCTGCATATATTCCGTAAAATAGCAATGGCAACCTTCCGTATATACACGCCTCAGTTACTTAATTATAAATCCTCGCATAGTTTTTTTCTGATTAAGATCAGCTAGATTGATGCCTATAAAAATTGTTTAGCTTCCCTTCACCCTTCCACTCCCCAAAGTTGACTTGATTAGAAGTTTTCGTCAGTGATTCTTGGTATGACTCGAAAGCTTCGATGACAGATTTTCTCAATGTCATAAAAATAGAAACTATTTTTTTTCCTTCTCTATCTGATTTGGACCATAAAAAAGATAATGTTATCTTGGAATTGAATCTTCCTGGACACTGGATGATACACTATTTTCATTAAAAAGAGTGAATAATTTCCATGAGTTGCGCTCTCTCCCTCCCTCTCTTTCCCTCCCTCCCTCCCTCTCTCTCTCTCTCTCTCTCTCTCTCTCTCACACACACTCTCTCTTTCTCTTACTTTCTCCCTCTCTTTCCCTTCTCTATCGATTTAACTCCAAGACTATGTGAAAGTCCAAGTTTTTATTTGCTTTACAAAGCAGTTGAAAATATTAACTGAAACTATTCAAAAATTAAAAGCAACTCGTATTGAAAGTGAATCATGTAGCCCAACATATGAGATTACAACTAACAACTTGTTATTATCTTGTATGAACATTAGTGAAATTTTCACTTCTAAATTTCCTACTAAGATTTTATGACATTTCCTAATACTTTTAAATTGGTCAGGACTGCTTGACAATTAAACATTAAGGATAGCCATTTTAAATGTGAATAAATAAAATACAAATATTAAAAAATTGAAATTGAAAGAACAGCATTTAAAAGTAGGTAGTCCTTTGATTCAATGCCAATGGGAGAATTTCTTGACAGTTCAGATGATTGAATAAAAATGCCTATTTTTTCCAAATCACTTATTAAGAAAAACCATTCTTCTCTAGAAAGATTTTCTCTGAATCCTGGCAATTGGTGCCATTCTAGCTCCTAACATGGGATGGAAGAAGATGAGAGATTAGCTATTTTTCATTCTGTACTTTTAGAGCCCATACAATTTTTAGTTTTCAAATTTTTCATTTTTTTGAAAAACATTAAACAATGATCAGTTCCTAATTTAAAATGATTTTTAAAAGAATTCTTAATGTGACCATTTTGAAATATTTATAACATGTCACATCTAAAACTAAAAAAAAACATTTTGGTCAGGAGAACTATTAACCTACTTTTTATGTGAGTTTTTCTTTTAAAAAATACCCAAAGAAAGAAAAGCACAATGAAAGAGATGAATACCAAGTAAGCTCAAAAGCCACATCAAATGAAACTACCAACAATGAGACTCCTTAGGCACTACAGAAGATTCTCCTGAAGACTTAAGGATTTTTGTACAGATCTGAAATACAAATATTAGAAACACAAATAATTCTGCCATGATTACAGCAGAATCATTTCACTTCAGTAAGAATTAAAAAAAAAACCAAACAAAACAAAAAAGCAAGTACCACATCCTTATAAAACTAAAATATATGTAATGAGACAATGACTGTATTATGTGCAAATAAAAGAAGGGCATTCCACTAATCTTTTAATGATATGTGAGCTTTGCTCTTAAAAATTTCCAGAAATAGACACATTGCAACATTTATATATTGCTGAGATTTATCTGTTAATTATACTTTAAGCTGGACCATGTACCTGATCACCTTATTAAAATAAAGGGAGGATGGGTTTAAGAATTAAACATTTTCAAATGTTAATATAGTGTAAAACATATACTGCAACAAAATGTTTCCAGTTAGAAGTGAAGGGTTACTATGAAATAATCACCCCCCTAATTAACACAGAATTAAGCTGCATTTTATACATGTGAAGTTTTCAGTTTTTTCTTGTACATTTTATCTATCTTTGAATATTGTTTGCAAATGAAATTCCTCTTTTCTAGTAATTTATATATTTAAAATATATCCCAATCTCTTAGCACATAAACAAAGGTAGATTTGTTGTATGATATTCATATGTTTCAGGTTAAAATAATTTTTAAAATATGTATTAATTTGAATTTGTCAATATTTTCTGTTGTTTTAACAATGAATAAATTCAGGATTCAAATGTATATCATTAGATAACAAATGCTTCATTTAAAATATTTTATTTGAAAATTGACTAATCTGCTATTTAAGTGAATTCAACAACTTCAATTCCAAACACCTTCAAATAAATATTTTTATATAAAATAGCATACATAAAGGGAATTGTGTATGAAACTGTGAATCTCTTTTCTATACTGACTGCTTTTGTCACGGCTCAGCTCTGGTATTTTATATTATAAATTCAAGATTAAATTATATTTCAACATTTATTTTGAAATTGTCAAATTTGTTTCTACTTCCTTCTGAACCTCATTGTTTTTCTTTATGCAATTCAAAAAAATTTCACATGCCCTTCTATTTTTTCTCCTCTATTTCTTTTTTCTTTTGGCATGATCATTGATAACCTTTCTCAACTCGCTTCCTCCTTCCTCTTCTTCTGGCCTTTACTTCTCTTATTCTGGCATCTGTCAGTCTCTCCCTACTTCTCTCCCTCCCTTTTTCAATCTCTTCCTCATTTATTCTCTCTATCCCTTTCCCCATGTTTGTATGATTGTTTTCTCAAACAATTTAATTACAACAAATAGCAGGTTCCACTCTATTATTTCTCCTTTCTATATTTCTAAATTCTTTTTACTCTTCTTTCTCTTTCTTCTCTTAAAAACCTTAGAACACAATATACCCAACAAGTCCTCTGTTTTCCCTAATTGCTTCCACTTCATTTTGAAGACATTAGGGTTCTGAAGAAATACTCTCCTCTCCTCCTTATTAAAATGTTAGCTCTTTATCATCATAGAACTTTTCCCATTGATTGCTCAATTATGTTTACTTTTCTAGGTTTCTTTGGATTTTTGAGTTTGTATTATAAAGTAATCACTCGGCTCTGGTCTTTTTTTTTTTAATCAGAATTGTTTGAAAGTCATCTGTTCCATTGAAAATCAATTTTTTTCATCTATAAGATTACACTCTGTTTTGCAGGTTAAATTATCCTTGGATGTATGCTTGTCTTCTGACTTTTGGAATGCTGTATTCCAAGTTTTCTTCTTGATCAAAGAAGTTGCTAGGTCTTAATGCAACTCTGATTGTGATTTCTTGGTACATGAACTCTTTTTTAATGTTGGACCTAATGTTTGATTAGGAAGACTTGGATTTGACTATGACATTCTTGGGATTTTTCTTTATAGAATTTCTTTCAGGAATTGATGTGAATTTTTTCTATTTCCACGTTGCCCTCTGGTTCTAATAGAACTTATTGTTTCAGATTTTCTGAAATAATTTCCAAGGTTTTTTTTTTTTTGATAACTTTTTTAGGGGTCTAATTTTAAAATTATCTTTTCTTGACATGTTCTCCAGGTCAATAACTTCTTATTTTATTTTAAAAAATTTTCCCTGGTTACATTGATTCTTATCATCTCCCTTCCATTTTCCCTTCCCACTCCCAGAGCTGTCAAGCAATTTCATTAGATTATACATGTATATTATCACTTAAATCCTATTTCCATATTATTAATTTTAAAATAGAGGAATCTTTTAAAACCAAAACCTCAAATCATATACCCATATATACAAGTGATAAATCACAAGTATTTTCTTTTTTCTTTTCTGGATTTCTACTCCCAAAGTTCTTTCTCTAGATGTGGATAGCATTCTTTCTCATAAGTTCCTCAGAGGTGTCCTGGATCATTCATTGCTTTTGGTAGCAAAGTCATCTACTTTTTTTTTTTTTACAATATCAGATATCTTAAATTTTCTGATATTTTTCTTTTGTTCTAGTATTTCTTGTTATCTTATGAAATTTATTTTGACTTGATTTTTATTTTTCGGGGATTTAATTTCTTTGATAAGGTATGCCACTTTCTGTTCTAAGCTATTTATTCGTCTAGTTCTTTCTTTCTCAAATGATATTTCATCTTAAAATTTCTTGAACCATTTCTTAAGTATCAAGTACTATTTTAAGTGTCTGCTTATAATTGTTATGCAATTATCTCCTTAGAAGGTTTTTTTGGGTACCCTTGGATCTATAATAGTTCTTTATAGTGAGAGGAATGTAGTTTATCATATATCCTGTTTAGTTTTTAGTTCCTAAATTGGAGCTTTGTGCTATGGCATTCTGTTGTGTTGTGTTTGCTGGGTTATTTTATTTATTTATTTATTGGTTAGGGTATTCAGACCCATTTGGTCTTGATCTGGTTCATCTAAGATCCCATGATGATCTCTATGTCTATGTTTATACTTTTTTCATAATTCAAAGGCCCAGGCATGTCAATGAGGGAAGCTAGCTTCCAATTGCTTCTGTTATCTACTCAGTGGGTTTCTTAAAGCTGGGGTTCTTTTTGAGGAACTTTCTGATTTTGAGGTCTATGAATATAGAGACCTGCAGGCTATATGTATCTCTGTCCAGTCTCCAATACCTTGGGAGATTACTTACTTAGAGTGGCCATTCATTTTTCTGGTCGGCCTCCTTTTCTTTTGCCCATGGTTTTCTGGCTGATTTGCTAGTGAGGTTCTGGTATAGAAGTCACATACCATAACTGTTCATTGGATTGATTTATCAGTATCTTCCATCTGATGCTACTTTTAGATTGTTGCTGGAGTAGAGGTGTGAGAATCAGACTGTCTGCTTCTCTCTTCAAGCAGCCATCTTATTTGTGATGTTTCAGCATCAATTATTTCCAAAATGTTTGCCTGTTTATTGGCTAATTTGAACATCTGTACTTAAACCTTTTCTACTAAAATATTGAATGTTATCTCTTCAATAAAGCATATGTAGCACTTGGCAAGCCTTAAAGTGCTATAGAAATGTGAGCTATTACTATTATTAGTTTAATTTCAGTTCAGTACTTATTAAAATTTCTATTACTCGATTTATCTTCTTAATAAAGGTATGCCGTGTATAAAATTAATCTTTGTTCCTTCAAAAAAAAGTAATACATATCTAAAATGACTCAATCTTTTTGTAGTTTTGAAATGTCATTTTATGCCTTTATATGTGTATATGTATGTGCTTTGTCTAATTAGGCTAAAAACTTTTTCAGCCTTCTATTTTTTCTGATCTTAGTTATGTCTTTGGATCCCCCACACCCTGCTCAAATGCCTTGTATATAGCAAGCCCTTCATGGATGGTGAAAGAATGAATGGTATGCTTCGGCACTCATGGTAGACCTCTGTGAGCAGAGGTATCCCTCACTGGAATTGTTGGCTTATATTGGCAATATATTGGCGTTATTCATGTATGTGTATGAATTGTAATGGATATGAAAACAGCTATCGAGGATATAATAAGAAAAAGATAAAAATAAATGCTTTTCTTTGGGAATGGGAATTGACTACATTTCTTTCTATAGTTTTATACAGGTTTTTTTTTTTGGTGTGGAACTGGCAAAATCATAGATGGATAAGGTTTAGAAGCATGAGAAAATGCCATAAAGTATCATCTGTAGACATTTTGAAACAAATAGAGAAACAATGGTGGCAGGTATTGTAGTTGTTAAGGTCTCAGATGGTGTCTACACAAGCAACTCTCCCTTCTCTGAATTCATTTCAAAATAATTCCAATCTCAGGGGTCACTGCTTTGGCAGAAAGGTACTATTGCCTCATGCCCAAGAAATGATTTGACAGAACGGCTTATTTTCCAGGCAGTTATCAGTTAGGTTGATATAACCTCTATGTGCTATAACGTAAGAAAGGAATTGAATGATTTTCAGATACTTCTTTAGGCATCCCAGATCATGACATGACACATCGGAAACATCTAATAAAACTGTTGGGCACCAGCAGCTCTGTTTTCAAATCATGGTTCTGCCACACTGAACAGCCGACAATTATTGCTTCTAAAGAAGTTGAATCAAACAGACAGGTGGAGGCAGGTAGAGGAGGGCTGTCGAAATGGGGACTGGGAATCGACTTGGAATACATGTTGCTCCAAGCCGCAACAGAGTCCATGAAAAGTGCTCTGAAGTCACTGATCTTTGCCTTGTATCATCTTAAGGGTGTGTCTGGTGGTGATAGTAGAAAAACGCTACTTAGTTCTCCATTGTTGCCACAGGGATTTGTTCTATCATCCCACTGGATATACTGTGTAGCATTATAGTGCCACCTTATGCCTGATGTGTAGAACACTTCCAGATGGGGGAAAGGGCAGGATTTCCAATTTCTGGTTAGTTATGCAGACTCAAAGGCAATTAATTTTCCTGGCTGATGATTGGAGCAGACTGCATACAGAATTGTGAAGTAAGCAGTGCTTATTATCAAAGGCCTCCAAACTCCCTTTCTGTGAATGATTCCCCTCCCTTTTCAGCCCCCACTTACTTTGGCCCTTGTCCTTGTGTCTCTCCTCCCCTTCTCAGGACCTCACATGAAAGGGCTGTTTCATTTTTACCTTTTATCTTCAGGACTTAACTAAGGCAGTATAGTGTACTAATTAGAGAGAGGGTTAGCCTTAGAGTCAGGAGACCTTGTAGTACTCCATTAGACTTTGCCTTTCTTTGTATCACTGGTGCTTAGCACAGTGCTTGGGACATAGTAAGTTCTTCATAAATGTTTACTCACTTATGTGAGTAAAGATCCTGCCTCTGTCACATACTATTTTGGGGGTTCGAGCCACTTCACTGCCCCCAGGCAAATAGTCAAGGCTATAAGTAAAATTAGGAGTTTATTGATCTGCATCAGTGGGGAGAATTTCTACACCAGAAGTTTCCCATATCATTTAGGGGGAAAAAGTTCCAGTGGCTAGTACATATTAAGCACTTAATTAGTGTATGTTAATTGATTGGTCAAAGCCGACTCCCCCAAAAGGTCCCATACAATCTTTCATGCAATAGTGTAAATGATTCACAAGGTTTTAGTTTTATATGTGTTAATACCATGCCCCTAGACCCAAATTCCACTTGAATTTTAACAGGAGACAAAGCTTAATGCAAAGAAATAATTCTCTGGGGCAGCTGGATAGCTCAGTGGATTGAGAGCCAGGCTTAGAGATGGGAGGTCTTAGATTCAAATCTGGCCTCAGACACTTTCTAGCTGTGTGACCCTGGGCAAGTCACTTAACCCCCATTGCCTAGTTACCGCTCTTCTGCCTTGGAACCAGTACACAGTAATGACTCGAAAACGGAAGGTAAGGGTTAAAAAAAAAAAGAAAGAATTCTCTACTGTTGGAATCTCAGAAGATTTTTTGGGATGGGAGAAATATAATTTTGATCTGCCAGGTCACACCACATGCCTATTCTACCCATTCTACGGACAGACAAGTTCACCTTGACTGCCACTCCCAAGCACCCCAATAAAACTTCAAACTCGTTGACTTTCTACTGTTGTGTTGTGAGTGAAGGTTAATGAGTTTGTGGAGCACTTGGGGAGAGGAGGTCCCGGGGTCAATGGATTATAATAAGATCATAAAGTAATATAGTTATATGACAGCTGTATTATGCTAATAAAAGTTGCTGGCATTTCAAGAGATTGCTGATGTGTTATCTGAGGTTCTGCATGGATTTACAAAAATAAAATAGATTTTTATTTGACTATGCTAAATACCAGTGATTTAGTCATTGTCCTTAATATTTCAAAGCCTGATATTTCAAATGGTTTCATTGGTAATAGTTTGGGGCAGCTGCTTGGAGGAGGTTGATAAAGAGTTAGTGTAAGGACTTGTGGTTTAGTATTAACTTTTGATCAGCACAGTAAGAGGAAGTCAGGTAAGTCTTACTAAGAAAGTCAGTAGTCAGTAGATAAAAGTTAAGATGGCACATTTCACATAGCTCTTTGTAGCCTGAAGTCTGTGAGGTATATGGCAAGGTAGCCAGGATCAGAAGATCATACATTTAGGAGCCTGGAAGGAATAAGGCTCTGCAAGGAGCCTTAGAGACCATCTAGTCTGATCTGTTAATTTTACAGTTGAGGATACTAAGACCTAGAGAGGTTAAGTAGTAGGAAGTGGCAAGACCAGGATTTGAACACAGGTTCTCTGGGTCCCAAACCATCATACTTTCTAGGTCTATCTTATCCTGTATAGAGCCCTATATTTTTCTTATGACTGGTGGAAGACATCTTATGAAAAACATAGCTGGCAATGGCATAAATGATGATAGTTCAAGGGTAAATGATAGTTAATGACATAGTTGTCTTAAAATTAGAAATTTCCAGAATTCATGGGAGGTATTTGGAGCTGAATCTGAAACTTGTATTGATGATGTCTCCATCTGCACATCTTCTGAGAAATGGAGATTAGAAACAGAAGTAGAAGATTCTTGGCTTGTAGCTGGTCAAGAGTAGCATGTAGAATTCTTGGAAAAGAATGATGAATCTGAAGTCATAAGATCTGAGTTTAAGTCTCAGCTTTGCTACTTAATTAAGTGACCTTGAGCAAGTCACTTAAAATGAACCTTAGTTTCCTTATCTGTAAAATAAGGGGATATACTAAATAATCTCTGAAGTTCCTTTCAACTCTAGGTTTACTATGATCCTAAAAGTTTTTATGCACAGGAAAGAAGAAAGAACAACAGGAAAGGTGGAAAGCCATTAGTATGAGGGCTATAGATGTGCAAAGTAGATGAGTCAGTGGCAAAGGTAAAGCTACTCAACTCTTATTTAAGATTAATTCTCTGCAAAGGAGAATTATCTTTGGGCTCAAAAGGATAAAATTAAAAAGGACTAAAAATAAGTTGAAACCCAAGATAAAGAAGGGAATACTATGCGGTCACTTTGCTGTCCCTAATAAGTCTAGGTTTCCTGGGTCAGTTGAATTCTAAGCCTAGGATACTTTACATTGCACCACACTGGATAAATGACAATTCTTATGCTCAGAATAAAAAAAAAAACCAGCCTCACACATTTAAGATAGATGTGTGGTTAGATTAGAGTTCTTCTGAAAAAGGTACTAGAACTTTTGTGGACTAAAAACTCAACAGGAGTCAGCAGTCAGTCAATCAACAAACATATGTTAAGCACTTGTGCTTGTCCTCAAGGAACTTTTAATCTGATCAATTAAATAAGAATTTATTAAGTACCCACTATGTTTTAGGCAGTGTGTTAGCTTCTGGGGATAAAAAGAGAGAAAAAACTCCAGCTCTTGGATAGCTTATATTCTATTGGAGGGGATGGTCTGTTCATACATAAGTATATACAAAATAAACATTTAAGGTAGCTGCATTATTTATTTATTTTTTTTGATGTGAGTGAGAGCATTAGCAGCCAGGGGAGGGAGGATCAGAAAGGTAAAAGGTAGTGCTCGAGCAGACCTTCATCATCTTCCTTAGTTCAAATCTGGCCTCAGATACTTCCTACCAATGTGACCCTGTTTACCTCAGTTTCTTCACTTGTAAAATTTGCTAGAGAAAGAAATGATAAACCACTCCAGTATCTTTACAAAGAAAACACCAAATGGAATAATGAAGCATTGGACAGGAATGAAATGACTGAACCACAGTATGAAATACTAAGAGTCAGTCATAAGGAGGAGGTACATTCTGTCTCTGGGAGACAGTCAGCAAAGGTATGGTGCTGATAGGTGGAAGGGTTTATGTGTGCGAAATTGCAAAAAGTCTCTTTTGCCTGGGCTGTAGAATAGTTAAAAGGGAGTAATGTATAATAAGGCTAGATATATAGATATCAAATATCAAATATCAAAAAATGCCTTGTGGTGGCAGGGAGCCACTGGAGTTTACTGAGTAGGGGAGGTATAGAGTCAGATCTGTGCTTTAAGAAAATACCTTTGTCAGCTGTAGGGAGAATGAATTTGAGAGGGTTTGAAGCAAAGAGTCCAATTAGTAAGTTATTGTAGAGGTCTAGGTGAAAGGCAAGAAGGACCTAACGTGGCTTTGTAAATAGGGCTAAGGGTTGGGATGAGAGAGATGTGGAGGTAGAATTGACCAGATTTATCAATTGATGGGGAATGTAATATGATTACACTGAGTCAGCACACTTGGATGGCAGGAAGAATGTGACATTCTTCACAGAAGCAATTTAATTTAAGTTTAATTTCAAGACTGGGAAGGGAAGTTTAGTACACTCTTTTTGGACATATTGACTGAGATGCTGATGGGATATTCATTTCAAAATGTCTAATAGATAGTTGATGATGTTAGATGGGAATTTACAGAGAGAATGGGGTTTGGTATATAGATCTGAGAATCATCTTCATAGAGATGAGGATCAAACCCTTGGGAGATGAAAAAGTCATCAAGAGAGAGAGAAGAGGATCTTTCAGGTCAGAGCTTTAGAGTTGACCCTCAGTTAGGAGGTTTGATATTGAATAAAATCCAGAAAAGGAAATGGAGGACAGATTAAGCAGTTAAAAGGAAAACAATCAGAAAATCCCATTTAGGAAAGAGTATTCAGGAGAGAGAGGGGGGAGTCAACAGTGTCAAATGCTGAAGAGAGATCAAGAAGGATGAAGAATGAGAAAAAGTCATCTAATGTGTCATGGTGATGTGATCGCCAAGAAAACTATCTCAGCCCTAGACTGCAGTAAGGTATAGTATCCACAGCAATGGCACCCCTACCTTGTCTGCCTTGCTCAGACAGTATCTGGAGTGTTTTATTTTAGGAATGGAATAGGCATTTAGGAAAGTATTAAGAGAAAGCAACCAGGATGGTGTAAGACTGAGATCATGAGTGAAATTAGAAGGTAGGTGGAAGGGACTCGGAATTTATAACTCAGTGAAGAAAACCCAACTAAGATTAGTTCTTTAAGCTTTTGAAGAGCTATCACATGAAAAAAGAATTCAACTGATTTTGCTTATCTTCAGAAGGCAGTATTAGGAGCAACTGAGGTTCTGTGTAAAACAAAACAAGAATTTTTTTTTACACAATTGAGCTTTCCAAAAGTGGAATATACTATATCAGGAAATAGGGGATTCCTTCTCATTAGAGATGTTCAAACAATGCCTGGATGACCTTTTGTTAGGCATGTTAAAGTAGAAATGTTTCTTTTTTATATATGGGTTAGTTCCAATCCAATTTTTAATTTTTAACCTGAGGTTCAAAGATCTGCAGTAAATCCATGGATTTACTATGGGGGTCCAAGAAGTGAATAAGAAAAAATTTAACATTTTTATTTTCAGTGACCTCTGACATAAAATTTAGCATTCTTTCAATGATTAATGTAGGTGAAAAATCATTATTCTGAGGAGTCCATAAGTCTAACCAGACTGATCAAGTGGTCCATGACAAAAAACAATGGATAATAAGCACTGACCTAAAAGATCAAAGACCAAAGATGGTCTTTGAGGTCCCTTTCAAATCTGAGATTCTTTGACTTTGTCATTAATCAGGTACAAGAAAGGAATACCCAAGATTCTTGATATCTAGGTGGGATAGCAAGAGTTGTCTATCCTTTGAATCTTCTCTGGAGTTCCAATTAAAAAAATCTGTCTGAAATAGTTGAATGTGTTCTTCATTACAAAACTTCAGAATTTGTAGTAACATGACCAGTGATTGACTGAATTTTAATTTTGTACTTTTTTTAATACTAGCTGGCTATATGGTACTCCTTTCCCCAGGGAGAAAGAGGGGGAGCAGGGAAAGAAACAGAAAAATATAGAATGATTGATGGAATTCATGGTTGTAACATCAAAAGAATAAAATCAGCCCCATATTCTTACCTAGTTTATTCATACTTGATATATTCTAAGGAAAAGTTGAATATGATGAATACAAATTCTTTGAGAGTAGAGATTGTTTCTTAGTATCCCCAGCACCGGCATAGTGTCTGGCACATAATAGGTACTAAATAAATGCTTGTTGTTTGAATGATTAATGAATATAGAGAAATCATAGGAAGATTTATGTGAACTGAATGCAAAGTGAAATAAACAGAACCAGAAAAACACTATTCACAAGATCCACAACAATATAAAAGGGAAGAGGAATAACAAAATAATTAATACTAAATGGTGTGAAACTATGATGACCAAGCTTGGCTTTAAGGAAGAGATATGAAAAATGTATCTCCATTCCTGGGCAGAGGTGATAGACTATGGATATGGACTACTGCATATGGTGTCAGATTTTTTGGTGTTTGTTATCTATTTTCCCTCTTATTTTTTATTTTTAAAGGATAGTTCTCTGAGAGGGGATACACTAAGAAATGTAGGGTACTAGTAAAACATTTTTTAAAGAGTCTGGGGTCTGTTTAGCTTAAACATGAATATTTTAAAAAAGGGTTCAGCTTTCTCTATCCTCCTGAATGTAGAATGTCCCCATGACTCATTAATGAGGCTACTAGAAAGTAGCCCACAGCTCTGGGCAGGGTTATTTTCTAGGAAGTTTCCCTGCTTTGCTTTTTAGAGACTAGCTGAACCTTGGTGGCCTTGAAAAACTGATTATCGTATGTACATTAGCAACCCCATCCACCTCTTTTTGATTATTCTCCATAAATTTAATTTGAATTATTTAGGTTTAATTATATAGGTAGATTTAAATTCTTTGTAATTGTGATTCCTTGTTTCCACATCACCTTCACCTTTGAATATATCCCTTCTGCCTTCCTTACCTAGAGGGTCATTCCTTAAACAACAAAAAAAAAAATTTAAGAGAAAAAAAAATTCATGCAGCAATTAACCAATAAATCAACCAAATCTATAGTGTCTATTTGTAGCCTTTATATAAATTTCAGTAAATCATACAGTTAGATTTAAGGAATTTAAGAACTGTGCTAATGTTCTTAGAGATCCAGAAATAGAATAACTCATTTTTTAAAGTTGTTGTGATAGTCTGGAGGCTTCTTTTGTGGACTTAGCCACTCTGAAATCAGTCTGCTATCATTTTTCCTGTACCTTTTCTGGAAACCTATAGAAATGTCCATATCCATCTGCACAGTGAGGGCCTTGCTAGCCAATGCCCAACATTTCACTTCCAATAACATCAAAGAGAGGACCCCAGTCGGATGTGCCTGATTGAAAACATGTCCTCTCTCTATAAAAACCATTGTCCTCATCTTCGTAATCAGATTTTCCTAGTTGTCATTTCTTTGGTCCTCTTTTGGAGACATCCATGTGATATCCTGGTTGTATCCTTCCTTGTTGACCTGGTGTCTTAGGCTTTCCATTGTGTGAATGAAAATATGTTGCAATAAAGGTGTGAAATTTCCTGAAAGTCCCCAAACCACTGTTACATCATACTAGGATAGTCTTTAATAAATTAAATAATGTAAAGTAATATTGGGAGGGATTAATTTAAGAGAATAAATTGTTTTCAAGTAAATGAGAATTAACAAGAATAATCTGTAAATAGCATATCATTAAAGTGTATTCTCTCCCCCCCCCCCAATAGTGGAGGATTTATTTATTTATTTTTAATTTAAAAATTTTAAAGTTCATTTATTTATTTAATTAATTTAGAATATTTTTCCATGGTTACATAATTCATGTTATTTCCCTCTCCTCCTCCCACCCTCCTCTCATAGCCAATGAAAAAATCTCATTGGGTTTTACAGGTGTCATTGATCAAGATCTATTTCTAAATTATTAATATTTAAAAGTACATTCTTTAAGAACATCAGGAAATTCTTAAGCAACATCAGGGAAATTCTTGTTGTTTGTCCTTCATTTTTTTTAAGCCCTTACCTTCCATCTTGGAATCATTACTGTGTATTGGTTACAAGGCAGAAGAGTGGTAAGGGCTAGGCAATGGGGTTTAAGTGACTTGCCCAGGGTCATACAGCTATAAAGTATCTGAGGTCAAATTTAACCTAGAACTTTCTTTCTCTAGGTCTGATTCTCAATCCACTGAGTCATCCAGTTTCCCCTGTCCTCCATTTTTGAAGAGGACCAATGATGTTACAAGGGGATGTTTTGACTTGTGCATGTATTGGATATAAATGAGACAGAGTGATAAGATCATCAGTTTCACCTTCTCTTTTGGAATCATCTAAGTCCAGGGACAAGACAAAAATCAGGGTGACTGGTAGTGGCTTGAGATTCAGTGGATGACCTTGGCATCTTCAGTGTTTGACCATGCTCTAAGTGGTCCACAATGTCTGCTAGTCCATATCCCATTCAACATTTATAATTTTCTTTTTTCCTCCCTCATGTTTAGCCAGTCTGGTGGGTACAAGGAGGTATCTCAGAGTTGTTCTAATTTGCATTTCTCTAATTAACAGTGATTTGGAGCATTTTTCATATGATTAAAGATAGTTTTAATTTCTTCATCAGCCTATTCATATTCTTTGAGCATTTGTCAATGGGGTATGCTTTGTATTCTTATAAATTTGACTAAGTTTGCTACATATTTGAGAAAGGAATGCCTTTCTCAAAAAGACTTGCTATTAAGAATTTTTTCTCCAGTTGTTTGTCTTTTAATCATGGTTGCTTTGATTTTGTTTGTACAGAAACTTTTAAATTAAATGTAGTCAAAGTTATCTATTTTACATATCTAATTTAAGATTTACAGTAGATAGATGGACATACGAATCTGGAGGTCAGCAAAGAGGTTTGGTCAGAGAAGTAGATCTGATAATTATTAACATAAAGATAATAATTGAATTCCTGAGAGCTGATGAGATTCCCCAACCAAAGAAGCCCTTTTCTTGCATAGGCTGTCCCAAAAGTTAACTCAGTTCCTTCATTTTTCTTACATGGCCCCAACTTTATGTGACGTATTGCGCTAGGAACCAGGAGTAAGGGTGGGGGATATTTAGAGATTATACCGAGTGTTCATCTTTTAAGGAATTTAAAGTTTTGCTGTTTTAAGTAGGTAAAATTTCAAAGTCTGCTAAGACTTTTGGGACAGTCCATGAGAGAAGTGGGATTCTCTCCAGGTATGCATTTGCTGGGCTTTCCTTCAAGGATTGCCATTTTGGCATTATTCTGAACATAATTTGCTAGTTGAACATGATGGCTGAGGTTTGCCAAAGCCCATACTGTGAAAGCAATAACAGACAAACCCAATGAACTTATTGGTGATAGTGGAGGATGATAAGATGATAAGAAGGCCATAAAAGCAGTTGAATTGGAAGAGGAAGAGGCTTGGCAGCCAGTTTATGTAGTTTGAGCTGTTCTGTGAAAGGTGAAAGCAATTCCCAGTTGAACCGATTGAACCTGGAGCAATTCTTGTGACTAGGAGAGAAGGAAGTATTGTTTCACATCTTTCTTCTCCTCCCTCTGCTGTTCTTTCTTTCTTTCTTTCTTTCTTTCTTTCTTTCTTTCTTTCTTTCTTTCTTTCTTTCTTTCTTTCTTTCTTTCTTTCTTTCTTTCTTTCTTTCTTTCTTTCTTTCTTTCTTTCTTTCTTTCTTTCTTTCTTTCTTTCTTTCTTTCTTTCTTTCTTTCTTTCTTTCTTTCTCTCTCTCTCTCTCTCTCTCTCTCTCTCTCTCTCTCTCTCTCTCTCTTCTTTCTTTCTTTCTTTCTTTCTTTCTTTCTTTCTTTCTTTCTTTCTTTCTTTCTTTCTTTCTTTCTTTCTTTCTTTCTTTCTTTCTTTCTTTCTTTCTTTCTTTCTTTCTTTCGTCAATCTATTTAAAAAATCATCCTCAGAAAGGGGTGGTATGGACTAATGAGTCAGCTAAGTGGGACGGTATTTAGAATTCTATTTAAGAGTCAAGAAAACCTACAGTCAAATTCACTCTCAGATACTTTCTAGCTCTATGACTGGACAAATCATTTAATGCTCTGTTAGCCATGGTTTCCTCATCTGTAATGTCAACATGGAGATCTAGAGATCCCCAGTTTATTTAGTTTGAGGGTAGAAACCCCAGGTTTTGACCTTGTCACTGGGAGAGGTTTCCCCCTGAGGGAAGGTCCCTCTTCACCAGACAATAGACATCCACTTCAGCTTTGGTGCAGTACGTAGCATGTCAGTCTCCCAAGCTGAAGGTCCTGAGTTCAATCCTCAGAAGGAGGGTGTGATATACTGGGAAAGGCTTCTGGAGACAAAAGAGCTACTTGATTTTGGATGGGGTCTACCTTCCCACATGAAGTGGATGTCTATTGTCTGGTAAAGTGGGACCTTCCCTCAGGAGGAAACCTCTCCCAGTGACAAGGTCAAAACCTGGGGTTTCTACCCTCAAACTAAATAAACTGGGGATCTCTAGACTTCCACATTGACAGTAATATGGGAATAGTAATCATGTCTACCTCCCAGAGTTATTATGAGGCTTGAATGATATATTAGTAAAGGTCTATATAAATGGTAGCTATTGTCATCATTAATGCATAGTGATCATGCCTTGAAACCATGAAGAACTGGATTAAAGTCCTGTTTCTGAAACATATTGACTATGTGACCCTGGGTAAGTCACTTAACTTTTCAGAGCTCTAGGCAACTCTTAAGTTGCAGAGAAAGTTCTGACCTGCATTGATAGAGGGACTTTCCTCATCCGAGAGTCCTCTTTACCAATGAAATCACAGGTGAAGTCCTTGTCCCTTTGTGGAAATGGATAGTTCTGCCTATTTGGAGAGGGTGGTTTGACTAAGCCTTTTAAATATTAACTGAAAAATAAAAGGTCCTGGGAAAATTCTGTAGGTAAATAGGGTCTTGGTTTCTTAAGATAATTTTTTTTCTGCCTCTTCTTCCTCTTTGAGACATGTCAGTGGATAAGAATTGGGAATCAGCAATGTGATCTTCTCTTCTGTCCTTCATGGGGGTAAAATCCAAGATATGGTTGTTTAGTGTTTAGATAGGAGACTATCTATATTTATGCAGACTTGTTCAAAAGGGCCAGCTAAGAGCAGGGGTAGAGGAAAATTTTCACATCTATGTTTACTGAATGGCAAAAGGAAAACATTCAAACTTCTGGTCAAGATGGCGGCTTAGAGAAAGCTAAAGTTCAGATCTCTGGAAACCCTTCTGTACCGAACTCAAACTATATGCTTCTAAGGCACTGAAATTCAAAACAAACAACAGCATAGACCCCGGGAATCCTCCTCCTGGACCTGGACCTGGATCAAAAGGTACAGCCCCCCCAAAAGCTAGAACACAAGATCACTCGGACCTAAGGGGTAGGCAGAAGGAAGGTCCCAGGACCCATCCCCCCAACCCAGAGTGCTGAGTCCGAGGCAGCAGAGGGAACCTCAGAGCCTCAGGGCCAGCTATCCTGAAGGCCACTTCCTGAAAACCTGACCCAGTCGAGGGGGCACCCAGACAGCAGGGAAACAGAGAGAGATGGGGGATCCTGTAACCCCCTGACCAGATCCTTCCATCTGAGTCTCACCCAAGGTCCCTGCCTCAGGGCATACTCAGTCTGAGGTGAATCCTATCACCAGCCCTCAGAGCTCCAGGAAGCCACGGCCCCCTCCCCCCTCAGAGAGCAGGATCCTCTGAAACAACAGTAACCCTCAGGGCTGGCAAAAGGGCCTCGGGAGTCCGCTATTCTGAAGGCCACATCCTGAAAACAACCTGACTCAGTCGCGGGGGCACCCAGACAGCAGGGAAACAGAAAGAGATGGGGGAGCCTGCAGCCCCCTGGCTGGATCCTTCTATTGGAGTCTCAAGGTCCCTGCCTCAAAGCATACTCAGTTCAACCCAGAGAAAGTTAATCTTATCAGGAGCCCTCTGAGCTCCAGGAAGCCGCGGCCCCTTCCCCCTCAGAGTGCTGGCTCTCCTGGCCAGCTAAGGCACAGAAACAAACACCTCAAGGAAAGGGCCGAGCCAGGCTCAGAGCGTGGAAGTAAGGCAACAGAGAAGCATCGGGAAGGAACTGAGGAGGGTAGTAACACGGAAACACCAACAATTCCTGGCTTCCCCAGGAAGACAGAACAACAACTGCATAGAACGGACAATCTGCCTAGGGCTAAAACCTCTGAACACCAGACAGAGATAAGAAAAGCTAGTCCTCCCCACTCAGATAGAGATGGCAAACTCCACAGAAGCACAAAAGCCCCCAAACTCCAAGAAAAACAAGAAGAAGGGGGTGACTTTGGACACATTTTATGGAGCAAAAATACAAAATACAGAGGAAATAGAAGAGGAAACACAAACAAATGCTCCGAAACCTTCCAAAGGAAATGGAAACTCTCCACAAACCCATGAAGAATTTGAATCAGAAAGGATAAAAAAGATGGAAGCCTTCTGGGAGGAAAAGTGGGAAATAATGCAAAAGAAATTCATGCATCTACAAAACCAGTTTGACCAAACTGAAAAGGAAAACCAGGCTGGTCAGAATTAGGTAACTTGAAGACAATGAGCAGGTAAAAGAGCAAGAATCAATAAAGCAAAGCCAAAAGATCAAGAAATTAGAAGAGAACATAAAATATCTCACTGACAAGATGACAGACTTGGAAAATAGAGGAAGAAGAGATAATTTAAGAATAATTGGACTTCCAGAAAAGCCAGAAATAAACAGCAAACACGACATCGTAATACAAGATATAATCAAAGAAAATTGCTCAGAGATTCTAGAACAAGGGGGCAATACAGCCACTGACAGAGCTCACAGAGCACCCTCTACACTAAATCCCCAAAAGACAACTCCCAGGAATGTAATTGCCAAATTCCAAAGCTTTCAAACAAAAGAAAAAATCCTACAAGAAGCCAGAAAAAGACAATTTAGATATAAAGGAATGCTAATCAGGGTCACACAAGACCTTGCAAGTTCCACTCTGAATGATCGTAAGGCATGGAACATGATTTTCAGAAAGGCAAGAGATCTGGGTCTTCAACCAAGAATCAGCTATCCAGCAAAACTGACTATATACTTCCAAGGGAAAGTATGGGCATTCAACAAAATAGAAGATTTTCATGTTTTTGCAAAGAAAAGACTAGAGCTCTGTGGAAAGTTCGATATCGAAAAACAAAGAGCATGGAATACCTGAAAAGGTAAATATGAAGGAAAGGGAAAAGGAGAAAAATGTTATCTTTTTCTTTTACCCAAACTCTCTTCTATAAGGACTACATTTATATCAATTTATGTATACTAACATGTGGGGAAAATGTAATGTGTAAATAGGGGAAAAAAAAAGACCAAATAGAATAATCTTTCTCACACAAAGATTCACATGGGAAGGGGAGGGGAAGAAAACTCCTATAAGAAGGAGAGGAAGAGAGGGTTTTTTACTTAAACCTTACTCTCAGGGAAATCAACTCTGAGAGGGAAGAACATCCAGATCCATTGGGATCGTGAATTCTATCTTACCCAACAAGGGAAGGGAGAAGGGAAAACCAAGAGGGATAGGGGGGAGGGAACACAAAAAAGGGAGGGAAGAAGAGGGGGGAGGGGGAGGGAACAAAAAGGGAGGGACTAGGAAGGGAAACATATCAAGGGAGGGGATAAGGGGGACTGATTTAAAGTAAATCACTGGACTAAAAGGTAGAGCTGAAGAAGAAAGGTTAGAATTAGGGAAGGATATCAAAATGCCAGGGATTCCACCAGTGACAGTCATAACATTGAACGTGAATGGGATGAACTCACCCATAAAACATAGACGAATAGAAGAATGGATTAGAATCCAAAACCCTACCATATGTTGTCTCCAAGAAACACACATGAGGTGGGTAGACACCCACAAGGTCAGAATTAAAGGATGGAGTAAGACCTTCTGGGCCTCAACTGACAGAAAGAAGGCAGGAGTGGCAATCATGATATCTGATAAAGCCAAAGCAAAAATAGACCTGATCAAAAGGGATAGGGAAGGTAATTATATTTTGTTAAAAGGGACTTTAGATAATGAGGAAATATCACTAATCAACATATATGCACCAAATAATATAGCACCCAAATTTCTAATGGAGAAACTAGGAGAATTGAAGGAAGAAATAGACAGTAAAACCATATTAGTGGGAGACTTGAACCAACCATTATCAAATTTAGATAAATCAAATCAAAAAATAAATAAGAAAGAGGTAAAAGAAGTGAATGAAATCTTAGAAAAATTAGAATTAATAGACATATGGAGAAAAATAAATAGGGATAAAAAGGAATACACCTTCTTCTCAGCACCACATGGCACATTCACAAAGATTGACCACACATTAGGTCACAGAAACATGGCACACAAATGCAGAAAAGCAGAAATAATAAATGCAGCCTTTTCAGACCACAAGGCAATAAAAATAATGATCAGTAATGGTACATGGAAAACCAAATCAAAAACTAATTGGAAACTAAAGAATATGATACTCCAAAATCGTTTTGTTAGAGAAGAAATCATAGAAACAATTAATAATTTCATCAAGGAAAATGACAATGGCGAGACATCCTTTCAAACCTTTTGGGATGCAGCCAACGTGGTAATCAGAGGTAAATTCATATCCCTGAGTGCATATATTAACAAACTAGGGAGAGCAGAGATCAATCAATT
This sequence comes from Monodelphis domestica, assembly GCF_027887165.1. NCBI lineage: Eukaryota > Metazoa > Chordata > Mammalia > Didelphimorphia > Didelphidae > Monodelphis > Monodelphis domestica. The sequence goes on along the minus strand of NC_077228.1, from coordinate 128,989,479 downwards.
GGAAATGCAAATAAAAAAACTTGAAAGCGGTCAAATTAAAAAACCCCAGCAGAAAACCAAACTAGATATCCTAAAAATTAAGGGAGAAATTAATAAAATCGAAAGTGATAGAACTATTGATTTAATAAATAAGACAAGAAGCTGGTACTTTGAAAAAACAAACAAAATAGACAAAGTACTGGTCAATCTAATTAAAAAAAGGGAATGGGTGTTGTATTTTATCAAAGGCTTTTTCTGCATCTATTGAGATAATCATGTGGTTCTTGTTGGTTTGCTTGTTGATGTGGTCAATTATGTGGATAGTTTTCCTAATGTTGAACCAGCCCTGCATCCCTGGTATAAATCCTACTTGATCATGGTGGATGACCCTTCTAATCACTTGCTGGAGTCTTTTTGCTAGTATCCTATTTAAGATTTTTGCATCTATATTCATTAGGGAGATTGGTCTATAATTTTCTTTCTCTGTTTTTGGCCTGCCTGGTTTTGGAATCAGTACCATGCTTGTGTCATAAAAGGAGTTTGGTAGGACTCCCTCTTTGCTTATTATGTCAAATAGTTTGTATAGTATTGGGATTAACTGTTCTCTGAATGTTTGATAGAATTCGCTGGTGAATCCATCAGGCCCTGGGGATTTTTTCTTAGGAAGTTCTGTGATGGCCTGTTGGATTTCATTTTCTGATATGGGATTATTTAAGAATTCTATTTCTTCTTCTGTTAGTCTAGGCAATTTATATTTTTGTAAATATTCATCCATATCACCTAGGTTGGTATATTTGTTGCCATATAGTTGGGCAAAGTAGTTTTTAATGATTGCCTTAATTTCCTCTTCATTGGAGGTGAGATCCCCCTTTTCATCCTTGATGCTATTAATTTGCCTTTCTTCTTTCCTTTTTTAAATTAAATTAACCAGTACTTTGTCTATTTTGTCTGTTTTTTCAAAGTACCAGCTTCTAGTCTTGTTTATTAGCTCAATAGTTCTGTCACTTTCTATTTTATTAATTTCTCCCTTAATTTTTAGGATCTCTAGTATGGTTTTCTTCTGGGGGTTTTTAATTTGTTCATTCTCAAGTTTTTTGATTTGCATTTCCAATTCCTTGGTCTCTGTCCTCCCTAATTTGTTAATATATGCACTCAGGGATATGAATTTTCCTCTAAGTACTGCCTTGGCTGCATCCCATAAGGTTTGAAAGGATGTTTCGCCGTTGTCATTTTCTTCAACGAAATTGTTAATTGTTTCTATGATTTCTTCTCTAACTATCCGATTTTGGAGTATCATGTTATTTAATTTCCAATTAATTTTTGATTTGGGTCTCCATGTACCCTTGCCGATCAATATTTTAATTGCCTTGTGATCTGAAAAGGCTGCAGTTAATATTTCTGCTTTTCTGCATTTGAGTGCCATGTTTCTATGACCTAGTGTATGATCTATTTTTGTGAATGTGCCATGTGGTGCTGAAAAGAAGGTGTATTCTTTTTTGTCCCTATTTATTTTTCTCCATATGTCTATTAATTCTAATTTTTCTAAGATTTCATTCACCTCTTTTACCTCTTTCTTATTTATTTTTTGATTTGATTTATCTAAATTTGATAGTGGTTGGTTCAAGTCATTGCTGGTGGAGTTGTGAATTGATCCAACCATTCTGAAGGGCAATTTGGAACTATGTCCAAAGGGCGATAAAAGACTGTCTGCCCTTTGATCCAGCCATAGCACTGCTGGGCTTGTACCCCAAAGAGATAATGGACAAAAAGACTTGTACAAAAATATTCATAGCTGCGCTCTTTGTGGTGGCCAAAAATTGGAAAATGAGGGGATGCCCTTCAATTGGGGAATGGCTGAACAAATTGTGGTATATGTTGGTGATGGAATACTATTGTGCTCAAAGGAATAATAAAGTGGAGGAATTCCATGGAGACTGGAACAACCTCCAGGAAGTGATGCAGAGCGAAAGGAGCAGAACCAGGAAAACATTATACACAGAGACTGATACGTTGTGGTACAATCGAAGGTGATGGACTTCTCCATTAGTATCAATGCAATTTCCCTGAACAATCTGCAGGGATCTAAAAAAAAATACTACCCACAAGCAGAGGATAAACTGTGGGAGTAAAAACACCGCTGAAAAGCAACTGCTTGACTACAGGGTTGGAGGAGATAAGACTGAGGAGAGACTCTAAATGAACACTATAATGCAAACTCCAACAACAGGGAAATGGGTTCGAGTCAAGAACACATGTGATAACCAGTGGAATCATGCGTCGTCTATGGGAGAGGGAAAGGCGGGGGGGGGGGGGGGAGGGGAGGGGAGGAAAAGAAAACGATCTTTGTTTCCAGTGAATAATGTATGAAAACGACCAAATAAAATAATATTTAAAAAACAAAAAACAAAAAAACAAAAAAAAACCAAAAAAAAAGGGAAGAAGAAAAGCAAATTAACAGCATCAAAGATGAAAAGGGGGACATCACCTCCAATGAAGAGGAAATTAAGGCAATCATTAGAAATTACTTTGCCCAATTATATGGCAATAAATACACCAATTTAGGAGATATGGATGAATATATACAAAAATACAAACTGCCTAGACTAACAGAAGAAGAAATAGAATTCTTAAATAATCCCATATCAGAAAATGAAATCCAACAGCCCATCAAAGAACTTCCTAAGAAAAAATCCCCAGGGCCCGATGGATTCACCAGTGAATTCTATCAAACATTCAGAGAACAGTTAATCCCAATACTATACAAACTATTTGACATAATAAGCAAAGAGGGAGTTCTACCAAACTCCTTTTATGACACAAACATGGTACTGATTCCAAAACCAGGCAGGTCAAAAACTAGGCTTTTTCTTTTGTCGTGGTCTTCTGGTAGTCCAATTATTCCTAAATTGTCTCTTCTTGAATGATTTTCTAAATCATCTGTTTTGTGAATGAGATGCTTCACATTTTCCTCAATTTTTTCATTCTTTTTGTTTTGTTTTATTGTGTCCTGCTGCCTTGTGAGGTCACTTGATTCTAGTTGTTTTACTCTGGTTCTTAAAGATTGGATTTCATCTTTGGCTTTTTGGTCGTCTTTTTCCTTCTGGTCTGAGTTTCTTTTAAGATCGTCTTTCATCCTCTTTATCTCATCTTTCATCTCCTTTGCCTCATCTTTCATCTCCTTTGCCTCATTTTCCAGCTGGATGATTTTGGCTTTCAGGACACTATTTTCTTGTTTTAGTTCAAGTGCCTCTGTTTCCAGATGACTTATCTTAATTTTTAAGTTCTTTTCCCAATTGTCTTCAGCCTCTCTTAGTTGTGTTTTGAGTTCTTCCACAGCCTGTATCCAATTCGCTGGGATTTCTGGTTTATTGTTTGCTGATCTCTCCCCCTCTGTTCCATTTGGTGAGTAGTAGCTGTCTATTGTAGTTTCTTTCTTCTGTTTCTGTTGTTTGTTCAAATTCACCCCTTCTTTCCTCCCCGTATTTGTCTGTGCTCTTGTTCCTCTCATTTTTTTGTTTTTTGGGGACTTCTATCAGTTTCCCCTCTTGGAGCTTTAACAGAGGATCTCTTGGTGTAATCTCTGAGGGAGGGTTGTTGGGGGTTTGAGCTTTCCTGTCCTCTGGAGGCTTTTGATTGGCTTAAAGTCCAACAGTCAATGAGGTTGGATGGGGAGCCTGGGCTTCCCTGTGTTCTGGAGACTTTTGATGGGATTGAGTTCAGCTTAGTTGGGCTGGGTTTACTCTGAGTTTTAAACTTCCTGGACGGCTGGATCAGATATGGAGGATCTCTAAAGCTCTGGCCAGGCTGCCAGGTCTATGCTCCTTCTAGGCTGCCATCTTGACTTCGCCTCTAGGTTTCTGTTTTTTTCAGAAGACCCAGCTCTCTAAGGGGGGAGGGGTTGTGGCTTGCCTGGACTCTGATGGCTCCTGATGGGATTAGGTTCAGGTGGTGTGGGCCAAATGATCCCGGAGCCAAAAAAAGGAAGAAACAAAAAGCAACAACCTCCTCTTCCACAGTCTGTGTTGAATGCCCGCAAACTGGCCCGGGTTACTTTCAAGGTATACTCTTTGGAGCAACCCCTTTGCCAGCTCTGAGTTTTCTGTCCTTTCAGTAGCTCTGAGGGCTCCTGATGGGATTGGGTTCAGCTGGTGCCCTAAAGCTTGGACCTCCCTTAAGACTCAGATGGAAGGACCCAGCCAGGGGGCTACAGGCTTCCCCCTTCTCTCTGTTTCCCTGCCATCTGTGTTGGGCGCCCCGGAGACTGGCTCAGGTTGCTTTCAAGGTGAGTCCTCAGAGCCCTGAGGTTCCTGCTGCTGCCATGGGCTCAGTACTCTGGGTTGGGGGGGATGGGTCCTAGGACCTTCTTTCTGTCTACCCCTTAGATCCGAGTGATCTAGGGTTCTGGCTTTTGGGGTATGGTACCTTTTGATTCAGGTCCAGGAGGAGGTTTCCCCAGGTCTATCCTGTTGTTCAGCTTGAATTTCAGTGGCCTAGGAGCACTCTGTTTGCGATCGGTAAGGAAGGGTTTCCGAGGTCTGAACTTTCGCTGCTTCTACACCACCATCTTGACTGGAAGTCCTCCACTCGGTGATTTATATTTTTGTAAATTTTCACCCATTTCACCTAGATCATCATATTTGTTACAATATAATTGGGGAAAATTGCTTTTAATAATTGCCTTAATTTCTTCTTTGTTAGAAGTGAGATCCCCTTTTAATTTTTGATACTGCTAATTCGATTCTCTTCTTTTTTTAAAATTAGACTAATCAGCAATTTATCTGTTTTGCTTTTTTTATTTTCAAAGTACCAGCTCCTAGATCTTATTTATTTTTCAATAGTTTTTTTGCTTTCAATTTTGTTAATTTCTCCTTTGATTTTTAGGATTTCCAATTTAGTTTTTATCTGGGGATTTAAAAAATTTGTTCTCTTTCTAGATTTTTTAAAAAGTTGCATGCCCAATTCATTGATCTCCTCCTTCTCTATTTTGTTTACATAAACACTCAGGGATATACATTTCCCCCCTAAGTACTGTTTTGGCTGTATCCCATAGATCTTGATGTGTTGACTCATCATTGTTATTCTCTTCAATGAAATCAGTAATTGTCTTTTGATTTGTTCTTTGATCCACCAGTTTTGAAGAATTAGATTATTTAGTTTCAAATCAATTTAAAATTTGCCTCTCCATGAACCTCTGCTAATTATGATTTTTTTGCATTATGATCTGAAAAAATTGCATTTATTATTTCTGCCTTTCTACATTTGTTTGTGATGTTTTTTGCCCTAGTACATGGTTGATCTTTGTATATGTACTATGTGCTGCAGAAAAGAAGATATGTTTCTTTTTATCCTTATTCAATTTTCTCTAGGTATCTATTAACTCTAATTTCCCCAACATTTCATTTATTTCCCTTACTCCTTTCTTATTTATTTTTTGGTTCTATTTATCTAGTTCTGGTACAGGAAGACTGAGGTCTCCCACTAGTATGGTTTTACTACTTATTTCCTCCTTTAAAAATCTGGATGCTATACCATTTGGTGCATATATATTGAGTACTGATATTTCTTCATTATTTAAGCTGCCTTTTATCAAGATATAATTACCTTCCTTATCTCTTTTAACCAAATCTATTTTTACTTTGGCTTCGTCTAAGACCATGATTACTACTCCTGCTTTCTTTATCTCATTTGTAGTACAACAGATTCTGTTCCAACCTCTTACCTTTAACCTGCCTCAAGTGTGTTTCTTGTAAACATGTGGTAGGATTCTGGTTTTTAATCCATTCTACTGCCTATGGTTTTTTAAAGAGATAAGAGGTTATAAAATGAGCAGATGTAGAGACTTTTTTTCTTTAAAACTTTCTATCTCATGGGAAGAATGTATGTAATTTAGGGTTCATTCTAATATGCAAACTTTAGCCTTTTGTAAAGTATACCAAATAATACAATGTGTTTGTTCCTTCCTTGATGTGGGCATTCTCTTCAATTTTGCATATGTCAGCCAATCAGGTGTTCTTATTCTATTTAACTCTTGTTCATGTAGACTCAAAAGTTTGCCACAGGAGATTTTTGGGGTTCTTCTTTGAATTTCTTGAGATCTCTTATTAGTGAAACATAGGTCATCCATTAGTCATGTCTTACTCTCTTTGATAGTTTGTATTTCTGATCAAACATTCCTTTAATGATAGGCCTTAAAATCACTCCTTCTGTGTTACAGTCTACTTGTGCCCACAATGCACTTCTCTGTGACAACAGAATCTACGCCAGACCTTTTTCTATTTATCTTTGGTCCTTTAGATTTTGCTAGAAAGGGATTTAAAAATGTAGCATACTAGGTATATTATCATCTTGAAAGTATTATTAGTGTATTGATATTGTATCTATGTGTGCATATATCAGACTCATGGTCATGTCACTTTTTGACTATTGTATTCCAAATCTTCAGTCCAAAGGACAAAAGAATTCCTGAGCAGGACATTATTTGCCACAGGGTCCTAGCTACCACCTTGTTAGACCACATCCCATAACAAGTCACATGTTCAATTAACCTCCTCCTCTTTGATTACATGATTGTCAATTGAACCAATGTTAAAACCTATGCCATGTTACATGTTCATTAGCTACCTCCTACTCCACATTCTTTTTTTTTTTGAACCCTTACCTTCTATCTTGGAGTCAATACTGTGTATTGGCTCCAAGGCAGAAGAGTGCGTAAGGGCTAGGCAATGGGGGTTAAGTGACTTGCCCAGGGTCACACAGCTGGAAAGTGTCTGAGGTCAGATTTGAATCTAGGACCTCCCGTCTCTAGGCCTGGCTCTCAATCCACTGAGCCACCCAGTTGCCCCCTACTCCACATTCTTAAACTCTCCAATAAAAGTTCGGGGACATGTACAAATCGCTCTTTCAGAAGCATCACCAGAGCATGCTGGATCCCTTGTGTTTTAACTTTTTGTCTCTGAATCTTTGTTCTTTTCTCTCTCTCTCTCTCTCTCTCTCTCTCTCTCTCTCTCTCTCTCTCTCTCTCTCTCTCTCTCTCTCTCTCTCACCTCTTCATCCATTTTCCTTCAATCTCCATTCTCCTTCTCAGGAGTCCACCCACGAAGAAATTAAGAAGGAATTGCAGACAGTTCCAACAACAGTAACAAACCCCCCCCCCCCCCAACAAAACCTTACCTTCTGTCTTAGAATTGATACTGTGCATTGGTTCTAAGATAGAAGAACAGTAAGGGCTAGGCAATAGGGGTTAAGTGACTTGCCCAGAGTCACACAGCTAGAAATGTCTGAGGCCAGCTTTGAACCCAGGATCTCCTGTCTCTGTATCTGACTTTCAATCCACTGAGTCACCTAGCTGTTCCTTAGAAAGATTTTAAATGAAAGAGATAGGAGAAAGCAGCTATTCTTGGAGTCTAAAATCCATAGTGTAAGAAATACTTTAATGGTATCCAGTCCTACTGGACTAATAGTTTTTAGAACATAGACCTTTGGAAAGAGAAGGAAGGAAACAAACATTTTTATAGCACCTACTATGTGCCAGGGGCTATAGAACAAACATCATTTATTCTACAAATTTCCTTGGTTTTGGGGGCAGGTCAAGGACAGACTAATAGAGATGTTTCTTCTCTTGCTTTCTTTTCTTCTTCTCCTTTTGCCTCCTCCCATTTCCATCTCAGTGCTTCATCAGTTCAAGGCTGAACTGAACTCCTATCTAGCCTTAGGAAGGAGGCATCACCTCTTTGCTTAACTCGAATAAAAGAAAGCATAGCCTAGCAAATACTATTTGAAGTGCAAGTGAAATGCTGAGCCCTGGACTTCTAGAGCCAGTGTGGCATAGTGTTAGAAATGGAGTCAGGAAAATTTAGGTTCAAACCTAGTTCTCTGATAATTTTCATGGGCAAAACACTCTTCTTCAGAAATTATAACCTGTGGTGCTTACTTCACAGGGGCTATTGTGTAACTCGAATAATGCAATATATGTAATTTTGCTTTGCAAATTTAAAGATCTGGTCACTTGCTGGTGGGCTAATTTATGGCTGGAGGGTGGAGGAGGGGGATCATAAAAATGACCTACTGTGGCTTCCATCACTATTCTAATGCACTTTTAAGATCTTTGATGGAATAGTTGTGGGAGACTTGAACTTTCTGCTTCCTAATTTGTTTTACTTGATTGTGAGCTGGTGGAGGCAGCTGAGATGATGCTGGCCTGGTGTCACTAGAATCCTTGCTTGGACAAATCTTGTGGTGAGTGATTAAGGACTGACTGATCTTTCTCTTAAGGGCTTAGACCTGGGTTGGCTAGGGCTGCCCTGGGCTGGCCTATTCTTTTCTCATTATTCCCCTTTTTCTTTCTCTCCTTTTCTTTAATTCCTCATTGTATTAATTAAAATCTCTATAAAACCCAGTTGACTTGGGTATATTTCATAATTGGGAATATTTCCCTGGCAACCACCTTATATTGATTTTAAAAACAAGACACTGTAGTGAAAACATATTTTCTGCGGTCACAATTTACATCCACTCTTATATGTACTACAATTTATATCTTCCACTATTTTAATCACTACAGTTTATGACCACAACTAATTAAAATCTCACAATTGTTCATATATATTGCAAGAGTTTTTTTTTTAATTTTCTTTTTCCTAATTGGGGAAACAGAAAATAACAATAATTGCTTATTAATTGAAAATAAGAAGTTCAAAATGTTAATAAATTAAACTAAATAAAAATAAGATAAAAATAAATGCTTGTTAACTGAAAAAAATAAAATTTAAAGTTGCCTTTAAAGCACTCTACAAAAGTCACTTGTTATTGCCAGTCTTCTGACCAACTATATAATGTTTATGTGGTTTATTAGCCTCAGACTACTAAGAAATATCGTCAGTCATTACGCTCTGGTCTGACTACACCCTCTAATTCCTCCTTGTTTGTCCCATAATTATTCCAGTGACTCCATGCCTTGTGTGAAAATTTGTGAAAACCTATTTGTATTGATAGGGTCTGGTAGACTTCAATTAGTGGTTATAGGAAAATCATTAAAGTTCTTACCTATAGGGATCATGAAGGCTCCATTCAATAGATGATAATCCAAATGCAAAGGACTTATTTCTCAGAAGAATCAATCCACAACTGACCTATCAGAGCTATGTTGATAGTTAGGAATGCCTAGAAAGATATAATTAGTATTTTTTTAGGCGAAAAGAAGACACTCTTTGTTGCTAGTCTCTGTTTAGTGCAATAATCTTTTCTCCAACTTTTCTTCCATCCAGAATTATGTATTGAGAAAGAACATAAGACTGAGATTAAGACAGATTCTAGTTCTACCTAATTATAGTTTTAAGACTAATTAATTGTATATTCATGGGGAAGTCATTTAACCAAGGCTGTAAGCACAAGAATACTGCTCCCCATTTGGAGATACTCATCTGGAACCTTGTCTTTTTACCCCAAGTTTCTTACATTTGCAGTTATTGCTCAACTATTTTGAGACTCCATTAATACAAGATTCTTGTGTTATCCTGTCCTTAATCTGACTGAGGTTTCAGTTTCTTCATTTGTAAAAAAAGGGTGATGTCTTAGTTCTAAAAAGTAATATCTAATATCTTAGTTCTAACAAAACAAAACAAAAACAGGGACCCAAATGGAGGTTACACCCACAAAAGAGGTACGGTATTTAAAAATAATTTTGTATCTACATCTCTAGCTCTGACTTTAAACATTAATTATGCATTTCATCTCTTAACAAGGTAGATAAAACATTGGTAACAAATGTTATTCTGATTTTAATTCTAGCAACAAAAAAAGGCCCTTTTCTCTTATTTGGAAGTGTTGGATACTGGGGAAAAAATAACATTTTGGGTAATTTTGGAATTTGCAATGGTGAATGAAGGGAATATTATATATAGTCAAACATACCAAAGACTTTAGGAAAATAGATTTCAAACATTTCCAAGATTTAATAGATACTACGCTATCTTCTGGTTGGAGATCTAAATAGAGTAAATGAAATTCCAGAGAAGTGAGAGATATTGTAACAATATAAAAATTCAGATTATACAGTTATAAAATAATCCCCCAAAAAGAAAAAAGAGAGGTATCTAAAGGCATTGATGCTGACAGAACTCTCTTTTATTATGTATTATTTAGACATAACACTATAAAATATGAAAGATGGGGTCTAAAATAGTCCAGATGACTTCTGAAGCCCCCTTGGATTCTCAGGTTGAGTTACTTTGTGAGTTCCAGAAACATTATAATTTTTGATTTGACTATTCACCTGTCATCTTAAAGTTCATATGTCTAAAACAGTACTAGGCCATCACTTCTTTCTTGTAAATAATCCTTCCATCTCTCCTCTTTCTACTTCCTGATTATTTATTTCTACTAATGGCATTATCATTCTCCTATATACCAAGGCTCAAGACCTTTAATTCTTTCTTCTCTCTTGTTCCCAATAATCCATCTTTGTTCTTTCACTGTAATAACTCATATCCATCTCTTCCTTTCTATTCTCAGTGCTGCCCCACTAGGACAGGGTTCTATCACTTCACACCTGTGTTATTGTAATAGTCCTCAACTCTTCCCTCTGCTTTCTCTCTCTTCCCCTTCTAATCTATCCTGCACCTTATGTCATGGGTGTGTTCCCAATTCACTACTTTCATAATTTGTCCTACTTAAAAACCAAACCAAACCAAACAACCTTAAAACAGCTTCTTATTATGGACAGAATGAAGTCCCAACACCTCAGCTTAGAAACTGAGACTTTCTATAATTTAGTCTGAGCTGACTTCTCCAATCTGATGGTAGATTCATCATAGTTACTTCTTAGGAATAACTAGTTCAACTCTATCAGTTTCTAAATTAGGACACTGATGCCCAGAGAAAGGTAAAGTGCCTTGTTCAATCATTGTTACACAGAAGGTTAATGGGCAAAGCTAGGATTCAGTAGAAGACTATAGATTTGGAAATGGAAGAGATCTTCAGTGTCATTTAGAATTACCCATTCTCCCACTTTATAGTTGAGTAAACTGAGGCCCAGAGAGAGCAAGTGATCTGCTCAAGATCATACACTAATATGGTACAAAACCAGGATAAATGTCATTGTACATGGAGTGATGACAGACTTGAAATCAAGAAAATATGAGTTGAAATACTACCTCAGACACTTGCTAACTTTGTAACCCTGGACAAGTAACAATCTCTATCTGTTTCATTTTCCTCAACTATCTCACTGAATTGTTTTGAAGATCAAATGAAATAACATATGCAAAATGCTTTGCAAACCATAAAATACTATTACCCTATTTGGGTCTCCTGACTTCTAATCCAGTGCTCTTTCCAATGAACTATTGCCTCTCTTCAATAGTACCAAGTCCCTTATTCTTACTACTTTTCTCTATGAACCATCTGGGACATGACTACATTTGTTCAGAAGCTCCAGTCATTTGGCCTTCCATATCTCTATGTTTTTGTGGTTTATGCCTATTTCCATGTAAATAGACTTCCTTTTCTTCCTTAGCCACTAGCAAAAGCCTTCTTTTTTCTGGTGATGTCAGGTTTCCTCACTGCCATCATTCTTCCATGAGTTAGAATTACAAGCACTAATTTTATCTCCTGATTCCCTTGTTCTCTGAAGGTCCCTGTATTTTCCCTGTTTGGATGGTTTGGATCTGCTGTGATAAATAATATGTTGGTTTTTCATGGCATGAGAAAGTCATATAAGCTATGAGTGGGCTATTGTCATTTCCTCCATAATTTAATCAACAAGCATTTACTAAACACTTAAAAAACCCTCCATATCTTGTCTTGGAATTGAAACTAAGTATTGATTCTAAGGCAGAAGAGTGGTAAGGGCTAGGTAATTGGGGTCAAGTGACTTGTCCAGGGTCACACAGCTAGAAAGTGTCTAGATTTGAACCTAGGTTCTCTTGACTCCAGGCCTGATGCTCTATATTCTTTATTACCAAGCTTTTACTATGTGCCAAACACTATGTGCACTGGAGATACAAAGGCAAAAATTGTCTCTGTATTCAAGGAGCTCCCATGTAAAGAATTACTTTCTCTCTCTCTCTCTCTCTCTCTCTCTCTCTCTCTCTCTCTCTCTCTCTCTCTCTCTCTCTCTGTGTCTGTCTGTCTGTCTGTCAATACATAGAAATAGAGATAGATAAAAATATAGATACGTAGGTAGAGACATAGATTATCTGAAAGTTAATCTCAGCAGGAAGGCAATAACAAATGAGGGTATTAGAAAGGGCATTGTACAGATATTGGGATTTGAGCTGACAAAGGATGCTAGAGAAGCTAAGAAGCAACAGTAAGGGGGCACAGTATTCTAGGCACATAGAATAATCATGCAAAGTCCCAGGCAGGAGGTGGAGCAATATGTGCTAGAAACAGCAAGGTACCTGGGTCCTTCTGGGCTAATAAACCTTTTCCTAAGGAATAAGAAAGGGCAGATATTCCTAAACAGTCATCATGGTGCTGAAGGGCTGGGCTTGGTATATTTGGGAGCATAAAGTGTCAACATGCTATTCTGGTTAGCAGAATGCTGAATATATAATATTACATTGGGGAGATCACCTTGAAAATTAGGAGCAGCTAAAGTTAGTAAGAAGACAAAGGAGTCCAATTCAACAAATACTGAGCACACACTGTATACTTCAGTCACTGAAACAGCACCATATGAACAAAATAATATCACAGCTCTGAAAAGGACCTTGAAGTCCAACCTATATCTGAACCCAGACTTGACAAGAGTTCCTGCTACAATGTCCCTGACCACTGGTCCTCAAGACTTTGAAGGCTTCTAATCTTTCAGAATGACCACCGTTCTACTCATGGAGCCTTAATCTGCCTACTTGTAGCTTCTGCCCATTGTTTCTAGTTTTTGTTTTTTTTTTCCTGCTGGGGCTGAGAAGAACAATTCTATCAATGAATAAACTAATCAACAAATATTCCCTAAATACTTATGTGCCAGACACTGTTGTTAGGTGCTGAGTACTCAAGGGCCAAAATTAAATTGTCTCTCTCTTCAGGGACCTATATTTAATTAGGTATGTCTACGTACACATAGTTATAAAGAAAATACAAAATGAATATAAGGCAAGTGAAACCTTCCATTTGGCAAGTCTTTCAAATACTTGAAGAAAATGGTTACATTCCCAGTAAACTTTCTCTTCCCTGGGCTAGATATCCTTATTGCCTTCATTTGATCCCTATATGGTTTGGCATCTGAGATCATTTGTATTATTGTTACCTACTTCTCTCTTGTCAGGGTTCTTCTTAAAAAGTGGTGTCCAGAACTGAACACACTCTTTCTTATTTAGTTGAACTTAACAGAAGGGATGCTGGGAATCATCCCGGGGCAAATGGATGTTGACAAAGAAGTTGCAAAGGATTCTCATTCCAGTACTACAGCTTGGGAGAAGGATGAGGCTATTCTGTCCATCGTGGATGCCCACCCATTCAGCTGTAGAAGCAAGCGCTCCATCTACTGGCCAATTGTTTTCTCTTATTCCAGGACTTCAGAAAATCACCAAAGCATCACTGAAGTAGATGAACAACTTCTTCAAGCTAGAAGAGCCCTTATGAGTTATTTAGCTAGTTAGTGGCAGAATTTGGACCAGAAGCCAGTTTTCCTGATTCTTAGTCCAGCCCTCCTACTGTCATGAACTTTTTCTTTGGAGTCCTCTCATCTTTAGATCTTTATGCCCTTCTACCTTCTTGATAAAACATCCCTCTGATGTTTGATGGGCTGCCTTCCCAGTGGAACATGCTGCTATACCCTGACCCTGCTTTTTGCTTTTTACTTCTGTCCCTTTAATTCTCAGACTGCTATGTCCTATTGGTAAGCAGGTTGTGTTGTGACCACAGTGGAAAGAGCATTCTTGGACTTGGAAGCACAATTGCTATGGGCTCTGTTCTTTCCTCTGACACTTTCTAGTGGTGTAACCAGGGCATCAGTAACTATTTCTAGGCTTGAATTTCCTTATATGTATACTGCTGATGATGAACAGAAAAAATCTGTTTGACACTTATTATGTGCCAGGAACTGGGGATACAAATGCAAAATTATGGTAGTTCCTGTCCTCATGGACAGGACCTGGAGTTCCTTTTCTTTTTAAAATTTTTGGTCAATTATATGTATAAACAATTTTTGATAATTGTTTTCTGATATTGCAGTTCAGATTCTCTGCCCACACTCAAGGCAGTAAATAGTCTGATATAGGTTATACTGGTGCTTTCTTGCCATACACATTTCCATATTGCTCATGCTGTGACAGAAGACACATATGACACATACAATAAAAAAGACTCAGGAAGAAAATAAAGTATAAGATGGCATGCTTTGATCTGCAATTAGACTCCAACAATTCATTCTTTCTGTTATTGTGTACAGTGTTCAGGTTCTGTGCACTTCACTTTGCATCTGTTCATATAAATCTTTCTGAGTTTTTATGAACTCATCTTGTTTGTCATTTTTTTATGGAGCAATAGTATTTCATTACAACCATATATCACAACTTGTTCAACCATTCCCCAATTGATGGACATCCCCTCAGGTTCCAAATATTTGCCACTACAAAAAGAATTGCTAAAAATATTTTTGTACTGGTAGATCTTTTCCCCTTATCTGTCATTTCTTTGGGATATAGGCCCAGTATTTCTGGGTCAAAGTGTATGCATAATTTTTTGACCCTTTTGGAATGTTTCATATTGCTCTCCAGAATGGTTGTTTAAATTCATGGTTCCACCAACAGTGTCTTAGTATCCCAATTCTTCATATCCACTCCAACATTTGTCATGTTAGTCAATCTAATAGGTGTGAGCTGTTTCTTAGAGCTGTTTTAATTTGCAATTCTCTATTCAATAGTAATTTGGAACATTCTTCATAAGACTATAAATAGTTTTAGTTTCTTCCTCTGAGAACTGTCTGTTCATATCCTTTGACCATTTATCAATTGGAGAATTCTTTGTATTCTTAGGAATTTGAGTCAGTTCTCTAGATAGATGGGATGTTAAGTTTTTGTCAGAGATATCTAGTATAAAATTTCCCACCTAGTTTTCTTCCCCTTCTAATCTTGGTTGCTTTGGTTTTGTTTTTTTATAGAAACTTTAAAATTTAATATAGTCAAAATTATCCATTTTGTTTTTCATACTATTCTCTACCTCTTATTTGAACTCCCTAAAACATTAATGCCTTAAATGGCTGCCAGTTCTCCCAGAGAAGTTTGTTTTGTGACAAAGAATTCCTAGAGATTGTTCCTAATTTAAAAAAAAATCCTTATCTTCTATCTTAAAATCAATACTGTGTATTGGTTCTAAGGCAGAAGAGCAGTAAGGGCTAGGCAATTTAGGGTTAAATGTTAGGGGTTAAGTGACTTTTCCAGAGTCACACAACTAGGAAGTATCTGGGAAAAGATTTGAACCCAAGACTTCCCATCTCCAGGTCCCATTATCATTTCATTGAGCCACCTGAATGTTCCCAGCACTACTCCATTTTTACAGTTGAGAAAACTGAGGCAAAAGGAATTAAATGACAGTGTTCATGGATAGCAAGCAGAATTGGAATCTAGAATGCTTAACTTCAAGGCCAATGTCTCTGTTCTCTATTTCCTATACTCTTCCACATTTCTGTTTTACTATTTTTGCATTTGGATCTCTATGACTACTGGTAAGGAGGTAGAAATATATATCTTGGCAGAAGAGTAAATTAATGTAATCTCTTTAGACTTTACAGCTTCCACTCCCACTGACTTCTATATTATCTAGGAAATATGGTGGCAAGGTAACATTTAGGACTGTGGTGGCAGCATGTGGGAAAGAAGAAGAGCTCATCATTCTTTCTATCATCTTGACTCTGAACTGAGGAAACTATACTAATCACAAAGGAAAATGAGTACCATTGGAAAATCAGTTGTTAAGCAGTTATTATCTATTATATGCCAGGTACTGTGTAGAGTGCTAGGAATACAAAAAGTGGCAAAAAAATAGTCCCTGACTTTGAGGAACATGTAATCTAATGGGGGAGATAGAAAATAAATGAATATGTACATGTGAGCTGTAGACAAGATAAATTGGAAATAACTACAGGGAAAATTTTCCTATAGAAGAGGGTGTTACATGAGATTTAAAGTTAGGGAAGCCAGGAGGAGGTAGAGATGATATTGAGAACATTCCCAGCATGGGAGGCAGCCAGAAAAAAATGCCTAGAGTGGAGAGATGGAGTCTTGTTAATGGAACATCAAGGATGCCAGTGTCATTGGATGGAAGAGTATGTGACATGGAGTAAGGTATAAGAAGATTGAAAAGGGATGTGTGTGTGTGTGTGTGTGTGTGTGTGTGTGTGTGTGTGTGTGTGTTAAATAGTAAGTAGTTGAGGAAGACACCTATGTTGTGATCCTAAGGGTCTGGGAGGATTGGATTGCCCTCTACAGTCATAAGAAAGTTTGGAAGGGGGGAGAATTAAGGGGAAAAGATAATAAGTTCAGTTTTGGACATATTAAATTTAAGATGTCTACTGAATATCCAGTTCAAGAGGTCCACAAGGCAGTTGGAGATGGGAGACCCAAGGTCAGCAGGGAGCTTAGGGCAGGATAGACAGATCTGAAAGTGATTAGAATAGAGATGACAAATAAATTCATGGGAGCTGATGAGATTACTAAGTGAAATAGTATAGAAGAAGAAAAGAAGAGGGCACAGGACAGAGCCCTGATTGACACTTGCAGTTAGAGGGCATGAACTGGATGAGGATCCAACAAAGGAAACTAAGAAGGAGCAGACTGATTGGTAGGAGGAGGACCAAGAGACAAACGTGTCCTGAAAACCTAGAAAATATCAAGAAGAAGAGGGTTATCACACTGTCAAAGACTGCAGGAGTCCGTAAGAATGGAGGGTGAGAAAAAGCCACTGGATTTGATAATTAGGAGATCATAGTAACTTTGGAGAAAGAATTTTGGGTTGAATGATGAACTTGGAAGCCTGATTATAAGAGTTTAAGAAGAGAAAGGGAAATAGTGTCCCTATTGTAGATTATCCACAAAAAGATATAGCATGATAATTACCAGGGATGGAAGGATCAGAGAAGGATTTTATTTTATTTTATTTTTTTGAGGATGGGATAGTGAGTGGATGTGGGAGGTGTAGAAGGTGTAGAAGGTGTAGAAGTGGCAGAAAGTACCCAGTTGAGCCGGTATAACATAAATTTGTAGTGGATCCAATCAGAATAGTTGGATACCTTTCTCAACCTTCATTTAGTGGCACTTATGTAGGCATGAAGGTGAATAATGGCAGGCATGATTCAAGTCTGAGGCTTAGCTGGGTATAATTATGGAAGAGTTTTGACAAAATAAAGAGTATGAGAATAGGGAGTCTAAAAACAGTCATTACAGGGCTGGCTCCAAGCCTGTTGTGGGCTCTATGCCTTGTGTCAAAAGCAGAAGGACTGGGGCAATATTTGACACTCATTGTCCCTTGACTCTGCAAAGAAGGAGGATAGGTGCACTTTTTGAAATATTGATGGATTAGAGCAGAAAACAACTATTCTTTAGATCAAGGGTTCTTAACCTGGGGTCCAGAAGTTTTATGAATTTGGATTAGAAAAAAAGAAATCTGGCATTTCTTTCTAATATGAATTTTAAGAACCACATTATTCTGAGAAGTAAGTCCATGGGTTTTACTAGATTGATTGCCAAAGGAATTCATGGCACAAACATGTTAACAATCTTGCTTTAGAATAAAGTTGGGGGTATGTGTGAATGGAAGTTCTGTATCCTTTTCTATCACAAAACATTTTTATTTTTATTTTTTAATTAATTAATTTAGTCAGTTTAGAACATTATTCCTTGGTTAAGAGAATCATATTCTATTCCTCCCTCCCCTCACACCACCCCTTCCTGTAGCCAATGTGCAATTCCACTGGGTATTACAAGTGCCCTTGATCAGAACCCATTTCCATGTTGTTGATGTTTGCACTAGGATGATCATTTAGTCTACATCCCCAGCCATATCTCCTCGACCCATGTGATCAAGCAGTTGTTTTTCTTTGGTGTTTTTACTCCTACAGTTTTTCCTCTGAATGTGGATAGTGTTCTTTCTCATAGATCCCTCTGGGTTGTTCAGGATCATTGCATTGCCACCAATGGAGAAGTCCATTACATTTGATTGTACCACAGTGTATCAGTACAAAGCATTTTTAGAATGTGTATGCTGGAGATGATTTCGAAATCTAAAGTGTGGAGTAGAGCAAGAGAATGAGGGAAACAACTTGGGACCTTATTTTTGCTAGAATACATCTACTCGCAAACACAAAGACACAGACACAGACACAGACAGATACACACACACCGAACAAATCCCACTGTACATTTTGTATTCTGCAGTTTTAAAAAAGTTAATACATATAGAACATCCTTAAATAATACTTTGCATTTCTCAAATCAGCCCCAGCTCTATTGTCTAGCCTGCTCAGATGGATTAGAATTGTTTTCACTTGACTTTATTCTAGCTGCTTTTACATAGTTTTAACATTTTCTGACCTCTAGTGGACAATTTGAAACATCAAAGTATCCATCTACTGCTCCGTTATCTCCTCTGAGAAACCAGCTTTATTTGACATTTAAGCAGGCAGAGAAAGATCCAGTAGTAGCTCTACTCTAACTAGGAACAATTGGCTTTACCCACATGGTCTCATTTGATAGTTACAACAACCATATGAAGGAGGAAGGGCAGATATCAATAATCTCATTTTATAGACAAGGAAACTGAATTTCCATACTACCAGTTAGAATGAGGATTTGAACCCACATTCAACCCACTGTCCACTAAACTAAGATCTGTTGGCTTTGCATTTGGACACTTTTTGTAAAACCATCATGCAGTTCAGAATGGTGGAAAGCTCACTTTATACTTGGGTTACCAATGGCAGTCATCACTCTGTCTCCTGTGAGGTTGTGAGAAGAGGCTTAGCTTTGGAACTGGATATCCCAGACCGAAATCCAGGCTCGATCATTTACTACTTGCATAACTTTAGGAGAGTCATGACAAGGGATTAAAATGATGAATGAATTAGGTTTGGCTCAAGGGAAGCCAGGAAGGTTATTATTATTTAGGTTTTTTTTTTTTTGCTGCATTTTTTGCTTTGTAGTATATGTTGTAAATTCTAAGAATCTATATCCAGTAGTTATCAAGGAATTGGGGGTAGATTGGGATAGAGGAAGGAGAAATAATGATAAAGATAAATAATAGTCACTATTAATAAAAAGGGCTCATTTAAAGATTTGCCATAAGCCACAGCCAACTTCTCCTGGTTCCTTCATAGACATGAGGAAAAAAAATCTCTAAATCTTGTGATTTCTCTTACCCTACTAGGCACTAAGGCAGCACTAACATGAGTGACCAATCACCAGTGAACTCTGGGAGAGTCATTTTTAGGTAGGTAGTCCTAGTCTGTATATCTATAAAAAACCACCAGGTGTGGAATTTCTTCCAAGAAATTGTCAGACCATGCCTCTCTTCTTTTTCTTATCTCCCATGTGGTTAATCTAACGGGCTTCTGATACTAGTTCCCCACCTCCCCTATTGTTGAGTATTCAAGGTTATATAGATAGTAGAAGAACCAAGATTCAAATTTAAGTCTTCTGATTTCAAATCCAGCATTCTTTCAGATACAGGTGGCATCTGTTCTGAGTTCTAGGATTTTAGGGACCATTAGACAGAATTGCTTTGACTAATGCTCCTAAATGCTAACTCTCCCCCAAATGGCTTCCCTTTATTATTTCTAATCACTCAGACTCAAAGATGAATTTCCCTTTTTAGCAGTCTATCATTAAAATAGAAATAGACCCAGAGTAAGGGTCTCAACTCAAGCTCTCATATGTCAACACCCTAAAAGGATCTGACTCTAAGGGGATGGGTAACAAGTAGGGTAGGAAAGGGCACAGCATGTCTGGGAAAATGCCAAATAGAAATTTCAATTTACTATACTATTTTGGCTGCCTCAGGCTCAGGTGGGTAGAATAAAGAGATTAGCCTCTCAGGAACCTATTATTCTTTAGGACTACAGTTTGAGACTGTTATCCCAAGGAGGCAGATTCAGGGAAGGCTCCTATGTCCTACAGGAAGTATTTTCCTCTTTGAAGAAAATGAAAGCTCTGAGGCTTTATAACACTCCCTTTACCAGTGCTGAAGACCTGTTTCCTGACCTGTTCTGGTAATTTGGTTTCTGGTGCTATTCACTTTGCTACAGAAGGGCCTATGAATTTCCTTTTCTAAGTACCTACTTCTGGGAGTTTGTAATAAAGCTTTAATCATTCTCCCTGGGCTGAATCTTGGCATATGGACTTTTTATCCTGGAAACAATTATTTTTTGGATAAAACATGCTATGAGGACTTGCTTACACTTATGCAACCCTCACTGGAGCAAATTAGCTTGAAAGAAGCCAGGAGACCCTCTATAGTCCACATGTTCCAAACCATTCAAGTCTTTCATATTCTAGGCTTCAGGGAATCCTTAGATGCCAAGTGGGTTCTCAGGGACCAAGAGCTTAGGGGTTGGCTTTTGGTATCCCACAGTTCTGGGTGAAACAACTGTTCCATAGAAATTTGTTTGAAAACCAATTCTCACCTGGGTTTCAGACTTGGCATAATGTACTTTCTTGGGATTGTTCTCTGGGCAGGAAATACTGTTATTCTGGATTTTTTTTTTAGATGGAGAGGGTAGTTTGGGGGTTTTCAAAATAGGTTACACAATTTTCTCAGTTTTTTAAAGTGGGAAACAATAATATTGCTGTATAAGTACCTTCCAAACCCAAATTCCAAGATCAAGTTCCTGGTTCATTGGCATTTGTTTTTGACCAAAGCTGGATAGAATTCTAGAGCTGTGGCTTTTGTTGCTTTTTAGACAGTGTTTGGGTCTTAAGTCACCTGGGGGCTGCTCAAGTTATTTTCATTAGGATCACATCAATTTTTCCATAGAATGTCCAAGAACTTTAAAAACCTACCTCATTCTTTATGAGGCAATGTGGCATCATGGATAGGTTGGGATCAGGAAGAGTTGGTCTCAGATCCTGCCTCTGAAACTTACTATCTGTTTGATCATGGCAAATAATTGAACTTTACTGAGCTTCAGGCAACTCTCTAATACTGAACAACTCACTTTTGGATGGACTTGTAAAGGAATTTTCTATATAGAAGGAATCACTTATGACATATTCATTTACATATAATACACTCATGAACAGGTACTTGTTTACATATGCATATTATTATTACTTTTCAGGCATGTCCAACTCTTTGTGACTCCATACACATCGGTTCATATCGACATAGGTATGTACACACATATACATCTATGTATATACATGTTCATACCTGCATATATATATTTTTTAATATATATACTTGTGTCCATACCTATATATATGCTCTAGTAAAACACAAAGAGCATATGTATTTTCTGTTACTACTGATCAATAAATATTTATTGAGTGCCTACTGTGTGCAAGGCAGTGTGCTATGTACTGGGGATACAGAGAAAGGCAAAATACAATCCCGGCCCTCAATCTAACTCACAATCTAATGAAGGAGACAAGAAGATAACTATGTACAAAAAAAAAAGATGTATACAGGATAAATTGGAGGTAATCAGTAGAGGAAAGATGAGTATTAAGGGGGATTAGGAAAAATTTCCTGTAGAAGGCATGTTTTTAGCTAAGAGGAGGTCAGGAAAGCCAAAAGGCAAAAGTAAGGAGGCAGAGCACTCAAAAACTGATATTCTAAATGAACTGTTTCTTGCTTTTCCCCCCCCAGAATCTGCCATTAAAAAATCTACCTAAATTTTCATGATTATAGTCATAATTTTTCAAAGATTGTTATTAGGTATATAATTTATTTCAGGCATAGGGGACAGCTAGCAAAAATACTTAAGAGTTGGGAGATACAGTGTTTTGTTTGAACAGAAGCTCATATAAAATCAAAACCCTCTAATCAAAACACAAATCAGTATGCTTTGATCTGCATTCCAACTCCAATATTTCTTTCTCTGGAGGTAGATGGAATTCTTTGTCATAAATCCTTCAGAATCACTCTGGATCATTTTATTGCTGAGAACAGCTAAGTCTTTCACAGTTGATCACCCCACAATATTGCTGTTACTGTGCGCAATGTTCTCCTGGTTCTGATTATTTCATTGCATCAGTTCTTGTTGGTCTTTCCAACTTTTTTTTTCTGATCACCATTTCTTAGAGAACAATAGTATTCAATGACCATCATATATCAATTTGTTGAGCCATCCCTCAGCTGATGGATATCCCCTCAATTTCCAATTCTTTGCCACTACAAAAATAACTACTATGAACATTTTTGTACAAGTAGGTCCTCACCCCCACCCCACTTTTTTTTTTATCTCCCTGGGATATAGACCTACTAGTTATATCACAGGATCAAAGGGTATGCACAGTTTGTGCACAGTTCCAAAATGCCCTCCAGAATGGTTGGATAAGTTCACAACTCCACCAACAATGCATTAGTGTCCCTCTTTTACCACAAACCCTCCAATATGTATCATTTTTCTTTACTGTCAAATTGGCCAGTCAAATAAGTGTGAAATGGTACCTCAGAGTTTTTTTAAATTTACATTTCTCTTTATCAAGTGATTTAGAACATTTTCATGTGATTATTGATAGCTGAGCACCTGGGATTCTAATCAAGTTTTATTAAAGTAACCCATATGTTCTCTTTAATGTGTCAGAAATATTCTGTTCTCCATAGAGATCCTGTAGGAAGTCATAGGCATTCTTATATTACTTTTATACAAACCCTATAATATCCACTCTCTACCTAGCACAGAGGTGGGATTAGAGAGGGAGAGCAGGTATAATAAAAAAATAACAGCTGGCATTTATAAAGTACTTTAATGTTTGTAAAGCACTTTATATTTATTATATTATTTGACTCTAACAACAATCCTGAGAGGTAGGTAAGGGCTCTTATTCTTCTCATTTTGTAGATAAGAAAAGTGAGGCTAAGAAAATTTAAATAAATTGCTTAGTCACATAATTGGCAAATGTCTGAGGCAGGATTCAAACTCAAGTCTTCTTGGGTGGGAGTCCAAACTATTCCACCTGTAGCAGTAAAATTCATTGTATTAATTTATACTATTACTTCATTTAGAGTCTACATCCCCAATCATATCCCCCTCAACCCATGAAATCAAGCAGTTGTTTCACCATTTGTCCTCTGCTTGTGGGTAGTGTACTTTCTCATAGATTCCTCCAAGTTGTTCAGGGTCACTGCATTGCCACTAATGGAGAAGTCCATTACATTCGATTGTACCAGAGTGTATCAGTCTCTGTGTACATTGTTCTCTTGGTTCTGCTCCTTTTGCTCTGCATCACTTCCTGGAGGTTGTTCCAGTTCCCATGGAATTCCTCCACTTTATTATTCCTTTGAGAACAATAGTATTCCATCACCAACAGATACCACAATTTGTTCAGCTGTTCCGCAATTGAAGGGCATCCTCTCATTTTCCAATTTTTTGCCACTACAAAGAGTGGAGCTATGAATATTCTTGTACAAGTCTTTTTCCTTATTATCTCTTTGGGGTACAAACCCAACAGTGCTATAGCTGGATCAAAGGGCAGACAATCTTATAGTGCCCTTTGGGCATAGTTCCAAATTGACCTCCAGAATGGTTGGATCAATTCACAGCTCTACCAGCAATGAATTAATGTCCCAACTTTGCCATATCCCCTTCAGCATTGGTGTGAGGTGGTACCTCAGAGTTATTTTTATTTGTATCTCTCTGATTATAAGAGATTTAGAACACTTTTTCATGTGCTTATTAATGGTTTTGATTTCTTTGACTGAAAATTGCCTATTCATGTCCCTTGCCCATTTATCAATTGGAAAATGGCTTGATTTTTTTTGTACAATTGATTTAGCTCTTTGTAAATTTGAGTAATTAGACCTTTGTCAGAGGTTTTTGTTATGAAGATTCCCCCCCAATTTGTTACTTCCTTTCTAATTTTGGTTACATTGGTTTTGTTTGTTCAAAACCTTTTTAATTTGATATAGTCAAAATTATTTATTTTATATTTTGTGACTCTAAGTCTTGCTTTGGTTTCCCAAAGGTCATCCTAGTGCAAACACCAACAACATGGAAATGTGTTCTGATCAAGGACACATGTAATACCCAGTGGAATTGTGTGTCGGCTATGGGAGGGGTGGCGGGAGGAGTGGGGAGGAAAAGAAACTGATCTTTGTTTCCAATGAATAATGTTTGAAATTGACCAAATAAAAATAATGTTAAAAATAAATGTACATATCAAAAATTAAATAGAACTAAAAGAAAAAAAAATTTGTACTATTACTTAATGAGATAGATAAGAGAAAGATCACATTCTTGCCAGGAGTCATCAAAGACCACACTGTTTGACATGGTCCATGTGGAAACTGGGGACTGCAAAGCAGCCCCCAGGAAGGATGGAAAAACCCACTGAAACCCCCCTAAGTGACTTTAATTATTAACACCCCCTTATTATTGGAATTGCTATGATTATTATTCTTACTTAGCCCCAGGAAAAATAGATGAGAGCAACATGCTTGCAGGGTTAATACAGATGTTCCACTCTGTCCACCCAGAATATTACCAAGAGAGCCCACTTACAAAATTAAACCCAAGGATTCTTATATACCCACTTAAATAGGACCCCTTTTTTTCTAGGCATAAAAAACTTCTGGCAAATCTGTGCTCTGAATTCCCTAACCTATATCTGGGTCATGTTGATTTTACCTATTGATCCTGCCCTTAGCAACAATGTTTCATTGACTATCTCCCTAGGCTTCCTGTCTGTTGTTAGATTCCATGGAAACATGTATATTGAGAATGAAACTGTGTGCCAAGTAGATGTGTGATCGTGAGGATATAAAATAAAGCCAGGCTTCAGCCAAGGTGGAGCAATTTATTCTGTGAAACCTGTGCTGTGGGTTGAATGCAAAAGCTGTGTCCCATCCATCATTCTGCCAACACCACCCCACCTCCAAGACCCCATCCCCTGTGGGAGGCTGGCCCACTCCACAGCACATTCTAATGAAGGAGATAAGAAATTTCAGATGCAAATTAAAAGTCTCTTGGTCTTTAGGGTGCAATGGCAAACCATATGACAATGGCTCGTTTTTAATATCATTTTTTACTGATAAAGCCATATTTATTTCTTATGTTGAACCACTTGACAATGGTCATGAGAATTTTCTTCTTTGGCAGAATTTTCTTATTCAGTAGGTGGAGATGAGGCTATATTATCCACAGAAATAGATACCAGGTTGAATCTCAGAAGATTAGTTGTTTGGTGCTCTCTTGGGGTTCTTGAGATTATATTTCTGTCAATGCAGCTGGTGTTAGTGGTAGAAAAGAAGGCAAGCCCCTTCTCCACAGTGATTGCTTTTTTCAGTGATGGCTGCAGGGCTGGGAGTTTAGGAGGTCTTGTTCTTCTCAGTTTTGGGGTTCAGGGTCTTGGGCCATTTCCATTGAGTTCTTTTTTTTTTGTGAAGCATTCTTTATTTCTTTGCATCTTGGAACAAGTGATGGAATAATGGTACAAAAGAAGACATACATTTTTTCAGACATGGTCAATATGTTGATCTGTTTGCTTGGCTACAGCTATTTGTCACAAGGAAGGGCTTCCCCTTAGTAGGGATAGAAACTGAATAACTGTCATAATGATGCAAGAAAAAAAGATTATCAGCAAAACATTTTATATTTTAAGATATACAGAAAAGAGCAGAAGTTCAAAAGGGGACAAAGACAAGCAGAAGTTTTCTTACTATCATATTAAATTTAATACATACAATCAATTGATATTTTTATTAAGCGCCTACTATTATATGTGCCAGGCATAAACATATATAAACTATACATAATAGTTTAATTACAACTCTCTTTTCCATTCTTAATATTGAAATGTTCATATATGATATCATAAGAAAAAAACCATCCCATTTTACAGATAAACTCTGAGAGATTACGTGATTTATCTATGATTATAAAGCTAGTATCAGAACTGAAAGGCAAATTTAGTTTTCTGACTTAAGAGTTCAGTTCTTTTTCTAATCTATGTAAGGTTGTCTTTATAATCTCTAAACTATCACCAACAATTCAACATATAAACAGATTAAAGTAACTTTATTTTAATATTTGCTAACAGAAAGGTTTTGATTTTTCTTAAAAGAGACCAAGCCAATGTGTTAAAAGACTGACTGACTTGACCATACATTTATAAAAAACAATGCAATTCAAGGGCTGTATTTCATGGGGAAAAAGTCACTTTAAACTTATACTCAACAATTATGTTCTATTCATAGAATATTTTTTAAACAAGGCTTATGTTTTGTGATTCTTAAATACATTTTTTTAAAATACCAAAATTCTTACATGCAGAAACTTGTACAAGGTCCAAAGAATATAACTGGTTTCAGTGATGGTGATCTTGTTTAAACTGAAGTCCACAATACCCACAAGTCCCAGTTTTAGTCTCTTTGTCCAAGTTTATATACACTTTTGGGTGACCCAGAGCGCCTCCTCCACCATCACATGATATCACTCGACTTTCCACTTTGCACACTGGTTGCTCTGCTATCAAATCAATTGCAAAGTTTTCATTTACCTCTTTCTGGCGACCAACAAAGCGAATCCTCCTGTAATCATCTTCATCATAAACCTGGCCCGTGTGGGTAATTTTCTCCCCCGTGGGCGATATCTGCACACCAAAACATCTGGCGGCCGCGGGGAAGCCCCGGCTGGGCCCGAGGCTGCGGCCCAGAAGGCGGCCGAAGGTCACAAACACCACCGCCGCAGACGCCGCCATTTTCCCCCTCCATTGAGTTCTAAGAGGACATAGTGACTAAGGTGATGGTAATGGCTTGATTTAGCTAGAACATTTTCTTTGGAGTCTGTTGCTGCTTCAAATGAGTCTGGCTTGCCTGCCCTGTAGGTGGCATTTGGTTGGCAGTTAGAACTAACTAATCCCTTCCTCATAGCAATTTTTTTTCCTGGCCAACAAAGCACATAGTCTTTTGAAATCTTATCAAAGAAACATATTGCTAAACCAATCAATAAATCAATCAAAAAGCATTTATTAAGTTCTTTAAATGAATAGGCTGCTTTGTTTTGGCAGCCAGTTATGTTTGCATATAAATGAATCCTGTTTGAAGAAGCAGGTTTGGGAGGCAATGGTATTTATTTCAACAGTGTGAAAAAAGAAACACATTAAGTTTTTACTATAGCCCAGGTATCATATTCAATGGAAGAGAGGTGCATTACAATAACAAAAATATGCTCCCAGCCCTCCTTCTTGAGCTTATATTTTAATGGGGAAATACAGATAAGAGAAGTGACCAAGAAAGGAAATTTTGGTCCGAGTAGTCCCAAGGATGGTGAGTTGAACCACAAGGCTGTCAATTGACTTCTCTTTTTCAGAATCAAAAGCACTTTGATTTTATTAATCTTGAAATCTGGAATTCTTTCATGTGATTTTCATAAAGTCATTCTGTAATCTTTCTCCTACTTCCTCTGTTCACCTCAAAGAGATAGTAATAGTTATCCTTCTTAAAAGTATGATTTACCTGCAAATATAAGACATAGGGCAAGGGTAGGAATGAGTATTGGATAAATTCAGGAAATTAACTTTGGTTTGGGAATCCTGAAAGGAACTCCATTTTGGGGCATTTGCCAGAGTTGACCTTTGGCGAAAGGAAACTTCTGATTTTAAGATTGAAGACTTTAAAGAGCTAATTCAAACCAGTGGTTGGGAAAGAAAATAATTTCCTCTGGGATCCTTATAAAATTATTTGCATACTGCATACTAAGTTACACACTGAGAAGGCTGAATGGTCTTGGATCTCACTTATCTTTTTCATTTCCATTGTTGAGTGACACTTTGGCACTTCATCTGTTAAGGAACATGCTGAAATAAACATACATAGATGCTAATTTCCTGAATTAAATCTCCATTATATTTAGAGGAAATCCATTTAGTAAATGTTTTGTTTATGAAATTGTGACCTAATAAAACATAAAGGAGATGAAAAACCTAACTTTTAACTCAGCAGAAATTCTCTTTCTCAGTGGAAGTTTTAATAGTACTAAGAAGTTCTTTATTTCAAGCTTTGGTATTAATAATAGATTCAAAAATTTAATATTAAGTTGCAGACAAATCTAGTCTAAGTTGATTTGAGAAATTAAACATGTTCTTTAGGCTCTAGGCTTAAGACCTAAGGGATCAGGAATAAAGACTGAAAATATTCAGTTCAATTTACTTGTTTAATTCAAGGTACAATTCTAGGACTTGGGGGCAAAATAGATGATTAAAGTCATTGTTCCTTAGACTTCACTTCACTGGAGAAGCTCTTAGGACTGGTAGACTTGTTAAGAATCTATCTCTTCATCTACATTTCCCACAATATTACTTTATAACTCTCTTATTGAGTCAAAAAACCCCAATTTTAATCCTTAAACTTGGAAAAGATCCACAAAGCCAAACTAATAACAAACTACTGTTTGACTGACTAGTTGTTTTTTAGTGTTTTATAATGTGGTGTATGTGGATACTTAATGTTTCAAGTCTACTATAAATGTTGAAGTTTAAAAGTAAAATTTAAAAATAATTAGAAAAACCTTTAGGAAGAGTAAACCAGTATGTTTTTAGTGAAATAAGGACACCTTTTAGGTTATTGTGATCTAAAACTTATGTAAAATTATATGCTATAACAAAAAATTATATTAACTACAATAAACTCAGTTTCCCTTCTAGATTGGTATATAGTTGCTAGTAGAAATTTTTACCTTCTCTGGATTTCATGTGAATTAGAAATGAAAAAATTCTTTTTCTTGTTTCCCCAAAGACTTGATTAAGAAAATAAATGTAGAGGACAACATATTAACTAATTTAATGACAAAATTATTTTGTGAGTGTATGCGATTCTGTGTATGTCCTTCTTGGTTTCTCCTCTGCTTCTTTTGGCTTACTAACAAAGTACTAGTTCCTTGCCCTACTACCAGGATAATTTAATTTGGGCTTGAGATGCATTAACAATGCAATTAAGACCTGGGGATTTATTCTGCTTCTGCTTCCTCAGTATATCCCTCCAATTTATTTCCAAACTCCAGTTTTCCAAATATTTGTCTTAAAAAAACAAACAAACAAAAAACAGTGCTTTAGGCACAAAGGCATTACCTTTGCCACTAGTCAATTTATTTCAATTCAGCCAACATTTATTAAATATTTACTTTGTACCATAAAGTTCTACATTTGGCTTCAATAAATTAAGCTCACAATTAGAACATTGAGGAGACGTGATTCGACAATTTTTATGAAAAAGACCTGGCAGTTTTAATGAATTGCTAGTTCAAAATGAATAAATGATGTGAAGCAGCAGCCAAAAAAATCTTCCTAGTCAGCATTGAGAAATAGCCTCAGACAATGGAAAAAACAATCTATGATTGGGACTGCATTTGGAGATTTTTATCTTGGTAGCTTTTGTTCCCGTGGAATAATCTTTGAGAATCACGAGTCATCCCTATGAAGCAGTGAAATTGGGCTCCAGGGAAGTGGCAGTATAGGTACTTGATACATGGTTATTGAATGGAAATGAGTTTATGTCAAGGCTAAAACCTGAACCAGGGAAAATATCAACATGAGCCAGATCATCTTGACATCAGATGTATTTGTTGGCTAATATCCAACCTCCATTAAGAAAGCAATCAGTTCTAAACTTAGACACACAGTACACACGTCACTTTCTTGACTCATTTTAATATGATCTATTACAGCACCTGGGGTATTTCCCCCCTCACACATAGGGGCCCTGAAATATCTGCCCTGGGTTCAAGGTATCCTGTAAGTCTGCATCTACTCAAAAATGATAGATACCTACTGATATGTTTATTTTTACTGGTCAGCCGGAGGTTGTAATTAGTTCAAAGCAAAGGCATTTCATCAAATACCATAGTTGCAAAAGCATCAATATAACACTATCCCTCTAAACCTGGGATATTTTATTGACACATCAGTGAGAACAATGGACAAGTCTGGGGAATGAGTGTAGAGGCACACATATGTAGTGTAGCGATTGAGCCCACAAGCTCCACCACCTAGAGGATGCATTTGGCCAGGATGCACATGTAGAAGGTCAGTTCAGAGCTTGTCTGCTGGATGGTGGGTTGCTGATGTCTTCTGGTGATCCATCTTATACTATTCCCACTCTGTCTGTTTTCCACTTGTCTTAACAAATATATAGTCCCTTCTGGTAATGCACTCCCTCTTGAGGAGCACTCCTCTGGTTCTTGGGGTTGTTTGCAAATTTAAAGTTTAGAGTTTAAACTTAAAGTTTAAAGCTTAAGAGTAAAGTTAAAGAGTTAGATTCCTCTGCTGGGCATAATGGCTCTCTTTCTCTTCTACTGGCTTCTGGGCACCGATGGGAACCCTTGGCTGAATTTTTATCTCTTCCTCAAAAGAAAAGGAAGGGACTTTCTGCCATCTCTCTTTTAATTTTAAGCCCAGAGACTTGAACTTTAGTTCGTCAATAACATTAAAAGAGCTTACTTCATACCAGATATGACTTCTCTAGGGTCACATAGCTAGTAAGTGTTCAAGTTTGGATTTGAACTCAGGTCTTCCTGACCGATGGCTCTATCCACAGTGCCACCTAGCTATAGAAAGTCACTTCTACTTCCATTAATGGAGTGATAAACCTTTGCCTAATTTCCTCACATTAAGAGAGGAGGAGTGTCTTTCAGCTCTCAGTCTTTCCTCTGAGTGAAGGGGACCAAGCTTTTGTGGAGCACATAACAGTAAGATAAACAGGTCCTGCAGGGATTTGATTGATTTTTGAACCTTCGTTGGAGCTGAACAGCAGTCAGTTGTTCTAGAAAAAGGATTTATGTTTGAAATGCCTTGCAATGACTTAATTTGTAATAGTTGTAGTAGGAGTAGTATTTATATAGTGCTTTAAGGTTTGTAAAACACTTTAGATTTGCCATCTCTTTTGATTCTCATAACAATCCTTTGAAGTAAATGACAATATTATTATCCTGATTCTTACAGATGATGAACTGAGGCTGAGAGCCATTAAGTGAATCAATGAAGATGCACAGCTAGGAAATATCTTGAATTCAGGTCTTTCTGATTCCAAGTCCAGTGCTCTATCTACTGCCTTGCATGGGGAACATGTGTTCTAAGAGTAATTTTTAGGAGCTTCCTTTTAAAAAGATTACCAAAGGACATCTGGATTTGGAGCCTTATGTTTCTTCTCGTTTCAGCAAGACTCTTTGGTCTCCTTTGCAATGAAAAGATTCGAGAAAGGCAGGAACAGAAAAGCCTCAAGTGAGTTTGTGTTGAGTTTTCACTTCACTCTTTTGTTCTAAACATCTGCTGTTCTTGATGATGATGATAACTCGGGCTTATAAAGTGCTTGAAGAATTGATAAATACTTGGCATATATTTTCTCATTAGATATATTTTCCAGGCTTGGAGGTACCAAAAATATTGGGCTCATATTGGGGGTATAATTTCACAAAATAATCTTTTAAAATATAATGTTCATATGAGCTTCTTGGTGTTTCTATGAACAAATCCTAGAAGTTTGACGAGGGTTGAGGGAATAAAATAACTCAAACTGGTAAGTGGTGGTTTTCGCAGGAGACTGGGGGCTGAAACTCTATGATCATTTATAAATGGGCCCTAATTTACTGTTCAGAGGATACTTTAAAAGGCAACAATGGAGTTAGAAGGCAAGAAAGAGACTTCTAAGGGTCAGGAAGACTTTGAGTTCAAATTCAGTCTCAGTTACTAAGTAGCTAGTACTAAGACCTGAAGCAAGTCCTTTAGTATGTTTGATGAGTATCTGTAACATTGGGATAATAATAACTATTTTCCAAGGTTGTTATGAGGATCAAATGAGGTAATACCTATAAAGTGCTTAGCATGGCACTTGGAACATAGTCAGTGCTATATAAATGTTAGTTATTACTATTAGAAACTTAGTCTCCTTTAAAAAATACTGAATAACTTTAGGAATAGAGCCTGTCATTAGTCTGAATAAAATAAATTTAAAGAATTTAACTGGAAAAGCTGATAATTATAATTGTACAAGCCCCATGGATGGTTAAACTCACTTGCATTTTGCATTATTTTAGCGTGGTGATTAAAAATTAAATATGGTTGGATTTTTTGGAGGTGCTCCATAGAATAAATATAAAGGTGGATGAAGAGAGGAATAAAATGGTTGAACATTTCATAAGCTGAAGATGCCTTAAACATGTCATGCTATAGGGATGAAATAGAACTGGTTCATGAGTGACTCTGAGATAATTATATACTGCCAGATATTATCCTCAAGTTTTATATATAAGAGTCTTGCCTTGCTAAGTAGGTTGGGAATTCTTTGAGGGTAGGCATTGCATTTTATGCTTTCTTTGTACTCTTCACAATTCCCAGATCATTTATATAGTACTGGTTGCTTTATATCACTTCCTGAATTATCAAAAAGAAGATTGGGTTCCATTCATTTGAGAGGTTGTTAAAAAATAAACATTTATTTGAATGCTATGAAATTCAGTCATTGGAATAAGGGCATTTCATACTAATACTAACCAGAACAGTCCCTTCTTTGACTAACCAAAATTTCTGCTTTTTCTTATGAAATTCATAAGGATTTTGGACCATATCCACGAACACATTCTCCTTTTCTGGTCCCATTCCTGGGTTTTATCCCAGTGACAACATGGATGTTGCTGGATGAGAGCTAGTTTCTACATCCTGTCTTTCCTAGCAAAGCAATATGCATAGAGAATTACCATATACATCAGCTGATATTCCTACAGGAGTTAAAGTCATCTATTGAAATCTAAAGCCCAGTCCAATGCTTACCCACTGTTGGAGTAATTGATCATTTCTTGTGTAGCTAATTACCAGTTTCTCAAGCATCATGAGTTAAGTTTTATGAGTCAGTCAGTCAATAAACATTTATTAAGTGCCTACTATGTGCCAGGCATGTGCTAAGGGATGGAGAAACAAAAAAGAGGCAAGATAGTTCCTGCCCTCAAGGAGCTCACAATCTAGTGGGGGGAGGTAACAAACAAATGTTTACAAACTATATATTGGATAAGTAAGAAGTAAGAGAGGAAAGGAACTAGAATTAAGAAAGATTGGGAAAGGTTTCCTTTAGAAGTTGAGATTTTATTTGGAATTTAGAGGAAGATGGGGATGGGGAGACCATTCCAAGTATAGGGTGTAAATCTTGAAATTTCTCAGACTTGTGAATGTTAAAAATTTCCACATTGAGGAATCCTCCATTGGAACAAATTCCCTACTGGAAACATTCCCCATTTTGATGTGAGAACTCGCCAGGATCAGAAATGGGAGGACCTCTACTCCACCCATACTTAAGACTGCTTTAGGGGAGAAAACTCCTTGCTAAACAATGAAAGTACTTAAAACCATACTTATAATAAGGCAAGGAGTTCTTTGAGCCATGCCTGTTTTTAGAATTGATACAATGGGATGCTAGGTACCTATAAAGGTTGGGCAGGTTTTCTCTTGATGGGATTAGTCAACACAGCAGTGTTTTCTCTGGTTAAGACTTACTGAGGGGATTAGTCGACTTAACTGGAATTCAGATGGGCTGTCTTTTAGAAAACATCTATGGTGATTGGTAGATGGAAGAACTTAGGGGAGGTGACATAGGAAAAAAAAAACCCTATATAAGAAAAGGAATCTCTTGAGCAAAGGATCATTGGCGATCCTTGGATCCTTGGAGATAAATCCTTTTGGAGGATGCCCTTTTAAGATCTCTTGAGAAGAAGTCCCTTGGGAGGCTGACTCTGGCTGGAACTCCCTCTGGGGAGACTCTGTTCCCCAGACATCCTTGCTTAAGACAAATCTTGTGGTGAGTGATAAAAAACTGACTGATTCTCTCTCTCTTAAGACTCAGGTCTAGGCCATGCTGGCTTAAGGCCCTTCATACTTATACCTTTTCTCTCTTTCTCTCTTTCTTTGATTACTCATTGTATTATTAATTAAAATCTCTATAAAACCCAGTTGACTTGGGTATTTGAATAATTGGGAATATTTCCCTGGCGACCACCTTATATTTTGATTTAAAACCAAGACACTGTAGTGAAACATATTTTCTGCGGTCAAATTTACTCACCCTCTCTTATATCTATCACAATTTATATCTTCCACCATTTTAACTCACTACAGTTTACAACATCAACCATTTTAACTATTACAATTTATGACCCCAACTCTTTTAACTGCCACAGTTTAGGCCTTCCAACTATTTTAAATATAACAAGGGAAAAACCAGATAAAATGGTAGGAACTGAGAGATGGAATATCTTATTCTTGGAATAAGGCAGAGGCCAGAGTCACTGAGGTTGAAAAGTGTTTGGTAAGGATTAAGGCATAAAAAAACTGCAAAAGATAGGAGAGGGCTAGGTTATAAAGGGCTTTAAACACCAAATAGAAGATTTTAGATTTGATCCTGGAGACAAAAAGGAGGAGGGGGTGACATGGTCAGATCTACACCTTTGGGAAAATCACTTATGTGGTTAAATGAGGATGGAATGGAGTGGGGAAATACTTGAATCAGGGAGACCCATCAGTTGGCTATTGCAGTAGTCCAAGTGTGATGTCATATGGGCTTTTACTAGAATGATGGCAGTATCAAAGGAGATAAGGGTTCTCAAGAGATGTTATGAAGGTGCAGTCAACCAGCCTCAGCAATAGATTGGATATGGAGGAGTAAGAGTAAAGAATCAAGGATGACATCTAAATTATAAACCTGAGGGACTGGGAAGATGGATAATAGAGTAATAGAGATGGGAAAGGTTTAAGTCAGTTATTCAGGAATAGTGCCTCCCCAAAATATTAGAGAGAAAGATAATGAATAACCAGAGAATTCCCTTCCTTTGGCTGGGAGACAGAATTAGCTGCCCGTTCTTCCCTTTATTCCCTCCCTATGTGAGGGAACCTGCTCCAGGAGTTGGGAAGCTTTGGATTCACATATTTCCATCACAGGAGGTTGGAAAAAGATGAGATTCCCTTTTGTGCTAAAAATAATGGATGTTCTTACTATTAATGCATTCTCTTGATTTTTTACCCTGCTTTGTGCTAATCTAATCAAACTGTTTAATTATGAACTAAGGCAGAGGTGATTTGTGAATAGCAAACAGGGTAGAATAAGTGGGGATTTTGGGGGGAGTAGTAGCCCATGATGCAATGAATGCCCCTGACCACACTTGATTCTAGAGCAAGCCTATTCAGCAAGGAAAATTTTCTATAATGAAAAAATATTTACATATTCAATTGCTTCTTTGTCAAATGCCATATGAAGTCTTCTCATCTATAGGAGAGAAGTGTGATATCTTTTCAAAAACAATGGCTTTCAAGCCAAAGGAGCTGGACTCAAAGTCCAGTTTTTCCATTCATTTTACTTGTGTGCTCTTGGGTAAGTCACTTAAACCTCTAGGCCTCAGTTTTATCATCTGCAAAATGGGGGAGATTGGACTAGATAGCTTCCAAGTCCTCTTCCAGCATTGCCTTCAATCATATCCTCATGCTTATTTTGAATGCCTCCAGTTTGCCCAAATTTCTCAGCTGCTGTTATAGCGTCTAATCTTAAATTTCAGATACTCAACAGAATGGGTTAAAAATACTCTTACATTGAACAAAAGGAAACTATCCTAATCCCTTTTTTGTATTGCAATTATATTAAATATTGATTCGACTAAGCCAGTAACCAAGGCCTAGAAATCTTTTAGATGGGCAAAGATTTTGATTAACAGAAAAATGAAACTTTTGTTAAGCATCTTTGATAATATAGAGTCAGTCAAGTCAACAAACATTTATTAAGCTCCAACATATGAAAGGCATCATGGCAAACATTATTCCCTCTCTCACAGTCTAAAAGGGATTGGAGAGTACTTCCTAGCTGTGTGACTTATTTGTAGTTGCATTGAGTTTAATTATCAAATTTTATTTAATGAACTATTAAGTATAGATATCTAGATAGTACAGTGGGTAAAGTACTGGACCTAGTGTTGAGATGTCTTGAGTTCAAATACAGCCTCAAGTACTTACTAGCTATGTGACTGTGGGCAAATTATTTAACCACTGTCTGCCTCAGTTTCTTCACCTGTAAAATGAGAATAACAGTAGCATTTATCTCCCAGGGTTGTTGTAATGATAAAATAATATAACATTTGTAATATAAATATATATATTCTATATATATATAATTTCTATATAAATTCTATAAATTCTAATTCTAATTATTGTTATTATTACTACTTTTACTACAGGTTTATGATGGCCAAAGGGACTTGAGGCTGAAGGCAGATCTAAACCAGTTATTTAGAAAAGGTTACCTCCCCAAAATATACTATGATGGAGTCTCCTTAGCAACAATCAAAATAATAATTCTCCTAAAAACTAATGGCCATGCTCTTTCCTTGCATGCTCTGTCTGTTTCCAGCCAATGTGCCACTGGTGTCCAATCAGACACTTCTATTAGTTCCATATACTGGTGGCTTATGCTCATTCTGAATCCCATTAAGCCTGGGATGTATCTATACTTACAATCTATTTGGTCATTTTGGTGGAAACAACTGGTCAATTTAATCCTTATGGGGAGTTTGAATATGGACTTAAAACACAGGTGTATGGGAATAGTGAACATAGGGGCAACCAATTAAGAACCCCATGATTCTCTGAAATCCAATCACAGTGGGATGACCTAGACACCCCTGTCTGGAGTTCTACATCCAACTCGGGATCCAATTCTCAGTGGAAAGTTAAAAACAAAGTCATTATTATATATTAGATTTATTAAAAATGCAAGTATTACCCAAAGGCCTCTGGGCATGTGTGCAAAATACTGCAATTAAATTAAATTAAATTAAATCCAGCAGCTAGAAGTAACATTTTCCACTAAAGATGAGGGAAAAAGGGGAAAAAAGGAGCCCACCAGAGTATACCAAACCAGAAAAGTATAAGCAATGGCCAGGACCTCTTCCGGGAGAAGGAAGATGTTATTACTGTTGTTATTATTATTAATATTACCCTGAGATAATGGAAAAGTAATATATAAATTTGGAACAAGGCTGGAATTTTCCAGGCAATGAACAGCAATGTTTATTTAGAAGAGGGGGAGTGGTATAAGGACAGAAAAGTGACTGGCCACTGATCACTGGGAGAGGGCTTCTTTCCTAGACTCCTAGGAAACTAGTGTTGGAAGGGACACTAGAAATCATTTAGTCCAAGTCCCTCAATTGACAGATAAGGAAACTGAGACTCAAGATCACATGAAAAGTAATGTTAGATTCCTGTCCCAGACTCCCCATCCATTGCATTCTCTATTCCAACATGATTGTTTTAATCCTATAGAAGCAGTGTTCAGAAAATAACTTGGGATTGGTGAGAGAAGAGATTCTTTGGGTTGGTTTCAAGGAAATGCAATTTGCTTTTTCTATCAGTGGGGACAGGGGCAGGTCAGGCTCGGCAGCTCACATATTTTCCAGCTGAGACTCATTAGATGAATGTCAGGGTGTGAGGTGGTGGAGGAGACTGGACTTTTCTCAAAGGCCACCATTTCTTGACTATATTCTCAGATTGACAGGATTAATTTCATGAAAAAAGACAATTCAATTCAATTCAGCATTTATTAGGCATACTCTTGGGTAGAGCAATATGAGTGTTGGGTGAGATATAATTCGCCACCTATAGAATGTTTCCTGAAGACAAAGATTTTTCTTTCTTTCTTTCTTTCTTTCTTTCTTTCTTTCTTTCTTTCTTTCTTTCTTTCTTTCTTTCTTTCTTTCTTTCTTTCTTTCTTTCTTTCTTTCTTTCTTTCTTTCTTTCTTTCTTTCTTTCTTTCTTTCTTTCTTTCTTTCTTTCTTTCTTTCTTTCTTTCTTTCTTTCTTTCTTTCTTTCTTTCTTTCTTTTTTTTTGTCTTTATATTCCCAGTGTAAAAGAGAGAATCTGCAAGGCAAGCCAAGCAGGCAACACAAAGCAAAGGACATAATCTGTCAATCAAAAAGTAACATTCCATTGGAATGTTTCCAGGAGAAGCAGTTGGAGCCAAGCCAGGCTGAACTGGGAGACTTACTTTTGAGCTAGGCTGAGAGGCTTCTTACTGGACCCCTCTTAACTTCTGTCCTAGGCTGAGAGACTCTTGTGGCTTCTGGAGCTGGGGGAGAAGTTTTTGAACTAACTTTTGGCTAGTGTGGCTGATGGTGGTGGCTGAACCTGAAGAACTAATTATATGTATCTGAGATTTGAGTTAACAGAAGAAGAAAGAAGAAAAATATTTGTCCTCTTATCTCTCTCTGACTGTCCCTGCTAGTGACTCCCTGACAGACTTTGTGTCTCAGTTGTGACTGAACTGCCATTTTACCAATACCCTCCTAACTCCTTGTATAGATTAGGGAAAACCCCATCCCTTTTACCTCATCCTCTATCTTTGTCCTATTTTCCCCAGTAAACCTCCTTACTTGAGAAAGAGAAAAAGTATCTTCTCTAAACCTCATAGTTTCACCTTGAGTTACATAGAAGGTGGCTGACTAAGAGGGGGGAGGGGAAAGGAGGCAGGAGGGAGGAAAAACGAGTGTCATTTTGAGGGAGGAGGGTAGGCAAAATCTTGATCCGTAAGCCATCTAGTATTAGATCAATAGGCACCCTCTAGTATTTATCTCCAAGTATCTCTTTATTACAACTGGCACCTCTAAGACTGACTGAACCCCACAATCTTTAGAAAGGCAGAGTAGAAAAGAGTAAAGATGTTTAAACAAGTTATTTGTGGAGTTGTGGTGATGGCTGTCATTGCTTGTTTCTGGGTCTACAACATTCTGTACAACAGAATGACCCACATGATCGTTGACTCTATTGATTACATAGGCAACATAACTATGTCTATTTGCAGATACCTTTTCAAACTGAATTTATACTCTGGCAAATCCTGGCTCATGTTTATGTGATCTTTATGGCTGTCCTTCGGACTCTAACCTATGTAAAGAAGATCTTTAGATTTGTGATTCTCCTAAAGGCAGAAAAGATACTGGCTATTGATAACAACCTGGAAATCATGATTAAGATCTTGTTTGAAGAATAGATCAAATAAAAGGGGTTAGATCAGGTTATGGGCAAGGACAATGGACAGGCAGACAGTGTATCTGAAGAAAAGACAGCTAAAGTCACTGATAAGGGAAATGAAGGTGACAAGGACACTGTGTCTGCTAGTGAACTAGAGAAAATTTGTCTATTAAAGGAGGTCACCAATCTATCCAGTACAACTGGTGTATTGCAGTCCTTCTTACCTCATCCTCTATCCTTGTCCTATCTTCCCCAATAAACCTCCTTACTTGAGAAAGAGAGAAAAAGTACCTTCTCTAAACC
The DNA here is from genome assembly GCF_027887165.1 of Monodelphis domestica. Classification (NCBI taxonomy): domain Eukaryota; kingdom Metazoa; phylum Chordata; class Mammalia; order Didelphimorphia; family Didelphidae; genus Monodelphis; species Monodelphis domestica. The sequence continues at coordinate 128,950,057 of NC_077228.1, read as the reverse complement.
TCACCTTGAGTTACATAGAAGGTAGCTGACTAAGGGGTCGGGGGAAGGAGGCAGGAGGGAGAGGGAGGAAAAACGGGTGGCATTTTGAGGGAGGAGGGTAGGCAAAATTTTGATCTGTAAACCATCTAGTATTAGATCAATAGGCACCCTCTAGTATCTCTCTATCTCCAAGTATCTCTTTATTACACCAGTACCTAGCATAGTGTCTAGCACACAGTAGCCACTTAATAATACTTATTGATTGGTAGATTTATATAGTTTAGATGATGCACAGTCTTTGATTTTCTAGAATTTGCCTTTTCTTGGTGAGATTAAAGGGTGGGAGAATGTAATAAAAGCACAAATAAAAATATTCAATAATTTATTTGTTAGGCAGCATAGGTGGAGTTCAAGATGTTTTGAAATAGACTATGAGTAACATGACTTTCATCCTTTTCATTGAGAGGCATACTCTACCTCACAAAATTGTAACAATTAAATGAAGAATGTAAAACAAGTGCTGTGTAAAATTTATAGCATCATATAAACATCAGAGCAAATCTTATAATGGCTGGTTGGCTGTTGTTTGTCCTTAATTTTTGAAGAGAACCAATGACATTACAGGGTGATGTCTTGACTCTCCAGTGAACTGAATTTTCTGAGGGAGAATGGCACAAAGTTATCAGCCTCACTCTCTCAGAGTTATTGAAGTCCAGTGGCGAGACAAAAGTCAGGATGACTGGTGATAGCTTGGGATGCGGTGAATGACGTTGGCATCTTTGATGTTTGACTAAGCTCTAAACTCCGAAGCTCCTCAGTACTTGCTTTAGATTCCTTCATGGCTGTTGCAACCAATTGTTCTTATCTATCCACCTTGATGAAGGAAGTCTTCAGTTTGGGGTAGACACTCCATTAAATCACTGATGGATTCATGGCCCATTAGTTACTTTCAACTTAGTTTACCCCTAACAAGCTTTGCCCTATCTACTGAGACTGAGATGTAGTTGCTGTGCATGCTGTAGCCACAGCTCAGAGTTGAATACCAAATGGACCCCTAAGGTGAATGAACAGCCCTGAAAAGGGCTTTGCAAACCCTACCACCAGAGGTACTAGTCTTTCTGGATCACCATACACCTCAACTCAAATAGGCCAGCTTCAAGGTCAGGGAATGATTGGTTTCTCTCCTTTTGAGAAAGGTTACAACATACAGAATTCCCTATAGGCTATTGATAGCTCTTAGGGACTAAAAGATATTTATTTAGAAGCTCCTATATAATAAAAAATTCAAATTTGTTTATTACATTAAAATATTCAGTTATTCCCTTCCTACTTTCCCTCCCTCCATTAGAGAAGACATTACTTGACAAAAAGATACATAAAACTATGTCTTACTTATTTCTATTTATCAGTTCTTTCTCTGGAGGTGGACATACACAAGTCATTCTTCAAACAACAGTTCTTTTGCTCTGTATAATATCCTCTTGATTCTTCTCATTTCACTCTTCATAATTTCAAGTAGGTCTTTCCATGTTTTCCCAAAATTTAACCTCCTTGTCATTTCTAATGGTGTGATAGTATTTCATCACAATCTTAGGCAACAACTTATTTAGGCTTTCCCCATTGATGGGCATCTCTTCAATTTCCAGTTCTTTGCCACCACAAAGAGAGCTGCTCTAAATATTTGAGAACATATATGATCTTTTCTTGCCCCTGATCACCTTAGGAAATAAACCTAATAGTGGGCACAATTTTATAACTCTTTGAGCATGATTCTAGATTGCTCTCTAAAATACTTGGATCAGTTCATAGTTCCACCAACAGTGTATTAGTGTCCCCACTTTTCCACATCTCCTCCAAAATTTGTCATTTTGCCCCTTTATCATTTTAGTCAATCTACCTCAGAGTTGTTTTGATTTGTCTTTAATCAATGATGATTTAGATCATTTTCATGTAGTTATAGATAGCTTTGATTTCTTCATACAAACATCTGTTCATATCTTTTGGCCATCATTCAGTCAGGAAATGATTCATATTCTTATATATTTAACAAAGTTTTCTATATTTTAGATGTGAGACATCAGTCCAAGAAACTATAATTTTTTCCCCAGCTTATTGCTTTCCTTCTAATCTTGGCTACATGAGTTATATTTATACAAACCCTTTTTCATTTAGTGTAGTCAAAACTACCCATTTTACATCTCACAATGCTTTCTATCTCTTGTTTATTCATAAGTTCTTCTCCTATCCATAAATCTGATAGGTATTATGTTATCTTCTTCTAATTTGCTAATGACATCTTCCTTTAGCCCCAGGTCAAGTTTTGATCTTATCTTGGTAAATGGTGTAAGATATTTTTCTATATCTAGTTTCTACCTGTTTTCCAGTTTTCCTAACAATTTTTTTAAAACCCTTACCTTTCATCTTGTAGTCAATACTGTGTATTGGCTCCAAGGCAGAAGAGTGGTAAGGGCTAGGCAATGGGGGTCAAGGGACTTGCCCAGGGTCACACAGCTTGGAAGTGGCTGAGGCCAGATTTGAATCTAGGACCTCCCATCTCTAGGCTGGCTCTCAATCTACTGAGCTACTCAGCTGCCCCCTTTCCTAACAATTTTTACAAAATAGTGAATTCTTATTCACAAAACTTGAAGCTTTACTTTTGTAGAACACAAAGTTACTATGATCTTTCACAACTGTTTGTTGTATATCTGTTCTGTTCCTCTGATCTATTTTTCTATTTCTTAGCCAGTACTCGATAGTTTTGATAACGATTGCTTTGTAAAATAAAGGTCTTTTCTAGTTGGTATAAGGGGACCAAAGATAGATGAAACAGAGGCCAACCTTTATAGAACTTATTGTTCAGAGGTGGAGGTAAGCCATGTACAGAGATAAATATAAAACAAGGGAGAATGTGAACACTAGTTGGAGAAATTTTTACATTGACTTAAGGGAAAACTTCTTAACAACTAGAGATATTCATAAGAAAAATCAGTTTCTCTTCACCGAAGGTCTTCACATAGAGACTAAAAGACCATGTAATGGGGATGTTGTGGTAGGACTATCTAACTCAAATCTTTCCCCTTGATAATTCATCCTCCAAAGAGCTATCAAAATGTTATTCTGAAAGAGCAGGGCTGATTCTGTCAGATTATAGCTCAATAAATGCCAATGACGCCTTCCTATTTTAAGATAAAATACAAACTCCAAAATGTTAGAAAATAATTATTGAAAATTGCATTGATATACAAAAAATTAAATTTAAAAAAGAAATAAAATACTGCTCTGTTTGATACTTAAAGTCCCACCCAACCTGTATCCAAGTTAACTTTCCAATCATATGCATTATTCAGTTTTATGAATTCTTCTTTTGGTTGCTGTTGTTGTAGCATTGAAGTTATTTTGTTCAGCTTTTAAAAAGAGGGGAGAGATGTGGATTTGGGGCATGATGTATAGCTGCCCCTATTGTAGTTACCATTCTATTCAATGCCTATTCCATCTCCCTTCCCTTTGTTTTTTGCACAGTTGATGGTCCCCCAACCTAGAAATTTCCTTTCTCTTTACTTCCACCACTTAACATTCCTAGCTTCCTTCAAAGATTAGCTCAGAGGCCATTTCTCATAAAGACTTCCTGGTCTGTACAATTACACCCCAGAAATGACCTGGTATTTATTCTGTATGCACTTTGTATTTATTTATATGTACATACATTGTTTCCCTTGATACAGTTTAAGTTCCTTGAAGTCTAGGACAGTTTTATTTTTGTCTTTGTATCTCCAGCACTCAGGAGAGTGGATGACAATTAGTAAGTAATTAATAGATTCTTAAATATATTAACTAATGACCCTAACGATGGCCTGAATCATACAGCTTGAAGCTGAAGTCAGAATGAAGCCAATCTTTTAGGAAGGGGAAGCTCCTGACACACAATGATGTTCAGAGAATGGTGGCTTTGAGGACTAGCGATAGAAGTCAGCACCATTTCTGAAGTCAGCCCTTATACTTGTCCTATATAAATAAGAACTAGTGTCTGGGGTCAATCAGAGTCTTCTCTTAATCTCCCACAGGCTGGAGGTGGCTTGTGGTAATCTTGAATCTCAGTGAAAAGATTGAATGTATATGTATGTATATATCATGTATGTATACATACTCACCTGAACATAAACATGTAGTGCACACACTGCGTAATTCTAGACATGCACACATCTGCACAAACCACACATATAGAACACTCATATAGGATATACACATCTGGATCTCTGTATCTAGGCAGAGATATAGACACCCACATATATATGTATATGTACATATAGCATGTAGATATATACCTATATATGTATGTATACTATATGTACATAGAAACACAGAAGCAATTTTTATAGGCATATGTGTATATGTATACCACATACACACATTTACATATACATACACACATGTACACAATATGCATACACTCCCATATTTACATAGATATTTTCTATATGCAGTAAACATGTATGCACACATACATATCTGTGTGTATATTATTGTTCACCCTTTATTTTTAAGAAAACCAAAGATATCATGAGGTGATATCTTTTAACTTGTGCATTATTTGAATTTAAGTGAGATACAGTTGCACAAACTCATCAGCCTCAATCTCTCTTCCAGAGTCATCCAAGTCCCAAGGCAAACAAAGTCAGGAAGAATGGCAATGGGCAAGGATGCAGTGGATGATGACCCTGGCATCTTCCATTTCTGACCATGTCTAAGTATTTCACAGTGTCTCCTTTCGTTGCCTTCATGATCTTCATGGAATACATTGTTCTTATCCACCCATTCCACCAAGGGAAGTCTTCACCTGCTTGGACTGGACATCTCCCGTAGTCTCTGATGGGTTTGAGGTCTGTGGGCTACCTTTAACCTGATTTAGTGCATCCATGAGATGGTTTAGTGGATTGTGTTTGACACACGTATTGATTTCTGGGAACCACAGGTAAGAGCTAGGTGGAAGTTAGACACTTAGGTGGATGAAGAATCCCCAAAAAAGGGCTCTGCAAGCCTTCACATCATCACATGCTATTCTTCCCAGAATACTCCACGATAAGTATACATATACAGGTACATATGTGTTTACCATCCTTCAGCCAATAGGAGCATAGATTTAGAGCTAAGAAAGATCTAAGAGGAGAATACTAGCTTAGCATCCTCATTTTATAGATGGAGAGACAAGGAAACTTTTCTAGGTAACACAGATAGCAGAGCTGTGATGTGAACTCAGGATGTGACTCAAAGTAGAGGATCCTGTTTAATGTGTCACAACTTGGCTATAAGATCCCTTACAGACTGAAATGTTAGTTCAGCATTGAGTTGCTTATCTCTCTCTCTCTCTCTCTCTCTCTCTCTCTCTCTCTCTCTCTCTCTCTCTCTCCACTCATTTATTCATTCATTTATTTATTTATTCATTCATTTATTTATTTATTCATTCATTCATTCATTTATTTATTTATTCATTCATTCATTTATTTATTTATTCATTCATTCATTCATTCATTCATTCATTCATTCATTTATTTATTTATTTATTTATTTATTTATTTATTTATTTATTTATTTATTTATTTTGTCTTGGCCTGTGATTTCAATGATGTAACTTTCTATGGAAGTATCCTGGCAAGTTCTGAATCTTCTAGTATTAGTTTCTTGAGACATTGAGTAGTTAAGAATTTTTTCCCTGGAGTTATACAGGTGACATGTTGTTGTTTTTGTTATTATTTTATACATTTTGGTCAAAGTCTGTGATTTCATTAGTATTAGGGCTTCCTGATGTTGGAAATTTCTCTCACTGATACAGATCAGAAACTATTATAAGTTACAGTTTCAGAGAGTTGATTGGAGATGAAGAGGTTAAAGGAATTGTCCATAGTCACATAGCTGGTTTGTGTCAGAAGCAGCATTTGAACCTGGGTATTCTGGCTCCAGGACTTGGCATCTACTCATTTATGCCCCATTGCTTTTGGAATGCTTATTATTTTTTTGAATTCTCTAGTATTTTTCAGCAGCATGGCATAGTGGAAAGAGCAGTAACACTGGGAGCACTTCTTATATGTATTACATGGCCATAGGCAAGCCTATACTTCTCTGAGCCTTAGTTTACTCACCTGTGAAGTGAAAGGGTTGGAATAGATCATCTTTTAGGTCTTTGATTCCATAGGAATAATCGAAATGGCTGTCTAGCTGAAACACTGTCTATTCATTGTTTTGCTCAGGTTTCTTTGGCAGGTAGATTCATGAGGTGGAGGCTCAACTTTCGTAAGACCTTAAGTTCTGAGACTCAAGAGGAGCTATCCACTTGCAAACTGGTTTTCTTGGGGGCTAGCTGTACCCAAATCAAAGTTCACTGTGCTCAGGGGGAACTCTTACATGCTTTTAATGGTTTTAGGATGCTATTTATGGTGAGCTGCCGGAACGAGCATTTCATTGTACTGCCCAAGCTCTTGAGGAACATTGGGGAGTTAGTGGAGGCTGGTTCTTAGGCTGGCTGACCCCAAAGCCAGTAAGATCGTGAGGTTCTATAATGGTTTGAAGTGAGTCCCTAGCTAAGAATAAAGCCTGCTTGAGTTTACCCAAAATGGGGCTAGTTTTCTTTCCATAGGCAGCACTGGTTATAGCAAAGTAGTGCAGTGGAGGAACTGGAGGATTGTTTAACATGATGTAACCTGAATAGTGCACACAAGACCCTATTTAACATTCAGAACACACCAAAGCCAAGGTTTGGCCTTAAGTACATCTAGTTTTATGAATTCACATTTTTCATGGGCCTGTAACTGGTTTAAGAGGGAGATGTGGTCTTGATGCGCACCCAGAAAAATCATGGTCGCATAGGAAGGTTTTAGTTGCTCATTGAGCTTGTAAAGGAAACTCAGGGATGGCAACTGGGAAAGTGAGGAGAACACTATAATGAGGTTGCTACTCTGTAAGTCTCTTGGGCAAGACCTCTGAAATAACTTCAAGAGCCATTCAACCACCACACACTTGAGAGAAAGAATGGATTGGCCTCAATTCTGGAGAAAATAGATTTTTAACAACTGAAATTTGGTTAAGGATAAAGTGCTCTCTGTTGCCTCACCCCTCCTCCAAGTAAAAATGAAACGATAATGTTAAGGAAAAAAAGATCTTTTTTCTCCTTTTATAAAGGTGCAACAAAATCTCTTTTCCTAATGACTAAATGGAAATGGGAGGAAATATATGGTGTGGTGACCTTCCCATTTGAATTACTTGCTACATGATCTCCTCTTACCTTTGTATGGAATGAAATAATTTTGAGGCAGAAACAGACATGAAGGCATCCATATTCTGTTGCCTTAAAAAGTTAAAAATAAAAAGTTATACTGAGAGTACTCACCAATATTAATGGTTGGGTAAAAGTTTTCATTATGTCCTTTCCTACTATTCCTAACATTATCTTATAAACAAAACATGGTTTTTTTTTTTGCCCTTAGAGCCTTAGATAGCCTTAGACCATCTAATCTGATCCATACCTGAACAAATATTTCCTCTACAACATCCCCATCAAGAGGTCATGAAATTTTTGCTTGAAGACCTCTAGAAAAGGGAGAAGCCATGGCTTCCTGAGGCAGTAGTAGCACATTCTCCTTTCTTGTGTGACCTTGATCAAGTTATTTAAATTCTCTGAGCCTTAGTTATTGATAGGATTGGACTAGATGACCTCTAAAGTAACTTCCAACTTTGTCTCTGTAGTTGGTCTTAAGTATTTTTTTTAACATCAAATCTATTCTTTTACCATTCCCACTATTGTGCCTAGTTCTGCTCATTAAGTCTCTTTTTCTTCTAAGCAAAGATTTACTAACATTTTAAACTTTGGTGTTCTGGAAAAAATTATCCTCAGGACACTTAATGAGATATTGTTATCATCAAAGAATTAGTGAACTTTATTAAGAAGTTAGATTAGACTTTCTTTCTGGAGGTAGTCTGATATCAGGCCATAAAAAGAGGTATTCAAATGTCTTTGTGACCATAAGATTTAGATCTCTCATGTATGCCATGTCTGGCACCAATGGCAGTCTCTTCAAGTGTCACCTGTGACACTTCATTTCCAGATGGCAAGAGGGGATCTGCAGTAACAAGCTACTCAAGTAGAGCCAAGTCTAACAGATTTGAAGCAAAGCTGGCTCTCCCTTGGCTATGCTGGGCTGAATGTGCATGTGAAAGAAGGAAACCAGTTAAATACCTCCTCAGCTGTTGCTAACTGTGTTAGAAGAAAGTGTGTCTGTGAAAGGGGAAGACAGAAGCTCTTTTTGTTATGAATTATGATCTTATTGTGTCTGTTGCTTGTTGATTTAAAAAACATATAACTGGGTAAAACAAATACACTCAAAGACTTTCTTCAAACAAGGTATCTCCTATGATTGTGATGGATGGAAATAGCTTTGCTCCACAATCCACTGAGTATAATATCAAGCAAGGCATAAAACAGAGAGGCATATGTTCACCTAAGGTATTTATCAGTGTCAGATGGGATAGATATTCTGTAAGACTACAAAAAAAGACTTCCCTTTTGATTGTGAAAAAGCTCCCTCAAAGTTTTTCTTAACATGATATTGTTTTAATTGCATCAATCTGAACTTTTCAAAGTCTGGGTGAGACCCAGAGCCATTTGAAAGAGCCTCATCTGAATCACTTGTAATGGGACTCCATCAATAGTATATCTTTGAATAAATGTTGAGGATAGACAATAAGAAGGGTCTAAACCCAAAGAGAAGGAGGAAATCAGGATGGATTCCATTTGAGAAGTTTTGCATTTCTTTTATTGACCCCATGACACTACAGTTTCTTCTATGGCAGTGGATCTCCCTTTTTTTTTGTCATGAGTCCCTTGGAGTTGTCCTGGATCCCTGCCTTGTTGGTAATACTTAAGCCATTCACAGTTGGCCATCATACATTATTGTTATTACTGTATACAACATTCTCCTGGTTCTGCTCACTTTGCTTTTACATTACTTCATGTAACTTTCTGGGTTTTTTTTTTTTGTGATCGTCTTGTTTGTCATTTCTTTTGACACAAGAATATTCTACTACAATCATATACTACAACTTTTTTCAGTCATTTCCCATCTGATGGACATCCTTTCAGTTTCCAGTTTTTTGCCTCCACAAAAAGAGCTGTTTTACAAGTTTTAGAACATATAATTTCTTTTCTTTTTTCCTTGATCACTTTAAGAAATAAATATAGTAGTGACATTAAAAAAAACTCTTAAACTTTTTTTAGATTCAGTACTATATATTGGTGTCAAGGCAGAGGAAGAATTATAAGGGGTAGAGAATGGGGGTTAAGTGACTTCTTTAGGTCACACAACTTAGGGGGTCAGATTTGAACCTAGGACCTCTCATCTCCACACCTAACTCTCTCCACCTAACTTCCCCTGATCACTGATTCTTTGCCCTTTCCCATTCATTTATGTCCTGATCAAGTCCATTACATTCATCATATAGGACTGCAATAAGCTTAAATTTCCCATGATGTATTTGTAGTACATATTCCGTTTAGGTTTGGTGCAAAAGAAGAGTGTTGAACCATCAATCTTATTTCTTTTCCACAGGCAGTCAAAACTCCTTTGTTTTGAAAGGCTTATTGCAATGGGATGGGGTAGGTGGGTGGTCTTGCTTAGTTTGCTAGTTTCTTCAGTAGGATTGGAGTTATGCTTCTAATTTTCTAAATTGATCCAGAATCCACAACCATTAGAGTATGTGAACTACTGAAATTAGGGAAAATGAAGAGGTATTGTTATTAGGCTTTTCCCACATACTTTTTGGAGATGATAGAATAAGGCTTTCTGCAACATGTTTGTATGGTATTAATGCAGGGACCCATACTGGGTAGTGGGGAGAGGCTGTGCTTGATTTTAGGATAGTTAGAATATTCCTAAGAAGTCAGCTCATAAGCACTTTAGTCAAGTGGCTAGTGTCCAAGAATGAGTTGGATCTGATTGATTTCATTTCTCTCTTTGGGGCAAATCCCTTTCTGTCCCTCCTTCCATTTCTTAGTTTCTCTTATTTACACTGGATTCCTACCTTCCTTATGGCACACGATAGGTAAGATCCTTCTGCTAGGCATCATAATTACTATGACTGGCATACGTAACCTCTACTGGGCCCTAAACACCTCTTTCTTATTGGATAGTCAGTATTTATAAGAAATATGAACTAATACAATCATAATTCTTTTCTTCAGCAATGTTTGCATAGATTACCCTTACCTTAGTAAGTTTCCCTCTCAAAAGAATGGAGCATAGTGCTTTCATTCAATTAGGGAATTAAATTATAATGTGAAGAATTAAAAAAGTCTCCAAAGGTAATAGTCTAAAAAGACCACAGGAGGGCAGTAAAGCCTAAAAAATAAAATGAAACCATTACTCCTTGATCACAAAGCATAGAATCTGAAAACAGGAGTCAAAATCCAGTTCTTTATGGATGCAGAAATTGAAAGATTAAAATGATAAGTGAAACATAGGCACATTCACCATAGTACTGAATGCATAAAATAAACACCCCAAGGGGAATGCATTGCAAACAGTAGGTGCTTAATAAAAATTAATTGAAATGTGATCTAGGCAAGTCACCTCGTTGTGCTCCATGTCTTCAGTTTCCTCAGCTGTAAAATGAGAGGACAAGGGACTTGATGTCTGTTAAGATCCTTAAATGTTTGCAGACATTATAGGTCATTTAACCTAGTCTCTTCATTTTTCAAAGGAGGAAACTGGAGTTCTTAATGATTAAGGGACTTATCCAAGATTATAATAAAGTTTATAGGAGCTAGAAGGAACCTTATAGGACATCCAGTCCAATATTTTATTTTATATTGTTCAGTCACTTCAGTCATGTAGAACTCTTCTTGACTCTGTTTGGGATTTCTTTTACAAAGATACTGGAGTGGTTTGCCAATTCCTTCTCTAGCTCATTTTACAGATGAGGAAACTGAGGCAAACAGAGTTAAATAACTTTCCCAGTACCTCACAGCTAGCAGGTGTATGAGGCCATTTGTGAACTCAGGAAGTAGAGTCTTCCTAATTCCAGGTCTGGTAGTCAATCCACTAAACTACCTAGTAACTCTTATTTTAATTTAATTTAATTAAAAATTTTTTACTCTCATTTTATACAAAAGGAAAATGAAACAAGGCTAGATAGGGTAAGTGATTTGCCCAGGTTTGCACAGCTAGTGAGTGTCTAAGGCAGAATTTGAATTCATATCTTTTTTTTTTCCCAAACCTTTGCCTTTTGTCTTAGAATAGATACTAAATATAGGTTCTAAGGCAGAAGATCAGTAAGGACTGGGCCATTGGGGTTAAGTGACTTGCCTAGGGTCATACAGTTAGGAAGTATCTGATGTAAGATTTAAACTCAAATTCATCCTACCACATTGTTTCTACTAGGTACAGTGTCAAAGAAGGAAGTCAAGTTCAGGTCTCTTAATCTGAATCTCGTGCTCTTTCTGCTATATCCAAGGGATAATGAACATGTTTGATGGCAGAATCAGAATCTAAGGCTAGATAGATAAGTCAATTAAACAAAATGAAACTTAATAAGAATAAAGGTGAATTCTTTTACTATTGAAAAAAAAAACTAGCTCTATAAGAGAAGGATGGGAGAGATGACACATGACTTGATAGCAGTTCACAGGGGAAATGATAGGAATTGTAGTTGAGTGTAAGTTCAACAGGAATCGAAAGAGTGATCTGGCTGCCAAAAATACTGTAGCATTGTAGGCTGCAGTAACAAAGCATTGGGAAGCAGGGGTAGATTTTATTCTTGTTGCTCTTTATCTTAGTTGGATAAATTCCAACTTTTGAGACAAGGACCTCTTTTTATGTTATTATACTAGTCTGATGCTACTGGTTGACATCTCCTTTGATCTCTTCCCCTCCTAGATTAAAAGCTATCCATTGGGTTGGATTTGGACTAGATTGTCTCTAAGCTTTTTCTGACTCTAAGATTCCGCTTGTTTGAGATACTTGATCTCTTTGTGTATAGAATTACATGCAATAATTATTTCCCACTGGGAGCATATAGTTTGGGATTGATGACACATGGACAGACACAACAATGCAGGCTCATGGAATAATCACTGCACTTTAATAAGCAAATGTTAGCATTTTCTACAAGGAAGCAGACTCAAATTTCAGTGTATACAAAACAAAAAAACTGAAGAAGTCAAGGGTTTTTAAATGAAGAGAAAATGAACAATTATGTTTGTTTTCAACAAAGAAAGCCCTTGTATAGAGGAAGTTCAGTATTATATAGAAATATGGCAAGACCAGAAAAGGAATATTCTGTGTCCTATGGCCAGTGAATATAACATTAATTCTTAATATACATTACTTCATTTTCTTACAAAGTAATTAAATACCAGGAACTAGATGTTTGGATGTACTAGAAAAGACTTCATTAGAATGTGATGTTCATATAATAAAAGATGAAAGGTATTCTATGAGGTAGAGGTGAGGAGGCGAAGCATTTTAGGCATGGGGCACCAGTACAAAGACATGGAAGCAGAAAATGGAAAGGAGATTGCTTGTGAAGAACAGAGAGACCAGTTGGATTTTATTGCAGAGCATGAGAGGGGGAATAATATTTATTAAAGTTGGAAAGACAGATTGGGGCTACGTTCGGAGTTTTTTTTTTTTGTGGAGTAGATGTAGAAATTAGGACTCAGAATTTAAATTTATCACTCTAACTAGGGTTTCTTTAATGGGGTCTCAGTCATGACATGACTCCAACTAGATCTGTTTTCTTTGTAATTGCTTTAAATAATGTGATTTTATTGGTGTTTTTAGTCATGTCTAGCTTTTCCTGAACCCATTTGGGGTTTTCTTGGCAAAGATATCAGAGTGGTTGGTCATTTCCTTCTCCAGTGTGTCCCCATTTTATAGATATAGAAACTGAGGCAAACAATGTTAAGTGACTTGTCCAGGGACACACATCTAATAAGTATCTGAGGCTGGATTTGAATTCAGGTTTTCCTGACTTCATTCCTGGAACTCTATCTATGAGCCACCCAACTGTCCCTGAGTTGCTTTCCCCCCAACTTTTGTCTTGTCAGCCAATTAGCATTTATGAAGAGTTTACTAAAGGCTAGGTACCCATTCCTCAGGCAGAGGCCCTACCCACTGCCTAAATTCCAACATTAAAGACTCATTCCTTTAGATTAAGAAACAGATTTTGTTAAAATACAAAATCGACCAGCATTTATTTAGAGCAAGACACCATGCTAGATACTTAGGTATACAAAGGCAAAAATGAAATAGCCTCTGTCCTCAAGGAGATTAAATTCTATAGCCATATTTTTGCAGGGACTAATTGCTATGGTACAGTGGGGAAGAACTCTAAATTGGGAATTAGGAGATATATGGTATAGTACCAGTTCTACTACAAGCTAGCTATATGAACTTGGGCATGTGATTTAATCTCCTCAGAACTCATTTTCCTTTCTCTTCTGTAAGAGGAGCGATCGAAACAAATTATCTTTAAGGTCTCTTCCAGATCTAAGATTCTCTGAATTTTTCAGATTGCTTTTCGGTGTAACATGAAAAGGGATTCAGAATAGGACCCATGGAAAGAGAGGTCCCTGACATTTGAAGTTTCCCCAGGATGCTAGAGAGAACAAACAGTGATGGAAGTGGGGGTTGAAAGGCTTTCATCCTCTCCTGTAGTTTCAGTTCTAACATCTGGGGTCACCTGCCTCCAACTTATCTCTATAAGAGTGCCTTGGTTCAAAGTAATTTATGGAATATATTCACTCAAAGCCACAGTTGACAAGTCATCTTTAGGACTCCTCAATTTCTTTCTCAAGCTCTGATTTCTCTCTTCAATGGAGGGGTTGTTGGAGGGCAGTAGGTAGATGAGGGCGAGGCTGATGGGAAATCTTTTAAGATGGGGGACACTGGTTCAAAAAGGGGAATTAGGGAAAAGCTGAAGTCAAAGTTTGCAAAGCCTTTTGTGATGAATGGTCTAAATTTGAATTCACCCACATTACCTGACCATTTCTCTTCATGGCAGTTCTTTTTCTTGGGACTGGTAGCAATGTAGTCTGAATCCTCAGACTGGGAGGAGGAGGAAGCTTGTAGGGAGATTCCCAGAGAATCAAGCCAATTGCCTTGTAAAACTTTCCCTTTCCTCTTTGGCACAGACCCACTGGGATGGCCCCCAGAGAGGTAGAGCTTCTCCCACATCTGCTCTTTGCATTGTGCTTGGCCCGATGAGTCAGGATTGAATGGGTTTAGGATTTTTAGCACTTGATGAAAATGTGGGGTGGGGAGGGGGATAGGGAGGAATTCTGCTACAGCTCCCTGCAATCTCTTTTTTAAAGCAGCTGTTCTTTTTCTTCTAAATATGTGGGATTTCATTTAGTGTTTCTGGGAGTGAGACAGGGAAAACCCCTGGTTTAAGCTATTTCAGGCAGATGCTGTAGGTACTTTTCTCTTTGCACTCATGATTTTACTCATGCTTTCCTGACTCTCACCCTAACAGTTGCTATAGACTTTTAAAAAGTCATTGGATTAAAGGATCATAGCTTTAGACAATAGAAACCAGAGATATGGCCTAGAGTTTACAGGCAAGGAAACTGAGGCTCAGGGATACTCAGATGCCTGTTGGAGGCAGGGTTGGAAACCGAACCGAGGTCCTGTGCATGAGCACCAAATCAAATTCATGGTATAATGCAGATTTTTAAAAAAATAAATTTTTATTGATAGCTTTAGTTTTTTTATATCTTCAAAACTTGCCCCAAATCCTTTCCTCTCCTCCATAAAGCCCCCCCCCCCATGAAATAGATTTTTTTTAAAAGAAAAAGAGGAACAAGAGGGAAAAATCAGCAAAACAAATTAATAAATTGAAAGCAATATGAAAATCTATGCACTATTCCATAACTATGGACCTCTACAAAATAGTAGGAGAAAAGCTGAGAATGGGAATAGGTAGGTATCTTCTCATATCTCTTTTTTGTGGACTATGCTTATTCTTTGTAATTTTATAACACTAATTTTTTTATTGGTTTGTAGTTTTTGTTTTTTTCTTTGTCACAGGGATTTCTCTGGCACAGTCTTAATACAGAGCCTGGGGTCTTGCTTTTGGCGAATGTTTCTAGTCCTTGCTGTAGGTGATCCGCTTGGTGCTATGACCTCAAGAGCATCAATTTAAACTAATCTGCCTTTGTTTCCCATTTTCCCCTTAGATCCCTCCCACTATACTGTCTGCCTCTCTCCCGAAAACCACTTGCTATGGCTAATATCTAATGACTCTAGAATAGTATTAGGTATAAATACAGATATACCCTTTTTTCTTTTTCTTCTGTAAAAAGGGGTTAAGTTACAGTTTTCCATCATCTCATGTAACATTTCCAAAAAAGGAAACCCATAAAGACAAAATATATGAAATGTGCTGAATGGGTTGGCCTGAGACAGATCTCCCTGATCACCAACAGAGGCTATGTGGAGGGATTAAGCTGTTTGAATCATTGCTCCAATTCTGTTGAAATAGGTAGTATTTTATTTCAATCCTTAGTGGGATTCGAGCTGCCAATATGTAAGCTTTTGTATGACTTTGAAGTGGTTTCACCCTCCTATGATGTAACTGGATTCTCTTTGCTGGGTTTTGAAGAGGCCATCCCTCTTCTTCTCTTCTCTTTCGTCTCCTCCTCCAAATCTCACATGGTGGTTTGACTGTTGGTGAACTCTGTCTTACTGCCCCTGTGGTTTCCCTCCAGTTCCCCCCTTCTGTGTCTGTATTTCGAGGTAATTTGAGAACAAGGTTGCAATAAATTATGCTTGCTTGGGTGTTGGAGGGGAGAGGTGGTAAGTGATAGAAACGGAATGTCATTATCCATTATATGTAGTATTACTGACCATGCCATCATTGGTGCTGAGGTACATGGCTAAAAAGGCAAGGTCTGGACAGAAATCTCTTCCAATTATGTTCTGTCTAAAGCCTGGTCTTTGATTTGTGAATCACAGCTACTCTTTGAAAAGGCCACAACTAAGTTTCTTCTCTGTTTCTCCCTGGAGGTGTATGTCTTATTTTCTTCTCTCAACTCTTAATACAATCTCATACCGTACCTATAGCTCTCACCTCTACAAAGATATATGTATATGTGTGGGCAGGGATCTAGATTTGTTATTCCATTAGTTACGATGAACTCCTAGTGTAGAAATCACTTCCACTAATGCGTAATAGCTCTAACTTCTATTCTTAGAGTAATATGGGTCACTGACTTTTCAATTGTCACAAAGCAGCTAGGTGCCTGAATGGAGAGAGCCCTGGATCTGACTAGGAAGATTTTAGTTCAAATCCAACCTCAGACATTTATATACTGTATGACATTGGGCAAGTCACTTAACCTCAGTCTTCTTCAGTAGTGTCAGCTGGTTCCATATTTCCAAATGTCTACTGGATATCTCCACTTGGATTTTCTGCTACAAACTGAAACTCAACAGATCAAAAACCAAGCTCATCTTCTTCATAGATCAGCCCCACATTTTTACTTCTTTATTTTTGTTGACATCCTTGTTCCCATTATCTAGGCTCAAACTTTATTTGTCATTTTTGATTCCTTTCTTTGCTGTCCTCCATATAAAATGTCACAAATAATATTCCTTCTTCCATAATATTTCACATCTATGTCCTTTTTATTTCTATCTCTAGTACATGGCTTGACAGGCAGCATGAAAGAGGGGAAAGATCTTGGATTTGAAGTAAGTGTCTGGCCAAGTCACTTAATCTCATTCTCTTCTTTCCTCCTTGTACCCTACCTTCATCAGCTGAAATCTGTGGTCCAATTGTGGGTGCTATATTTTATAAAGTACTTTCATAATCTAGAATGCATTTAGCCAAGACAACCAGAATGGTGCAGGAACTAGAAGCCTGCCATAAAGGGATGAGTTAAAGACCAGGGGATGTGAGCCTGGAGTGTAGGAAACTGAGCAGAGGTATTATAGCTTTCTTCAAATATTTGAAGGGGTGGGTGGTTGGCCCAGAAAGTGGAACAAGAACCAATGGGTGGAAATAACAAGGAGATGTGTTTTGGCTCAGCATAAGGAAAAGCTTACTAGCAATTAGTTATCCCAAAATGAAATGAACTGCTACAGCGTGGGGGTAGAATAATGAGTTCCCCATTACTGAACTAAGTAGAAGATGGTTGACAACTTAAAGTATTATAACTAGGATTCATTTGTTGGGTAGGGGTTGGATTAGTTAAGTTCTGAAGTCCCCTCCAACTATGCAATTCTACTATTCTCTTATTTCTGACTCGCCTTATTATGTAATATAGATCTATAGTAAATTGTGCTTTTCAAATTAACTTATCCCATTTTGCTTTTTAGTACCCCTTTCTGTTCCTTAGTTTATGGTGTATATATATACCCAGCACTTGAAGCTAAAGAAAACATCAAATTCATACATCTTTTTCCATTTAAATATTTTTCTTTTGTTTTTACATAATTTTTCTTCCTATCACTTTCTCAGAGAGCTAACCATTCTTTTTTTTTATTTTTAAAGAGAGGATAAAAAATAGTTTAGCAAAACTAAACAACATATCAACCAAGTCTGTATGACAATACATTCGATGTTCTGTACCCACAAACAAGAGAGGGAAACTGCATTAAAAAAAAAGTCCAATCTGAGCTTCTTACATTAGGTAGGGCTACCTTTGTTCTTATTCCATATTGAAGAGGTGTTGCTGTGTTCCCATTTTGGAAACCCAAGGGATCTAGTCCTGACACTCTCTACACTAGGTGGCACAAGTGGCTCACTCTTGAGGAATTCCAGCAACCCATTATTGAGGTCAATGGAACCCTCTTTGAGTGAGCCCTGAGCTGGCTTGACGTGGTTACCTTTCCTTGGAAATGACACACTTTTCTAAGCCTATGTGGTTACAGCTTTACTTTCTTCCTCCATCTGCTGTACCCCAAGTGCTAGAGAAGTGATAATAACATTACTGATGCCATTTTAGTGGAGTTCTGGTGAATGATCGTGCTTGAAAGGTGACTCTCATTCCATGTGGCCTTCCAAATAACCCAAGTTGCTTTATATGTGGGTAACCAGTTTTCTTGACCATAAACTGCTAGGGGGTTGAGAACATGTTTTCCTTAGAACCCCAATAACAAGGTTCATATTAATATATAAGATTCATATTAGAGCTTTAAGATTTGAAAACTGCTGGGAGGCAGGTAGTAAAAGTATTATTGTCCCAATTTTTTCTTAGGGGTAAACTGAGGCTTTGAGAGGTTAGGCAAGTTTTCAAAGATTCATTCAATAAGTAATAAATAGGGAAGGAGAAGTGAAAGAGCATTTATTAACCACCCATGATGTTCTAGATTGTGTGCTAAGCTCTTTCCAGCATCACCTCATTTGATAATGGAATAGCTGAGCCAGGATTCAAATCCAGGTTTCCTGAACACAATTCCAGAACTTCCTGCTACATTATAGGCCTAATCCTACATTATAGGCCAATCCATTGCTATGCATATAGGTCATATTTGGTGACCTCCTGTCAGGAGTGCACATGTAGCAGAAAATACTTTGTTTTTTTAGGACTAAAGAATATGTGCATCAAATAAATACACATTCTTCAGGCCAGAATTATTTTTATTGTATGTGGATAAGAGGCCATTTGGTTGGTGGCAGAGGTGTCAAATGCATGGCCCTTGGACACATTGCTGCCAGGATGAGATAAAAATATAAATAGGAAATATTTAATGAAATAAGTAAAAATGTAATAGAATGTAAGATAATATGGTTTTTTAAGTCAATAAAGCATTTTTTTAAGTCAATGGGAAGCCTTAGAGGTTTTTATGTGAGATTTAGTGGCCCTGTTTCGAGTTTAAGTTTGATACCCCTGATGTAGAGGCTATAGCACAGCAGGGATGCCCAACTGCCTAAAGTAATACCCTAAGACTAGCTGTTCTCAAAACTTTACACTCCTAAAAACTATCGTGGACTCCAAAAGGACTTTATTTTGGTCATATTAATTGGTACTTAGCATATTAGGAATTAAAACTGATAAACTTTCAATATATTTATTAATTCATTATAAGTAAGAATAAGCCCAATTACATGGTAACATAACATGTTTTTTAGTGAAAAGATGTATTTTCTAAAATAAAAAACTAGTGAGAAAAATAACATTGTTTTCATATTTTTGCACATATCTTTAATTTCTGGCATAACAGAAAACAGCTAGATTTTAAAATCTGCTTTACATTCAATTTGTTACATGGATTTGATGTTTTGGTAAATATATGAAGAAAATCTGACCTCACATAGATATGTGGTTGGAAAAGGGAATAATATTTTAAGAGGCAAAATAATGTCTTAATGTTATTGAGAAACATATTGTCTATCAGATTTATGGATAGGAGAAGAATTTCTGAGTAAGTGTGAGATAGAAAGCATTGTGAGATATAAAACAGCTAATTTTGAATACATGAAATAAAAAAAAGTTTTTGTATGAATAAAACTAAAGTTACCAAGCAGTAAGTTGGGAAAACTTTTTTAGACAGTTTCTTGGATACATGTATAAAGATGTATCTCTAAAATATGTAGAGAAGTTTGTCAAATATATGAGAAGATGAGCTATTACCCAAATGGAAGATATAAACAGTTTTAGATGAAGAAATCAAAGCTATATATAACCACATGAAAAATGCTCTAAATTACTATTAATTAGAGAATGCAAATCAAAATAACTCTGAGCTATCATCTCACACCTACCAGATTATCTAAAATGATAAAAGGGTTAAATGACAAATGTTGGAAGGACTGGGAAAATGGAGACATTAATACACTGTTGGTGGAAATACAAATGGATTCATACATTTTTGGAGAGTAATCTGGAATTATGCTCAAAGAATTATAAGCCTGTGTATACCTTTGGAACCAGCAATACCTTGATTAGGTTTACTTCCTAAGGCAATCAGGTAAAAAGGGAAATAACCTGTATGTTCTAAAGTATTAAAGCAGCTCTCTTTGTGGTGGCAAAGAACTGGAAATTGACGAGAGCCTATCAATTGGGGGATGACTGAACAAATTGTGGCATATGATTGTGATGGAATACTACCACATTGTATGAAATGTTGAACAAGTTAATTTTGGAAAAATATGGAAAGACCTACATGAAATGATGAAGAGTGAAACGAGTGGAAGCAAGAGAACATTATATACGGCAACAAAAACATTGTTTGAAGAATGACTTGTGTATGCTCACCTCCAGAGAAAGAAATGATAAATAGATATGACACTTTCATGTATGCATACTATATATATGTATATGTATACACATATATACATACAATATATGTATAGATAATATAAATTTCTTTTTGTCAAATGATGCCTTCTCTAATAGGGGGAGGAAAGGAGGGAAAAAGTGAGGGAGTTAATTGAGTATTTTTAATGTGACAAATAAAATACATTTAAGTAAAAAAAAGAAAATAGTTTTAATCTGTAAGACCCCCTGAAATGTTCTCAGTGGGTCTTGGGTATCTGTAGACCATTCTTTTAGAATCCTAGATCTATTTATTCTATCTTAATATCCTTGCTTAACTAGAGTGTCATATTTCTAACTTGCCTTTTAGACATCACCAACTGGATGTTCTATAGATAACTTAATCTCAACATCCAAAGAAGAACTCATTAGCTTTCCCCAAAGCCTTCTCCTCTTCTATTTTCTCTATTACTGTTGAGATTACCATCATCTTCCCAGTGACCTAGTCTTGCAACTACATATCTCACATATTCAACCCGTGGTCAAGTCTTGTCATTTCTACCTTCACGATATCTCTCATATATGTTCCCTTTTCTTCCATTTTGTAGTAGACTCTCATCCCCTTATGCCTGGACCATTGCAATAGCCTGGTTGCTTTGGCTCTCTGTTTCAACTTTCTCTTCTCCAGTTCATTCTCTATTAAGTCACTAAAGTGATCATCTTAAAGGGGGTAGGGAAGAGAATAAGCATATATTAAGCACAAATGTTATCTCATTTGATCCTCACAACTACCCTGTAAGGTTACAACTATAGAAAGTGAGGCAAACAGAGATTAAGTGACTTGCACAGGGTCATCTAGCTAGTAAATGTTCCCAGACTAGACTTGAATTCAAGTTTTCCAGATTATAGGCTTCATCCACTTTCTCTCCTTAAATGAGTAGTGGTACCTAGGGTACACATGTGATTATGCCACTCTTCTACTCAACAAATTCCAGTGGCTCCCTATTACTTCTAGTTTCAAATATAAAATGCTTTGTTTGGCTTTTAAAGCCATTCACACACTGGTTCTTTCCTATCTTTACAGTCTTCTCCTATCTTTAATCCCTCCATATCCTCTAAAGTTCAGTGACACTGTCCTTCTTGCTGTTCCTCACAAAAGACCCTGCCTTTTGACTTCTGCCTCTGTTCTGGTATTCCCTCATGCTTACAATATTCTCTCTTCTCTCTTCCACTCCCTGGCTTC
Source organism: Monodelphis domestica (assembly GCF_027887165.1). Lineage (NCBI taxonomy): Eukaryota > Metazoa > Chordata > Mammalia > Didelphimorphia > Didelphidae > Monodelphis > Monodelphis domestica. The sequence continues at coordinate 128,928,590 of NC_077228.1, read as the reverse complement.
CCTTGCCACTTCTAAGACAGGTCAGATCCCCACAGGAGGTAAGAAGTCTTTCCTGAATTCCTCCCTTCTCCTCAACTGGTGTCCTTTCCTCTGAGATTCCCTCTCCTTCAGTCAGTCTGTTAGTCACAAACACTTATTAAGCACATACTACATTTATCCCTGTTCATTCATTGTTTTGAAGAGGACCAATGATATTATAAGGTATTTTCTTGACTCTCCAGTGAATTGGATTTAAGTGAGACAGAGTTGCCCAATATCATCAGGCACACTCTCTCTTCCAAAATCATCCAAGTCCAATGGCAAGACAAAGGTCAGGATAACTGGTGATGGTCCAGGATGCGGTGGGTGACCTTGGTGTCTTCGATGTCTGTCCAAGCTCTAAGTGCTCCACAGTTCTCTGCTTCAGCTCAAATTGTTCTCATCCACCCATTCTGCCAGAGGGAAGTCTTTGCATACTTGGGGTAGACAACGTCCTAATTCACCAACAGGTCCAAGACCTGCCAGAGAGGGTTTTATTGAAATGTGACCACTGGTTCTGCCTTGGATTTTTGCAGTGCAGTGTAGGTCATCTTTATTAAAATGTCAGCTCATTAAGTTTTGCCTATCATATCCAAATACCTAGAACAGTACTTGACAGATAAATAAATACTTAATAATAATTTGTTGACTATAATGTTAGGCTCTTCTTTACCCAAATACCCTAAGCATTTAAGTTAATAAACCAGATTTTGATATCTTACTATTTGAAATGCTGCCAGCAATTACTGCTCAGATCAAGTATCAACAGAAAATGTGGTTGGTAGCTTTCCTCTTTTTAATGTTGTAATATTTATTCTGCCTTTTCTGTCTCCTCATACTTCATACCTTCTGCCTCTATGGCTGTTCCTCACCCATGACACTCAAGCTCTAGTCTCTGGCTTTGCAACAACTGTCCCCATGTTTGCAACGTTCATCGTCTTTATGTGCATGTCTTAACAGACCTACTTTATTTGGAATCTTAGTTCAAATGCCACCTTTTGGGAGGAGGACTTCCCAGTCCTTCTGAGCATTTGAGCCTTCTACTCTCCGGTTACTTTCTTGTATGTACATGCTTATTAGAATATAAGTTTAGCATAATGCTCAGAACACAGGAAGTGATTAATAAATGTTTATTGGATGATGGACTGCTTCTTTGGAAAGCAGAAGGGAATTGAGCCCATTGACAAACATTTTTTTCCTTACAACCACCCCCTAATTCATGTCTCTCCTATTAGAATGTAAGCTCTTGGAGGGAGTTGTTTCATTTTTGTATTTGTATCCCTGGTGCTTAGCAAATAGTAAGAACTCAATTGGACTCTTGTTTATTCATTCATTCATTCATTCATGCATTCAAATGCCAGTCTTGCAGTACAATAATAGGATTTCAGCATAAGAGAGGTCCTTAGGGATCATCTTGCTCTGCCCCTTCACTTTATAATGACCCAGGGAGATCTTATTTTCACAAAAACCACATGGTTAGCTAATAGCAAAGTTGGAACCACAATCCTGGTCTCCTTATGCTCACTCTAGAGCCCTGTCTACATCCACAAGACATATCAGTCTGCCTTCAATATCAATGTCTTCAATATGCTTTAATTTTGTATAGCTTGTATAGTTAGGTGGCACACTGGAGAGCATGCTGGATCCGGAGTCAGGAAAATCTGAGTTCAAATCAGCCTCAGATGCTTAAAAGCTGTCTGACCCCAGACAAATCACTTAACCCTTTTCTACTTCATTGCCTTCATCTGTAAAATGAGGATAATGATAGCATCAATTTCCTGGGGTTGTTTTGACAATCAAATGAAATAGCATATAGATTTGTGGTTCAGTCATATCTTACTCTTTGTGACCCACTTTGGGGTTTTCTTGGCAAAAACACTTGAGTGATTTGCCATTTCCTTCTCCAGTTCATTTTCCAGAAAAGGAAACTGAGGCAAACAGGGTAAAGTGACTTGTCCAGGCTCACATAGCTAGTAAGTGTCTGATGCCAGATTTGAACTGAGGGTCCTCCTGACTCGAGGTCCAGTGTTCTATTCACTTTACCAAGGAGCTGCCTAACATATGCATGGTACTTTGCAAACCTTTAAGTGCTAATATAAACACTAGCTATTATTTTTGGTCTGGAGATGTTTATTCTGTAGCAATAGTCTTTAGTCAGGCTATGGGAAATGAGGAGGAGAAAGAGCAGTTACTGGTTCTTCACAGAACACCTAAAGGAACTGGGATATCAAACCACATTGTCAGAAGATGAGGGGAAAATAGCATCATCATGCTGGGGGCTAGACTTGATTGAGAAGCTCAAAACTAAGGTTGCTGAGATGCAGCATGGCAGAGAAGGGCACCTCAGAGTTCAGAACTCTGGGTTTGGGTCCTGCCTCTGACACATTCTGACCAGGTCACCCTGAACAAGTTACTCTAAATGCCCCATGCAGCGGGAGGTGCCAAGCCACAGGGTTAGAAGAGGGTCCTCAATAGGAAAGGCACTACCTCAGTGAAATTTGAAGTCTGGTTAAAAGTGAAAAATAGGAAAAGAAGTAAAGGCTAAGAATGTCTGCAGGGCAGAGGTGTTTCAGGCTTATATCCAGGTGGAGATGACCAAGAAGGGGAATTCCTGTCTTGCCATAGGGAAGGTAGGGGATGAGAAAAGCAAACAGGCTCAGGGCTGAGCAAATGATCCCTGTTTGTTTTTCTTCTCCTTTCCCACATTAAAGTGTCTTTGACCTTCCACCTTCCGTTGTATTTTTTTTTTTAAATTTAGTTTAGGACTTCGCCATTTGCATTCTTTGAGTGACTCAGGCCAGTAAGACACTCTGGATTTTGTAATTTTGGAGAGACATGAGAAGGCTCTTCCTGTCAGACTGACTGATCCTTGTGAAAAGAAATGAAAGAGCTTCGTTCCCATGAGCCTTTGCTCATTTTCAGCTCTGCCAGGCAGTCACCATTGGGGGTAGTTTGGTGCTAAATTTTTAATGGTTAATGTTTTTGAAGGGGATGAGGGTCTTCAACCAAAATTTGGGGAGATGATGACTTCATGTATAAGGAACATTTCGAAGTCCTTTGAACTTTTTCACCTTTGTTAAATTGTAATCTTTCTCCTTAAAGAAATTTATTCTTTAAGGAATAAATTTAAGGATTTAAATTTAATTCTTTAAGGAATTTATTCTTTAAGTGTTTGCCACAGGTGCACCGGTAAATTCACCACGAGGTGATTTCTTTTCTCCATCCTTACAGTCCTGTTTTGCTTTTATATAGAGAAGGTAACTTAATGTATGTAAATCCATGAGTGTATTAGATTGGGGATAATGGGAAACTAGTAACATGGATGGGTGGGAGGGAAATGACTTTCCATTGCTACCATGCAAAAATACTGTCTTGGGCAGCGAAGTTGTGTGAGATGAAGCATTATTTCTCCAGCTCCTGTGGTTCTCTTCAGAGCAATCTTGGTGTTATCTTCTGTATGCTGACCTCTGTCTTTTATGAACTTGTCTTTCTGACTCCTGCTGCTTTGGATTTGGTTAACCCATGAGTCCCAGCTTGACCCAGTATGGCATTCTATGTATTCTCTTCAATCAACACTTAGACCAGACCTTGTTTTTTTTTTCTCTATCATTCTGTTAATTAACCCTGATCAACAGCACCAAACAGCTTCAGCAGGACAAGGAGAATTCAGGTGGCAGGACTTCACTATCTCTACAGCCATTCAGATGTCCTGGAGTGACAAAGGTAAGGGAATCAAGTTTTGAAAATGAGTCACCCAAACATTTTCTTTCCAAACATCTGCAGATTGTTAGCTTGCTTTATTTTGAATTAAAAAAAAATCTTTTTGAGCCGGCTGACAGCTTATTTTAATTTCCAGCTGTTAAAATTTCTCAGCGAATGGAATTAGCAACTGCACCCTTGTCTTTGATGTTGAGGGAATATAACTTGCTGCTCAGGTACACCTGGGCGGCTTGCCACTCTTAAGATGGTCCTTTTACAACTTTATTTCTTTCTGTTTAAAGCATTGAGGCTCCTCGGCCTTTGTTTACAATGGTTCTATGTTTCTACTTGGGCCCTATAGGGCTTGGAACCAAATGAGCTTAGCTCATATTCCAGGATGTGAAGGCACATGTCCAGCACACGCTGCTCTTGCAGAAAAGACCAAGCGAACATGGCCCCCTCCCTTCCCCAAATGCATTGAGACAAAGTTTATGCTCAAGCCTAGAGTTCCCAGAAAATTTTTTTTTCCCAGATCCCTGTGCAAACTGCAGTTCAGCAAGAGTTTCTTATGGCTCTCCCCATGTCCCTCCCCCTGGATTTTGACGAATTCTCCACTTTGGGCCCTGGACTTGATCTGGGGCATTGGGAATGAATGGATTTGAAGGAATATTCTCAAGGGTGGAAGGCAGTACCATTTAAATTTTAATCTTGATAGAGAAAAGATTGTGTGAGACCAGCCATGAAAATATGAACTGGTCCCCAAACCCCAGCCCTCAATGGGTAAGGTCAGTGGAACATTCAGCATTAGACTTTGGTAGAACATATGAGTTTCACCACTTTTCTTTCGGTTGGGTTTGGTTTAGTTTCTATGGGAATTCCTCATTTCTTTGGGGACTTCCTGTGTGTTTGTGAGGCAGAGGCCTGATTTTATTAACCATCTAAAATAGAGAACAATAGAAGGATGTAGGGATCATTAGGAAGGGGAAGAGAGATAGACATTGGGTGGAAGAAGAATCAATGAAGTGCTGTAGACTGAATATAATTTTACTGTCTACTAATTTTTTGGTGTGTCTTAAAAAATTTACTCTAGAGAGAAGCATTTAATAGGAACTATCAAAATGTAGATTATAAGATGTTTCTTAATTCAGAAGTGAGCACAATAAATCCCTTAAAAGAGGAACTAACTACCAATTTCTTGAATAATCATAGGTATTGTTAACTCAACAGCACACAAATATATCAAGAATAACTTCTATATAATAAAAGTAAGTTTTAATAATAATTATGAAAATTTAATGAACAAAAACCAACAAATGAATTGGAATGGATGACACTAGACTAATTCTCCTAGTTATGGAATGTACAACTGGTGAAATGATCATGCATCTCACACAACTTCTCTGCCCAAGGTTGAGTTTTTGTATGGCAGCAATGGGAGTATCACAGCAAAGAAAACACTGGACCTGGAGCCTGGAAGACTTGAGTTCAAATCTGGATTCAGACACATTAGCTTTGTCTAGGGGCAAGTCCCTCAGCCCTGTTTCCTTAGTTTCTCCATCTGTAAAATGAATTGGAGAAGAAAATGGTACCCTACTTTAGTATCTTTGCCAAAAAAATCCCCAAATGGGGCAACAAAGAGTTGGATATGGTTGAAACAACTGAACAAGGCATGGAATGCATCCAAGTGAATTTACCTTGGTGAGAGGTAGTTAGGCAGAGAACAGAGACAGGCATAGACCCATAGACACACACACAAAGGTAGGCTTCAGCTACCCACTCATACGCACAAGAATGGAAAATATCCCCAGTGAGTTTAGTTTAATTGCTGTCCTCTAGAAAGGAAGAGAAAGGTCAGAAAGGAACCCTTGAGCTCTAGGTCTTTTAGAAACCTGTAATTGAGAACACCAGGATCTTCCAGCTTTGATAGCTGGAAGGTATGGCACAGTGGAAAAAAATATTGTTTCTGAATACAGAGGACTTAAGTCACCTTTTCATAATTTCATTTACATCCCTGACCAGCTCTATGACCTTGGGCAAGTCACTTAATTTCTTAGGCTTCTATTTTCTCCTCTGCAGAATGAGGGGCTTGAACTAGATACCCTCTCAGATTGCTTTGAAGTCTAGACCTATCATCCAATGAATAGTAGGTGCTCCTTCAGTAGAAAGATGCCTATTGATTTAAAAAAAAAAAGTCTAGGTTGTACTAAATGGGAGACTAGTATTTTTCTGGAAAACAGATCTAGAAAGTTGGATCTCTAGAAGTTGTCAGCAGGGAATTAACCCAATGGAAATTTGTCAGACTTATTGCATAAAGCAGAGATATTAAACTTCTATCCAGCTGCCCACAAAACTCACTTCCAAAAGCAGACTAAATCAGACTAAAACCAAATTAGAAAATGGTTAACAAAATAAATAAGGACAATAGTTTTATTGTTTAGTTGTTTTCAGTCATGTCTGACTCCCTGACCCTTTTTGGGGGGATTTCGTGGCAAAAATACTGGAATGGTTTGCTATTACTTCTCCAGATCATTTTGCAGATGAGAAAACTGGGGCAAACAAAGTTATGTGATTTGCCCAGGGTCATACAACTAATGTCAAGTCTTTCTAATTCCAAGTCTGGCATTCTTTTCATTGTACCATCTAGCTGCCCCAAATACAACACAACTACTAGATACTACTAATTTGTGGTTTTCTAAGTTGATACGCAACTGCAGGGATCTATTTCCATTTGAATTTGATACTACTGGTGCAGAGATGGCCTATGTGCATCACCATAGAGCAGTATGTTTTTTTGTGGAATTGAAAAACCTATATTTTAGTTTTGGATCTGCTACTGACTTCCTTTCTGGTTTTCAACAAGTCACTAAATCTCTGAGCTTCAGTTTTCTCATCAGTAAAATAAAGTGGATGTCTTGCACATCCCTAAATTTCTTTGGTTCAATGTGTATGTAAAGCTGTGAGATACCTGAGTAGAAATTTTTGGTTATTATTGAATCAGTGTGCACTAGAGATGAATTTGAACTGACAAACTCTATTTCATGTTTCATAAGTGGGCCCACATTTGGGATTTGGGGGATTTCTTTTGTATTTCTTTCTTTTACTGAAAATGCTTCTTTTCTTCCTTAAAGAAGCCTTGAGCTCTATGTAATAGTTCCAAATAATTTCTCTGTAATTTCAGCTTTATTAAGACCAGAAAATACAGGAGGACGTAACCTTTTCATAAGAATTAACTACTTTCCCTGTCCTACCATGGCCTCAAGCAAAAGTTGATGCTTTTTCCTGGGATATTGAAGAAAATTCCCATTTAGAATCAGTAGAAACTCAGAAAACCCTTCGATCTCTCTCTCTCTCTCTCTCTCTCTCTCTCTCTCTCTCTCTCTCTCTCTCTCTCTGTCTCTCTCTCTCTCTCTCTCTCTCTTGGCCTAATGCCATAGACTTTCTCTACTACATAGACAACTTGACTGGCTTCTGGAGTCGAACTTTCCCACATATTGGAGCTAATGTTCTAGTCAGAACATTCCCTCTCTATTCAAGTGCAGAGCCACATCGGTCTCTGAAGCTGGAGAAGTTTGTAGAGGAATTCTGGAGCACTTGCCCTGGGATAGTTTCTATAGACCTGTTCCCCATACATATGTTCTTTGGGGTGCAACCTCTAAATCAATCTACACTACACTGAACTCTCAGGGAAAATGTGATGCAAAATATTTTCAGGGATTATGTGGGGCAAGCCAAATATCCTGGAGTCAGCTTAAACTGATGTGAGAGAGCAGGTTGTTAAATTTTCAGTGTGAGCACTTACACCTTGGAAATGGGCAAATGCTACAAATCAATTGTTTTGTTGACAGTCTAGATGTAAGGAAGTGATGGAGAAAATGTTAACAATGTAGATTAAATTTAAAAGCATATCATGAATACATACTCTTTGGAGAGCCCATTGTTAAACATTTACCAGCACATTACTCAATATACTCCATAGCTACCTTTACTCTAACGGTGTTATATTTTAATACAGCACAGGTTTTGGAGATATTCTCCCAACCCCCACTTTTACTGGAAGGCTAGATCATGACTGCACTACTTATTCTTTCAAAGTCTAGAGGTATTCCTGAGGGCTTAAGGGATAGTTTTTTTTTTAATGATATAGATCATCATCCCCAACTGATATACTTCCACCATGATTATCAATTGACATCAATTAGTAAGTCAGGCTTAATTACCTTTTTTGTTGTTTAGTCAATTTCAGTTGTGTCCGACTTTTTGTCACCCCATTTGAGGTTTTCTTGGCAGAAATACTGGGGTGGTTTGCCATTTCTAGTTCATTTTACACATCAAGAACTGAGGCATATAGGGTTAAGTGGAAAGGGGTATTTACTAAGGTGTTAAAGTAAGAATAATTGGTATGAAACACCCACAAATGTAAGGGGCACATTATTCCACCATTATTTTCTGGGATCATGGGAAAGTGGACTCAAAACTTAGAGAACATATGTAAAAAAGGGGTAACTCGTAGCTCCTGAATGCGGCAGTCCTTTTGCCAGAGTCCTCAAGATATTTCCTTTAGTTATAGTATAGTTTTTCTGTAGGGCTCCATATATAGCCTTCAATCTTCTTTTGCTTATCTCATATAGTCTGTTCTAATCTCCTGATGTATATACATTGCAGCTATCTGTCTCAGCACTGAGCAAGGTGGGCAGAAGACCAAAGCTGGAAAGCAGAATATCTTTCCTTCCCTCACAGTCCCAAGGAATTACTTCTCAAGGGCATCACAGGACACTTCCACCTCCCTATCCACTAAGCTGATAGATGTTTGGATTCTCCATTTCATAGTAGTTCACTGATTGTTTTTCTGAGCCCTTAACTACCTTAAACAGACTTACTGTTCACCATTTTTTTCCAAGACTATTTCATTCACCCTATATCCTTGTATTTCCTAATAGTTTCTTTTCTTATTTCTTCTCATTTTCTAAATAAATGTCTTTCTACTATTTGTTTTATCCAACTACAGAATGAAAACTCTAGGTGAGAAGCATCTTGATATCAGGAACATCTGGGTTCAAGTCTCACTTCTGATATGTAATGACTATGTGACCCTTGGTAAGTCATTAATGTTTCAGTGCCACAGGTAATTCTAAAACTATAAATTAAAGAAGATTGACCAATAAAAGGGCAAAATGACAAATGTTGAAGGGAATGTGGAAAAATGGGGATGCTAATAATGGAACTGTGAACTGATCCAACCATTTTGGAAAACAATCTGAAATTATATTCAGAGAGTTATAAAATTATGTGTATCAATAGACCCAGCAATCACTGTTGGGTCTGTTTCCCAAGTAGATAAGGGAAAAAGGAAAATAACCTATATGTTCCAAAATATTTATAGCAGCTCTCTTTGTGATAGCAAAGAACTGGAAATTGAAGTTATGTCCATCAATTGGGGGAATGGCTGAACAAGTGGTGATGGGTGATTGTGATGGAATACCACTGCACCTACAAGAAATGAGCAGGGTAAGATGTACATGAAATAATGAAGAACAAAATGAGTAGAACCAAGAGAACATTTTATGCAGCTACAGAATTAACCCTTAAAGAATAACTTTTTAATATCCTCGAGAGAAAAAACTGGTACATAGAAACCCAAAAGATATAATTAATATAGAGTAAGATTTAAATTAATGTTCAATACTTCAAGTATTCTCTTTATAAAGTTTATTATCTGACAAAATAGAACCACGTGACTAAGTTTTTCTAACTGCTCAAAAATCCTCACTCCACCAAAGGCAGAACATAATGGAAAGAGTGAGAGGGGCAGGGCCACACCAAATTTATATCCTGTCTATGTCAGCACATAACAATAGAAAGTGAGTAAGGTGGTAGGGATCTTAGTTTTGCTGGGGATTATAGTTTTCTGGGTAACAGATTCTAATTACACACTATACACACACACACACACACACATATATAGAGATAGTTATTATACCTTCTATGTTTGGCGAAAAGGGATGAGAATGAGATACCGAGGAATTTTAATGTAGCCAACAAAAAAATAAATTAATAAAAATTAATTTAAGGGTGGTTGATTGGCTGCTCTACATTGCTACAGACCTTGTGCCACAAGTTACCTTCAACAATGAAATAAAAGATCCTAATGAAGAAAAAATTATATTTTTAGAAAGATTCTTAGAGATTGTCTAGCTTAATCCCTGCTCCATTACAATGACATCAATAGTTTAAGCACAGTTGGCATTTTGGAACTACTTTAAGGTTTTCAAAGCTCCTTACATATATTATACCTCATCCCTAACTGTGGTTATCTAGCTTCTGCTTGCTGAGCTCCCATGACAGGATAGCTCTAATTTTCCGGATAGTCTTCCTTGTAGCAAACTGGTATACTTTTATGAAACTCTGACTCATGAAAAGAAAGAACTGCCAAACAATCACAGTTGTCTACAGTGTGGACTAGAGTCAACCTATCCTTTCTGTGGTGTAGGTAGTTCCCAGAGGGGTAGCAGAGGTTTTATGTATTCTTCATCTGAGAACCTCTGGACGACGATTATAATCTCCTTCAGAGCAAGGTCTATATCATTTTAAACTTTGTATTCCCAGAGCATAGCACAGTGTCTGTCTCATCACCAGAAAGTTGGCCATCATTATTATCATTATTTTTCAGACATGACTCATGAAATTATCTGCTAAGGTATGGAGTGAGGTTATGAATAGTGTTAGTGCAATGACTACTTAGACCTGGGAAAACACCCATTGCTTGAAGCATGGGAATGTGATAGAAGAGACAACAAAGGATAGGGAGAAGTCACCATGGATGTTGAAGATGAGTCAGTTAGTTACTGATTGTCTAATCTCAGGTGACGGCTAAGTGTTCTTTCTTACATGAAAGCCAGATCACTAAGATGATGATCCATTTAATGAAAAGTACAGAGACATGTATATCAAAAATGCAACAAAAATGTCAAATAATTTAGAACGTTAAATGGATGGATCTGATACAATGAACCTTTTTTTAATATTAATGTTTAAAAATCTGAACAGTAGATGTGGTAATGGCCAAAGTCCATAGACTCCAATTACAGCTAAAGCAAAAACCTGGTGAAATGGGTAAAAATCAAGGCTGGAAGTGGTCTCAGTTTGAAATAGGTTTAAAACCCATTTGTGATAGTAGTGGATATTTCTGATGTGTTTTCCTCTTTTCCCTCCTCTCCCTTGTCATGGCTTACTTCAGTGGAAAGATTATGGGATTTGAAAGAAGAGGATCTGGGTCTGAATTCGCTTGATCTGCCACTTACTACGACAGGCAAATCACTTAATCCTTCTGAGGCTCAGTTTTTGTACAAATGAGGTGTTGTAGGTGAGGCATTTATAAAAATGAGGTTGTTGAGGTGAAGCAAATGTAAAATGAGGTGGTTGAACTAGATGGTTTCTAAGGTTCCTTCAAGCCATAAACCTGTGGTTATATGATCCATTTGACCTTCCCCTAACTTCTACTGTTATTTAGTCAGCCTGCACAAAAATGAATAACACGCACTGATTCTAAAATAGTTTTGGTTGCTCACTCTTTTGAGTTTTTCATAGAGACTTTAGGTGAGAGAGTGCTGAGAAGAAAGCTAGGTCATTAACTTTTCACCCATAGACCAGAAAATATGATTTAAGTCTTGCTGGGTAGTTGACAGGAGGGGTACGTGTGTGAGTGCGTGTGCGTCTCATATGGCAGTGGTGGTCTACGAGAGGCACTAATTTGTCCTTTAAGTTTAACTAATGATTTGCAAAGGTGGAAATGTCTGTTGGAGCCCTGTGATAGATTCTCCTTGGAAACTGACCTCACCAGCTCTCCCTTTTGAAATGCTCCCAGTGACAAGACAAGTGGGGTGAATTGAGAGTGTGATTCATTCCTGTGTATGGGGGCCATCCCCAAGGCAAAGGCTGAGGAGCAGCTCCCATTGCACCATTGAACATTTGTCCAGGGAGTGAGCAATCATGCTGAGTGATTTTCAAAGAAGTCGGGGGCATTTGTCAAGCTTTAAGGTCTGGATGCTCTTTCCCACGGAGGCGCAGGGGGCCAAGCTGAGCGCCACCCCCTACCCCCACTTCCCTCCTCTCTAGGATGGGAATCCAGGGGAAAAGGTCATTCATTCTTATACCACAAAAGAAAACGTATTCATCAGTGGTTGAGCTCTGGTGTCTCTGGGACAGAGGGGGAGGCAGAGGGTCCTTTGAAAGCTCATCAGCAACATCCCCTCCCTCTGGAGTACAGAATTAGAGGGAGACTCTGAAGAGTTATCTAGGCAGACCTTTAGGTTGAAAAGAGAGTGCCTTCCTTTAGCACCTTCTGGAAAAAAAAAAAGATGTTTTTTCCTTTCCATTATAAACACACCCCATGACCACCATCTGTAGTGCATTGTCATCTCCTCTTTTTACTGTTCGCTGGGGAATTTCAGTAAAGACAGAGACAAGAAGGGAGGGTCAAACAGCTGCTGAGGATTTACAGTATAATTGCATCTCCAATCACTTCTCTCACTGGATGTTCCACCTAGCAGCGTTCTTCTCCCCCCCTTCCCCCAGAGCCTTTGTTCCATGAGACAACCTGATGCCTCTTCAATCACGTGTTAAAGACACGCATAAGAGGAAAGAGAAGGAAAACGGAAAAAAAAAGTTCTGTTCCATTTGTATTACCAGCAATTACAATTCTTTATAATCCCCACCCTGATCATAACAGCGCAGCAACCCTGCTGTGAATTCACTTCTAGCCCAGCCAGCTAGGACAGCAATTATATTAATAAATGAATACTGCGAAACCACAATTCCCTCCTCCTGGCCCCAGGGAGCAAAATATAAAGAATGAGAGCCTGCACACGTGAGGATACCCAGCCCCACTCCCGCCCCCAAAGATTAAGCATGCTCCTTGTCACGTGAGTTGTGCCATCTGGCCTGGGGGCTGTAGGGACACACTGACCGGTGCTCCGGGGGAAGCACGAGGATGGGCTTTTCCATACCTGGACGCCAAGAGGCTTTCTGTGCGAGAGCAGGGATACTTCCTTCTTCACCCTCTCCTCTATCCCTCAAACCCCTCCAGTTGGCTTTTGCATAGAGCATGGCCTGATGGTGATCTCTTGGGAAAGATGTAATATGGCTCTGTCAGGGAACAGCTGCAGCTCTCCGAGTAGAAACTGAGGTGCTGAAGTCACAAGCTTGTTGTGTGGATGATGCCAGCATTTCTTGTTAATGAGCCTTGCAGATTACCCCAGGAGAGGAAGTTAGACTAGGGCAAGACAAGTGGATGAGGTATTAAAACAGCATTTTTTTTTTGAGGCAAAAAGAAGATGTTTTTCATTTAGTCAACTTCTCTTTCCTTTCCTGGTCAATGATGCACTCTTCCATATGTTCTTATTATAAAGGCATTGTGGGAGTGGGAAGACCCAGCCTATTCCCTAGAAAATTTCCTACCAGATGGAAACAGGTCTGGGAAAATCATGGGTGTCATATGTGGTACAATCTATCTTATGGCTTGTTCCTTCTTCCATTTTTTAAACTCATGATTTAAAAGAATATCATCATCATTTCTATATGCTCTGTTATACTTTGCCCACTCTTTCTTCGGACCCTCTCTCATAACAAAAAATGGTATTTAAACCAAACTAAACAACCAAGTCTGAAGATGTATACATCACATTCCATACCTATAATCTCTTACTTCTTCACTGGAAGGGATGCAGCCCTCATTGTTTGGAATTAAGATTGTTCTTTGTAATTAATCTGAGTCAGCTGCCTTTTAATGTAATTTTTATTTATATTATTTTCATATATATATATATAATGTTCATTTTTACTTAATTCTATTTTCTATATGGGGCAGCTAAGTGGTGCAGTGGATGGAGTTCTGGGCCTAGAGTCAGGAAGATTCATCTTTCTGAGTTCTAATCTGGCCTCAGATCCTTACTAGCTGTATGACTTTCTGCAAGCCATATAACCCTTTTGGCCTCAGTTTTCTCATATGAAAAATTAGCTGGAAAAGGAGAGAGCAAACCACTTCAGTATCTTTGCCAAGAAAACTCCAAATAGAGTCATGAAGAATTGGACATGACTAAAACAACTGAACAACAAAATCTTTCCATTTCCTGCATCACTTTGCAGGCCTATGTTTCTTTGAATTTCTCGCAGTTGGTTTTTTTTTTTCCTTGACAACATTTAAGTGTTAAAATTTACTTAGCAGTTCCCCAAATGATGAATACTTCCTTTGTTTCTAGTTTTCTACTACTACAAAAAGTTCTCCTATGATTTACTGTTTTGGGGACCTTTCTGTTTTTGACTTCTTTGGAGATTTATGTCCATTACTGAAGTTGTTGGGTTACAGAGTATGAACAGTAAAATCACTTGTTTCCTCCATAATTCTAAGTTATTTATTCAAATGGCTAAAGTGTAATTTACAACTCTGCCAAAAGTGAATTAATGTGTGTGTATGGAGGTGGCAATTTTTTTTTCCACAAAAAGAAACAGTGCACCTATCTTCTCATGGCCACTTTAAATGACCCATCTTCACTGTTTACAATTTTTGCCAACTTTGTGGGCATGTGAATTGTTTTCATTTGTATTTTTCTTATTATTAGGGATTTGGACTATTTTGTCATAATTATTAAAAAGTGTTTATTGAGCCCTTACTATATTCCAATCACTGTGCTAGGTGCTAGGGATACAAATACAAGCAAACAATATAGTTTCAGTCCTCAATGAGTTTACCTTCTAATAGAGGAAGATAGTTTACAGGGTTGGAAAGAGTAGTGGGAGGTATATGTCATTTTGTCTGGTTGGGAAGTGGTTGAGGAAGATTATCTATCTGTCTGTCTTTCTATCTGTCCATCTATCTATCTATCTATCTATCTATCTATCTATCTATCTATCTATCTATCTATCTATCTATCTACATATATCTATATCTAGTCTGAGTGTTGTTCAAGAGAAGGCAAAGGTTCCACTATCAGAGCCCATGGTCTCAAAGAAAGAGTCCAAATTCTAGAAGCAGGAGGATGAGGAGGATGATTGAAATGAAGGTGGCATGGTTTGGAAATGGCCAGGAAGTATTATTGATCATTTGTTTTTCTTATTCAGAAAACTCCTTATTTATATGCATTGATTGTGGACCAGTTCTACAAGAAAAAGTTGGGTCTACAAGAAAAACATTCAGAAAGGTTTTCTCTTACTCTCTGAAAACTATATACTGAGCAAATCTCCAAGAGAGAGATCTTCTTTCAATGCTCTCCAGTACTTATATCATGACATTGCCATAGAGAATAGAGTTGGACTTGGAGTTGGGAAACTCCAATTCAAGTTTTGCCTCAGATAGTTACTGTATGATCATGGGTAAGACATTTTATCCATTCTGTACCTTAGTTTCCTCATATGGATAATGGAAATAATAATAGCATTTACCCTTCCAGAGTTGTTGTGAGGACCAAATAATATATAAAAAATGCTTTATAAACCTTAAAATTCTGTATGTCAGCTATAGCCTTGAATGTAAAAGAAAAACTGACTGGCATGTAGGAGGGAGTTTATATAGAGCTATTAAATGAATAAGTAAATGTTGAACTGGTACCTAAACATGAGCTTGCTTATTTCTGAGTTTCCAAACTGTCCCTACTTTCTCTCATCTTTTGCCATTAAACCAAAGTGATACGTGTCATGCTGAAGGTATGTAAGGTGGGCATTAGCATCAGTACAGTGTAAGAGGACTTAGTGAGGGATATATGACTTCCTTACTATTATAATGCAAGCCAAGTAATTTTGGTTTTCATTAAATAATCAGTCAATTAATGGTCCTACTCTGTAGTAATGTGAAACTTGCTGGGAATAGATAGATGTTACTTGCAATGGTAGACACAGAAAAGGAGTCATCATCTCTTTTGACTTAGTAGAAATATTCCTGAACTTGAAATAGACTTGGGTTTGAGTTCTAGCTCTAAAACTAGATGTGTGAATTCATTTCTTTGAGGTTCTTTATTTTTAAAAAGGAGATTATAATACTTAGGGTATTTGTCTCCCAGGGTTGCAATAAAGTACTTTCTTTGCAAACTCATAATCATTAAATAAATGTGAGCTATTCTTTTTTATTGAATTTTTATAATTCTGGGACCTCTTAGGCTTAATCAATAGGCAAATGGATTAAACAAACTTAAAAAACCCTCACAATTTGTCTTCCTATGCTGAAAAGAAAGGGAGAACCTTTGTTCAATCAATGTGTAGAAAGAACCTTTGGCTTTCTAATTCCTCCTTTTGCCATCATAATCTAGGAAGGATGCATAATGAACTGTGTGGTAGATTGGCAATGCAGGGAACTGGCACAACTAATCTTGTGGTTTGCTACATTTGAATCTTGGCCATAGTACTTTGTCTTGTAACTCTCCAATGCACTTATCATATAAAATTGCAAGTCCAGTATTTTTTTTTGTTTTGTTTTGTTCTATTTTTCTATCTCTAGCACCTTACGCATTTTATTTCAGTTGTTTTTCAGTTATGTCCAGCTCTGCTTTCATTTGGGATTTTCTTGGCAAAGATACTGGAGTAATTGACCATTTTCTTTTCCCACTAATTTTACAGATGAGGAAAGTGAGGCAAACAGGGTTAAATGACAGTCACATGACCAGTAAATGTCTGATCCTCGGTTTGAACTCATGAAGATGAATCTTCCTGGCTTTAGGTCCAGCAGTCTATCCACTATGCCACCTTACTGCCCTACTTTGCATATAGTATGTGTTTAATATATGCTTGCTCAATTTTATTATCTGTATCTATGTCAATACTTTTGCTTCCTGCTGGAGTACAAATACCTTGAAGGCAGGGATGTGCCTTATCTTCACTTTGTCTCCTATCTAGTTCCTAGCATAGTGTCTGCCATGCTCTGCAGAGGTCTAGTATGTATTTGGTGATTTTATTTGATTTCGGTTCCCCTAGTTTTTTGACGTATAACATGGAGAGGTGGAGGAGTTTGTAACAACTACTTGGTAAACGATGAGATTGTAGAAATCAGTCAGAGGTAAAACCCAGAAACAAACCAAAAAACCCAATCCCAAATCTTAAAACAAAGAAACCAAAAGCCACTTGCTTTGAAACTGAGCAAATCTCCAGCAGATAGGATAGGAAGGAATACAGAGAAGTTGTACCTGCATCAGGATATGGATGGAGCCTGTCATTTTACTGGTAGAGGGAGTTCCCAGGCGAGGGAATGCCTCTAGTACTAACAGAGATTGTTAGTACCTTCTTTGCTATATAGAATCTTAGAGAATTGCCTAGAACAAAGGCAATTAACCATTTTTTGGTGTTGTGGATTTGTTTCCAGTCTGAAGAAGACTTTTCAGAATAATTTTTTATATGCATGAACTAAAGTACAGAAGATTACAAAGGAAAACAATTATAATGTAAAATTTACAGATCCCAGATTAAGAATCCTTGGCCTAAAACATAGAGAAATTAGGTGGAGAAGTTAGGATATATTGTCTAGGTAGGAATTGAAGATTTCCAGTTTCGAGGCCAGCCTTCTATTGACCATCCTAGGTGGTGCGGTGGATAGAATGCTGGGTCTGGGATCAGGAAGATCTGAGTTGAAATCTAGCCTCAGACGCTCATTAGCTGTGTGACCCTGGGCAAATCACTGAATCTTATTTGCCTTCGTTTTCTCATCTGTGAAATGAGCTGGTGGATAACATGGCAGACCACTTCAATTTCTTTTTTTTTTTTACAGTTCCCTTGGCTACCCCAAATACATTTTTTTTAATCACTTCAATTTCTTTGTCAAGAATACCCCAAATGGGGTCATGAAAAGTCTGAAAAGACTAAACAAGAACATCCCGCATAATATTGTTAATAGGTTCCAAGAAAATACACTGTGTTTCATTTTGTTTTTGATCCCCTCAGTCACTTGCATAGGGTAGGTACCCAAATATTTATTAGATTGGATTGCTAGGTGAAATGATGTCACAGTTAGATCCATTAGAACAATTTTATAAATGGAAAATTGGCTGAATGTTGGCACAAGTCGGGGTTTGGCCATAATACAACGTATTAATAGTGGCAATGGTCAGGACTATCTTATGGGTGGTGTTCCTATTGGGTGCCAATCAGATGGTAGAAAATGTCTCTTTCTAGGCGACATGACAGTAATCAGGTGGGCAAGAGATCAAGAGGGCAAATATGATGATATATTAGCACAAGGCAGCTGATCTCTAAGAGTTACAAAAAAGCAGATGCTTTTAATAGCCTTGAGTAGGACTCATGTTTCTCCTTCATGCTAGAGCTACTGAAAGCCAGAGGAGAGAAGATGGTGCTTGAGATCCATGAGATCCATGATACTGAGAAGCTGGACCTCCCATCTCAGCAGAACCGTCTGATGGTGGTGTCTGGTTGTTCTGGGGTGTATTTCACTGTGAGTCTGTAGACATGTTTGCTCTATGCTTATATGAGTTCCCATGGAGATTCTTGTTGGCAGGACTTTGTTATTAAGCTGCCTGAGGTCAGGGGCACAGTGAACAAAGAAAAATTTGGCAGTGATGGATTTGTGTCATGAGCTTAATGATAGCTGTGTTGTGAATAATACCTTCAAAACTCTTCTCTTGTCCCTAGGGCATGTCAGTGCCAGATGTCTAAGGGTCCCAATAATATGGTGGTGACTCTAATTCTGAGAACATCATTCCACTTTTTCCTTCTTTTGGGATGGTAGATTCATCCAGTGGGACAGAAAAGCTGATTGGTCTACAAATGACTCCATGAATTTTTCTCACATTTTTAAGCTATGAGAAGTGTTCATTGTCATTCTAAGTTTTTAAACATTACCTTTTGGGGGCCATGAAGGGGGCAACTCACAACTGCCATGCCCCTTGACTTGGGAGCTATGGCATCTGCCTTTGTCCTTACTGTAGTCGCCTTTATCTTGGGGGAGCTGCATCCTTGGGGTGTTGAGTGATGCCACAAGCAGCTGGAAGGGTTCATATGTTTGACCTAATTATCCCCAGTGTGGACCTTTCTCATCATAACAGAACTCTTCTTCAAAGGAAATGAAAGCCAGATTGTCTCCTTGGCAGCAAACGAAAACAAATGTTGCTCATAGAAATGCCATTTGATTAAAAAAAGGTGCAACTTGCCTTTGGGGCCAGCTGATGTTTGAAGATGTTACCAGGAATAGACTCTAGAGATAATACAATGCCAGTTTCTTACAGCCTGGTGCTTAACAAAGACATCTTGTCCCTGGCTAATCAAGAACAATTGTGGTCTCATATTTAGAACCTGGGATAACTCATAGGACTGTGTAATCACAGCTGTAACAGGAATATTTAATAATAATGGCCAGCATTTATATGGGGCAGCTAGGTGGTATAGTAGATAGAGAGTGCCGGGTGTAGAGTCAGGAAGACTCATATCTTCAGGTGTTTAAGTCTGGCCTCTGTCCTTGCTTTGTGACTCTGCCCAAGTCCCTTTATGCAGTTCACCTCAGTTTCCTCATCTATGATGAGCTTGAGAGGGAATTGGCAAACCACTCCAGTATCTTTGCTAAGAAAACCCCAAATGAGGTCATGAAGAGTCAAACACAACTGAAACAACTTGACAACATGACACAGCATTTATATAGTACTTTAAGGTTTGCAAAACCATTTACAACTACTATCTTAGTTTAATCCCAACAATCTCAGGATAGAAGTTCTGTTTTCATCTCCTTTTTATAGATGAGGAAAGTGAAGTAGACAGAGCTCAAGTGACTTGTCCAGGGTCACACAGTTAGTAAGTGTTTGGATTTGAGCTCATATCCGAGGGTCTTCAGGTCTTTCTGACTCCACTCCAGTATTCTATCTGCTGTGCCACCTAGTTGTCTAATGGTACTTTTTCTGCACAGTCCAGGCCCTTCCTGAGAATGCTTTCTCTCAACTCTATCTCATGGGACCTTTATTCTCCCTTCAAGACTCAGCTCCAGCATTACCTCTTACGTGAAATCTGTCTTGATTCCCACCAGCTGTTAGTGTCCTCTTGTCTCTCAATTATTTTGTATTTACTTACTCTATATTTTATATCCACTTTTCTGGGTACATCTTGTTTTCTCTCAGTGGAACATAGGCTTCTTAAGGGAAGAGATGAATTTTATTTTTGTTTTTGTATCTTAGCACCTAGCCCAGTGCATGCCACAGTTAAGATCTTTAAATAAATGATTGTTGAATAGAATAAAAATGGTGATATTCTTTGTATACTCATGGGAAACCATTTCCTTGTAAAGAACTTTCTGCTTCTCAGTTAGTTATCTTGGCTTCCTGTTGAGAGATGGTAAAGATATCAGGGAATATTTTGATTTTTTTGAATGGTGAAACTAAGGGATAGAGAAGTGATGTGTATGATGCATAGCAACTCAGTAAATTAGAGATAAAGGGGTGTCTAGTATACCTCAGCCCATAACTTCAGGCCTCAGATTAGATATTATTAAGCCATCAGCATCTGGTGATTGAAACTTCCTCCTGGGCACATTAAATTATCCATGATTGGCATCTGGCTACAACTCAGATGACTCTTCAGTTCTCCTCTGTCTTGCCTCTGTCCTCCCCCTCCCAGAGCATCAGAACCAAGAGGAGTTAGGGTGGAAGCCTATATCTGCTGCTTCCTTTTGACCCAACCTTGAGGATTGGGGCTGTCTTGGGAGAGGTAGTAGAGTGGAACTTGGCACCACACCCTTTACATGGCGCCTGCTTCATTTACCAACGCCATTCAAAAAGGTTCTGAGTTGTTGAGGTCTTGCCAAGTGTTTCTCAATTCATCTCAGCTGAGCATGTGTCAAAAAGAGGAGAGGGAATCCTGAAAGTCCTTTTGCAAAGAAGTTTCTGTTGTTCTATCAAATCCTTTGACACTCGAGCTAGCTAACCATGGTAATACATGCGTACAGTTGCAATTGGCATTCTGACACATATACGCAGTGTTTTCGTCTCTTCCCTGGGGTTGGGGCCAAAGCCTGAGGCTCCTTTTCATACTTGGAAAAACCACTGGCTTTGTGCTCAGCTGCATTCTGCAATAACATACCAGTACTCTGGGCTAGCCAATTAAAGTTTACTTAATTGGTGGGAGGACTTTTTAATATCAAAAGGGAAATATACCTCCTGCATTCCACTTAGGTAAGATGTGGGCTTGCTGTTTCTTAGTGCTCAGAATTTGGCTGGGTGGGGAGATGAGCAAACAAGCAGATCAAAATGAGGAAAGGAAGCTAACTGTCAACTGAGGCAAAGAGTGAGGGGTAGTGGGTAAGTGGGAACAAAGATGAAACAATGATGGCTGAAAGGTCGACAGAAGTTGTTTAGGAGTGTCATGGCCCTGACTGAGTGAGCATATTCTGCCTTTGTAGCTGTCTCCACAACCAGATGATTAGTGGTGGGAAACGAATGGTTTCTGAATCTTATCGGATGGCCAATTCATATCAATGCCAAGTACTGCCGAGATATAGAGCCCAGGTCATATATCCCAAAGGAAACTGTTTTTAAGCTTCCTAGCACTCTTTCCTTGCTATTTAATTAGAAATACATTTGAAGCTGGAGAAGGGCTGTTATCCCAGGGACAGGGAGGGAAGGAACTATAAATCTAGTGGTCATTTTGGACACAGGATTTCCAGAAGTGTTGGCCCATCCTGTCTAGCAGGGCTATGAATGAAGCCTGGATGAAACATAAACTAGATAATGATGATGTTGCAGTGGGCTTTCATTCCAGCTGATCTCTAAGGTCTGTCCCCATTTTCTGATTCTATAATTTTTGAACTGGAAGATTTCTGGCTGCCAGAATGCATTTTTGCATTCTGCCTTTCAGAAACAGTGTACTAACCCTGTTCTCCTTCTCTATTTGACATTAAGAGCCCTTCACACTTGTTTCCAGCCTACCAATGTGTATTTATTACACATCACTCCCCATTCAAGCAATTTACAGTTTAGCTAAACCAGCCTTCTTTACTGTTCTTTAGACGTGCTACTCCAGCTACATTTCCCTGTCTTTGCCTCAAATGTACTCTTTCTGTACCTCCATTTTATACTCCCTGTTGTTTAGTCATGTCTAATTCTTTCTGACTCCCTTTGAAGTTTTCTTGGCAAAGATGTTGGCGTGATTTGCCATTTCCTTCTTCAGATCATTTTATAGAGGAAGAAATTGAGGAAATCAGGGTTAAATGACTTGCCCAAAGTCGCAGAGCTAGTAAGTGTCCAAGGCATCATTTGAACTGAGTTCTTCTGGACTTCAGACCAGGTGCTCTATCTAGTGCATTACCTAACTGAGACTTATAATCCCTATTTCAAAATTCAGCTTTGGTTCCATGTTCCAAATAAGGCTTTTTATTAATTACCTTCCTCCATCTTCCAGTATCCCTCTGCCACTTTTCCAGGAGGGTTAGCCAGGTGTGAGTA
This sequence comes from Monodelphis domestica, assembly GCF_027887165.1. Classification (NCBI taxonomy): domain Eukaryota; kingdom Metazoa; phylum Chordata; class Mammalia; order Didelphimorphia; family Didelphidae; genus Monodelphis; species Monodelphis domestica. Next base: position 128,906,463 of record NC_077228.1, on the reverse strand, counting down.
CTACTGTCCTCACTGGGCACTTTTGGACTGCTGTTCATCCTTCTACTGGAGCTGTTGGCCAATTGAATTTCCCTGTATTTCATGACAGGAATCCTGTAGACCAGTTTGGGCAGACTGTCATGACAGAAGCCTGGCTCCACCATAATTGAAATGGAAGATCCTAAAAAAGAATTGGCCATAGTCAAAATTGTTGGGGAGGCAGAGTTGATTTTTGAGGCCCTTTCATTCCACTATTAGGAGAGCTCTTCTTCCTCCAGGACACTTTGTTCCCTCATTTTATCCAATGACTGCTCAGAATCTCCCATAAATTTATAAAATCTTAGAGCTAGAGCTGGAAGGGATCTCCAAGGTCATGTAACTCAAAGCTATTATTTTAGAGAATAAAAAACAGACACCTAAGGAGAAGTGACTTACCCAAGTTCTCACAAACTTCCAATGTAGGATTAGAACCCGGATCCTCTAACTGCTTGTTCAGTGCTCTTTCTACTATGTCATATTCTTGGACTCTTCTTTTTCACCCTAAAACATGAATAGATCCTCTTTTCCATTCCGTCAGCTCTATGTGTTCCCCTACTGAGAGGAGGTTAATTTGACAAGCTAGTCTGGGTTCATGTATTGTTCTTTCCAGGTAACAAGGACTTTTTGTGTTAGGAGTATCAGACACCCAGGCAGATGGGTGGGAAAGCTATTTTTTGGTCCAAGGAATCCCCTTCCTGTCATTAACATTATATCACCCGGAGAAAGGCTTACTCTGTCCACCTATCTGGCATGTTCATTTGTAAGATAAATCAAGCCATGGAGAGCCCTTCTAGACCACTGAGTAAGGACTTCATTAAAGGTGCAGAACCATGACTAATAATGAAGATAATCATTGGCACCACATATACCTACTATGGGTAAGGTAAAGTGCTAAGCACTTTACAAATAATTGTTTTGATCTTCATGACAAACCTAGGGGGAAGGTACTATTACTGCCCCCCATTTTACAGCAGAGGACACTGAAGTAAACAGGTTAAGCTCAAGATCACAGAGCTAGGAAGTGTCTGAGGTTGGATTTGAACTTGGGTCTTCCTGACTAAGCTTAGTGGTCTCTCTGTTCCATCTGGCTGCCCCATAGCCCAAGGAACTGTGTATCTTACAATGGACTCAAACCCAACCTTGATGAAAACTTCAGCAAAGAACTCCAAAGGTAATGAGTGAAATCCAGAGAAGACGAAGGACTTCTTGGGATGGGTGCCAGCATTTCTGCTAATTACTTGAGGACATGACCTCCACAGCCTTTTGTCATCTTATATTCAAGAGATGAGCGTTGGGTGGAGTGAGGAAGGAGGTGGGAAGCTGGAAGGTCTTGGCCACTGTTGGGAATAGGAAATGATATGAATGAGGATATTATTCATCATTCCTCTTTGTCTACTTTTCTTGGCCATGGCTTTCTCATGTATCTCTTGGGCATCTTCTCCCACCTCGTTCCTTCAAGTCTCGGTACATATGTAGTTAGCTGGAGTTGACTAATTCATCTGCTAATAGCTTAATGCTGATTAGACTCAAAGCCATGAGTTTAACCTCAGCACAGAGAAGTTAGTTAAATGCACGGAAAATGTGTTCAGTTGTATCTGGTTCCTCGTGACCTTATGGACAGTGGGATTTGTGAATAGAGATAAGCCGCTGGAGTCAGGAGGACCTGGGTTTTGATGCACACTAGCTATTTAACCCTGAATATATCATTCTACATGGCAGTGCCCTAGGCAAGTTTCCAAGACTAGAAGTTATAGGTAAATTACTAAGATTGGTGGAGGGAGATTTTATACCCTGGACAACCCTGCAAAGATGAAATCACAGGTTCTAACAAGAAAAGAATGGATATTACCATACACATTTATTATATGGCAAATTGGTTATAGCATTATTTCCAACAGCTAAAGGAATCATGGGCAAAAGTCCTTAACCTCTAGATGTTCATTTTAAATTAACTTTAAGGGGGCAGTTGGGTGGATTGAGAGTCAGGCTCAGAGATGGGAGGTCTTGGGTTCAAATCTGGCCTTAGACACTTCCCAGCTGTGTGACCCTGGACAACTTGCTTAATTAACCCCCATTGCCTAGCCCTTACTGCTCTTCTGCCTTAGAACCAATACCCAGTATTGATTCTAAAATGGAAGGTAAGGGTTTAAAAAAAATAAAGTGACTTTAAGATAAATGTAAGGAACATTTGGCCATGATAGAATTGAGAATCCATTCTGTTATAGAGTCTAGAAAAGGCATTTGCTGAAGTGCAAGGTATGTTTTTAGGAAAGGCAGAAATGTTAAATCCAGACTGTCTTGGAAGTTTTGTTCTTGTCTGTAAGTACTAAGTAGGGTTTTTTCCTTCAAAAAGACAAGCTGTCATGTTCTGGAAGATCTTACTTAGGCAATCTATTTTTCAGGAACTGTACTAGAAACTAGGGACTTTTTGTTGCTGAGTCATTTCAGTTGTGTCCAACTCTTTATGACCCTGTTTTTTTTTTTTTTTTTGCAAATTAGAGTGGTTTACCATTTCTTTCTTTAGCTCATTTTATACATGAGGAAACAAGTCAATAGGGTTAAGTGACTTGCTCAGGGTCACATAACTAATAAGTGTTTGAGGCCAGATTTTTAAGTCATGAAGATGAGTCTTTCTGATTCCAAGCCCAGTGTTTTTATCCATTGTGCTGTCCAATTGTCCTCAGAAACTAGGGATACTAAAACAAACAATTTCTTCAAGCAGCTTAACCTCAGTAAGACAGAGAACAATCAATCAGTATCTAATCTGATAGAAATATGAAATCATGCCTGAGATTCCTCTTCATAAATCTAGCCCTCAACAAACAACTATCATTTAAATAAACCTACTATGTATAAGGTATAGAAGAAGACTAATTGTAACATATATACTGTGTTTTGGGGCCTGTCAAGAACATTCCTCACAAAAATTGGCTGGTATGATTAAACAGCCACAGAGAAGCTGAGGTTTTTTCCTAGAGTCACATGGCTAATGAATGTCAAGATTTGAAACTTAAACCTAGGACTCTTGATAAGTTGGGGAAATAAAATGGAAACACATGAAGAAATTTTAAAAAATCACAGCATAGGACAGCAAATACTAAGTTCCAAATAAGCTGCAGACAGAAAGTCCAGGGATGGAGAGATCACATCAGCCTGGATTGTTCAGGGAGCAAGTAAGAGATGAGGTGAGTCTTAAAGGATGGGCATAATTTCTGTAAGTAAAAGAGGAAAAAGGGAGTGATGTGATAAACACATGTACATGAGGAAGGACAAAAAAACCCATTCTCATGAGAAAGAAGAAACAGCTGTGCAAAAAGTGAGATGAGTTCTATAAGGTAGGTTGAGGGAGGGGGTAAAAGGCCTGGATAATAATTTCTTATTATATAAAGAAAAAAATCTCCCAAAGTCTCCCTTTATAGGAGGCTCAGAATTTCCATTTATAGCCCTTTGGGTATAGTTCCAAACTATTCTACAGAATGGTTAGATCCATTCATAGCTCTACCAATAATACATTGGTGTCCCAATTAAAAAAAAAAAACTTCCTTTAGTTGCTCTGCTTGGTTTGAACTCCATAAACATAATTTACCTATGCCCAAGCCATAAACCTTCCCCCTGTTTTCAGCTTCCTTTAATTGATTGTCCTCTTCCTTGAATTTGTAAGCTCCTTAAGAAAAGGAATGGTCTTTTTTCTTAGGGAAAAAAGAAAGAAAATAAATTTTGGAGAGAATATAGAACAATTGGGACACTGATACATTGTTGGTGGAATTGAGGGTGGATCCAGCCATTCTTGAGAACAATTTGTAACTACACCCAAAGGGCTGTAAAATTGCATACCCTTTGATCCAGCAATATCACTATTAGGTCTGTATCCCAAAGAGATCAAAGGAAAAAGGAAAGGACCAATTTGTACAAAAATATACATAGTATCTTTTTTTTGTGGTGGCAAAGAATTGGAAATTGAGAGGATGCCCATCAATTGAAAATGGCTAAATAAGTTGTGGTAGATGATTGTGATGGAATACTATCGTAGTGCAAGGAATGATGAGCAGGATGCTTTCAGAAAAATCTGGCAAGACTTACATGAACTAATGCAAAGTGAATGGAGCAGAACCAAGAGAACATTGTACACATACAGTATCAGCAATATTGTATAATGATCAGCAATGCCTTAACTTTTCTTGGAAATATAATGATCATGATAATTTCCAAGTATTTATGATGAAAATGCTATCAACCTCTAGAGAAAGAACTGATGGAATCTGAATGCCTTTTTATACTTTATTTTTTCTATATTTTCTTTTGCAACATAACTAATATAAAATATGTTTTACATGTCTGCATATGTATAATCTAGATCTAATTCCTAGCTAAATTATTGACAGAGGAGAAAAAGGAGGGAGGGAGAGAACTTGAAATAAAAAATGAAAGTTAAAAATTGCTTTTGCAATTAATTTGAAAAAAAATTTTCACATAGAAATTATTTGAGAATTGGTACATAGTCTAAATTCTTATTCTTTAGTATCTAGTAAAGTACATGGTAACTAGATTCTTGCTAATTGAAGAACTAGGTTCTTGCTAATTGATTGATTAACAAGCTCTTAGCTATGGAGTTTACTCAAAGTAGAGATATCTACCTTCATGGGATTTATATCCATCAATATTTTAGATCTAGGAATGGACCTTTTAGTTTATTAATACTTTAGTACCTCATAGATAATTTAAGAACTCTCCTGGACCCATGTTATAGATGAGAGAAATAGAGGTTCTTGTCTTAGTGTTTATGTCAGAAATTGGTCAAGGATAGTTAATAAAATTAGTAGAGGATGAATGACATTTCATTGTGGTCCAGTGACTGTTCTCCCAGTTTTCCTTCTCTTTCATAATGAGACCATTTTCATGATAAACTGGGGTCAAGTTGGTGCTAAATACCAAGAACACTTGATATCTCTTGCTCCACAGCTGAGCTCTCACCTCATTCAGAATCCTTCAGGTTTTCTTGGCTTTTCCTTAAGCCTTAGCCTTTAGCCTCAAATGGATTTATTTTGGAAAGTTGAATGCAAACTCATTTAACCATTTTAGAATTATCTACATGTTAAAACAAAAATCATATTTTTTTGAAGCAGGTCAGAAAATATTCAAATGCTTTTTTGTGCTTTGATTACTCAAAAGCAGGTTTGTTTTGAAACTTCAAACTTGGCATCCCTGGTACATAACCCTGAATGAGGAATGTGTACTTTGCCTTGTTTGAAGAAATTCAGTTCTAAAATAACAAAGTTATGGGTGTTTAAAAATGCAGCCCTGAGCATACAGTGTGGGTTCTTTTCCTTTGCTATTAGTGAATTTTGGGATTGGGAGAGTTTGACAAACTAGACTTAACAGTTGAAATTCAGGGTCCTTTTGGAAATGGCATGTGACCTTGGTGTGGGAGACCTTTGTCAGTTTTGCCCACAACATTAAAGTGTCATTAAATGGCATGGAGAATAGATTTGGGTTCTGTCTGCACCTCCCTGGCTCTATATCCCTCCTCCAGCTTGGAGGAATTACTCATGATTTAGGAGACCCAATCAATTCCAGGATATCTACTCTGGATGATCTGCTACATATTTTGAAACTGAGGCTTACTTCTTTGCTATTGCTCAGCAGGCTATTCAGCTGCCTCAATTGATGTGTGCTAAGGGAAGGCAACCTCATTTTAATAGGAAAGAAATTCCTTTGCAAAGTAATTCATAGAATACATTCCAAAGACCAGTATAAATTATTTTTGGATCCTCTGCAGCACCACTCCCTTTGATTAGGGTGGATAATGAATGGATAGAAAGGGAGAAGATTCAAGAGTTAATACTGGCTTAGCCTAGATCTGATTACATGCTCTTTGTACTCTGGGTTTTTTTTTTCCTGTGCTATTTTAGGAGGGAAGGTCCCAGAAGCATGAATGGTCCTGTATGGACAATACTTGACTTGAACCTTAATTTAAGGACCTTCAATGTTGTTTTATTTATCCTCTCACTGCAGTGAAAACATGGGCATGAGATGCAAACTGGGCAACACAAGGAAGTGGGCGTATGGAGTCAGAACTCCTGCCTTCCAGTGCTATCTCTGCTACTTACTAGTTGTGTGCCCTTTTAGATTCATTCCTCTGCATTGCAGAATGTAGGGTAGGCAAGATTGACAGTTTCCTAGGGAGTAAAACCCATGGGACCTAAGAGAGGAATTCTTTTCTGATAAAATGCATCATTGTGATATGGGACTGATGGTCTAGGGCTTTAGAAGGCTATGCCCACAGAGGGCAAATTCTAATAAGTCCTAAACCTCTAAAAGTTTTGAGTATGGATCAATCCAATGATGGTTCAGGGCATGAAGACCAGTCTTCTGACTCCAAGTCCAAGCACTTTCCATAACATGGTACTATCTCTTGTATCTAGCATAACACCTTGAATGTAGTAAGTGATTAATAAATGTTTGTTGAACTGGGTCGTGTACTGAACTCAAGAGTAGCATGGGAAACTGGAGAGAGGACGTAGGTCACAAAGAATAAAATGACAGAGTTTTCAAATCTAAGACTTTGGAGAAAAGAATAAATCCCAAATGCTTTGGGACAATACAAAAAAAACTTTCTACAATCTATGCCCAACCCATCTTTCAAGCCTTATTTTACCTCTACCAGCCTTCTGTTCTCACTAAAATGGCCTAAACTCATCTTTATGTGTTTCTCATACCACCCACATTCCCAGAAAACTCTCTTCCCTTTTTATTCATGAAAATTATGCCTATCCTTCAAGGACCAGACTAGCTAAGACTGAAGAGGTTCATCACAAAGCTGACTGTAGAGTAAGAAATTTTCATTCAAATTCATTATGTATAGCTATCTAGGAATGGAGGAGTTGTATTGAATATCTACAGCATTTAAATAATAAATCCTTAACATTTTAAGAAGTATGTAGGCAGTGTGAATTAATGATTCAGCAAGCAGTCTTTGGAATCAAGAAGACCTGGGTTCAAATTCTTCCTCTGATATATTGCCTTTGTAACCCTGGAAAACTATAGACAGTGCCTCAGGCAACTTTTTGAAAATATGAGTTACAGAGATATTTCTATATATGTTGTGAAAATAATTTCTCACTGGACATTCCCTATACCAAATGAAATTACAGATTAAAAAAAAACAAAATCTATCTATATGTCCATTGAATTTGCATAGGGAATGTGTTGCATTTCTCTGGCTATTTAAGGCTAACTCCTTGTGCTATCTCAGCACTCAGGTTCTCTGGGTATGATGAACTCTGACTATTTCTCTCTAATTGCATATACTAGTTCAAAATTTGGACACTTTAGAGATAAAGGGGAAATTCTTTTATATTTTACTTAGCAGGACCTTAGTGAACCTTTAAAAAGAAAGTGACTTAGTGCATGTTGTTCTCTTCTTTTGATCTTCTATGTGGTACCATGAAATTCTGGGACATCTAGTGAGGAATGAAAGAAGGGCAGCTCTTGTTCCTAACCTGGTGCCATGTGGCTGAGAACACATGGCAGTTAAAGTACATATCCTGATTAGGTGACTCTGAAACTAGATCTTTTTGCCCCTTCTGTTTTGTGTACTTTTCCTTAGTATATATGTAAATGTTTGACTTAAAAAAATTTTTTTTTGATTTAAACATTATTTTATTTGGTCATTTTCATACATTATTCATTGGAAACAGATCATTTTCTTTTCCTCCCTCTCCTCCCCTCCACCCCCACCCCTGCCCAACCCCTCCCCCCCAACCCTACCCTAGCTGAAGCGTGATTCCATTGGGTATCACATGTGTCCTCAATCCAAACCCTTTTCCTTGTTGTTGGTATTTGCATTAGGGTGCTCATTTAGTGTCTCTCCTCGATCATGTCCACTCCATCCCTGTAGTCAAGCAGTTGCCTTTCCTCTGTGTTTTTACTCCCACAGTTTGTCTTCTGCTTGAGGATAGTGTTTTTTCTCCTAGATCCCTGCAGATTGTTCAGGGACACTGCATTGACACTAATGGAGAATTCCATTACGTCCGATTGTACCACAGTGTCTCAGTCACTGTGTACAATGTTTTCCTGGTTCTGCTCCTTTCACTCTGCATCACTTTAAATGTTTGACTTTGAAGTGGGAATACCCAGGCTTATAAGCAACCTTACGATTTGGACAAGTGTGGTAAGGTTCCTGGTTTGGAATTGGCTGGCAGCAACACCAGCTTCTGAATTGGAGAAGAGTAATACAAGCTTCACAGAGTTAACCAGAAAGCATGGACTCTGAGAGGAATGTACAGATCCCATTTGAAATGCAATAATGTGTATTCCTCAGACTCATAGACTGCTTTATTATCTCATGAAGTTTTAGTTTCAACTTCCCAGGAGAATATGACAGTAGTTTCAAGTTGTTACTGAATCTTATATGTCTGTCAATGGGCTCTTGTATGTGTTTGGAGTTTAGCAATTTTTTTGGGTGTGTGTGTAAAGGAATTAACTACCTGCCTCATTCTTGATTTATATTGTACATTTACTAATTTTCTCCATTCTCTCATTTGGGGAAACCCTGGACAGGAGTTGAAACCTGATCAATAAGTAAATTTTTTTTCTGGGGTTCCAAATTATAGTATTAAGAACCAAAGTGTTGGAAAGGGAAACTTGCCCCCTCACATTAGCAATAGCTCACCTAAAGACTAAATTCAGTTTACACCATGTTAATGGCTCCAGAGAAGGGGACATGTGAAGTGGAGAAAGAGAAGGAAAAAGGTCTTAACTCCTTGGGCACCAAATGTTTTTCTTATTGTTAGATTATCTATCTATTGATCTATCTATCTACCTATCTACCTATCTACCTTCCTATTAATCTATCTACCTGTTGGTCTATGAGTCTATCCATCTATCCATCTAACCATTCATCTATCCCAATTTTTCATTCCATAAAATTCTAACCTTCATGGCATGCAGGTATGTATTTTCTGATAATTGAAATCATATTTGTTGTAGCTAAGACTCAAAGTTTCCGATGGACAGTAATGCACGGGGAACACCATTTTCAAACTTGCCAAGGGTCACATTAGCTAGATTTGACCTCAGGCCCTTTCAGCCTTCAGGCCTTGCACTCTATCCATTGTGCTACCTAACTGCCCTCTTCTTAACTTCTCTGTTCCTGTTCCCTCATCTGTAACATGAGGACTTTGGATTAGAGGGCTTTTGAGGTCTATTCCAGTTCTAAATTTTTGATCTGTAAAGTGAATTGTCAATCTGAATTGGTGGAAGAGTATTGGGATTTCAAGCTCCCATGAAATCATAGGTTTGAAAAAGCAAACAATATTTCCCATCTCAACCCCACACCTCAATACCCTAGTACCAAATGTCAAGCCAAGCTCTCACTCTTTCTACTCTTCTAGAGCTTAGAGATCCTTAGGCACCCATTAGAAAAAGAAGCAAGAAGGGAAAGGAAGTTTATAGGCAGGAGCCATTGTCTATAGTGTCAGACTTTTTCTCAATATATCAATTGGTTTTTCTGATTTTTTCCTCCTTTTTTTCTTTGTTAAAAAAACCTTTGTAATATGAAATGACTGCTGTGGGAAGGAAGAAGAAAATGGGAGAATTTTTTATAATTTAAAAGCAAAAGATATTAATAAAAATTTATCAAAAAAAGGGAAAATTTCTCCCTATGTTGAAAAATACAGAACAAAGTCTGAAAACCCAGGCATCAGTTCTAACATGTCCAAGAGGAATATCCAAAATACAAAATCATAAGGACCCGACCTTTATGTGATTTGTTACAGATGTCTCATAGTCTCATATATCCCTTGGAGACTGTGCTCTTCCCTGAGGAGAAATAGAAAGACATGCATGAAGATGCCAAAGCCATCTATCATCTTGCGCTATTTGAGGACTAGGCATCTATGGTCCATGTATCCTCAACTTGTTGCTAAATTAAGTAAATCAAGGATATAGAAATGTATGTGTTGTATTTCTGTGCTGAAGGGAGCCCCATTTTCACATAGGGACAGACTTCAGTAGTGAGAAGGATTGATGAATCTACTTAATCTGGTAAAAGTTGTACCTAGCACCTGCCTGCTTCTATGATTTAGAACCAGTATGGGGGAATGCATATGGAGTATTTGGGGACTCTTGCTATAAACAAAGATTTTCTTGTCTGGATTCTGTGCATATTTCCTGTCTTAGGTGTGGCTTGATATCTGCGGGCGAGAGTGACATCAGAGGCCGTTGGTTTAGTGGATAGAGTGCCAAGCCTAAAATCATGAAAATCTGGGTTCAAATTTTGCCTGACACTTACTAGTTACTCTTGGTACATGGCTGCATCTATTTGTGCTATGTATAAAATTGGGCAAATCACAATATTCCTGAATCTCAGTTTCCTCATTTGTAAAGTGATGGCATAATACATTTAAAATCAGGAAGCATTCAGTTCTAATCTCACCTCTTGCATTCACAAACTGTGTAATTTTGGGCACTAGCTGTGTAATTCTAACAGCAAAGGACCAATTCTAGCAGGCATTAACTGAGAAAGGTTTGAAGTATGGTTCTAGTGATGGTTGTTATACCTATTGTCTAAGTACTAACTGAGATTGGAGAGATTTACCACAAGAAGTTTGGCTTCAGAGAAATTAATTTTTTAGTCACAATAACCCATGATGTCTGTCTAACAAGGATAAGACAGACACTTTGATCTACTTTTGGTAGAGGAAATGCTCATTTTCATGCCTGGAGGTCTTTTTATTGATCTACTATGTGAATATGGAATTTCTAAATTGGGAGTTCCCTATGATGATCACGGTTCCTGGGAGGTAGTTTCCTAAGATGATGTAAGGACTCTGTGGATCTCCATAACTGAATCTGGCATAGACTTGTATGATTTTAATATGTGTGTCTGAAACACCTCGACTAGATATTATGTTTAAGGATTCATTTATTCTAGCTAGTAAAATACTTTATAAAAAACCCCAACAAAAACAATAAGCATTTTAATTTCTTTACATTTCTTAGTTTGATATGTGGATTTAAAGATGTGCTATTCTCCGTTTATTCCTTTTCAATTTCCTTTCCCCTCCTTTCTTCTTCTTTTCCCTTTCCTCTTCTTTTCTAAGATGGATTTTTTCTATCTTGTCCAGGCTAAAAATACAGCAGTCACTCATGACCCAATTCCACTGAAGACTGGTATGGAAACTTTGACCTACTCTGTTTCTGATATGGATTTCCTAGTGGTCTCTCATTCCTGGGGACTCACCATATTGATGGTGGACTTAGTATGATCAAGCTATTATTTTTGGTCCAACTACAACCCACAACTCCTGATCTCAAGCAAACCAACAGCCTCAGTCTCTCTAGTAGCAGGGATTATAGAAGTATAACATTATTCCTGGCTCTTTTAATATTTTCATAAGGAATACCCTTTATGCAAACATAAACTTTTCTCCTAAACATTTTATAGAGATAATAAGTCAAGAATGAGTCAGTAGTTTCTTCTTATTAGGTACCTTTTTTTGAGTAAAAAATATTCTTTGTAATCCTCTTTATTATGGATTTTTCCTGAAGCCATCTACCATCCATGTACAGTAGAAAAAAAGCAGTGACATTTTAGTAAGAGGTTCAAAACCAACTCAACTACTATTTGTGGCATTGGGCAAGTCATTTTACCTCTTTGGTCCTCATCTTTCTTTTTAAAATGGGATGGTTGGACTTCTAAGTTAACTTCTGGCTCTAAATCAATGTTGCTATCCTATGAAACATTCTTCAGGATGATTCCTTAGTGCTTGTGCAGAATCTTCTAGTGGTACCCTCCTTTGGTCATGCTCTGTTGGCATTCCAGGCATGCACATCACACAAATATCTACTGTTTATTTTGTAAGGAATGTGTAAAGTATCCAGCACAGTGACTGGCACATAGTAGGTACTTCATATATCCATTTCTTCCTTCATTTTTCTCCTTTTCCCCTTTCCTCTCTCCTTCCATTCCTTCATTTCTTTTCTCTTCTTTTTCCTTTCTTCTTTCTTCTCTCCTTCCTTTGTTCCTCCATCTTTCCTCCCTTGCTGTGGGGGTAATACTACTCCTTTTCTTCTGCCACCTTCCTCCATATTCTTTAGCAAATGAGATTCTACTCTAAACCATTTTTGTTCAATAATTGTTTATAATTTTGCTTTGTTGAGGAGTTTAAGTATTTGCTATTTTGGCATATCTTTAGCTCTTTTAAATCTCTCTTTGTGATGCTTATTTTGTATCAGTTAAAATTCCTTAAGAAACAGTAGTAATTAGAAGTAAATATTTATACTTTTATTAGTTTTCCAATTCAGAGGTGAAAACTCATTTAAATAGATTGGATTTTCATAAAAGCTTCTATAACAGTACAGAGTGTTACTTTTTATCTTATCTTCTAAGTAGATATCTTGATTTTTCTTTTCACTAATTAAAAATCTGAGATTTTATTCTACTATGAATGTTATGTCTATAATTAGTTAATTCTTGACTCTTAAAATATAGTCAATTTATTTCTTAATGATGCTATTTAGAGCTTGCCACAAATAGTGCTTTTTGACTTGCTTCAAAGAAAATATTCATGAAGTATAAATGTAAAGCTTTTAAGTAGTCTACCAGCCCTTGACCTCTTTCATTTCTTAATCCTTGACCATATTTTCCAACATATTACTTGCTGTCTTCATCTGTGCTCTGTTTTGCATTGAAGTGGTTGAATGTCAACTTCTATGTTGACTTAGTTTGAAGGATTGAGTTCTTTACAGGAATTTTCTATGCCTTGATCCACTGAAACAGAGGTTTGCTTGTAAGTGAAAGTTTTCTTCATAGTAGTCTGCTTATTGATGCTCATTACAAGTCTTGTTAGGTGATATGACCAAGGATCACATGAAACAATTCTTGCTCCCTTTGCATGAACAATATAATCATCTTGGTCAAATATTTTTGTTTCTTGAAGATACACTTGTGAAGTGCTCTGTAGCTATAATTTACTTATCTATTTTGGGCGAGAATGACAATACAAATTGTGGTTCAGACACCTTAGTAATATTGTGCTGACACACCAGTGTTCTGTCCAACTTCACAATATTAAGGAATATCAGTATAAGTAAATCCCCTAAGAATTATATAATTTTTGGTAACCTCTGTATTCTTTTCCACACTGAAGAACATTTTACTTTTCTGTTTTACGAGTCACCTGTAAACATAAAAATATAGGTTGTTATGGTTGTGGTTGTTGTTTTCTTGGCAAAGATATTGGAATAATTTCACTTTTCCTTCTCTAGCTCATTTTACAGATGGAGAAACAAAGGCAAATTGGGTTAAGTGATTTGCTCAGGTTTACACAGCTAGTAAGTGTCTGAGCCTGGATTGAACTCGTGAAGAGAACTCTTTCTGACTCCAGGCCTGGCATTCTATCTACTGTAGTACTCCTCCTCCCCTATCCTCCACTGTAGATGCCTCCAAAGTACAGGGGAATGATACTAATGAGATATATTTGACATTCTCTTTAAAGTTTACAAAGCAGTTTGCTGACATTATCTCAATGGAATCTTCCAATAACCCTAGGAGATATATGCCATTTACACAGTTAACGAATGACAGAGGTTAGATTAGAACTGAGGGCTTCCTGACTTTAAATGCACTGTGCCATACTATAAATTTCTGGAGAAAAGTACAACATGCCCAGAACTTAGCATTTAAAGATCTGGAGCTAAAGGCAACACAATAGAAAGAAAATATGATGGAAACTTGTAGTTAGAACACTTGGAAGCAAATCCTGGTTTGCTCTTTCTTGTGACCTTAGATACATCACTTAATTTCTCTAGGTCTTCTTTTCCCCAACTATAAAATGAAGAGGTCGGTTATATGATCTTTAAGGACTTTCCAACTCTAAATCTTTTGTTTCTAACTAGCTGCAGGTTTATGAATTCTTAAACTTCTATTCAAAGAACCTATTATGAGCTAGGTTTCCCTTGAAGTATTTTAACACCTCATGTGCCATGCCAGTCTAGTAGATGGTGGAAGGATATAATTAGACAGGGTGTGGAATGGGTATAGTCTCTCCCAATATAACTTGCTGATAGTGACAAAGGTGAAAGTAGGTATGTACATGTGTTGGCCACCATTTTTAGGTTCTGTAGCTTTTTGGTAAGAGAAACAAACTTTTCTGTGAACCAACTCAATCCAGTTTTTATCAATGACTGCCACTTCTCCAATTTCTGGATTTTGGAAATACAATGAATAGTACCAGGGAATTTTAGGTTTTATAACCTTTCTCCTCTCTCTTCCCTCTTGTAGCCATTGTCTCCCAGGAACCTAGAACATATTGAACACCTAACGATTTGGTATAGCTTTATTAATTTAGAATTCAGCCTACTGAAGGAAAAAGGTCAGTGCATGCCCCAAATCCAACTTCCCTCTGTTTATCTTTGTATATATATATATATATATATATATATATATATATATATAATACAAATGGAACATTACTTCTAAGCACATGTCTATGCCCCATCAAATCTTTCCTCCATCTTTTTATCTCAAGTGTAATCAGATTCATTTTTCTCAAAGAGACAAATTCCTTTACCAAAATGTGCTTTATAGCTAGTGAACATTATTTCTCTCTGTGACTTTAAAGATTCTACTTGGGCTTCCATGTAAACAGGAAAGACCTCTCTCATTTTTGATCAATCTGCATTACATTGAAAATCCCTCTACCTTCCCTGCTCTACTTAGAGATCCTAGTTTAATTTTTAATACTGAAGAGCACTTCACTCTCCATCCCCCTATCCCTCTTCTCTAACAGACTCTTATTCTACCCTTACTGAGAATAACACTGATGACTTGTTTTAAATAGTAAAGTATTCACTGTTAAATTTCTGGTTTAAGATTTTTTTGTCTTAAGGAACATTTTTGTTGGCTAATATGATAAAAGAGTTGAGATACTTATGGAAAGTCAATTTCTTCATTTCAACATTTCAAGTAAAGTGCATTGTTGAGGCACACTAATTCTTTGTACTTTTTAAATATATTTCTTTTTTATTGAAAGGTGTTTTATTTTCCCACTTACTTGTAATATGTAAGGGATAAAAGGGGTTTATTTTTAAAAGGTTTGGATTTTATATTTTAAGAGTGTGGTCGCCAGGAATTTATTTAATTCCAAAGAGATTTTATTTACAATTTATTTGCAAAATGTACAGAGTGAAGCAAGAAATCAGACAGAGGATAATGTAAGATATCTAGCCTCAGCACTAAGTAACATATCTCTGGGTCCCCTGCAGGGAGAGTTAGTTTCAGCCAACCTTGGCAAAGCCGAGGACCTGGGGAAGCCTCTCTCAAGAGTAGGTCTTTCTGGAGGTTGGTCTCTTCAGAGAAAAACCAGCAGTTAAGAGTCAGCCTTTTACTCACCATGTGTCAGTTCAATCAGCAGATTCTTTATCAGCCTCACCAGGAAACAGTGTTTCAGGTGCAGTCAGCACTCCAAAGAATGAAGAATTTTTTTTTTCTCACAGGAAGTAACAGCTCCTTTTAAAGAGGCTTCCATTGCATCACTCCTGTGTCTTCCCTAATTTTATATCTACCAATCACAGTTGATGCTCTGCTCTAGGACTGCCCAAAAGACAGTCAGTTGATTCTGATTCATCCCCCACTATCACACATGTGGGTCACAGACCTCCCCTACTCAAGTGTGAATGGGATGTTTACCCCTTTGGTGATTAAATCTAAAATGGCTAGATCTTCATACTCAACTTTAAGTAGGGTGCTTACACTTTTGGGGATTAAATCTAAAAAGAGTCAGGGGTTATAATTTAATCTTCACAATCAGAGGATAGTTAAGTATTTTCATTGTTATAATCAGGGGAGAGGCAAATTTAATTTTCACAAATAACAATCTTCAATATATGTTTTCTGAAATTATAACATCTAAATTTTCTCCCTCCCTCCTTTCCTTTTCCCCTCCTAGAGATGGCAAGCAATTTGGGTTATACATATATTATTATTCAAAACATCTGTATTGGTCATTGTTGTAAGAGAATCAAATCTATTTCTGATGTTTTTCATTAGGTTCAGAAAAACTGCATCCGATGATATTGAAGAAGTAGCTCATGGCCAACTCTATACTATCATCTACACTTGAGTCTTTTGCTACCTTAACCTATTGCTAAATCTTGCCTTACTGAAGCCCAATTTGAGATTACTCTTAACATTCTCTGCCTTGTCTCCTTTTCACACACTGTTGAATGAAGCTGGAGAAAGTCACAAAACTGTGCTAACTGGATTCACTGTATATTTATGTTTCATAATTGCAACTGGGACCTCACTGTAGCAAGGATATACTAATTAATTCACTATCTCATTGACCACAAGTAACTAGTATTACAGAAGTACCAGAGTAAGTAACTATTCCAAACCTTTTCATCTCTCCTCAAGCCTCCCATGTTGTCACTTGCACCCACTCTTTCAAATGAGTTTGCCTCATGTTTCACTGAAAAAAGTTGAGACAATTTACCAAGAACCCCTTTTAATTTTCTTTTCATTGGTATCTTTCAAATGTTTTCCTTCAGCCTTGTGTCATACAAAGAGGTCAGTCTTGTTACCAAGGTAAACCCCTCTACACCCTTGATATTATTCCATCTCCCATATCCAATCTTGTCAAGTGTCATAATTCCTACCTTCCCAACAGCTCTCCTAACTGGCCTCACTCTCCTCTGACACTGCCCCCACTGATCACCTCATGCCTGCACTTGTACAATGAATTGCTAGTTAATCTCTCACCACTCTAGTTCATCTTCCATTCAGCTGCTAAAGTTATTTTCTTTAAATACCACATTGCCTCCCTACTCAACAAACTCCAGTGGTTTCCTATTACTTCCAGGATCAAATAGAAAATGTTCCCTTTGGCTTTTAAAGCCCTTCATCACCTAGCTCCTTTCTGTGTTTCCAGTCCTTTTATAAAGATTCCACTTCACATATTCTCTTATACAGCAACATGTCTTACTGTATCTTGAAAGACATTCCACCTCCTGATATGGGGCCTTTTCACTCACTGTCTTCCATGCAGGGCATTCTCTTTCCTTACCTCTTCCCTGAAGACTCAGTTCAAATCCTGTGTTCTGCAAGAGGATTTCCCTCTTGCCATTCTTAGTGCTTTCCCTCTGAGATTATCATGTATGATATTAATAACAGAAAATATTTACATAGACCTACTATGTGCCAGGCACTACACTAAGCATAAATATTATTTCACTTGGGGTGCTATTGCTATCTCTATTTTACAGTTGAGGAAACAGGCAGACAGAGATTGAATACTTTGCCCATGGTCACAGAGCCAATAAGTATTTAGGACTGGATTTGAACTCAGGCTTTCCTAATTTCAGACCCAGCACTCTATATGCGACTCTATCTGGCTATACTTAATCATTTGAATGTTGTTTAACCCTCTTAGAATGTAAGGTTCTAACAGGCATGGGCCATAGATTTACCTTCCTTTGTATGCTTAGTGCTCAACAGTGTCTGGCCCATAGTATGTTCTTAATAAATTCTTGTTGTTGTTGACAACAAATTGATGAGCTACTGTTGATGATCATTAAAGAGTCATGGCTTCAGTTTTTAAAAAAATGAAGGGAAGGATTGTTCTTTTACAAAAATGAATAATATGAAAATGAGTTTGGGTAATAATAAATATATGTATAACCCAGTGGAAATGCTTGTTGACTCTGGGAGAGGGAATGGATGAGGGGAGGGAGAATATATGAATCATATAACCATGGAAAAATTTTTTAAAAAAGAAGGGAAAAGAGAAAACCTATGAACCATTATCTCCAAGACCTAGAAATAAGCTATACTACATTACTAAAAAGGATTTTCCCCTGGCATTTAGAAAGGGAAACAGAGATTACCAAGAGCCAGGATAACTTCATTAAGATGAGTTCATGCCAAATTAGCCTCATTTTGCTTTTTGACAGAATAACTAGAATGCCATTTAAATAGAACTAATAGATTTTAGTGAATCATTTGACAAAGTTTTTCATGCTATCCTTGTGAATAGACAAAGAAATGTCAGCCCAATGATAGGAAGGTTAGGGAGATTCAGAATTTTTTGAATGACTAGTTATAATATAAGAAAAAGCTTCTGAGTGGGACAGGCTACCTTTGGAAATATTGGATCTCACTAGAAGTCTTTAAGCAAGGCTTAGATGACTACTTGTCCGGTATAATGTATAGAGGAAATTCCTATTCATGTGTGACTTAAACTAGATGGCCTCTGAGTTTTCTGGAGTCTTACATTTAAAAATTGTGAGGAAGTAATTAAAAAGATGGGACTAGATGAGATTTCCAAGGGAAGAAGTCTATTGGTTAGAATGATCAGCCTATTTAAATAGAATAAAATAAGTATACATTTCCAAATTTATATTCAAAAAATCATTTCCACAAATAAAGGAAGGAGAAAGTAAAGCTGGTCAATAGTTTGAAAAAGATCTGTGAGTCTTAGTGGCCCTTAAGTCAATAATGTACCACAACATACAAAAATACTAATGTTATACTAGGTTGTATTAAGTAGCTGTTGTTTAGGCTTGTGCAACTCTTTATGACTCCATGGATCATAGCTATCTATGGGGTTTTCTTGGCAAGGATAATAGAATAGTTTGCGATTTCCTTCTCTCCTTAGTCCTTTGTCAGTTAATGAAAGCTTAACTTAAACCTTGCCCAGAGCCACACAGCTAGGAAGTATCTGAGGCTGGATTGAACTCAAGTTCATTTTGACTCCAGGCCTGGGCTCTTAACCATTGAGTCACAGCTGCCTCTATGATTGCTATAGTGTCCAGAATTAGAGAATCAATAATTCACCCCTGCCCTGTCTTGTAGTATGGTGTTCATTTCTTTTCTTTCTTTTTTTTTAAACCCTTACCTTACTTCTTGGAATCAATACTGAGTATTGATTCCAAGGCAGAAGAGTGGTAAGGGCTAAGAAGTGCGGTTTAAGTGACTTGCCCAGGGTATATGAGGCC
This sequence comes from Monodelphis domestica, assembly GCF_027887165.1. NCBI lineage: Eukaryota > Metazoa > Chordata > Mammalia > Didelphimorphia > Didelphidae > Monodelphis > Monodelphis domestica. Next base: position 128,887,449 of record NC_077228.1, on the reverse strand, counting down.
AGATTTGAACCCAAGACCTCCCATCTCTGGGCCTGTATCTCAATCCACTGAGTCATCCAGCTGCCCTATGGTGTTCATTTCTGGATTTCATATTTTAGAGAAGACATAGTCAAGTCAGAATGTTTCCAGGTAAGGAAAAGGATATGAATAGTGAGAGAAATGGAGAATGTATCATTTGAAGAACTGGGGGTGTTTTAGTCTGGAGAAGATAAGATTAGAGGGGATATCATAGCTGTTTCCTAGTTAAAATGCTTCATGTGGCAAGGTGGATTAGCCTTCTTGAATTCAGAGAAAAAGCTTGGCCTTGGTGGATAGAGAGCTGTCCCTAAAACCAGGAAGATCTGGGTTTCAAGTCAGTGGCAGTGTTTGTAAATGTTTAACTGGCTTCCTGAAAAGCAGGCTATATTTTTGCATTTAACCTATAGTGTAAACATTTTTTGCCATCATTTTCTCAAGTCTAGATAATGATCAAAACAGTGAATTAAGCCCTTATCCTAAGCTTCCTAGGATGCTTGCTGAAAATATAACAATGAGCTCCCATGAACTGGTTAGAGCTTGTTCTAGAACACTTCTGGTTCAAATCTTGCCTCACATACATAACTGGTTGGGAGATTCTGGGCAAATCACTAGGCAAACTTCTTTGACCTTTATGGCCAGAGGGTAAAAATTGTATTGGGAAATATTTAACAAAATAAATAAAAATACATTAGGACATAGTTTTAACATGTGGTTTTCCAAGTCAATAATGTAGCCCACTGGGAATCCTTGCAGAGGGTTTGGTTGTCCCCATTTCTTTTTGAGCCTTATACTATTGTTCTAGGCAGCAACAATACTTTAAATTTAAGAGAAATTAAGGCCCTAGCCTCTGCAGAATGAGTTTATTCACTTAAGGAGTTCCTAGGTTCAGATCTTGTCTCTAATTGGGTCCAGAGGGCAGGACTAGGGGCAGTAGGTTGAAGTTGAAGAGATAAAATGGGTTTTTATGTAAGGAAAAACTTTTTCAAAAAGTTGTCCAAAAGTAGAACATGATGCTGTGGAAATTAGTCCATCCTCCTTCATTGGCGATCTTCAGCAGAAGCTGTATGGCCACTTCTTAGAGATATTTAGGTTTGAGTTGGACTGGGTAGACTTTGGGGGCAGCTAGATGGCTCAATGGATAGAATGCTGGAGTCAGGAAGAACTTAGTCCAAATTTGGCCTGACAGTTACTAGCTTTGAGACCATAGACAAGTCATTTAACCTCAGTTTGCCTTAATCTACTGGAGAAGAAAATGGTAAACGACTCCAGTATCTGCCAAGAAAACCCCATGGACAGTACTGGTATGCTAGGTGAAGAGTCAGACATACAACAACAGGTGGAATTGGAGACATCCATTAAGCTCCTAGATTCTGGGGATTTACCCAAATTAAAGTTTATCCCCCATCATTTTGCTAAGGCTCCCTCTAAACTGCAACCACTGGGTAGTGATGATATTAGAGTGGGCTGTGAGTATGTTTCCAAATAAGAACTTGTGTTCAATTCTCATTATGAATGTTTGAGGGCATTGACATCGCTTGATCACTCTGTAGAAGGCCTGGCTGACTTCTCTTTGGAAAGGGAAGCAAGGACTTAGTGCTGCTCCACTTGGTTCTTTTTTCTATGTTCAGGAGATAGATTAGTCACTGTCTGCTGGGTAGGACTATGACTACTAAGTGGGGGGGGGGAGGACTCATAAAAAAGTATTTGTCCCCCATTCCCTTGTCCTTGGCCAAGTTCTCTTAATCCTTTTGAGCTCATTCTAATGCCAAGCACTGGCTGTAGGCAGAAAGGATTATTACCACTAATCAGTGTCAATACAGAAGCCCAGAGAGGTTATACAGCTTGGCCAAGGTTACATAGCAAAATTGGTGGAAGTTGGGAGCATGACCTGGAAGATCTGATTCTCAGGCTCCAGGTAGACAAAAGAGGCTGTGAATCAGCCTCCCCAGGATGACTCAGCATGAGAAACAATGAGGCCAGCCACTGGGTCAACATGAACAGAAGGTGTTTTGATGTTATTATTTTGTGAAGATGAGCCAACCCAAACAGGGACTTAGGGAGAGTTCCATGATGAATGCACGCCAGGAAGTTTGCACACTCAATTAAAAAATGAAAACAGAAAAAGGCTGCAGTTGAATTTTATGAGTCCAGATGTCTTAAGAAGGACCCATACATTGAATGAGAGAGATGTTTAGTTGGCACTGTGGAATTCTATGGTTTTTTTTTTTTCAGGACCTAAAGCAACTTTGTATTGGATGACAAAGATGTTTAGAAACTCTTGTTAGTTGGTTGCTGTCTTCCTTAGTTATAATTTTTTATACAATTTGAGTTGTATATAACTTTGTATCCCCAGCACTCAATGCTCAGATGCCTCAGAATCCACCAACTTGCCAGAGATTGTTTTGTATTTATTAGGGATCTGGTAGTCTAGAGGTCAGAATGGTTGACTTGAATCAGGAAGCCCTGAATATCAATCCTGCATCTCACACTTATAAGCTGCATATGTTTGGATAAGTCTTTTAATACCTATGAACCTCAGTTTCCTAATCTTTAAAATGTAGATAATAATAGTACCTACTTCACAAGGTTGTCCTAAAGTCCTTTGCAAGTGCTGTATAAAATATATTATCATTATAACAAACGAGTTTAGAAACATACAGTGTAACCTGGTACATATTTGTAAGGTCCCTTCCAGCTTGAAATCCCTGGTCTATCTTGTAGGATTTATATTTGGTATATGATGACTATAAGCCTTCCAGTGGTCAGGATGATACTTTATGTCTTCTTGCTTCCAAACTTCTGCTATCTACATGGAGGTAGCTTAGTGGTGTGTGGGCAGCTCGGTGCTATGCCTGGAGTCAGGAAGACCCAATATCAAATTGGAATTTAGACATTAACTAGCTGTGTGACCATAGGTAAGTCACAACCTGTCTGACTCAATTTCCTCAACTATAAAATAAGAAGGATAATAACACTTACTTCCCACAGTTATTGTGAGGACCAAGTGAGACAACATTTGTAAAGCACTTAGTATTCTTAATAAATGCTTTTTAATCTTTTCTCCTCTGGATTTCTGGGCTTTACTGCTGTTCTTTGCTTTCAGAACTGTAATGACTATATTATACTATATTTGGTAGATATACTTCTCAGTTTTCTCCCTTCTTCCTTTACTTTTCAATTCAAAGTCCTCTACATCAAATTTGCATGATTTCAGACAACTATATTCTTACCAGTGTTGTTAGCCTGTTACTTCCTAGTTCTTCTATTCATGTCAACATCACCCAATGGAGTATTTTGGGGTTAGGAGAAGAATTTCCTCTCCATTCATTTTTCCTTTTTCAGTCTTTCTCCGGGGCACCTGGACTGAGATGTGTAAATTTTCTTGGGCTGCTTCTTAGATATATCTGAAAAATAGGTAATGGGGGAGCTGATAGTTCATTTTAGCAGTTTCCTGTGATTTAAACAAGAACCCTTGTTATATTTCTTATCTCTCCTGTTAGATAGGAAGTTTGTGGAGAACAGGATCCCCCTTTTTTTTCTTATACTGTTAGTATCTAATATTAGTGTCTTTTAAATTATGGGATGTTCCCATATGAGTAGCTATGTGTGAATACACATAGTAGATATTTAAATATTTGAATTTAATTGAGCTGAAGTGAAGGTTTTATGTTGGAAGGCAGTGAGACAGATTGTGGAGTTCTTTTCATGGTGAATGGGAGGTTTTGAACAGTGGAGTTAACCATCAGTAGGATGGGCCATTTGCAGTGGCAATAAGTGCCAGTTCAGCAAAAGAATTTATGTAGAAGCTGTATGCTAATGAAATAATTCTATACTGAATGGGGAATTGGACAATGTGATCTTTAAGAAGATTCCCTAGTTTGATCTAATAGATAGTAGGGGGTTATGATAGACTTTTGAGCAGGGTAATGCTAATGAACACCTTAACTTTTATCAGGCATCTTCACATACTGTGTTATATTTAATTCTACAATAAACCTCAGGAGATATGTAGTAAAATATTATCATCCCCCTTTCCTGCATGAGGAAACTGAGTCTCAGAGACTTTCTTTAGACCATGAAGTTAATAACTGGTGGATCAGATGTGAACGATGTTATTCTTTGTATGATTCCATAATGACTCTGATGATTTCAAGTCTTTTTCTCCTAAATGGGCCAGCACTTAGACTGACCAGAGGGATATAGTTTATTGCTAGGGATCTTCGGCAAAGAAAACTTTTCCCCTGCTTCTTCTGTGGTTGCTTCTGGGTCCTGGGAATTTCTAAGGGCAAGTCAAATGGAGTGTTCCTGTAGAAGTAATCCATGCATCTGGCATGTACCTGTCTGCCTACCTCTCTCTACCTCAGCAGTGTGTTTACTCTGCCAATGGAAGTAATTGGTTTAGTGGCTTTGAAGTTTATGCAGCAAAGTCTTCATCTATAAGAAAATAAGATTTCATCTGTTAAAAGTCTGGCAATAATGCAGGCTCAGGAAAGCAACATTATGGTACTTTGCAAGGCTTTGGTTCCACCCAACTGAGAATAAATACGCAGACCTCCCTGAAGGGCTGATGATTTTTTCCAGATTCAGAGAGCCTTCTGTTCCTGATTTGCTTGGGTATAATCTGCCCTGTTGTTCACTTGGGTGACCTAATGCTTGTAAAAAATGAACATCTCTTCACATAACCTCTGTGCGGACCAATTTCCAGTTCTGTTTAGCTATGGGCAAGTTTCCTTGACGCTATTAAGTTGTGCCTTGTAGCCAGTGTGATATATTAGAAAGAGTATTGCGCTTAGAGGCAAGAGACCTGGGTTTGGATTCTAGTTCCAAACCTGAATATCCAGGAGACTCTGGACAAGTTTGCTTGACCTTTCAAAGCTCCAATATCCTCTTCTATAAAAGATACATAACATTAGTTACAGGTAGGATAGAGTAGTAGAGTGCTGAAATTGGAAAAAGGATGATCTAGTTCAACCCCCCCCCAGAGATTCTTATTAGCTATGTCACCTTGGGTACGTACCTTAAACTCTCTATGCCCTAGTTTTCTTATCTGTAAAATGGGGAGGTTGGATTCACTAGCTTCCAAGGTCTCATACACATTCATGATTATGCATACTAGAAAAAAAATAAGAGGGGAGATGTGTAGAAATTTGTGAAGCTATATCTGACTAGGCACTTCACTGATTTTGTTCACATTGCTAATACAAAGAGCTCCCCTGCATTGTTAAACATTTTCATTGTTTTCCTTTAAAATTCACATTTTGTGTTATAATTATGGCCCTACAGCATAGTGCAAGTCCTTTAGATTCTGAGGTGATGTTGAGATCTTGCCCAGTCTTGGTGTCTTCTGACAGCAGTGATTAAGTCCCAACAACTGTTCCCTTGGTTTTCAGAGGGCAACGAAGGCAGAGAGGTTTAGAGTGGTGTATTATACAATGCCCTCAAGCCACCATTCGACACAGTAGAAGGGAAAATTTGGATTAAAATGTTTTACTTTTTTTAAAAGAATTTTATTTGCTGAACAGTATTTATGGTGCTATAGATTTCATGTTTTATGAAAAGTGAATCTAGTCTGAAATCAATTTTTTTAAAATTGAGATATTAGCACAAAAGGTCATACAATTCCAGGAAATCACTAACAAGAAAAAAGTGCATGTTATCAATTTTATTTAGAGTTAGTTTGTGTTGTTTGTATTGAATTATTGTATATTGTATTGTAATTATTATATTGTATTGAATTTTTTTGGGTTATTTCATGATTACTGTGCTAGGAAAAGTGAGCGTTATCAGAATTAATGTTTTGTTATAAAGAATTCTATGTGAAATGCATTTCCAACAATCTCTAGTGAAAAATTATGGTTTTAGGTCATTGCAGGACCCTACTCCCCTATTTTCTATAGGTTTAATGTGTCAGTATTAGCATTTTAGCCTTTCATATTGTTTTCTAGGAACATTACTCTCACAAAAGTTGAAGATTGACTGTAGCAACTTTGCTACTTATTTGGCACTGTATTTAGTGTTGTTTTGGGTTTTTACATAAGTTTTCATGGGTGTATATCTCTCCAACTGGCTTCTGGGTGATGATTATGTGTTTTATTTCTCTCATATCTCCCATGTCTGGTAAAACAGAAAGCTGGTTACATGATAGTTACCTAATAAATACTGTCATATTATACTGACATGATGACATAAATGTCAGGGCTATAAAGAAATTTTTTTTCTTTTTTTGCTATGGGAGGAACTTCATATGTCTATTGCTACATCTATTTAAAACCAGGAAATTCTTGATAATGTGATAATAGAATTTGCATATCACCTACTATGTACCAAGCACTGTGCTAAATGTATTACAAATGTTATCTCATTTGAGGTTCTTAATAATTTGGGGGCAAAGGAGTTGTTATCCTCATTTTACAGTTGAGAAAATTAAGCAAACTTGCCTAGTGATTTGTCCAAGGTCACATGACTACTAAGTGTCTAAATCCATATTTGAACTCAGGACTGCCTGTCTCCAGGCCCAATAATATATCTACCGTGCCACCAGATTGCCTGGGTTCATAATAGCTCAGCTCTCTAGAGAATTTGGAGACCGAGATCAGCTGGCATTTTGTGGGGAAGAGCAGAGAGCTGATTTTTAGGCATAGGCAGATATGAGTCACTACCCAAGCCAAGATGTGAGAGTCCCAGAGTGAGACCAGGGCAGAAAGCAGTTAATGAGTGAGAATCATAATTAGGTGGACATTTGTGGTCACTTTAAGGGTTTTCTGGGTTTTTTTTTGGCATTGTATCCTCAGCACCTGGCACAATGCCCCACATTTGGAAGTCACTTAGAAAATGTTCATTTGAAGAGTAAATGAAAGATGTGTGTGCTCTGTAACTTTACAATTTCATACTTTGTATAATCTTGCTTTATTCTTTACCATATACCTTTTAAGTGCTTAGTCAAATCTCTTTTAAAAATCCTGCCACCTTGACTTCTTTCTAGTTGAGCTGGTGAAAAGAAGGCAAAGTGTTGTTAGTAGCAGCAGGAAGGGTACAGAAGGTGGGGTTTTTGCTTCAGGTTTTAGGTGCTGGCAAGCAGAGCTAAAGATTAACAGGAGAAACAAGGAAAGAAGGTCTTTGGGAGCAAGGAAACAAAATTACTCATATCTCCTTTTTGCCTATAACCACAGGTTCTTCCCATGAGGGTAACCCTTGTGGATGAGTTCTCAGCCAGAGCATAAGGGGAGGGATGGATGTTGCAATGGGTCCTTTGTGTTTGGGAATTTCTCTGTAGTCACCCCATTGATTCTCAGGATTTACTGATTCTCAGTAAGCTGAAGGAATTCTTCCCAGATGCCAACTCCCTGCTGTTCCATGGCTAGATTCAAAGATGTGACCTCAGCAATGATTGTTTATCAAATTGTAGTAGTTCATTTTTCTTTCTGGGAGAAAGCAGCATGACCCAAAGTAGGTGTCAGCCACTCTGAACATGAAGAGTCATAGTATAGCATGCCAAGATGTTTTTGCTTGGCATGGTAGGTCCTGATATTGGCCAAATTTGGACTACCCAGAGGGCTGTTGGATATTCTGTTGCTGTTGATGAAATGTAAAAGGTTATAAGGTCAGAGCTTCTATCCATGGAGACTCTAGCTCTCTTCAAGCATTTGTAGGGTTACCATGTATAAGGGTCATTTGGTTTGTTCCATTTGGTTGCCAAGCACAGATCTAGTATCAATAGGCAGAAGATATAGAGAGAGACAGACCTAGAGTTGATACAAGGAAAAATTTCCTAATAAGAATGTTCCAAAAGCAGCAAGGGTTCCCTTCCTAGCAGACACTTTCTCTTTACTGAAGACTTCAAGTAGAGGCTTAAGTCTACTAATTGGGGACATTGTCAAGGATATTTGGCTCAGAAATCAGTTAGGTAGTGGAATTGCTTGTCAGCTCTGGGAGGTGGGGGAAGGAAGATGGGAGGGAGAGAATATGAATCATATAACCATGGAAAAATATTCTTAAAAAATAAGTAAATATTTAAAAAAAGAAATCAGTTAGTAATGCTAAATGATGGATTTGGGAATGAGTTAGGAAAGCCTGGGATTGAATTTGAGAATAGCAGTTCTCAAAATTTTGGGTTTTAGGACCCTTTTTACATTCAAAATTTACTGAGGATCCCCACCTCCCTACCCCAAAGAATTTTTGTTTATATTGGTTATAGCTATACATAGTTATTATGTTTGAAATTAAAATGTATTAATATATTATGAAAATAGTTTTTGACCTTATAGACTCTGAAAGAGTCTGGGATCCCTGGACCATACTTTGAGAACTGTTGGTCTATCTATACCTTGAATATGGTCTAGGGAACTTAGATAATACAATTGGGAAATTTTAATAAAATATATAAAATTCGATAACACCTTTGAAAACTAAAACAATATAACTCCTGCAGGAATCCTTATGCATAGATTAGTGGACCCCATTTCTATTTGAGTTTAATTCTACTGGACCAGGGGACTTTAAAGGTACTTTCTAAATCAGTGATTCTTTGATTTGGTTGGAAATTATAGTTCAAGGGCTGTTAGAACTTCAGAATTCATTTATTTGTTTCCCCACTCACTTCAGTCATCTATCTCCTCGACAAATATTAATTACACTCCTCACTACTACCCACATTAAGGAAATAATACATGGATCTGATTTGAATTACTGCCAGTGATCTTTAACATGATCAGGAAAAGAAGTGTAGTGGCATCTAAGACCTAGTTTTCAAAAAAGCAATGAGATAAGAGTTTAAATGCTAGGACCATGAATTTGACTTTGATTTCTAACTAATAATAGCAAGCATTTTTAAAGTGCTCTAAGATTTGTGAAGCATTTTAAAAACATCATATTATTTTCTTTTCACAAAAAAAAACTGGGAAAGGACAATACTTGGAAAAGTCCTTGATTGCATTATTATTATTATTATTATTAAAAACCCATATTTTCTATCTTATAATTGATATTAAGCATCAGTTATAATAAGAGCTAGGCAATGAAGGTTAAGTGACTTGCCCAGGGTCACACAGCTAGGAAATGTTTAAGGCTAGATTTGAACCCAGGATATCCCTGTTGCTAGGTATAGTTTGCTATCCACTAAGTTACCTAGCTATTCATTTTGAATGCATTATTAAAAGAAAGATTTGTTGGCAAACTTGGTAGCTTGGTAGTACAGTGTGTAGGAGCTTTGGACTTGGACCTCAGTTAATGTCTTTTCTCAGACACTTACCACCATTCTGACCCCGGGTAAGTCACAATCTTTCCCTCAGTTTCCTCATCTGTAAAATATAGATACTATCCCCTCCTTCCCAGAGTTTTTCTGAGAATTAAATGTGATAGCACGTATAGCTCTTTGCAGACCTTAAAAGTGCTACATAGTTGCTCTTATTAGTCAGTTTGTAGAAATAATTTCCCATAAATTTGTATGTTCACATTATTTTTATACTTTGATGGATCCATCATCTCCCTAATCAATTAACTAGCATTCAGAAATATGTTTATTATGTGCTAAGCATCATACTGCATGCTGGAGATACAAAGACAAAAAATTAAACAGTCCCTGCCTGCTCTCAAGGACTTCACATTTTCTTGGGGGTGATAACATGTACATGTAATGGGGATAATCAGAGGAGCCCTTGATCTATTGGATTGGGGCACTTCCTTCTGGTAGGTGCCCTGCTTGGGTCCTCATGTGCCCTGGCTTCTTGCTAAAGGGCATGCACAAGGTAGAGGCTCTAGGTTGGTTTCCTAGTCCCTGGAATGAGAGGGTTAGGTTGTTCCAAAGTGGATTGGTACCTAAGCCAGGAAGACTTACTCATTAGGCTGAAAAGAAGAGGCTAATGAATGTCTCTACTTCTTATGTGCTTCTTCTCTCCTTGAGCCTGTCACTTGGGACTTCACTAGCTTTCCTGTCAGGGTTGAGGGCAAGAGGTTGCGAGAGTATTTTTATACTTTCTCTCTTTCTGGTGGCAGTGAATACATGTGCTGGTCTTGGTGAGCCTGAGTTTGGTTCTCAAGTCCTTAGCTACCTCTCCTGCATTGTGTTTTGTTCTCTGAGACAGCAAGGGGGCACTTTGGATAGTACACCGAGGCCAAAGTTAGGAAGCCCATGAGTTCAAATCTGCCCTCACACAATTATTAGCTGTGTAATCCTTGGCAAGTCACTTTACTTCTGCCTGCCTCAGTTTCCTCACTTATAAAATAGGAATAATAGCACCTTCCTCACAGAATTATTCTAAGGTTCAAGAAGTACTACATAATAATAATATCTTTTATTATTATTATTATTATTATACCTAACAGACATCCTTTTATTTTTGTTGTCCCACCATTTTTCAATTGTGTCTCACTTTTTCTGACCCCATTTGGGGTTTTCTTGGTAAAGAGGCTAGAGTGGTTTTTCATTTCTTACTCCAGCTCATTTGACAGATGAGGAAACAGAGGCAAACAGGGTTAAGTGGCTTGCTTAGGGTCACAGAGCTTCTCAGTGTCTGAGGTAAGATATGATCTCAGGGAGATCTTCCTCACTCCAGGCTAGGTAATCTGTCCACTGAAATCACCTCACTCCTGCAGACATCCTCAGATGAAGGCTTTTTCAGCTTTTGTGACTGCCTCTGGAACTTGAAAGGCCTGGAGTCAAAGAGATAGTTGTTCTTGATAACTATTCCTTTCTCTGAGGAACACCATTATAAGAGGATAAACCATGGATATTTATGTGGCCAGAAGATAGAAACTTTTAGAAAGCACAATAAAAATGATGGGGTATACATTTCTGTATCTCTTTATGAGCTCTTGTGAGTTATTTGTATCCTCATCTCCCAGAAATCCTTTTTTATCTCCTAGGAGATATGTTTCTCTTTCATGTTTTAAATATTTGCAATGCATGCTTTGGAATCTTTTGTATTTTTAAACATTTCTTTTGTGATTAAATAGCTGCATTTATCTGTTACCTACTATTCAGGACAATGTGTAGCTTTCTAGAAGGAGACTTACTAATCCCAGACATAAGCCAAAATTTAGTTTTAGTAGATTTTTTTGGACTAACTCTAAATGGGGCATAATGAGCCAGGAAAAAAAAAAATCTGATCCCTTTTCTTTGGGATCTGTCTTCCTGCAGGAAAGAACTCAGTTGGCTTAAACTCAGAGCTGAAACCCCTTGTAGGAAGGGGTCCCCTTGGGCCCCCTTGGGCCCCCTTGAGCTTACACTCAACAAGATATATACAAGGCAATTTTGAGGGGGAGGTAGAGGGATCAATAAAGGCCTTACATAGAAAGAGATGCTCTTAAAGAGCTTTAAAGGAAATTAGAGATTTTAAGAGGCAGATTTGAGGAGGGATTATATTCTAGTAGTGAGGGATAGTTTATACAAAGGCTAGAGATGGAAACATCATGCATAAGGAATTATTAATTATTAAGATTTGGTTTAACCATTGTGCCCATAAAAGAGAGTAATATAAAGAGGGTAAAAAATAGCACAGTGAATAAAACATTGGACCTGGAGTCAGGAAGATCTGAGTTCAAATCCAGCATCAGACACTAATTAGCTATGTGACCTTGGGTATCACTTAACCTTGTTTGCCTCAGTTTCCTCATCTGTCAAATGAGCTAGAGAAGGAAATGGCAAATTACTCCCATATCTTTCCTAAGAAAGCTCCAAATGAGGTCATAAAGAGTCAGACGTGACTTAAATGACTGAATGATAGCAAGGGCCAAGGGTTAAAGGTTTTAAAATACCTAACAGAGGAGCTCTAATTTACTAATGAACCAGTAGAATGTATTGAGTAGGGCAAGGTCAGTCCTGTGCTTTAATAATGCACTTTGGCAGCTAGGGAGGCAAATTAGAGAACAAAGACACGAAGTATGTAAACCAACTAGAAAGTTGCTGAAATAGTAAAGACAACAGGTGGTGAGAATTTGAACTGTGTGAGTAAATAGATTGTGATGGATGTTAGGGATGCTATGGAGGTAAAATTGACAATACTTGACCACAGATTGGATATGAGGGAAGAAGGAAGAATGAGGAGTTGACAATAATATAAAAGCTGTGAAACTGGACAAGTTTAGGGTTAGGATGGTGGGGTCCTTGATAGAGATGGGGAAGTTTGTAAGTGAAGTAATTATATAAGGGAAGAGTAGGAATTCTTATTTGGACATGTTGAGTCTGAGATAATAATAGGATGGGCAAGATGGAGAGATATAGGATGGGTGATGGTATAGAGAGGCAGATTTGGAACTGGTTGAAGAGCTGAAGACAAAGAGTAGTCATTTATGGCTAAGTTTCAACTCGAGGCAGTTTCTCCATTGGAGTAGCTCAAGAATCTCTCCTTGACCCTGAGTGTTTCAACACTTCTATCAAAGACTTAGATGAAGGGAGAGATGGCATGCTTTTGAAATCCACAGATGAGAAGAAGCCAGGAAGGCTAACTGACATGTTGGATGACAGAGACAGACAAAGTATTTCAAAATACTTGCAGACTAGAATTATGGGCTAAATGTAATAAGATAAAATTTAGGGGATTTAGACCTAAAAGACACTTAGATATCACTTAGTCTAACCTCTTCATTTGACAGGTAAAGAGAATGAAGTCTAGAGAGGAAAGACTCAAGGTTATACAGCAGCAAAATCAGAACTTGAACCTATTAGAAGATAGTGCTCCTTCCATGATACTTGAACTTGGATTCCAAAATCAACTTTATGAGTACAAGATGAGGGAGATGAGCTTAGGAGGGAGTTGTCTGAAAAAAAAAGTCAAAGTTTTTTAATGGATTATGAGCTCACTCTAAATTAATGGGGTGACATGGCAGTGAAAAAATGCTAGTGTGATCTGCATTGAGAGGCACAGAGTTCAAAATGAGAGAGGCAACAGTCTTGTAGTTCTTTGCCCTGATCAGACCATATGTGTCTACTTCTGGGATCCATATTTTGGGAAGGACAGTGACAGGCTGGAGAATGTCCAGAGGAGGTTGATTAGGTTCTTCTCTGAATAATGTCATATGAGGATCAGTCGAAACAACAGCTGTGTTTAGATTTGAGAAGAGGAGACATAGCGTGAATATAGAAAGAGAATAGTAACGAGCAGTTTCAGAGTGACCATTGCCCAGGAGAAGAATACCAACTGAAGCATGCAATGTGAAATGTGTCTTCAAATTGACAATATACTGTGTTGAAATATATGTGTATATGTATATAATATAACGTATGATGTGTAAATTGTATAAAAGTAAAGACAAGGTTAAATGGTATGTGGCTTTAGTTATTATAGTGGCCTATGGATAGGAGCTCAGAAATTGGATGGGATCTGAGATGTTATTTAGTCCAAACCATCTGATTTCAGGGCCCAAGATTTTTCTATTTTAGTGGAGGGGCCTGAGAGAGTTTCCTAGGGTCATAGTCTAGGGAAGGGAATGTTACTTATCCTTGTTGAGATGAAGTGTCCCTATTTGCTGGGATAGAGCTGGAGAGAGACTTGTCTGCTAGAAGGGAGGGAAGGGAAGTAGACTCCTGGGAAGGGAAAGGCTAGGATGGGTTGAGAACTTCTTTATGGAAAAGGACAGAAAGAGAAATGAACAAATATTCATTTGCTGTTTTCATACAGTTTTCCAGAACATTTCAGGCCACTCTTCAACCAATGTCTGACCTCCCAATCCCATTACTTCCTTCCATACATCAGATTTTTTACACTGTGTACATTTTCTGTCCTGGGGCAAGCCCTCATATTTCTGAGTTTTGGCTTTATATATTATCCTATGACTATAGATCTACAAAGACATGCATGATGACTTTCTTCAGGTGTGTCAGGAGTTATCATGTGAAGGAGGGATTAGAATTGTTCTCTTGGTCCCAGAGGGTAGAACAAGGCTTAATAAGTGTGAATTGGGGATCAGTTCAACTAAAACAGAATGTGTTGCTCTGGAAGGCTAGGGCTTCCCTTTCTCTGGTTATCTTAAAGCACAGATTGGATGGCCACTTGTTAGGACTATTTCAATGAGGCTTTTTCATAGGAGACAAGCTGAACTTGGTCCCTTCCAATGCTGAGATTCTGGGATTCATTGAAGTTACATAACAATAAATATAGTCATTTAGCTCTTGGTGCCATTGTGCATCTTAATGAGATATTAGATGCAAAGAGCTTTGTAAACATAAATATATAAATTACAGCTATTATTATTATTGTACTGATTGGGAAACTGAGTTCCATATAAAGTAAGGGGCAACCTTATAGTTAATGAGTGAAAGAACCAGGACTATACTGACTCCAAACTCAGTACTCTCTATACTTTACTTCAGATACTTGTTAGCTGAGTGACTCTAGACAAGTTCAACTTCTGTGTCCCTCAGTTTGCTCATCTGTAAAATATAAAATAACAATTACACCTTAACTCCCATGGTTGTTGTGAGGTATGTAAACTACTTCACAAAAGTGACATATAAATGCTGGCTAGCTATTATTATCCAAGGTGTCTTCCAGCTCTAAATCTATGATTATGTAGTTCTGTGATCCTATGACCAGACCTTGAATTATCAGCCTTTCCCCCAACATTGAAGTTATGCTTAAAGGTCTTAAAGCTGTATTAAAATTTTATGTCAGCTCTGGATTCCCCAGAATCAGAGTAATCTTTGAGATTCCAGAGGCTATCCCCTCAACATTGCATGTCTGGATTAGAGTCAGGAATGACCTCCTAATTTGTGGCCGCAGACCTTTTCCTAAGATCTCTAGCTTATTTTCCTATCTCAGACAATTGATATAGAACTCATACAGAGAGGTCCAAGATTTGTGATGCTTATACAAAGTGACCTATACCTCTGATCTTTTCAAAACTTATTCAGAGGCTGCCAATCAATAAAAATTTATTGAGTGCCTCCAGGCTTTGCAGCTCTGTATTATAACTTGGCATCTGCCCTGGCTTTGGAGGCTAAAGGATTAGAATACCATGCCTTTTCTTTTCTAATTATTTTATTTTTCAATCTTTTCCCCCCAGGAAGGGAGCTATTTAGGTTGCGGCTTGCATTTACTAAGCAAAAGATGCAGAGGAGTGATAGTGTCCAATATAAGATATAGAATTTGGGAAAACTTAGAATTGTGCTTTTAATCATCTTATGTGACTCAGTTACATATTTTATAGGACTCCACTATAACAGTTGGTCTAGAGGATATAGAAATTTTTTTGTGCTATAGTGAAAGAAAAGTTGTTTGTCCTTTGTTTTTGAAGAGGACCAGTGACATCAATGGGTGATATCTTGACTTATGACTAAATTGGATGTAAATGAAGCAGAATTGTATAAAGTCATCAGCCCCATTCTTTCTTCCAGAGTCATTCAAGTCCAGTGGCAAGACAAAGTTTGGGACAATTGGCAATGATGATCTAGTGGATGATCTTGGCAGCTTTACTGTCTGACTAACCTCTAAGTGCTCTACAGTGCCTATTTCATGGCTACTGGAAAAATTGTTCTCATTCACCCATTCTACCAGGGGAAGTCTTCACATGTTTGGGGAAGACATCTTGTTAACTCACTGACAAATTTAAAGCCTATCAGCTATTCTTAATCTCTTTTAGCTCATCTGCCAAGATGGTTTTTATTGGGAAATGACTGCTGGATCTGCTACACCTTCTTGGAACTACAGGAAAAAGTTGGTTGAAAGGTGGTGTGAAGATTGGATTTAGGTCTCCCCTGATTGTAACAATGAAGATGCTTAGCTCTTCCTTTACTGTGAAGATTAAAGTGTAATCCCCTGATTGTAACAATGAAGGTACTTAGCTCTTCCTTTATTGGGAAGATTGAATTGTAATCCACAATCTATTTTTAGATTTCAATCCCCCCAAAACTGGTAACTCAGTATTTGAATTAGATCTACCCATTTTAATCTACAAAAAGGTGTGAACTAACTACTAAAGGTATGATCTAACCAAAAAAGGTATAATCTAACCAAAGAAGGTGTGAACTAAAGAGTCCGCAGTCCTGGAGAAGAGTGTATGATGTGATTGGTAGACATGAAATTTAGGGGAGGTGACACAAGAGAAAAAGATCTTTAAAAAGAGGACTACAGAGGCCAGGAGAGGATATTCAAGGATATGAGATTCGAGTCGAGATTTTGATATAGATGGAAGAACTCTGATTCAGAGTTGGACTGGAGGATCAGTCTCTGGAGCTTAGAGTGAAGAAGAGTCACTTGGAGGAGAGTCTGGAAGACAGACACTTGAGGAGAGATTGGAAGACAGACACTTGAGGAGAGACTGGAAGACAGACACTCGGACTTGGCTGTGGAACTCAACCCTGGAGAAGCTGGTGCAGAAGACCTCAGACTGCTACAGCCAAGAAAGGCCCATTGTCTTAAGACTTTTTTTTTTCACTGATTAGGGCCTTAGAATTTCTACCTGGCTCAGAGGAAGCTGGAGTTGTTTTTCTCTCTCTCATTCCTTAATATCTTCTCTTTATTGCAAATAAACTATCATAAATTCCATATACTCTAACAATTCATTTTGGGATTTAGAAATTAAATCCCTGGTGACCACCAATTAAATATATCAGTTCAACCACACAATTAAATTTAACAGTGGTTACTGAAGATGAATGAAAAGCCTTGAAAAGGTCCCAGTAAGCCCTTATGCCAGAGGTGCCAGTCCTACTCCCTATAAACACAAAAAGTACAATTATATACCCAGATGTTATATTAGGAGCTATCACAAAATCAAATTTATAGAGTAAATACTGCTTTTGTATTTCATTTTAGACCATGATTTGAATTCCAAGCTTTAAACTTACTATCTATACACTCTTGAAAGCGTATGTAGCCTATATAATTTATATAACCCAATTTTGTCTCATCTGTGCATTTCATAAACATGTTATCCATGCCTTCATCTAAGTCCTTGATAGAAAAAGTCAGTTTGCTATTCCAGAAATCAGTTTCTTCTTATATAAAAGGAAGAAGTTGCATTTAATGGCTGTTTCCTTCTATCTTTAAAAACCATTATATGTTTGCTTCACTTTATTTTTTAAGGGAGATAGCATGACTCAATGGAAAGCATGCAGGATTTGGACTCAGGAGATCTAATTTCAAATTATGATTTTCCCACTTACTACTTGTGTGAAACTAGGTGAATCACTTTTCCTTTTTGGCTCTCAGTTTTCACATTTACAAAATGAGGTGGCATGAGTAGATGAGCTCCAAGATCTGTTCCAGATTTAAACTTGTGATCTTGTCTCAACCCCATCATTCTGTGGCATAATTATAAGGTAGAGATGGGGACTAGAATGACTGGTCCTTCTTTTTGAACAGAATCAGGCAAGTAGCCAGTAGCATCCTCTAGTGGTTAAACTATGTTTTTAATGTCTACAACAGACATTTTGGAGTATAGGCCATAGAAAGAAAAATACCATTCTACAAAATGTACACTGGGGAAATAGGAGTTTGAAGGAGTTTCTCTCTTAAAGAGAGAAACAAGCAAAGACAATTGGAACATAATTCTAAAGGAATAAAACTACTTTACATCATTCAAAATGCAGCTATACTGCCATACAGGTCTGAGCCAGGGAAGCAGGCTTGAGATCAATCAGCCTGAAGCCTCTAAATTCAAAGGGAAGAAGAAATACTAAAGTTAGCATGTGTGTCTTACTATAAATTGGGGGTAATCTGAAACAGATATTCTCTACAGAATACTTTCAATGTTTCCTGGCCTGGGGCCAGGTACTTCAAAGCCCTTTTATCAGTGAATTGTGGTCCCTCTGTTAGGAAAGTTATGTGAATCTCTAAGGAAATGTCAGCTCAGATCACAGTTTCCTCTTATTTCAATGAAAAGAGGTCAAATGAACTGTGGGGCTGCCCACACACCTCCTGGGTCCAGTGTGAACCTCTGACTCACATTGTCAGTGTTGCAGCTCATTTTCAGATTTACTCATGGATCATGATGCTATCAGATTGAAAACAAGGAAAAATTGCTTCTCACCAACTATCTGAGGCTGCTTTGCTCCCAAATCAAACTCTGCCACTCTTTCACCTTTTTAATGATAGGAATGCAAGACAGTTGAGTGTCTTTTTCTTCTCTTTGCCTGGACTGAACCACTATGCCCCTCCCCACTATCTAGGTCTTGCAAATTAATTCCCAAATGCCACTTACATTCTTTTGATTTGATTGGTTAATTTAGTGAGTGGAATGTTAGATGCTTTGGGTCATGGTGCTAGTTCCTAGGATTACAAACAATTGGAAGCTTATTTTTTTAGGGGAAAAAGAGTGCCAAAATTTTCCATCTCCCTGGTTCTTCTCATGATAATGAATTGGGCTAGAACACATATATTATGGGCATGATCTTTCTGAGACCAAGATGCCCGTGACTGTGGACTTGACCTTTCTGAAACTAAAAGGACAATTTGTCTTCTTTGAGATTGTAGGGTAGAGTTCAGCTGGGGAAATGGTGGGACAGTTTTCACAAAGTCAGACAGTCAATTTGCCTATGCCAGATGACTAGTCAGTTTTGAGCAACAGAAAGACACTTCTTTCCTTTCTTCCTCCAGAGAGATGCCATAAGAATAGATTGTTCTACAGTCGTCCAGAAAAATGCACTTAAACCCCTTCTAACATTGGAAGTACCCAAGGGTTTTACCTGAAGTCCATGTGGAATAGTGAAATGAATGTTCATTAGAGGAAAGTTGAGAACCAGAAAGTGCTAGTAACTCAGAGATAGATCTAGATCCCTAGGCCAAAAAAATTCACTATATCAGGGAAGACTGTAGAGGAGAGTAATGTCAATAAAGAACAAAGTGAGAGAAAAGAAAAGAAGATGGAGTTGGATGGGGAGCCTTCAGGAATACCATTCCAGAATCTTGGGATCAAGCCAGCAACAGATGTCAGGGTAGACAGATCTGGGTGACGTATTTAATGCTATTGCAAAGATTAAAAAAAAAAACAACAAAAAACTGAGGTTAGAGACTCAGTATGTTGTAATAAAAAAAAAAGAGGTAGGTTCATATGGTCTTGACATATTGCTTTGAAGGAATTTGCTCTGCCTCTTTCTTAGGTAGTAGTGGGCCCTTGATAGATTGTCCCTGGGGTTTAAAAAATCCTTTCCTAGGAAAATGGGTCCAGTTGTCTCTCTGGAATAGGCACATTCTGGGATGGTGGTAAAGAGATTGAGAGACAATGTAGAAGGAGCTTAGGAGCAAGGTAGAAATGATTAGGCATGATTTCCCTATAGGGGTACACAGATAACTTTGAAGTGGGATGCAAATAAAGATATTATTTCATTCTGAACACATTTTATTGAGATTCTGAGAAACTAGGAAATATTAGCAGGTGGAAGTGATATTGCAATATTGATTTTTAAAAGAAATGCTTTCAGGTTTTTGGTAAGTTTTTTTTTTCCACTAGGGCCAGTCCTCTTTGTTCAGTGTTGTCAAACTTGTCTTTGGTACACATGCACTGCCTCTATGCTTTTCTCATCTCCTGGCAGTTTCCCAGAAGCCATGTGCAGGGTCTCATCTCCTAGACTTGAATCCTAAGATATTAGTTGATAAGGCTGTTATAACAATTTCTAGATTATATTTTCAGTTTAGAGTATTCCTTAAAAATATGTCTATGTAGGCCAGAATTTACTTAGTGTGACATAATATGTGGAACTAATTTGTACCCAAGATCCTCTAGGATCACTAAAATTCTTTTAACTTTTGGAAAAGTGTTAAGCAATCCTCTTCTCTAGTGGCTCACAAATTCTCTTAGGACTTGTATAGTCTATAAAATTTACAGAATCACATAAGAGATAGGTATGGGTTATTCCCCAGTTTATGAAATTTTCTCCTTTTTTGAGATAGTTTTCCCCTTGGGGGTTGTCCAGATGGTTTAGCCATCAATCCTTTTTTCTAGATCTAAATTAAGCTGTATTTCTGTCTCCTCTGCTATCTTCTTTCACTGACTATCTGAGCGTCCTTTCTCTTTAGTTAAGGATCTCTTTCCTCTCTCCAACTAGCACTGGTCCCAGTTACCTGTGGTTCATTATGGCACTTCTGAAGGTCAAAAAGTCTTAAAGTACAAAAGAAATTATTATTTTTTTTAATGATGGTATTTCTAGCTGGTGGGAAATCTGAGTTAAAATTCATTGAGGGAACAAAGAACTTTAATAATCCTGCTTCCAAGTTTTCATCCATAAAGAAGATGCTGAGGAGGTAAATGAAGTCATCTGAGTTACCATTTGATACTTTTTCCTCATCCTCCTTTGATATATAAAGAGGTGGCTGGAGTACTTTTCAGGTTGAATCATTTAAAATTATTTTTTGGACTGGGTGCGGTGGTACACACCTTTCTATTCTTTGCTACTGGGAAGAATGAGTCTGGACCATTTGAGTTGACACTTTCTCAGATGCAGAGGGTTAGGGTTGAGTCCCTTGAAGTGAAGGAGGCAGCTAGATGGCTCAAAGGATAGAGCATTGTGCTTAGAGTCAGGAAGACCCAAGTTTAATCCAACTTCAGATACTTACTAGCTGTGTGATCTTGAGCAAGTCACTTAACATCTGCTTGACTTGATCCA
Organism: Monodelphis domestica; assembly: GCF_027887165.1. Taxonomy (NCBI): domain Eukaryota; kingdom Metazoa; phylum Chordata; class Mammalia; order Didelphimorphia; family Didelphidae; genus Monodelphis; species Monodelphis domestica. Next base: position 128,866,895 of record NC_077228.1, on the reverse strand, counting down.
CTGGGGAAGGAAATGGCAAACTATTCCAGTAACTTTGCCAAGAAAATCCCATGCATAGTATGGACCATGGGGGGTCATAAGGAGTCATATACCACTGAATAACAATAGTTGGAAGTGAGGAGCCACAAAGTAGCCTAAGGAGGAGTGAACCAGCCCAATTGAAAACCTGAGAGGGTCAAAGCTGAAGTGATCAGTAAGGGGATTGGGTTATCAATGGCTGCTACACTTCTAGGGAGATTTTATCTCAAAACAAAGAAATACAGCTATCTAGAAAATTCAGTTTTCCATATTTGTGGAATTAAAATTTCTATCTCAAATTCAGATTAATGGCACATTTAGAATAATTTCATTGATTCCATGGAATATATTTTATAGGTATGTAGAAAATATGAAATTTAATTCCTTTTAAAATTAACTGATTGTAAATTAGTCAGGCCTTATTTTATTACTTCATATAAATATAAATCTATAATATTTCTTTCTAGTTATATCTGTTTTGCTATTGCTTCCCCCCCCAAAAAAAGGTCATGAACTAACATATCTTTTTCTTTATGTGTTTTTTATATAACTGAAGATTGGAAGGATATTTTTTAAGTTCAGTTTCTTTAGGAAAACAGTTCTCAAAATGTGTTCTGGGGACTCCAAGGAACCTGAGCCCTTTTCAGAGAATCCATAAGGTCAAAACTATTTTCATTATATACTAAGATAGTATTTACCTAACATACTAAGATGATATTTATACCTCACTTTTTAAACTATAAAACTGTGTATAGATAGATTTCTTAATATACTTCAATCAAAACAATATCACATCAGAAGAATGCAGAAGGATATATGAGAACTTCACTGTCTTCTATTAATCCAGATGTTGAAGAGATTTGCAAAAATATATAAAACAATATCATTCCACTCACTATAATTTATGAAAAATATAGTTTTAAAAGTAAAAATGTTGTTTATGTCTACATTGCTTTTTAAAATGAGTCAACAAATAAATTTAAAAACTTTATTAGTTTTAATATATAATGTGGTGAATGTCTATAGCTATAACCCACATAACCAAAAGCTCTTTGGGGTTCTCAATAATTTTTAAGTATGAAGAGGTCTTCAAAAATTCTCAAGAGTGCAAAAAGGTCCTGAGACCAAAAAGATTAAGAATACTTTTTTAGGGGCAGAAGTGGGAATGAGATGGGTGGGGGTGGTGAAAAGCATGTGAAGACAGACCTTTGATGTGTTTATTTTTGCTGGCACTGGGAGCTACTATAATTGACAGGCAGAATCACTTGCCTTACAGATGGTGCCTGCAGAACAGTTAGTGAACACATATAGGCACATATATATCCTTTTGCTTCATACTAACACATTTGCACACATAAACTTCCATGCATTATTCATGTGTAAAATCTTTCTCATATATTTATGCATATCAGAATCCTGGCAGTCTTGTCCTTTGTATTTGAAGATGATACCACAGATGGTGGGTATTATTCATGTCTGTCAAGCTGATTGAAAAGACCAGCCTAGGCAACCCTCCCCCCAAACCATGTTCATATCCTACCTCCTTAACTATTAGGGCATTGTATTATGTAAACAGAATGACAAAGCTCAATCTTTACAAAGACCTCATTAGGATTGGAAGACCATTTGTCATCTTCTAATAAATGGATCCTTTAATATTCTCTTTGGAAGGGATCTCAGAGGCATTTAGATCAATTAATAATTGGATCAGAATATTCTCTTCAAGTGACATATGGTCATGAAATCTCTGCTTGAAGTTCTCTAGTGAGAGGGATGATAACACTTACTAAAGAAGATTATTGTACTTGTGAATATCTAGCTGTAATTTTAAACAACTTTCCCCCTCCTTACATTTAGCCTATATAGCTTATATTTATTGTTCCTAGCTTTGCCCTCTAGGGTCAAACAGCAAAAAAATCTAATCACTCTTCCATGTGATTGTTCTTAAGTATTTGAAAACAGCTATCATGTTCCACTGAAGTGTTCTGTTCTTTATTTTCTCCTCTTAATTCTCTTATGGAATGTTTTCCAGGCTCTTCACCATTTGGATCATTCCTCCTTTTGAGGATCTCAAGTTTACAAATAGAATTTTTAAAATGTGGTACCCATAACTGAACACAATATTCTAGATATAATATAACTAGGGCAGAGTAGAAAGAGATGATCACCTCCATTGTTCTAGACAATATAACTGTTTTAGTGGAGCTGAAAATTGTGTTAGTTTTTCTTGGCTTTTATGTAATGTTACCTCATTTTGATTTTCAAGACCTATAAAACTGTCAGGTCTTTTCTATGCAAAAGCTATGACAGGAAAACAAAAATTAATGAGACCTCAGGTGATATGTAGTGTAAGGCAGAGATCAAAGGAGATGATATTCCCACTGTTATCTAACTTTATCAGACCTCATTGAGTATTATGTTCAGTTTGGGTGCCACATTTTTGGAAGGGCATGACTAAGCTGGGATGTGCACGGAGGAAGGTGATTAGTGTGAAGGTCCTAGAGATCATGTTTTGTAAATATATTAATTGAAGGAACATGGGATGTTTAACTTCTATATCTTCTTCAAGTACTTGAAGAGAGAATAGATTTATTTTGTCAATGGAAATTGTGAAGAGACTCATTTAGACTTGATGCTACTTCTAATTTCTTAACAATTAGCACTAAGGAAACAAAGAATAGATTACCTCAGGAGGTGGTATGTTTGCCTTTAACCAAAGCTTAGCTGACCATCTAGCTGTTGGGAATGTTATCAATTCATCAACAATTTTTAAGTGTCTACTCTGCCAGCTAGGAGGCTCAGTGGATAGAGTGTTGGGTCTGGAGACGGAAAGACCTGAGCCAGAATCTGGCCTCAGGTACTTACTAGTTGTGTTATCTGGAAAAGTTACTTAAGTGTTTACCTTAATCTACTGGAGAATGAAATGGCAAACTGCTCTGTATCTTTGCCAAGAAAAACTCATGGACAGTATTTTCATGATATGGTCTATGGGATCTTAAAGAGTCAGGCATGACTAAACAAAACATTCCAGATGCTGTCAGGGAAGTCAAAAAGACAGTCCTTGCTCTCAAGGAACTTATAGTTGAATGCAGGAGGTTTGCTTAGGTACATGTTGGACTAGGTAGCATATGTGATTTCATGCTATTTAGCCATATCTCTTCTACCTTGTACATGAGAACTTTATTTTTTTCACATTCTACTTTAGAATTTTCATAATATTAGGTAAGTCTCATGATTCAAAACCATCAAGATCTTTTTGCACCCAAAGTTAATCATGTAACATGTGGTTATTCTTCCCAGTTCTGTCATCTTCAAATTTGATAAATATGCTTTCTTTATTTTCATTCAAGACACTGATAAAAATGTTGACTAGCACAAGGCCAAGGACAGATTCCTGGAGTACTCCAGTACAGATTTCCCTCCAAGCCAACATTGAGCCATCAATGACTAATCACTGTGTCTGCTCATTTTTACCATTACTAAGTCCATATGATGGAATTATCATTTAGCACAGAAGTTTCTGATTTGTGGATCTCATCTGCTTGTTTTTTTAATGATGTATTTTCTCAATCATCAGTCACTAATAGAATAAAAAATTGTGTGTGGGTCTTTGAAATTTTTTGACATTAGAAAGAAATCCTCACCTAAGTTGAAAATGTTAAGAGACACAGATCTAGTCCCCATCTCTCCATCTTGTCCATAAGGATTATATGAAAGAATTCAGAGGAATAATTAATGGGGTGAATATAACCTTGCCCCAGAACATCACCATCTAGAGGGGTATACTTTCTCCCTGAGGGAAGGTGAATTTATTCATCATGATGGCCATTGACCATTCACCTTAAATTCTGTTGTACAGAATGATACCCCCAGGGTACCATTATACTCCTTTTGTTGGACAAGCTTCTCACCAAACTTTGTGAGGTAAGGGCTTCACTCCTTAAAGACAAGTTTCCGCCTATAGTCAGTAATCTCTTGGTCTGCTACTGTATGCTCTCCCTTTAGTCCAGGTACAGTTTTACTCCAATATAATTTATTAAATGTTTTACTTAAATTTAGATAAATTAGCTCAAATATAAGCATAAATACCCTACAAAAAAGATGGGGAATGAGATCAGTTTAGAATGAGATATTTCAGATAAAGCATGCTGACATTTGATCATCTTTTTCTTTCTTATTTTTGTTATTTAAAAATTTATATTTTTTTCAATGAACAAAAATCTATTTACTCTCCCTCCCATTTCTTACTCCCCATTGAAAAAGAAAGAAAGCAAAACACTTGCAGCAAATTTAAACAGACAAGAAAAACCAATTCCTATTTTGGCCATTCCCAAAGAATATATATCAATCTGCCTCTTGAGCCTATCATTTCTCTTTCAGGAGGTAGGTAGTGTGGTTCATCAAGAATACCTTAGAATTATGGTTAATCATTGTCTTGATCATAATTCTTAAGGTTTTCAAAGTTAGGAGAAATTTGTTAAAAGATGAAATTATTTGTATTTGTAATTTTTTTTATTATATCAATTATTTTGGTTTTGATCACTTTATATCTATTTACACATTTTTCCAGGTTTCTCTGAAATCACTGCCTTCATCCTTTCTTAAGGTAAATTAGTTTCCCCACCCTTGAAATTCATTTAACTTTCCCTTAAGCATTTATATGCTATGCTATTTGTTGCATACATGTTTATGTTTCCATTTTAAAATGACAACAAATTTCCCCCTCAATAATGTATTTTAGACTTTTTCTGGGAATAGATTTCAAACTCACTAGTCTATTGTTTGGGGATACCAACTTCTTCCCATCTTTGTTTTGTTTTTCAAACCTTCTGTCAGTATCAATTTCAAGACAGAAGAATGGCATGGGCTAGACAATCTGTGTTAAGTGACTTGTCCAGGGTCATACAGCTATGAAGTGTCTGAGGCTAGATTTGAACCCAGAGCCTCTTGATTTCAAGGCTGGTGCTCTATCCCCTATACTATCTAGTCACCCCTTTCTTCCCTTCTCTGTATACCATGCTGTGCTTCAGGTCCCCATTAATCATTTTTGTATGCTGTCCTTTACAAGCTAAAGATTATTCTTCTTAGCAAAGAGAAGGAAAACAAAATAAAAGTTTAAGAGTGTGAGTTTCAGACTGGTGACATAGATTTGGGTTTTCTTTATGGGGGTTATAAATTGAAGCCTCAAAATAGATGGGACTATCAAAGATGGATAGAGATAATAGAAGACTAAGGATAAAGTTTTGGAGAGTTTCAGTTAAGCCAAATAAGTGAAAGGGACCAGAGAAGAAATAGGGCCCAGGAAAACAAAGCAGAGTAGGTGCCTTAGACACTTAACTAGCTGTGTGTTTCTGGGTAAGTACCTAAAGTACCCTAAAGATGAAGTTGTCAGCTAGCTATAAGTATCGTCATTTGTTAAGTGGAAATGATTAGGAGGATGATATAAGATAATGCATATAAAACTGCTACATATATGCTAACTGTTACTTATATTATCTTTTAGGAAGTTTAGGAATCTCATCTTTTTGCAACACTATCTCTTAGAGTCAGTGTTAACACTGGGTACTTTGTATTGAGATTTAAGGGGTGAATATTGTTGAAGATTTAACAATAATTTATTATAACTATAATATTATATTTAAGTTAACTATATGGGCAAAACGACAAAAAAAAGTCATCTTAAGCAAGGCTGAACTGATTCTTAGTGGTGTAATAGTGGATAGAGTGCTGGATTTGAAGTCAGGAAGAACCAAAGTTGAATCCTACCTCAGTCTCTTACTAACTGTTAACCTGGGCAAGTCAGATTTACCTATCTGAGTCTTACTTTCCTCATCTGTAAAGTAAAATGATGATAATCATTATACCTACCTCACAGAGGTCTTATGTTTATTAAATCTGATAATAAATTAAAAGGACTTTGTGAATCCCCTTAACTTGATCTATAAATGTTAACTATGTTTATATAACATTCTTTTCTGATTCTGCTCCAATATTACTTATCCCCTTTCAGGATGGGAGATCTTTGAAAGCAAGGTCTGTTTTATTTTTGTGTTTATGCTTTCAAGTGATAGTTTTTTTCTTTTCTTCATTCATTATGACATAATAAATTCTTATTAAACTGAATCCATAATGCTATTGTAACACTTGTTGATTTGAATTTTGTTGAGTATTCTTTTATCCTTTCTTATGGTCAACATTTTGATAATTTTAAACTCATCTACTGATCTACAAGCTCAATGTGAACCAACATGTATATACATGATCTTCTAGTATTCTTTTGACTGAATTCTTAAAAAAATAAAACTGGACATCTAATAAACATAAAGATTCCTCCCACATTGAATTTTTTTCATTTAAATCTAAAATGAAAAATGAATAGGATTGTTCTCCATTTATACTGGAAACTCCTTTGTTGAATGTCTCACAGTAGAGGATGGGCAAATGTAAATATATGTGGTTTACAGGGTGTAAAGAACAATGGAGGGAGGCTTTTACAATAATTTCCCTCTCTCTCCACCCAGGCCCCCTTCTCACACTGACCTTCCTTCCTTCAACCTGTCTCCAGGATCAGATGCTGATAATGACATTTCTACAAGAGGGCTGTGGATGTCTGTGGAGTGGGAGTGCCTGGCATTGATCAAAGCTGCATTATCCAGGCCACCAGTTCAAAGATTTCTGACTTCCTCTCTTATCTTTTGAATCCTTTCCTTTCTTTTTTCTATATCCCTTTTTCTAAGCCCACTTTTTCAGTAGTAATCCCGTTTCTTTTCTGGCTGCATGATGTGAGACTCTCTATACTCTGTTGACGTATTTGAAGACTTTGACTCCCCAGGAACTTCTAAGATTATTGCTTTTCCCTTAACCTCATTCTGATTATGAGCTCACTTTACATTCTTTGGCAGCACTTTTCACTTTATTATCATGTACTTACTTACCCTGGCCCTTTCATGTGCATTTATGTGTACCTTCTATCATAACTAGATTATAAGCTCTTGTACTCCCATCTTGTCTGAGAATTGTAATGGGCTTTGAATTGGAAAGACTAGAACAAATATGGTAAAGAGAGAACTGAAGTTCAAGATAGCATTTTAAGTAATGATCTTCTTGTTGACACATTGAAGAAACATAGGCTGAATGATACTTAGATGAATTCTTAGACCCTGGGAATTTTGACTGAACGTTGACTTCTCACAAGGGAGTTGGGAAGGGAGAAGTCTATTGGTATGTCTGAAGGGCTCTTTTCTCAGTCTGTCTTAGCTAACATTTTCATCACTGACTTGGATAAAGTCAAAACAAAGGCAAAACAAATTAAGAGAACAAATCTGGGAAGGTATTTAATATTTTGGGCAGCAGAATCAAGATTGGGAAAGACTTTGATCAACTGGAATGATGGACAGAATCTCATGGTTTATAGGTTTTAAATAGCAATGGTGTCACATTTTTTGTCAAAAGTATTGTTGAAGTGCTGTAGAAGGCAGAATTTGGTGAAGGTTTTACATAGAAAGCAATGATTAACAAAGAAATTCTCTCACTTTTAGCGATGGTAAATCGTTGTCTTGAGCTTGACTAGCAAATTTATCAATATCTGCTCAGTTTTGTAGTGTCTGAGGCTTGAAACTAATGGGTATAAGAGAGGAACAATTCTCCAGCTTGCCAGATCTGTTTCTCTCTGTTCTGCTGGCAGATTAAGTCCAATTCCTCTTACATGGGGAACCCTTTTATCTATAACTTCCAAAAGACTAGAAGTTCTAAAGTTTATCTTAATTAGCATTAATGAAGCCTCCATCCTCATCAAGTCAGCGATGCTGAAGGTTTCCTGTGGGTTGGAGTTCTTTACCAAGGCTTTCCCCTTGGTTTTGGAAATATATTCAATTAAATTTCTTTTTGCTACCAGATTGTGATTCTTGCTGTTCAGGTATTTTTATGGTTAAAAACCAGATTCTCTGCAGGCTACAACACCCCACTTTTCATAAAATAATACAAATACTGTAGTTTAACTTGAATATTATACAAGTAATATAAAGGATTAATTATAATAACATAAGCAGATCTTAATCATGTAATTAATAATACCATTATTTATTTATAATATTCATATTTCTAGTTTATAAAGCTAAACCATAATAGAATTTCTTACTTCTTACTTTACTACATTTTTTTACATACTTTACTACATTACTACTTTACTACATTACTACTACACTTACTACTACATTACTTACATTACTACATAATAGAATTTCTTACTTAAAACTTACTCCTTGACATGTAATCTTTGACCCAGCGAAACTGGCCTCCTGGCTTTTTCATGAAAAAGTCACACTTCCAGGCATTTTCTCTGATTGTCCCTCATGCCTAGAATGTTCTTCCTTCTCACCTCTCACTACTGGCATCCCTGTTATCCTTTAAGTCTCAGAAATTATCCCATATTTTATAGGAAACCTTCACCAATGTCTCCTAATTCCAGTTCCTTCCCTCTTAATTATTTCCTATTTATTTTGTATATAGCTTGCTTTGCATATATTTGTTTGAATGTTCTGTCCCTCACTTGATTGTAAGCTCCTTGAATGTAGAGAATAGCTTTTGCATCTTTTTGTATCACTAACACTTAGCACAGTGCCTAGTACACAGTAAGAACTTTATAAATGCTTATTGATTAACTGATTGATTGATAATATTATGCTAGTGACAGGTTGGCTTGATTTGTCAGAGGTTGATAACTTTGGATCTATCTTAGATAAAGATCTGAGAGTCCTCCTCAGAGGTTGAATTCTCACAGTCTGTCTGAGAATGGGTCTGAGTGCCCTCACCTCCACCTTCTTTTAGTTTCCTTTAACTAGATTGATGACCATTCCATGAACCCCAGATGATTCATGGAATCATTATCTTACCCCAACCATTATCTTACCAGCTGCACTATCTACAGTCTTGTTACACTTTCCCACAGACCTTTCTTATGGGCAATTGTTTGTAATTCCTGTGGTTTTTACCTTTAAAAAATCTACTAGTTTGCAATAAACTCGAACCCATTGCCATCAGCATGAGTCCCTTCTGACCCCACACTGTGACTGTGACTGTGATTCTTATCTTTTCCCTCACCCTTATCTTCAGGTGAGGCCTTTCTTACTTCTACCTTTGTATTTCCTCTTATGATGATGCTCAGGATTGTCATGTATTCATTTCTTTCCAGGATGAACTGATGACTCTTTTGGACTTTTTCTATAATGCGTCCAAGTCAATACCTTTAACCTTCATTTCCATTTTCCAGCTATCTTCATGTGTTATTTTTGCACATTAGAATGTAAGTCCCTTGAGGATTTGTATTTGCATACCCAGCACATAGGACAGTTCCTGGCACATAGTAAATGCTTGTCAACTTAATAAACCTAAGAATTCTTTATTAACTTATATCTAAAATATAATATGATTATCATATTAAGAAACATAAAAACATTATTTAAAATTTTATTACCCCTTACTCTAAATATTTTCGTAATGCATCAGCCAGATAATGCAGTGGATGAAGTGCTGGATTTTGAGTCAAAGAGACTGAGTTCAAATCCAGTCTCAGATCCTTAATAGTTCAAGTTATTTAACCTCTGTATACCTCAGTTTCCTCAATTGTAAAATGGGGATAATAATAGCACCTACTTCCCAGTGTTGTTGTGAGGATCAAATGAGAAAATATTTATAAAGAGCACTAATAGTGCCTGGTGCAAAGTAAGCACATATAAATACTTATTGATGATGAAGATGAAAAAATAATCTATTTTTTTCTTGGAAAAATTATCATTTCTTGCCAATAGAGCCCAAATATTCATTTTCAAGATGTTTTATGATATTTAATGTTATTTGGCAGATAAAACAAACATTAAAGTATTTTCTCTTCATCAATAGTTGTAAATTACAAAATTAAATATAATGGATTTTATTTTCTGGTCTTGGGTTTTAATTTTCTCTTTATATCTATCATAAAATGTCTCTATGGTACTCACTTGTACTAGTTTCAGTGTTATTGGAGGGTTTTCCTTTCAAAATGGTTATGTATTAATTCATTATTAAGATGTACTTTACAACATTTGGAGACAGTTAAAATTTAAGACATTTAAATTGTTGAAAATTTCAAACTTATTTATAAATATTCTCAAGTTATTTCCACTTTAAAAGTTATGGGTTTTATTGAAAACCAGCTTACTATATTGTACTTGGCAAAATGAATACTTGGAAATATATCAGATATTTTGGCAATTTAACTTTAAATTTAAACATTTCACACAAAAATATGAATGCCTCAAGTGGTGCAATAAGGCAACTCATCTGTGTCATGAACCTAAGCCAAGAATCCCTCTTTGATGTTCTTATTGATATTTTAGTAACAATAGTTTGAGTTTAGAGTGCTTTAAGTTTTACAGAGAACTTTATTGGTTATTCTATTTAATACGCTTAACAACCCTGCTAGGGAACTGCTACTTTTATCCCCATGTTGTAGATGGACAAACTGAGGGTGAGAGAGGTTTAATGATATATCCAAAGTCACACAGCTAGTAATTGTTTTGGCAGAATTTTAACTCAAGTCTTTCTGCCTCTAAGTACAATACTATCCATGGGTAATGGAACTTGAAATCATCAAAAGTTCATGCTTTTTCTTTCTATCACTTTATTTATTTTTATTATCTCCTCTGTATTAGCCATTTGATTTCTATCATTTCCAGGTCAGAAGTTATTTTCCTTGGCAGAGGAATAATAAGCAAACTAAACCTGACATTTTAAAAAACTTTTTCTGTCATCATTTCCCATTGTTATATTCACCCTGAGCAACATTTCCATTCTTTCTTTGATCTTCTTGAGTTTGTCACTGAATAAACATCTTAAATAAGTATCACTAAATAAATTCTTTTTATTGACCTTAGCTTTCTTTGACAACCTCAGTTCATTTTTAGCTTCAGCAATATAAATAATCTTCTTATATTGCCATACCATTCATTTGTATTTATCCTCTATTCTTTTGAACCCTTACGTTCCATCTTAGAATCAATGCTGTGTATTGGTTCCAAGGCAGAAGAGCGGTAAGGGCTAGGCAATGGTGATCAAGGGACTTGCCCAGGGTCACATAGCTAGGAAGTGTCCTGGGTCAAATTTGAACCTAGTACCTCCTATCTCTAGGCCTGACTCTCAATCTCTCAAGAACCACCCAGCTGCCCCCATTCTCTATTTTTTGACTTGTTTCAGTTTTTTGTAAATATCTCACGACATTGCTGAGTTCTCTTTGTCCATAGAAATCTCTTCAAACAACAGATTTCCCTCCCTGTCTCAGCACAATTGGTTCTATCTAATGTCTACAGATTTTTTATACTTGAGAGCTTCTCATTTTTTTTTTGATATGACCTTTAAGAGAATTTTAGTCAATGGAATTCTATTTTTCCATTGAACCCTTCAAAGTCTACTTTACCCAAATTGAGAGATGCATGTCAGACTATGCTTATCTTTCCTTTCCTTATTTTAACCTTTGGAAGGGAGTCGTCTTCTTCAAGCCCTTTCAATAAATGTTTCTTTTACTTCCACCCCCCAAATCAATTCTTCCCTGTTAGTGACAGATTCAGAATAAAATTTTCCCTTCAATGTCTCTACCTTTTGAAGGAAAAACTTATTATTAAGCCAAGTCAAGACATTATTTTTTGTTCTGCTTGGCAGAGAGGGAACTTTAGCTGATGTCTGCATAATTGAAGTCCCCCATCTCCAATTATATCATGCCTCTATTAATGTCTGTGGTCTATTCCCCAGACTCCTTGTTGATGTCTTCTTTTGTCCAGGTAGCTCACAGTATGCTCTGACGTCCAAATTGCTTTGATTTGTTGCTCCATCAATGTTCACCCCAGAGCTTCCTACCCTGTTCCTCATTTTAAGTACCTGTATTTTTTAATATGATTATGGATTTCTAATATACAATGGTTTCTTGCATTTGTGAACGGACATTTGAGGCCATGGATTTTGTCTAATGGATTCTCTCTTAGATTTTGTCTCATGTGAATTTTGTATGCCTCAATTACTATTCTTTCCCTCTTATAGCTACTCTCTATCCTGTCTAGCTAGGAAATTTATCATTTATTTCATCTTTCACATTGTTTTGGATCCTACTGGGAATAATAATTCAGTTTCTGTTATTTTTCAATCATGCCTAACTCTTTATGACTCATTTTGGGATTTTCTTAACAAAGATTTTAGAGTAGTTTACTATTTTCTTCTCCAGTTCATTTTACAGATGAGAAAACTGAGGCAAATGGGATTACGTGACTTGTCCAGGGTCACACAGCTAATAAGTTTCTTAGACTGGATTTGAATTCAGGAAAATGAGTCTTCTTCACTCCAGACCCGGAACTACTGAATCACCTAATTTTCATAATAATAAAAATAATAATAGGCAGTATTATGTAGTACTTCAAGCTTTCAAGTACTTCAAAGTTTGATTTTACTTGATATGAGGATCAACTTGGATAATATAAAGCACTTTGCAAATCTTAAAGTTCCATATAAATGCTATTTGATCATCACAACAACCTTGCAAAGTAGATCCTATTGTTATCCTCATTTTATATGTGAGGAAACTAAGGCTGAGAAAAGTTAAGGGACTTGCCAAGGTCATACAGTTAGTAAGTTTCTAAGGCAAGACTAATACTCAGATATTTCTGATTCTAAGTCCAACACTTGCTCCTCCAAACAGGAAACACACAACAGATGATTGTTGAATGAATGATTCCACAAGTTTGCTTTTACATTTGATGTAGAACCAAACTGAAAGTGTACCAGTCTCCTGCTCACCTCTTGCTGTTTTCACAGATTTCTTTTGAGTGAACTTGTGAGGGTGCCAGAAACCAGAGGTGATGTTTTGAAATAGTTTTTATGATTCATAAAATCTTTCATTATGTGAATTCTTTGAAGATGAATGGTTTTCATTTGATTCCTTTTCTAGAAATTATCAGCTCACTTTTTTGCTGCTATTCATGTATTGGGCCTGTGGCCCCAGGGATTATCTTCCTGCTCTGCCCAAATTCTAACCTAAAAATCTTGAATTTGGCTCATTCTTCCTTCCCAGAATAATACAATTTTGCTCTAGAAAGAGATTAGAGGCCAAGTTGTTTCAAATAATTACAAAATTCTTCAGTAGATCTGCTTAGCTTTCTCCACTGCCTATGACTCTATAGGGTCACAAAGACAAGATAATTGGGAGGTGTCAATGAAGAATTAAAAGATTGATTTGGGCAGAAAACTTGTGATTGGTTGGCTTCTCTCCCTGACAAAGCTACTCTCCTATAGACCAGTGAAGCAATCACTGTGAAAGGGTCTCTAACAACTGAGCATCTAAATTTGAAATGGTTAGAAGATGTCATCAGTAATTATTGGTCAGAATGGTGTTCATTAAGTATAGAGTATACTTAAATGTAGAGATACTTAATTCCTATTAGAACAGTTTGGTTTTCATGTCAGGCCAAATATTAGAAGAGCTTATCAATGAAACATCCCAACACAGAAACATAGAAGGAGCAAAGAGGATTGCTAGTTTTCTTTAGATATCTGCTGGCTTTATCTGAGGACCTCTATTGAGAGCTGATTCTTTGGTAAGAATGTCCCAGGCGGTGTAAGGATTAAAATTTGGGGGAAACTGAGGCAGGTAGAAATTAGTTTTTCTCTGCAAGGAGTATTATATTTTTTTAGAGGTTTATTAAAGGTTAAAGATTAAAGAAAATACAGAATAAGAAAGCATGTGCCTAGGCCCAGAGAGGCCTAGACAACCTCACCTACATTATGAAAGGACCCGTCTGCTTGCAAGTGGGAACAGGAAAAAAAAGAGACCCCACCGTAGGCAGAGACCCTTTAAATAATAATTTGCTCTCGGCCCAGGTGAGAATTCAGTGAGATTATAAAGCATTCTGGGGAAGTGGAGTGAGGACTTCTGGGGATTGAAGTCCTGGATTCGTCTCCAGTTTTACAGAGGTAGACTGGAGCACAGACTATCTGGCTCTTTCTAGCTTCTTTTCAGATACCATACTTTCCATTCACTTCTTTAAAATTCAGTAGGTTTAGCAAATATAGAGAATTCCAGTCAAAAAGTAGACCCTTACCTCCTTGCTCTGTAGGCCAGTAGAGGTCATTTTGTATTAATTTAACTAGGTCATTCCATCAAGTTACCTCTACTCATGCCTATGTAGCTAGAAGGTTAGCTCCTAGAATGGAGCAGTAAAGGTAGAGTGGAAATTGCTAACTTTAGAAACTGAGTATTATAGGATAATAGACCTAGAATTGGAAGGATACTCACATACCACCCAGTCCACTCCTCTTCATTTTCTAGATGAGGAAACTGAGGCCTGAGGGAGTCTAATTGAGTTGTTTAGTCACATAGATACTAAGCATCAAAGGAAGGATTTGAACCTGGGTTACAAGGATGACATTCATGCTTTATGTATTTTTTAAAAACCCTTGCTTTCCATCTTAGAATCAATACTATGTATTGGTTCCAAGGCAGAAGAGCAGTAAGGGCTAGACAATGGGGGTCAAGTGACTTGCCCAGGGTCACACAGCTCTGAAGTGTTTGAGGTCCCATTTGAACTCAGGACCTCCCATCTCTAGGCCTGGATATCAATCTACTGAGTCACCCAGCTGCCCCCTTTATGTACTTTTTAAGGAAAATACCCCACCAACCATTCAGACATGCTTAAAGCAAGTTTGGTGTACTATATATGGATGGTTTGGTGAAGAAATGTCATTTTCCTTTGTTTGATATTCAGGGTCTTCCACATCTAATACTACCTTACCTTTCCACCTACTTCTCTTAATTCATGCTGTATACTACAGTTTCCCCATCTCTGTATCTTTCCTTTTACTGTTCTTCATGTCTGGAATTCATTGCCTCCTACTCTTTACCTGTTTGCTGGATTTCCAGTATAGTGTTAGAGCCAGCTCCAAAAAGAGCTAACTGTTAAATTTCAGAGTTAGCAATTACACTCAGAAATAATCAAATATTACAAATCAGGGCTTGATTTATTATTTTGTCAACTACCTATACTTAGGAGAGTGATGGTGAAAAATGTTATTAATGCAGACTAAATTCAAATATATATTATGAATACATTTCTCTCCTCAGAGAGCCAGTTGTTAAACATTTAACAAAACATCCTCGAATTTATAGCTGGAAAGACCCTTAGAGACCAATTAGTTCAATTCTTTCATTTTATTGATGAGGAAACTAAGACCCAGAGAGGTCAAGTAAATTTCCCAGGGCCACATAACTAGTAAATAGCAGAGCTTGTGTTTGAACCCAAAGAATGTGTTCTGGTGTAAAGGTACAACCTCCTTCCAGGAAGGAACATGTCTAGCATATGTTACTAGCATAGCAGTTATAATATAGGCAGCTAAAGAGTATGCTGGATAGAGTGTAGAACTTGGAGTCAGAAAGGCTTTAGATAAAATTTTATTTAACATGGTTCCTGTGTGATCCTGGAAAAATCATGTGACCTTTCTGGGTCTGTTTCCTTATTTTTAAAATGGGGATTATTATAAAACCTACTTTGCAGAGTTGTTGTGAAAGTCATGTGAGAAAATGCATACAAAACTATATAAAAATTAGCATTTCCCCCCTAAAATACAAATATCAAAGAAAGACTCTTGTCAATAATTCCCTTATAAAATTTTTGAATGAGTATCCCCTGGAGGTCCAGTCATTTATCCTCACCAACAAAGTGCTTGATTCCTGGTGTGTCTGAATCAAACATGCCAGTGTGTTTGATTTCCCTACCTGACAACTCACTTATGGGTAGAGAGTCTATTCTATAGGACTAGTCCATTGAAGGTGGCATCTTTGTTAGAATGACTGAATAAACATCATAGGTAATTTTCCATGGTGCTTTACCAAGAGATGAGTTGAAAAAAGACTTGTTCTCTTTCAACAGTAATCAAATAATTTCAGAGAGAGTTAATATTTCTTACTTCTTTTTAACAAGCAATCATTTAGGAGTGATTGCTTTTGGGTCCAATCCAGATTTTACAGTAAAGATATTTTCATTTCCCACTGTCTCTCTGAGTCCTTTAATTTTCTTTGAATTGGAAAAGATGTTTGAGCAAAAGTATTCCAGTTTCATTCTGATAGCATCCAGAGGGGAATGCTGTGATGCCAGTGGAAGAAGAATAAAGAATTGAACTGAAGGTGGGATGGGGTAAAATTGAGAAAGAAGGTCATGGTTAAAGGTATTTGACATTATCAGAAAGGTTTCTTGTTTAGTGAATGGTGAATATTTAGTGAATGGCACAATTCCTGTCATGTAGTAGGTATTTAATAACTGTTTACTAATTGGCTGATGGTCTCATGCAGAATAACACATGAATTTCCTTCAGTTGAACAAATTGGAGATTTGTCAACAGTTGCTGAAGACAAGGTCCCTGACTGAAGCTATATGTTGAGCTAGTAGCTAGAATAATTGTAGCCCTGATGTCTGAAGTTCCAAAACCCCAGGGGAATCACACATAAGAAAACAAACAAACAAACAAACAAAAATCCTTCTTTTATAGCATTTGAAAAGGTCCCAAAGAGGTTCAGGTTTTGGATGAAACATTCAACTCTTTAAATACTTATTAGAACCTTACTCAAAACAACACAACCCAAGACTTTTTGGTAAAGAGCTAAGCATTTGTAAGAAATGGGACTTTGACTTATAGTGGAAACAGTTGTTTTTCCAACCTGGAAGACTTTGGTCCCTGCTTGGGATGAACTGGAAGATCCACAAATGGAACTAAACTCAATGAATTGACAGTCTCACTCTAAATCTAAAAAGTAAGCAAGGAGGATATTTTAAAGTACATTAGTATCTGAAATTGGGGTTTGCCAGAGCCAGTTCAAACTGGTGTGTGAGAACTGAATGTTAAATTTTTGTTGTGATCATTTACTCCTCATAAATCAGAAAGTATTAGAATCAGAGTCAGAAAATAAAGCTCCAAATCAGGGCTTTATTTATTGTTTTTTTATTGTTTAGATCTAAGAAGGTGATGGAGAAAATATCAATCATGTAGAATAAACTTAAAAATGTGTCCTGCATATATTTTCTTAAAAATGAGTTAATTTTAAAACATTTACCAGCACACCACTGCCTGAACAATACAAGAATTTGTGGCATCTTAGACTCAGAATTTTCACCACTCGTCCCATGAAACTTGTGGCAGGTTGTACCAGCAAACTGTGCAGTTTTATGTATGAAAGAACTCGTATTATTGTCATTTCTGGAAATATTTTATTTTTGCCAGTTAACTTAAAATCATATAAAATTCCAAGTGACTTTCTGACAAGTGACAAGGGATAATGCTCAGCTTCATAGTGGGCAGTAGGAGGCAATAGGTGGGTGGGGATTGACCCTTTAGACCCACAAGGAAAAATAGAAAATTTTATTCTCTAGAAACTTCTTATCAGATGTGGAGACAAATGGTGTGTTGGAGGTATCCTGATAACGCTAGTAAAAGTTAAACATCCGCTAAATTATATACTCTCATGGGAAAAATATACCCTTGAGAACTAAGCCTTTTTATTTGCTTTGAGAACCTGAATAGTCAGATTATACAATTCCTGGAAACATTTTGACAGCAAGAATTGATTATGAAGACTGGGTATGTAGCACTCAAGATCCGTTGAATTAGGTCATATTAATTCTGCTTTCTAAAAAAAGTAATTGGTTTATTTGCTGAAAAGATGAAAGTAGGGAAGAAACATAATTTCCTGCTGAATTCTGCTGTAGTTGCACTCATTAAATTCAAGCATTTTGCAGAAGAGGAAAGGCAATATATGGATTATGATGTTGCAGATTTGTCCAGAATTTAAGTGATTTTGGCACTTTTATAAGCTTACAAATCTCTCCTCTCTCTCTCTCTCTCTCTCTCTCTCTCTCTCTCTCTCTCTCTCTCTCTCTCTCTCTCTCTCTCTCTCTCTCTCTCTCTCTTTCTCTCACATGAGGGTACTGGAAATAGCTACTAGGGTGGAATGGAAAGAATACTGAAATGGCAACCAGGACTTGGGTTCTGGATTACAATTTTTTACTTCTTTGTAGTATGATCTTAGGCAAGAGACTTAACCTCTCAATATCTATTTTCTCAGCTAGATGGTACACTGGATAAAGTGGTTGCATATAGAGTCAGGAAGACCTGAGCTGACATCTGGCTTCAGACACTATCCCATATGATATTGGGCAAGTCAGTTCACATCTATCTGCCTTAATTTCCTCAATTATAAAATGGAGATATAGTAGTATCCACCTCTAAGTATTGCCATGAGGATCAAATAGAATAATAATTATGTAATGTGCTCAGTAATGTATCTTGAACATAGTAGGTACCTAAAACTTACTTCACTCCTTCCAATAAAATGAGAACTTACTTTACAAGATTGTTGTTAGGAGCCCAGAAGACTATATATGTGACAGTTCTTGGAAAATTGTCATGTACTTTTTGAAGCAGGGCATGTTATTTTTAAGAAAGTAACAAGTCAGCAACATGTGCATATGGTGCCATGTGCAGAATCTATGTCTTAGGGACAGTGAAAAGAAATTATAAAAGGAAGTTAAAAAAGATTTTTTTCTGAATGACAAAGAAAGAAGTATGTATAGAGAATTATGTTAAGACCTTGAGGACTTGTAAAATTTAGATGAAAGATAGTCTTTGCCTTCAAAGGATTTGTAGTCTAATTAGATGTATATAGTCTAGGAACCAACTGTTCTGCCACATGGAGTCCACAGTCTAGTGCAGAAATAGAGAACCCACATAGATACATCAAACATAAGTGACCAGATGCATAGAAAAATTCAGCTGTCTAGACAGACAGACAGACAGACGGACAAATACATAGATAGATAAAGATAGATAGGTAGGTAGATAGGTCAATAGCTTTAATTTCAAATGAGGGCTGAATGAGAGCTATGGTGTTTATGTCATGTCATGTCATGACATGTCATGAAAATAACAAGACAGGAGGCAGATCCAAGATGGTGGAGTAGAGGCATGGCAAGCTCAAATCTCTCTGAGGAGTCTCACCAATCAACCTTAAAATAATACTTCACAACAAATACTAGAGTGACAGAACCAACAAATGGAGAGAGTGAAACAATTTTCCTGTAGAAAATAACTTGAAAGATAGTCAGAGAAGGTATGGTTTACTGTGGTGAGAAGGGAGTACAGTTCACAGACAGACCATGTAGCCCACAGCAAGGTCACCTCAAGGAGTACTAGCTCAAGCCAAAAGCAAGACTCCTCACTCCATATCTACTATTCCAGGTTATCAACTTGGGACCAAGCCAACTTTGAGACCCCAAGACTCTGTCTAAGCCAACAGCAAAGCACCCCACACCCACCCCTTGGAGTTTTAAGTCCTAGCATAAGCCTGAAGTAAGGCCCCAAGTCCCAACTCAAGGCAGTCTATAGTGCACCTGGTCTATGTAAACCCAGGATGAGACCCAAAGCCCTTGCCCAAGCCCAAGGTGAGGCTGCAAGCCCTAGCAAGTGGCTGTCTCCAGTGTACTTGGTTTGGGGAAGTTCAGAGTGAAGCCCCAAACCAATGTCCAAGCCTGAGCTTAGGCCCTAAGCCACAGCACAAGGTACTTCTTAGTGTTCTGAGTTCTGCAAGCCATCAGCAGTCCCTAGAGGAGACTGAATTAGCTGTGGGAGGTGGCTTTTAGAGCTCCTAGCCTACAGGCCATCAACACTTTCAGAAGCCCAGAACTACAGTAGAGGATAACAACAAGGAAAAACAAGTTTAAGAGAGTATTTCTTCTGCCCTGAGAACAGAGCCTACCCTTTATGTTAAAAATACTAGAGAAAATGGCCAGGAAAAATGAGGAAGCATGGAAAAAACACATATATAGAAAATTATTATGGAGGCAAAGAAGAGCAAAGCACAGACTCAGAGAGGGAGAGTAAGATCAAAGAAACTACTATGGAAAGAAAAACTGAATCAAGCTTTGGGCCTTTCTGCCACTCAGGAGGAACAGACAGCATTTGGAATGTTGGAGTGGAGATATTGACAATGATGACAGTTGGTGGCAGGGAGGTGACTGGGAGAGTGACAGTTGCTCTCTTGAGTGCTCTCTCATGTTAGTGTGGGTAGCGTTACTGCCAGTTAATGTGAATCTTAAAATTTCTCAGACTTGTGAATGTTAAAGATCCTCAGACTCTACCTTAGAACATTTGGTTAAGACCATTCACCATTTTAAACAATGAAGGTACTTGATCAGGAATGTGAGAACTCTAACATTACTCCACTCATAGTTAAGCATACTTTAGGGGAAGATAAAGTTGTGAACTCCTTACTGAACAGTGAAAAGTACTTAACCCATACTTAAAGTGAAGCTAAAACCCTTAAGCTAAGTCTATTTTTAGATCTAATACAAAAGGGTGCTAAGTACCTATGAAGGTCAAATTAATCACTAAAAGGTCAGGCAACTTGCAAACTTGCAAGGGACAAGCTTAACAAAAGAGGTGTGAAGTTTTAGTCTACTCAGGTGTGAACTTACTCAGAAGTTTTAGTCTATCCAGAGAAGTTGAGAACTAAAGAAGATGTGAATTAAGAATGGTCAATCCTGTGAAAATGTCTACTGTGACTTGTAGATGTGAGAACTTAGGGGAGGTGACATAGGAGAAAATTCTCTTTAAATGGAGGTCAGAAAGGCCTCTGAGAGGGAGCTTGTGAAAGCTGAATTGAAGGGCTCGGTGACTGAACTTAGTTGAGCTGAGGAGCTGCACTGGTGGGTCTCTCTGAACACTAGAATCTTGCTTGGGACAAATTTTGTGGTGAGTGGATTAAAGACTGACTGATCTTTCTCTTAAGGCTTAAAGCCTAGGCTGGCCTAGCCCTTTTCTCATTATTTCCTCTTACTCTCTCTCTCTCCCTTTCATTAATTCCTTAATTTATATTAATTAAAATCTCTATAAAACCCAGCTGACTTGGGTATATTTAATATTTGGGAATTTTCCCATGGCGACCACTATATTTTTGATTTGAAACCATATTTTCGTTGTCACTGTTTAAGGCAACCACTCTTTTAACTGTAACATTAAACACCAATAATGTGATCTTGCCAATGTGGGGACACAGGAGAGATTATAGGGAATTCTGGGAAATACCAAGGACTTCTGGGGAATGAAGTCCAAGGTTCAAAATCTCTCTTTATACAGTCTCTCTTTCCTGGCCCTCAGACTGGAAGGAGCTCTCTCTCCCTGTCTCGGGATAGAACTATCTCTGTGCCTGGACATTTCCCAACTGTGTACTCTACCTGGATTCCTGTGATCATGTCATCATGGATTTAAGGGGAGTGGTTTGAACTGTAAGGCCGGTCTTTGGGGCACTAGCCTGAAGATGTCCAACCAGATCTGAAGGTTAGAACCTTTTCTTCCTCTTGCTGTTTCCTATGACTTTGAACTTAAGAAAGCTAGCACAGATATAGCAGTCAGGAATAAAAGAAACCTTCCACCAGCCTGTGAGGCCTGGCCTCAACTCAAAAGCTGAGAGAGCTTCAAACCCAATATGTAGCAAAGTATAGGGAACCCCTCTTCTTTACCCTGATATCTTCCTGATCCAAACTTGTTATTAAATTCATCTTGAGTTAAATAACCCACAGTTATATAAGAGGACTATTGTTTCAGGGGGAAAATAGAGGGAGCAGAACCTAAGGACAGTCATTCAACCATAAGAGGTCCTTATTGTACTCCTGCTGGGTGACCTTGGTTTGGAGGGAGGCTTGTCCCTCAGGAGGGTTCATGCTTACCTGCCATGGGGTATCTTCAACATCAATCAACAGAGAAGACATCCCCTCAGACTATCATAGTTGGCCCATTTCTCAAGAACCCCATTTTTCAAAGACAGCCTCTCAGCAAGGGGTATCTCTCTCCTTTTACCTCACCAACATCTATATTCCCTCTATCCCTTCAACTCCTCCATTCTCTGTCACAAAACCTTCCTTATCCCCTGTACCTCTTCAATCCTGTCACACTACATGAAAACCAGAGAGGGAGAGTAAGGTCAAATAAGCTACACGAAAACCTCAAAGAAAGATGTGTATTGGTCTCAGGCTCTGGAAGAGCTCAAAAAGAATTTCACAACCAAATAAAAGACAGGAAAAGTGGGGAAGGGAAATGAAAGCAAAGCAAAGCAGAACTGGCCAAATGGAAAAAGAGGTACACAAATTCAGTGAAGAGTTTATTAAAAAACAGAATTGACCAAACAGAAAGAGAGGTTCATAAACTTGTAGAAGAAAATAATTTTTTAAAATTAGGATTGGGAGAGTAGAAGTCATCTTCATGAGACATCAAGAAACAATAAGACAAAATCAAAAGAATGAAAAAATAATAGAAAACATGAAATAGCTCACTAAAAAATAACTGGCCTGGAAAATAGACCCACTAGAGTCAATTTAAGAATTATTGAAATACCTGAAAGACATGATTAAAAAAAAAGCCTAGCCATCATGTTAAAAGAAATTATTGAAGAAAACTGCTCCAATAGCCTTGAAAAGGGGAAAGATAAAAATTGAAAGAATGCACTGAACATTTTCTGAAATAGATAGCCAAAGGACAACTCCCAGGATTTTATAGTCAAATTTAAGAGCTCCCCAGGACAAGGGGAAAATGCTGCAAGCAGTCAGAAAGAAAGAATTCAAATATCATGGAGTTATAGTCAGGATTACACAGGATTTAGCAGCTTCTTCATTAAAGGATCAGAAGGCTTAGAATATGAAAATCCAGAAAGCAAAGGAAACTGATTTGCAACCTAGAATCAGCTACCCAACAAAACTGAATATATTCTTTCAGAGGAAAAAATTTAATAAAATCAAAGATTCCCAAGCATTCTGGATGAAAATACTAGACCTAAACATAAAATTTGATGTTCAAATATAAGACTCAAGAGAAGTATAAAAAAATAAACAAGAAAGATAACATTTAAGGGATTTGATAAGGTCAAATTGTTTATATTCTTACATGGAAAGAAGCTATTTTTAACTTATTTTTTATCAGTATTAGAGCAATTAGAAGGAGTATACATAAACAGAGGGTGCAGGAGTGAGTTGATTAGGATGAGATAATTAGGATATATAAAAAAAATCAAGGGGTGAAAAATATTTCACTGAGAGAAAAGGGAAGGGAGAGATAGAATGCAATAAATTATTTTTCTAAAGAGGCATGAAGAAAGTATTATAGTGGAGAGTAGGATGAGGGTATTGATGGGCAATGCTTAAACTTTACTCTCATTGGAATTGACTCAGAATGGGTATAATAACCATACTCATTTCAATATAGAATCCTGTCTTAACATATAGAAAAGTAGGAGGGGAATAAGACAAGGGTGAGGTAATAGTAGGGAGGGAGAAGGGTGGGGTGGTGATTATAAGCAAAATACTTGGGATAAGGGAAAGAGTGAAAGGAGAGAGGATCAAAAGAGAAAAATACAATGGAGAAGAATACACAATTGGTAATAATAACAACTGTGAATATCAATGGGATGAACCCATCCATAAAATGGAAGTGGATAGCAGATTGGATTTAAAATCATAATTCTTTTTTTTTTTTAAATTAGTTTATTTAGTCAATTTAGAACATTATTCCTTGGTTACAAGAATCACATTATTTCCCTCCCTCACCTCCACCTGCCCTTCCCCCCAGCCAACATGCAATTTCATTGGGTATTACTTGTGTCCTTGATCAGAACCCATTTCCATGTTGTTGGTGTTTGCATTAGGATGTTCATTTAGAGTATACCTCCCCAGTCATATCCCCTTGACCCATGTATTCAAGCAATTGTTTTTCTTCTGTGTTTCTACTCCCACAGTTTTTCCTCTGAATGTGAATAGTGGACACGGAATTGCCACTTATGGAGAAGTCCATTACGTTAGATTGTACCATAGCGTACAGTCTCTGTGTACATTGTTCTTCTGGTTCTGCTCCTTACACTCTGCATCAATTCCTGGAGGTTGTTCCAGTTCCCATGGAATTCCTCCACTTTATTATTCCTTTGAGCAAAATAGTATTCCATCACCAACATATACAACAATTTGTTCAGCCATTCTCCAATTGAAGGGCATCCCCTCATTTTCCAAATTTTTGCCACCATAAAGAGTGCAGATATGAATATTCTTGTACAAGTCTTTTTCATTATAATCTCTTTGGGGTACAAACCCAGCAGTGCTATGGCTAGATCAAAGGGCAGACAGTCATTTATCGCCCTTTGGGCATAGTTCCAACTTGCCCTCCAGAATGGTTGGGTCAATTCACAACTTCACCAGCAATGCATTAATGTCCCAACTTTGCCACATCCCCTCTAGCATTCAGTACTTTCCATTGCTGTCATGTTAGCCAATTTGCTAAGTGTGAGGTGATACCTCAGAGTTTTTTTGATTTGCATTTCTCTGATTATAAGAACATTTCTTCATGAGCTTATTAATAGTTTTGATTTCTTTAACAGAAAATTGCCTATTCATGTCCCTTGTCCATTTATCAATTGGACAATGGCTTGATTTTTTGTACAATTGGTTTAGTTCTTTATAAATTTGAGTAATTAGACCTTTGTTAGAGGTTTTTGTTATGAAGATTGTTTCCCAATTTGTTGCTTCCCTTCTAATTTTGGATGCATTGGTTTTGTTTGTCCAAAAACTTTTTAATTTGATGTAATCAAAATTATCGATTTTACATTTTGTGATTTTTTCTAGCTCTTGCTTTGTTTTAAAGTCTTTCCTTTCCCAAAGATCTGAGATGCATACTATTCTGTGTTCACCTAATTTGCTTACAGTTTCCTTCTTTATATTCAGGTCATTCACACATTCTGAGTTTATCTTGGTGTGGGGTGTGAGATGTTGATCCAAACTCTAATCTCTCCCCTACTGTCTTCCAATTTTCCAAGCAGTTTTTATCAAATAGTGGGTTTTGGTCCTCAAAGTGGGCTTATCAGAGACTGTCTTGGTGAGGTCATTTACCCCAAATATATTCCACTGATCCTCCTTTCTGTCTCTTAGCCAGTACCAAATTGCTTTGATGACCACTGCTTTATAGTATAGTTTGAGATCTGGGACTGCTAGGCCCCCTTCCTTTGCATTTTTTTTTCATGATTTCCCTGGATATCCTTGATCTTTTGTTCCTCCAAATCAACTTTGTTATGGTTTTTTATAATTCAGTAAAAAAAGTTTTTTGATAGTTCATTAGGTATGGCACTAAATAGGTAAATTAATTTGAGTAGGATTGTTATTTTTATTATGTTAGCTCATCCTACTCATGAGCAATCAATGTTTTTCCAATTGTTTAAATCTAGTTTTAATTGTGTGGAGAGTGTTTTGTAGTTGTGTTCATATAGTTCCTATGTTTGTCTCAGCAGATAGATTCCCAAGTATTTTATATTGTCTAGGGTGATTTTAAATGGAATTTCTTTTTCTAATTCTTGCTGCTGAGATGTGTTGGAGATATATAGGAATGCTGATGACTTATGTGGGTTTATTTCATATCCTACAACTTTGCTAAAGTTGTTGATTATTTCAACTAGTTTTTTGGTTGATTCTCTAGGACTCTCTAAGTAGACCATCATATCATCTGCAAAGAGTGATAGCTTGGTCTCCTCATTGCCCATTTTAATACCTTCAATTTCTTTTTCTTCTCTAATTGCTACTGCTAGTGTTTCTAGTACAATGTTAAATACTAGAGGTGATAATGGGCATCCTTGTTTCACTCCTGATCTTATTGGTAAGGCTTCTAGTTTATCCCCAATGCAGATGATGTTTGCTGATGCTTTTAGATATATACTGTTTATTACTTTTAGGAAAGGCCCTTCTATTCCTACGCTTTCTAGTGTTTTCAATAGGATTGAGTGCTGTATTTTGTCAAAGGCTTTTTCTACATCTATTGAGATAATCATGTGGTTTTTTTCCGATTACTTGTTAATATGGTCAATTATGTGGATGGTTTTCCTAATATTGAATCATCCTTACATTCCTGGTATGAATCCTACCTAGTCATAGTGAATAACCCTTGTGATGACTTGCTGGAGTCTGAATTTTGCATCTATATTCATTAAGGAGATTGGTCTGTAGTTTTCTTTCTCTGTTTTTGACCTGCCTGGCTTTGGGATCAGAACCATATTTGTGTCGTAAAAGGAATTTGGTAGAACTCCTTCTTTGCTAATTTTATCAGATAGTTTGTATAATATTGGGATTAGTTGTTATTTGAATGTTTGATAGAATTAATTTGTGAATCTATCTGTACCTGGGGATTTTTTCTTAGGTAGTTCTTTGATGGCTTGTTCAATTTCTTTTTCTGATATGGGTTTGTTTAGGTAATCTATTTCTTCCTTTGTTAGTGTAGGCAATTTATATTTTTGTAAATATTCATCCATATCACCTAGATTGCCATATTTGTTGCCATATAATTGGGCATAATAATTTTTAATGATTGCCTTAATTTCCTCTTTATTATAGGTGAGATCTCCCTTTTTATCTTGGATACTGTCAATTTGGTTTTCTACTTTCCTTTTTAAAATTAGATTGACCAGTACTTTGTTTTATTTGTTTTTTCAAAGTATCAGATTCTAGTCTTATTTATTAAATCAATAGTTCTTTGACTTTCAATTTTATTAATTTCTCCTTTGATTTTTAGGATCTCTAATTTAGTCTTCATCTGAGGATTTTTAATTTGTTCACTTTCTAGTTTTTTAATTTGCATGCCCAATTCATTGACCTCTGCCCTCTCTAGTTTGTTAATATATGAACTCAAGGATTCAAGGATATAAATTTCCCCCTGAGTACTGCTCTGGCTACATCCCATAGGTTTTGAAAGGATGTCTCATCATTGCCATTTTCTTTAATGAAATTATTAATTATTTCTATGATTTGTTCTTTAATTGATTTTGGAGAATCATATTGTTTAATTTCCAGTAAATTTTTGATTTTCCTCTATATGTACCCTTATTAATTATTATTTTCATTGCATTGTGATCTGAGAAGGTTTCATTTATTATTTCTGTTCTTTTGCAGTTGTTTGCAATGTTTTTATGCCCTAATACATGGTCAGTTTTTGTGAATGTACCATGTGCTGCTGAAAAGAAGGTATATTCCATTTTGTTTCTATTTATTTTTCTCTATATATCTATTAACTCTAATTTTTCTAAGATTTCATTCACTTCTCTTACCTTTTTGTTATTTATTTTTTGGTTTGATTTATCTAGTTTGGATAGAGGAAGGTTCAGGTCTCCCACTAATATAGTTTTTCTATCTATTTCATCCTTCAGCTCCACTAGTTTCTCCTTTAGAAATGTGACTGCTATGCCATTTGGTGCATATATGTTGGTTATTGATATTTCCTCATTATTTATACTGCCTTTTATCAGGATGTAATTACCATCCCTATCCCTTTTAATCAGATCTATTTTTACTTTGGCTTTGTCAGATATCATGATTGCAACTCCTGCCTTCTTTTTATCAGTTGATGCCTAATAGATATAGCTCCAGCCTCTTACTTTGACCCAATGCTTATCTACCTTCCTCATGTGTGTTTATTGTAGACAGCATATTGTAGGGTTTTGGATTCTAATCAACTCTTCTATTCTCTTGCATTTTATGGGTGAGTTCATTCCATTCATATTCAGATTCGTAATTACTGGCTGTGTATTTCCCAGCATTTTGATTTCTACTCCTATTCCTGTCTTTTCTTCTTTCACTATTTCCTTCCACACCAATGTTTTGTTTCTTAATCAGTTCCCCTAATTCCCACCCTTATTTTACTTCCCTTTCTACCCCTCTCCCTTTCTTATTCCCCCCATTATTTTCTTTACAGTCTTTTTAATGTAATTTATCATGCTTCAGCTGAAGTTAAATGAGCAGCTGATAGTAATCATGATCTTAGACAAAGATAAAGCAAAACTAGATCTAATTAAAAGAGATGAGAAAGAAATTTACATCTTGATTAAAGGTACTATAGATAATGAAGTAATATCAATAATATATATATATATATATATATATATATATATATATATATATATATATATATATATATGCACCAAATGATATAACCTCCAAATTTTTAAAAGAGAGTTTAATGAGGTTCAGGAGGAAATAGTAAAACTATCCTAGTGGGGGACCTCAACTTTCTCTTCTCAGATGTAGATAAATTGAACCAAAAAATAAACAAGAAAGAAGTGAAAGAAGTGAATGATCATAGGGAAGTGATAAATGTTGGAGAGAATGTGGCAAAGTTGGGGCACATGCAATGGTAGACAAGGGAACTATGTGTAAAGGGCTATAAAACAGTGCATACCTTTGATTCTGTAATATCACTATTGGGTCTGTACACCAAAGAGTAAAGGACCTACTTGTAAAAAATATTTATAGCTGCTCCTTTTGTGGTAGCAAGGAATTAGAAATTGAAGGGATGTCCATCACTTGGGGAATGGATGAACATATTGTGTTACATGTTGGTGATGGAATACTATTGTGCTAAAAGAAATAAGAAGGATGCTTTCAGAAAAAGCTGGAAATATCTACATGAACGGATGAAGAGTGAAATAATCAGAACCAGAACATTATACCTAGTAACAGAAATATTGTGGAATGATCAAGTATGAAAGACTTAGCTGCTCTCAGTGATACAATGATCTGGGACAAATCTGAAAGACTCCTGTCAAAGAATGCCATCCATTTCTAGGGAAAGAAATGTTGGATTCATATTCAAATCAAAGCATACCATCTTTCACATTAATTTATTTTTGTTTTTTTATTTTGGGGATTTGGTTTTATATGAGTACTCTTACAACAATGACCAATATGGAAGGATATTTTGCTTGATAATACAAGTATAATCCAGATAAAATTGCTTACCATCACTGAGAAAGGGGAGGAAAAGGAGGATGGGATGAAATTTGGATACTATAAATTCAGAAATCATGGTAAAAATTGTTATTATGTATAATTGGGAAAATAAAATATCTTTAAAATAAAATAATAATACAATAGCCATTGTGTTTCAGTGCTTTTTAGTTTGTAAAGTGCTTTATAACTATTATCTTATTTGATCCTTATATCTACCTGAAAGGTAGGTACTATTATTATCCCTATTTTACAGATGAGGAAATTGAGGTAAATAGAGGTTAAATGACTCCCTTAGGGTTATATAGTTAGTATCTGAGGTAGGATTTGAATTTCAAGTCCAGTGCACTAGCTATTGTGTCATCTAGCTACCTTCATTATGGAAGATATTCAGTGCAGAATACAAATGGATTGAAATTCCTGTATAAGTGAGGTCCTTAAGAAGGTCTTTTTTGTGAATGATATACTATTTGCTCCTAGCCTTGGAACATTGCAGATCATGCTAATCAAAAGAGTTTGAACTGTTTACCTAGGAAAAACCAGATGGTTGAAGACTAACTTATTGTGTAGCTGAATGTAAAAGCCATTGAGTTGGTATTTCAGTATATCCATCTTGGACACAATGACCTAGGCTTAGAGGAGGAGGAGAATGGGCTGTATAGTACTTTAAAATTGTATAGTGATCTTCATGATTTCAGACTTCCCCCTGAAACAAAGACCCAGATCATTTCTAATAACAATATTCTCTTGGTGATGATGCATGGCCATGCATCATAGATTAACACTTTCTAAGGAATTAAAGTTGAGGATCACCCAGAGGTCTTTTATACTTCAGTGGATAACTGAGCAGAAGTAGAAAGGAACAGAATTATAGATCTAGAGCTAAAAGGACCTTTGAAATTCTCTCTTCTCTTTTTACAAATGAGGAAACTGAGTCAACTTGACAACTTTTCCAAAGCTACATAGGAAGTAAGTGGCAGAGTCAGATTTGAATACAGTTCCTCAGATCCAGGATTCTTTCCAGTAATTATTTTCCAGTATTATCAGAGGCATATATCCAGAATAAAAGAATTAAGGACTGGTTTTGTAGCCAGAGTGAAAAATTAACCATTGGATAGTCTATATGCCATGCACTGTCCAGGGATTTAAAGATCATTAGCAGGATGAATTGACTCTCTATGGATGATTTGTAGGAGAACACTGCCAAACATTGTATAGGATGGATGGTGGTGAGTAGGTATGATCTGAACATTGGAGGAAGTATCTCCAATGATGAGATAATGGACCATCAATGCATTAAAATACATGTGCATGTGTGCATGTGTATGTATTTGCTCACAGTCATATAACATGGATATATCAGAGGGAAGTCATATCTGGATCTATTTCCTGATTCTAATAAATCTAGATTCTAGTGCATCTGACCCTTTGGGGAGAGGTAGGTACAGAACATGTGTAGCACTCTGAAGGGCTAACATGTGATTTGAACTAACACCTGGAATGTCTTAAGTTTATTGGAGAGTAGTGAGACCAGCTTCTTTCTTCCTAACCATAACATGATTGACTATCAAAAGAAGATAAAGCTACTCATGTTTGGACCCAGCTTCCCTGACACAATCTCCTTTTCATCTAAGATTATAAGTCCCAACATTTGAAATTTTTGAAAATTTTGCCCTCTGGCCTTTGTAGATTTCTTAGAACCACTCAAGTTACCATGTCCCCCACCATACCCTACCTTGTTGAAGAGCCAAGTTTCTATATGGAGATGAGGGTGTTCAGAGAAGTTAATTGGTACTGTATTCTTGTATATCTTTGCTATGTTATTGAAAATTAAATCTCCTTTTGTTAACTATTCAATAACTCTTGATTCCCTCATTTAGTGCTAATCTAGAACCTGAAGAAAGTGTTAGGGCTGGTATTAGAACTGCCTTTGACAAAATCTTTAATGATAGTTGATTTTGGTAGTGTAAACCCAATCCCCAGAAGAGATGTGATGGAAGAGAAAAACCAGTAGAGGACAGAAGTAAGCCAAGTTTTGAGTTTGTTGCTAGAAAAAAAAAAAAGTAAAGTTTCTGAGACAAGTAGGTCCTTGGCATTATATAGGAATATTTACATTTTAATAGAGTTTAATAGAGTTCAAAGTCTTAAATTAAAGGAATGAAACTCTAAGGGTAAAATGTCAAGCAATAATCAGTCAAAGGAAAAGATAATGGTGGTGGTGATAGTGGGGGAGTTTCCATATAGTCTAATAGATCTCCAGATGTCACACTTATATGTGTTTTCCCAGTTCCAACTAGACAAATGTCTGCCTTGTTATGTAACTGGACAAGGCTTCACCCTTCTTCCATTTTTTCTCCTTGCTTTAGCTGCCTTGATTGTAGGTTTTAGTGATCCAATTTGTGCTTTTTTGGGTGTCTTTTCCATTATGATTTTGGGTCTTTGTGTGCTTCCTAATGGGCCAACTTGGCCTGATTACTTTTCCCCATCCTTCTACAACACTAATCTTCCCAGTCTATGGGTCTAACAACCTTCTGATCTGAAGGGCATTCCAATTTCTCGGAGTCCTTTGTCTCCTCTATGATCTTTCTCATGGGACAATAATAATGTTGGAAAAATCCAGTTCTTTTCATTTTATTTTTCCAAAATAGGAAATGATCTAATTTTTGCTGGGCTCTGGGTTACCTGTTAAAATATTTCCACATTTCTTGGGTGACAGTGGAAGGGAGAAAAAGAATCCAAAATGACCCGAGAGAGAAGGTTGTCAGCACTTAACTTGGCTATTATCACCTTTCAATGCACAAAGCCTCAGGCCAAAATGAGGGAAAGTGGCCCTTTAAGTAAATGGAACAAATAAAGAAGAGGGGAAAAAAATGAGATCAGTGAAAATGAATACAGCTTTGAGCTCCAAGTGATACAACTCTGAAAAGGAGGGTGATGATAGGTACAGGCAGTGCTGTGGTTGCAGTGATTTTCTGAACCCCAAACAAGGGATTTGGAAAGCTCAAAGGGAAATCTGTCTCTTAAGCTTTCCAAGGGAAATAGTGCCAAGTGGGCTCCTATCTGCAGCTATTTTGGGAAGGTCACCTTTTAAAAATGAACCTTGTGGGCTGATTTCATAAGGAGCTTGCATGCAAGGTCAGGGATGATTATGAGTCAAAGGCAGTGAGCTTCCAAAATGGGGAGTGACTGCAGCCAGTTGGACCCTGTGAATTTCTTCAGGGATCTGAAAAGGTCCTTTATCCTTCCAATCTTAACAGATATAATAACCAAACCCTCTGTAGGAGCTCTCTGACCTACAAACAACTGACATGAAAATATCTCATATATCTAAACAATCTGTACTGTTTGAAGTAGGCCTGCCCTATGATAGGGGGAGGGGAGGAAGTAAAAAAAATTATTAAACATTTACTGTGTGCCAGGTAAGGACTCATTCTCTTCTTCCATACCCTCTTCCTTCCTTCCTTCCTTCCTTCCTTCCTTCCTTCCTTCCTTCCTTCCTTCCTTCCTTCCTTCCTTCCTTCCTTCCTTTCCTTCCTTCCTTCCTTCCTTCCTTCCTTCCTTTCTTTCTTTTTTCCCCATAGGAACAATATTGTAAATGTTGGTTAGATTCCCAGGCTAGTCCAACAAAGCCTATTAGTTCATACTTTTCTTTCATACTTTAAGGAGGAATCATGATGGCAATACCTCTATGGTCTCATGGGCAGGTGGGATGAGTATAATGGTGGAGACTTCAGGAAACCTGACAGACTGGAGGGGGAATACTCTTTGATGCAGGTGGGTCTATAGAGATAACTCAGCACATACCACATTGATCTTATTCTGTCCTGGGCATCAGTCTGGAGAGGAGAAGAGGGAAGAGAATGGTGGTAGTGGGGGGGGGGCAAAGAGGAAGGAAAAGTAGGAGAAGTCAAGGAAAAAAAGATAGATAAAAGTGTTAATTGGGCACCTTAGAGATGTCAGATAGAGTTGGGCTTTAAAATAAGAAATTTCAGGATCAGATTCTACTTTCTTGTAGGCATGGCACAGATGTCTAAATTAGCAACAAAGGTAAACAAAAAGAATTTAGCTTCTGGGATGCTGAACCAATATATTTGTGGTGTTAACTCAGTAGTATTCAATTCAATTTGATAGGCATTTGTTAAGTGCCTACTGTGTATGAAGCACTATGAAAGGTATTTGGGATACAAAGACAGGATGAAAAACAATCTCTACTCTTAAAGAGGTTAGGGATCACTTTATTCTTATATACCTGCCATCTGGGACATTAATTAAATGGTTTTTGATTGATTGATCGATTCTACTAATTGAATATATTTAAACTAATAGGCAAATAATTTTTCTGACATACAAAGGCTCAATCAAAACCCTTTTGGTAAATCACTATGACTGTAAGAATATCTTTAACTCTACTATTATTAAGAATGGAATAGTAGAAACCAATAAATCAATCACCAAACATTTACTAAGTGTTTATTAGATGCCAGGCACTAGGCACATAATCCCTGAGCATACAGAGAAATATTAAAAACACTCCCTGCTCTCAAGGAGTATGGAGTAAAGAACAGGAAAGTAATAGATACATACAACTTACATTTAGAGCAGATACAAGGAAACTTCAGAGGGGAACACGCTAACAGCTGTGGGACTAGGAGAGGTATCTTTCAGAAGGTGATGTTTGAGCTGAGTTTTGAAGGCTGAGAGGTTTGAGCAGGAAGAAGTGAGAAGGAAGAACAGTTTGGTTCCCTCATTAGAAGATTTGCTTTGGTACTTACCGGAAAGCTTTGCTTTATAAACTTTTCCAGTGGAAGAAGGGGCAGTACCACTACCTGTCTCACAAATCAGCCATTTAGCAATTAGGACAATATGGTTGGACCATTAGAATTCTAGGTGAGGAAGACTTGAAAGAAGAAATATTGAGGTAGATAGGAAAGGGACAGGTTGTGAAGAGTCTTAAATGTCAAATGAAATGATATATTTGTCATTAAAAGGAACCCAGAGCATGTTGATGGGAGGGGGAAGTTCCCAGCCCATTTCAATTTTGATTGGGGTAGATTTTGCTTTAGTGAAGAAAATGCTAATATTCTTGAAAGAAAGTTGGTGTTGTCTGAATATTCAGGGTGACAGTCGGAATAATTCAGCCTTATAAGACTTTTAGTGATTCCTATGATTAGGGAAAGTCTTGTTTCTCAGTGGTGTCTGACTCTTTGTGACACTAGTTGGGAATTTTCTTGGCAAAGAAACTTTGATTTAACATTTCTTTCTCTATCTCATTTTACAGATGGGGAAACTGAAGTAATCAGAGACTTTCCCTGAATCACACAACTAGTAGGTATCAGAGGTCAGATTTTTACTCAGTCTTCCACCCCCTAGCGGCCATAAGGAAAATCTACTTTTTCACAAAGATGAAAACCTCTCAAAGGAACTGAGCACATCATCTTTGTAGGAGACATTTTACAATTTATATCTATTGGTGATTTAAACTTCGGAGTAGATTATGTGCTTCCTGAATCCAAGGACCATCTCTTATGAAGAAAAAGGAATATTTCTCTCTCCTAGTGGCCCAATATAATAGACACTCAACTGATATTTCTTGAATTGTTTCTTGAATTGAATGAAATTGAATTGTTTTTAGTTTCAAAAATGATTTTGCTTCTAGTCAGACTTAAGAAGCAGGCATACTAATAGCTTGCAGAGGTCTAAAGTGTTGTTGAAAGCTACAAGTGGATGGTTAGAATTATTTCCTGGAGGTATTTGGAATGAATACAGAATATCTTTTTTTTTTCTCTTCTCTTCAACTGCTTTTAAAAAATGTATCTTTTGTGTCTTACTACAGATACCTCAAGGCATACTTAACTTGTTTAACAATAATTTGGGAAAGTCTGGCATTATGTCCTTGGCTAATTATTTTACAGAAGCAATTCAGTGTACTTCAATATGACCAGTAAGCAGATATGCTTATAGTTTTAACCATTTTACACTTTCTCATTTGATTAAATGATATAATATATGTAAAGTGCTTTCTTTAAACCTTAAAGAGCTATGTAAAATTAGATAATTTTATATGATGATCACATTTTCAGACTTTTTTGTTTTCAAAGTGCTTGTTTCATGTATTTTTTTTTTACTTGTGCTATTTCCTTTTTGGAATTGGTGGGAGGATTCTTTGAGAGGGGAGTAAAGGGATAGAAGTGGCAACTAGGTGGCACAGTGAACTGACTGTAGGACCTGGAATTCCTGAGTTCAAATTAGGCCACAGATACTTACTAACCATGTGGTTCTAAGTGTAGCATTAAAATAGTTAAAAGCCATAAACTGTAAGAGTTAAAATGGTTGGAGACATAAACTGTGGCAGTTAAAAGAGTTGGGGTCATAAACTGTGATAGATATGAGTGGGTGAGTAAATTTGTGACCGCAGAAAATGTTTCACTACAGTGAAACTACAGTGTCTTGGTTTTAAATCAAATATTAGGTGGTCATCAGGGAAATATTCCCAATTATGAATATACCCAAGTCAACTAGGTTTTATAGAGAATTTAATTAATAATACAATGAGGAATTAAAGAAAGAGAGAAAGAGTAAGAAAGGAATAAGTATGAAGGGCCTTAAGCCAACATGGCCTAGACCTGAGTCTTAAGAGAGAGAGATCAGTCAGTCAGTCTTTTATCGCTCACCACAAGGTCTGTCTAAGCAAGGATTCTAGTGACAGAGTCTCTTCAGAGAGAGTTCCAGCCAGAGTCCTCCTCAAAGAGCCTTCCAGGTAGAGACTGTTCCAAAGGGCCTCTCTCCAGAGCCTCCAGAGGGACAGAGTCCCCTCAGAGGAGCTCCAGTGAGACCTCCTTAGAGATTGTCCTCCAAGAGCTTCCCTTCTCCAGAGCCTCTCTCAAGAGATCTTTTCAAAAGGATCCTCATAAGAGATCTTCCTCAAAAGGATTGTTCTCAAGCATTCCTCATAAGAGATTCTGCTTTTTCTTATATAGGGGGTTTTCTCCTATGTCACCTCCCCTAAGTTCTTCCATCTACCAATCACAGTAGACGTTTTCTAAAGGACAGCCCATTACTGCTGGGTCGACTAATCCCTTTAGTATGTTTGAACCAGAAAAACTTCTGAATAAGTTTTCACCTCTTTGCTCCTGGCAAGTTTATGAGTTGCCTGACCTTTAATAGGTACTTAGCACCCCTTTGCATTACTTCTAAAAATAGGCATGGCTTAAAGAACTTTTTGCCTCACTATAAGTATGGGCCCAAGTACCCTCATTGTTTAGCAAGGAGTTTTTTTCCCCTAAAGCAGTCCTTAAGTATGGGTGGAGTAGAGGTCCTCCCATTTCTGATCTAAATAGAGTTCTCACATCCAAATGTGGAATGTTCCCAGTAGGGAATTGTTCCAATTGAGAATTCCCTGATGGGGAAATTTTTAACATTCACAAGTCTGAGAAATTTCAAGATTCACATAAGCAACTCCCTTAACCCTGCTTGCCTCAGTTCCTCATCTGTAAAATGATTTAGAAAAGGAAAAGGTAAATCATTCCTATATTTTTGCCAAGAAAACCTCAAATGGGGTCATGAAGAGTTGGACATAACTGAAATGACTCAAAGCTAGAGTAGAAACTCTTTTACTTTTATAATTTATAGTCTTAGAGACTCACTAGGGTCATGAAGAGGTTGTGATTTAATTGCCTATAGTCACAGAACTAGTATATGTCAAGGCAGACCTTGAATCCAGAATTTCCTGGTCTTTCAAGATCAGCTCTCTATCTCCTCTGCCAGGTGGCCCACTTCTGTAGGTGTTCCATGCTGGATGGAATTCTGACAATCAAAGATGGATCCTAATAGACAGGTTAATGATAACCAGCTGAAGAAGGGTATTCGAGTTAATCAGAGATCCTTGTGATATATCCCTCATCCTTGAGGATATTAAAAAATCGCAATATTTATTTACATACTGAACCCTGATGTTTTGTCAGAGATGGGATATAAGGCTGGAAGGATCATTGATCTGCCTCAGTTTGGTGCTTCTTGAATTAAATTAAGCTGAACAGAAATGATTGGTGAGGGGAGTATCGACTGTTTTGGTTTATTAGTGTCATAACTTAATGATAACACTGTGTGTACAGAATTTCTCATTTATATTTCTCTTAGTTTTTCCCAAGATCCCCCAGGCTCTATGAACATCTGAATATGAGCTGAAGAATGGCTACTCCTGCAGTAAGAAACAATAATGGTACTGGGAAGATTTTGTTGGTCCTAGACTATTCTCTAGGAGCACAAGCCTACTTCCTTTTAAGTCCCTAATTGGAATCAGGATGGCCTGTCGGGTCTTGTAAACATTCCTCCCTGGGGAGTGTGGAAACATGTATTGCTGAGTAGCTGTTAGACTGTGGGGGTTCTTTCTTACCTCCCTCCATGAAAGGGCAACAGTGGCTGCTGGCTTCATGGGAGGTTTGATCCAATTAGAGTCTTATTTCCTGAGGCCTTCTTTCCTTCCTTCCTTTTTTCCTTCCTTCCCCACAGAAGCACTTGGCAGGACAGGCACAAGTAAGTGCTAAACTGGTCCACTCTCTTCTGCCAACTCCAAAACTTAGCATCACCAGAACACTTTCCAGGGGGAGGGAAATACTCTGAAGAGTTATCATTTGGGGTGCCTTCTTCAGATCATTCCCCCCACCCCACCCCTGGTCCAGCCCGGAATTGGGAGTCTTCCCTGATTTGCTGGCAGATAGTGATGAACTGAATAACAGTGCTAGACTTGCAGTTTTAGTCCTCTTCAAGATTGACATTTCCATTTCACCAGCAGACCTTGTTGAGCATGTCTAGAATATCAATAGAAGTATGTGAGGAAATAAGCAGCATGAATTAGGAGTAGTATACTCAGTTATAGTGACAGGGGACACTTCCCAATTTCCTGGCACTAAGTAAAACAATAATCATTATTGGAACTCCTCTTTTGGAGAGGGGCATATTTAAAAGAGTTTAAAATAATGATAATAATAAAATAATGTATTCATAAAATTATATTTATGAAAACAATAATCATAAATTTTAAAATATAATTTGCTATATCAAATATAGAAAGAATATTTAATATGCTTATGGTAAATATCTCAGTAACATTGATTATTATATATTCTATATGTAATATAATACTAAAACATATAATAACTAAAATTTATATAAATGCTTTAAGGTTTGTAAAGCTCCTGATATATGCTAACTCATTTGATCCTCACAAATACTCTGTGATGTTTTAGGTACTATTATTATCACCATTTTGTAGATGAGGAAACTGAGGTACAGGGAGGTTAAGTGCTTTGCCTAAGGTCATAGAGGTAGTAAGCATATTTCTCTTTATATTTTTATTTTTAATATTTAAAGATTTTATTTTTCCAATTCCACATAAAAATACTTTAAAATATTCATTAAATTTTTTTGGAGTTTCAGATTCTCTCCCTTCCTACCCTCCCTTTCTCTGAGATGGGAAGTAGTTTGATAGAGGTTATATATGTGCAGTCATGCAAAACATTCTTATATCAGTTTTGTTGTGAAAGAAAAGATGGACCAAAAAAAAAAACCATGAAAAAAATAAAGCAAAAATAGTATGCTTTGATGAGCATTTGGACTCTACCAGTTCTTTTTCTTGAGGTGGATAGGATTTTTTCATCATGAATCCTTTGGAATTGTCTTGTACATTGCTGAGAATAGCTAAGTCCTTCACAGCTGATCATCCTAAAATATTGTAGTTACTGTGTACAATGTTCTCCTGGTTCCACTCACTTCACTTTGCATAAGTTCATATCAAGCTTCCCAGATTTTTCTGATACCATACTACTTGCCTATTCTTATAGCACCATATTATTCTATAACAATCATAAGTCACAACTTGTTCATCCATTCCCCAATTGAACATCCCCTCACTTCCCAATTCTCTTCCACTTCAAATGAAACTGCTATCAATATTTTTGGGTCCCTTTTCCTTTTTTATTTTTCAAATAACAGATGGATGAAAAGGTATGTTAACATTACTAGAAGTTATCCTTTATAAGTCTGTCTCTTTTTGAAGTGAAAATTATGAAAATACTTAGGAAAATGAAAATGTACAGTTTGGGTCAGTTCCTATATCTTAGTGCCAGGAGAGAGTTTGGAGATCATCTACTTCATTCTATTATTTTATAGATAAAGAAACTGAGGCCCAATGAGGGTAGGTGAATTCTTTAAGGTCACATATGTAGTAATTAACAGAGCAGAGATTTGAACCTAGGCCTCTTAGTTCTAAATCTGCTAATTCCACTACCATACTTTCTCCTTGATAATTGATAGCCTACCAATTCTACTCTTTCCCCTTCCACCTGGAAGACTTTAGTTTTACATGTCTCTTTGCTTTGACATTGCAGTGGCTTTGTTCAGTCTTTCAGTCATTCCCAACTCTTCCTGATCCCATGGACAACAGCACAACAATATTGTTCATAGAGTGTTCTTGGCAAGATACTAGAGTGGTTTGCCATTTCCTTCGACAATATATTAAGGCAAGCAGAGATTAAATGACATGTCTAGGTCACACAGCTAGTAACATGTTTGTGACTAGGTTTGAACTCATGTTTTCTTGACTCCAGACCCAGCTCTATAACTACTGAGCTGCTTCTATCCAGGAGTTTCTTTCTCCTTGTCACCACTGCCTCATGATAATTTAAGATTGTCCAAAAGTGTGCTTACTAATTCCATCTTCTAAGATAGGGAGGCAATTTATAACTACATGATTCAAAGATGGAATTACACAAAGAAGACCCACTATAACTGGGAGAATGGGACCTGCCATATCATGTCACAGATATTGTCATGGAACACAATGATTATGTTCCCAAGGGCTATCTGAAACTAACTCCCCCTCCCCTCTCCCTCCCATCTATTAATTTATTGGTTATCTATTTCTATCGGTCATCTATATATTTTATTATATTAATTTAATTTAATTTTTATTCCAATTACTTGTAAAATTAATTTTTAACATTAAAAATATTTTTGAGTCCCAAATCTTCTCCCCACCCCCTCACTGAAATGGTAAATAATTTGATATAGATTTTACATGTGCATCCAAATAAAACATTTTCTCATGTTTGTCCTTTTTTAGTTTATTTATTTACTTTTAAATTTTATTTCCCCAATTAATTTTAAAAACAATTTTAGCATTTTCATCTATTTATATAATTTTCAATGGCCTATCAATTATCACCTATTTTTATGTTTATGCATTATCATGAGTCATCTACTATCAACAATTTATTAGTTATCTATCTTCTATTTATCATTTCCATCAGCCATCCATCTATTGTTTATCATCTATCAATCACCTGTTAATGATTATCCATTCTGTTTGTCTGTGTCTGTCTTTCTACCTCTCTCTCTCTCTCTCTCTAGTCTTTGACTTTCCAAACCAAACTTGTTGGACAATCCTTAGAAGTGAGATAGGAAGAGGGCCATCCCAGTGAATTTTAGAATGTTCCTGATAGGGATGATAAGGTAGGGGAAGATTTCCTC
This sequence comes from Monodelphis domestica, assembly GCF_027887165.1. NCBI lineage: Eukaryota > Metazoa > Chordata > Mammalia > Didelphimorphia > Didelphidae > Monodelphis > Monodelphis domestica. Next base: position 128,826,495 of record NC_077228.1, on the reverse strand, counting down.
TGCCATGAATTGGGTCTGAGGAAAGAAGCCAAATTCAAAATTACTCCTAAATTAATTATCTTTTGCCTTTTAAGTCAATAGCAATCAAATAAAACCTCACTCCCCAATAAATTCTTACTTGAGATTTCAAGTGAATTTTGAGATTATGCAATAGTACTTTTGACCAGAGCTATCAACTCTCAGATGAGGGTGATATTTGGCTGGGTTCTTTTGTAAATGGTCGGTATCTCTATGATGTTCACTAGCTTCTTCATGAGCATATGTCGATTCAAAGCCTGTAGACTAACTCCTGGCCACGTTTGCTCTGTAGGCCCAGGAATCAAAGACTTTGTTCTGGCATTCTCAACTACTCCTTTTTCTTTCTTTCTATTTTTTTTTAAAACCACATCAAGAGCATTCCTAGAATTTTCCCTAAGAGGTTACAACTATTTCAATCATAACTTGAACCAAAAATGTTGGCATTTGTCAGTGAATTTATAAAATCTTCACCTGGAATCTCTCTGTTCTTGCTAATGAAAAACACCTGACTTTGAGAGCATTAATTGCTATAAAAAAAGTCTTGGCAGTGAAAAGCCCAATAGGCTATTGGATACTTACAATACAATTTACAAGGTTGCCATACTTTACTTTCTTGATATTTATCATTTCAAATGCTAGGGCTTTTGCTTTGTCATGAGAAGCAGCATATTTTAGAGGAAAGAGCTCTGAAATGGGAGCCAGAAGGTTTGATTTGGAATCCCAGTGTGACTCTGGGCAAATCATCAAATCTCTCCAAGCCTCAGTTTCTTTACCAATATAATAGGGATTACAAAAAATACTCAAGTTACCTACCTCACAGGCTTGTGGTAAAAAAAAAAAAAAGTGCTTTTAAAATTCCAAACTTCTATACATATTTTGGGTGTGGGGTGGGAAAAGGGATTCTGAATCTATGATTTAACAATACAGGGAATTCCTTGGTGAGGAAACTCTTACACATACACAAACATATATAAATATATATCTGTAGCTGCTTTATGTCTTATAATCTTAGAACAGAGGTTCATAATCATTTTTGTGTAATGGATCCTTTTGACAATATGGTGAAGTCTATGAATCCTTTCTCAGAATAATACTTTTATTTTTATTTTTTAACCCTTTCTAAGTATCAATTCTAAGACAGAATAGTGACAAGACCTAGGCAATTGGGGTTAAATGACTTGCCCAGGGTCACATAGCTAGGAAGTGTCTGAGGCCACATTTGAACCCAAGACCTCCTGACTCCAAGTCTGGTGTTTATCCACTGTGCTACCTAGATGCCCCGTTTTAACACTTTTTGTACAACTTAGTATTACATTTTTTGCTTAGAGTTTTCTAATTTTCAAAGTATTATTATATATATGATCTCATTTGAACTTGATAATTCCAAGTTTGACAATCAAAAAATCACTTAAATTCTATCTTTACTTCTTCATCCATAAAATCATATAATAGCAGTCTCTTTTATAGAGTTATTTTATAGAAAGAACTTTGTAGACTAGAAGTGTGACATTGTTATTATTATTGATAACAATGTTAGCCAACATTATCTTCTTTTTTGTATATGGGGAAATTTCAAAGAGGTAAAATAACATGCTCAAATTCACACAGATACTAAATCATAGAGTGAGTGTTAGAACCCAGGCTTCCTGTCCAGCATTCTTTCCACTATACCATACTAAAAAGAAGTGATTTTTGAAGCATAGAATACAATGCTTTTTGGAAACCTAGTAGTCCTTCTGAAACAGTGTTTGTCAGGTCACACATTATTTATAAATGAATCTAGAATAGATGGACTGAATTTTTACTGAGATAAACTTAAAAAACTAACAACCTTGGATTTCCCAATTGGGTCAATAATGTAAAATTTTTTAAATTAAAATTAAAACTATAAAGGCCAAGCAATTCCATGGGAGCTTTACAGATTTACAAGCCATGACCCAAGTTTTTTTTTTTTTTGAAAATTTTACTTAATTAGTCAATTTAGAACATGATTCCTTGGTTCCAAGAATCATATTCTTTCCCTCCCCTCCCCCCACCCCTTCCTGTAATGCAATTCCACAGGCTTTTACATGTGACCTTGATCAAAACCTGTTTTCATGTTGTTGATGTTTGCACTAGGGTGATCATTTGGAGTCTATAACCCCATGGAGGAGACAGAGAGAGAGTGAGAGAGTGAGAGAGAGAGACAGAGAGAGACACAGAGACAGAGAGAGACACAGAGAGACACAGACAGACAGACAGACAGACAGAGAGAGAGAGGTTGACCACTCTGTTGGAATATTTCATTCCTAGAATCATAATCATTTTTACTAACTAGAAGATGAGATCCTATATGGCCCAATTTCCTTATTGGCTTCACATCTGTCCAGACACATACCTCTTCCATTTTCTTGACATCCACTTTGGTGAAGCACCTTCCAGACTACTTGACCATCACAAACCAAGTTTGATGAGGATAAGGGGGAAAAGGGCAGTTTTCCTGTTTGGTGAATGAATGTATACTCACATATCCCACTCTACCTAGCTTGACCTAGACCAGACCATGCACTATATTTCATTCAATTACCCATTTATGCCATCTTCTTGCCCCTGTCCCTTCACCTTCTGTCAATGTAGAAACTTCCTTCACCAAAGCAGCTCAACTAGAGGCCTATAAGAGATATTCTTTTACAGAGAAGCCCGTGGCACTAAAATGACTTGATGTGTCAGACATAAATCTTAAAGCCTGAGTTTTTCTGATTCCAAGACCACCATCCTGTTATTATTATTACATAAAATAAGGATAGACATGGAAATTAGAATGGTGATTTCATCAGCACAAAGAACTCTTTAGTGAGAAGACCCTCTCTACTAATGTGGAAATGCATCTTCTCTGCAACATGTAGTCTTAGTGAGTTGTCTAGAGTACTGACAGATTAAATTATTTGACTGGGGCCATACAGCTAATGCACAGGATATTCCCAAAACCTGAGTGTAGTATTAAAAGAACTCTCTGACTTTTGAAATACCCTGTATAAGCAGGGAAAGACTTGTACCTGGGTCTTCCTGGATCTAGGACTTCTTCTCTATCCACTATACTAAGCTACCTTTTATATATATATATATAGATATAATTTAAAAATCTGAGTTTATTGTTAAATGTACAAGAGCATTAATCTCTTTAAATAGTATCCTTGTCAGAATTTCATTCTTGAGCCTACATTTCCTGTAAAATCTTGGGCCATGGGATCTTAATTTCTCTGGACTCTTGAATATCTATTTTCCCCAAATCTAAGGCATCTTTCAACCCATGGTCAGTAACCATATACTTCTCTATCATGAACTATAAGAGGAGATGGTCATACTTTTCATTTTTATTCATTTCTACCTTGGCAGTTAGTGAGTAATAACTTATTTAAACAATTCTTTTACGTTTGCAAGGTACTTTATATATATTACCTCATTGGAGTCTTACATCAACTTAACAAGGTAGGTAAGTCACCAACTTCATTTTAGGGATGAAAAAAAATTATGGGTCAGAGAGGTCACTTGGGGCTAGACCATGGTTGTGCAGGAAATGAATGTTTGGAATAAGATTTGAATATAGATGTTCCTGTCTCCAAATCCATCACTTTAGCCACAGTATCACACTCTCTCACAATTATTCCTTGTTGGTCAAAATAAGTGATCCAAATAATGGTTTGCCTATATTTTCCAAAGTATAAAATTATCCTTTAGGTAAGTAAAGAAATTTCCAATATGTTCTGCTTTAAGCCGAGAAAGACATCTAGTAGGTCCCTGATCACCATTAAATTACTCCTTTGTACTAACTTTGTTCTCTATTTCTGGAACTTATTATTCAATTCCTCCTTCTGGATATTCATTCTGTAATATACTACTACAACATGATTTCTTTCATTCTTTGTTATTGATCTTATCCTAAATGCTTTTCCTTATGCTATTTCCCTCTTTTTCATGGATTTCTGAATAAAAATCTTTTCTTTTGTTTTATTGTTTTTATACAGCACTCATTCTTGCCTTTGAACCTTGCATCAGAGTCATCAATCATGAAAATTTGCTTTTTGTTTCTATGGATGGTATAGTTGAATTCAGCCTCCATAGTTAGAATGAACACAATATTAATGTATGACATCCAAACATTAATAAAATTTAATTCCCACTAGTGTCTTTCCATGGATTACCTGGGTAGTTTCATTATCATGCACAGCACAGGAAGTTGCTTTTTCCCTGTCATTCAGTGGGAAGAATATGGAAGCTATTATATTTGGGCAACTAGATGGCACCATAGAGTATTGCAATTGGAGTCAACAAGATCTGAGTTCAAATCCTTATTCAGACATGAACCTGGGCAAGTCATATAACCTCTGTTAGTCTCAGTTCCCTAGTCCATAAAAATGGAGATTATAATAGCACCTTATTATAATAGCACAACAAATAGGGTTCTTGTGATCAAATGAAATAATATTGGTAAAGTGTTTTCCAAACCTTAAAGCACTGTATAAAAGTTAGGTATTATTATATATGCCAAATTTTCAGGGATCCTTCTTTTCTTCTCTGTCACATTCCTACTCTACAGTATGAAGGCTTGCATTCTCCTCCTGATATTCTTTTCCTTCTTCCCTGTAAGGAGTTTCCCCCCATTATTTCAAGGAATACTTCATTCACCTAGACAAGCTGGAGAAAAGACATTTCTTCAGCCTTTCACCTCCTCTTCCAGGGAGATCAGCCAGTATTTTGTGTACATGTAGTCATTAATTGGCTCTGGAAAAATAATCTCTGTAAGCCACTGGAACATTCCCCTTGCCTTCTATAGTTACTGAAATTGAGCTCACCAGTTCTCTAGAGTTCTTGTTGGTGAGCTCCCCGAACTCCTTGGGTCAGCTGCCTGTTTACATTGTTAGGATCTCTGTCATGGGAGCTTCTGTGAAAATCTCCCTCCCCTCCTCCCGCCCCCACTCTTTAATAATGCTTTCTAGCCTCTTCTATTACTATCCAGCTGCTGCTTATCCAGGTGCATTTGATCTTCTCTAAGCAGACTCTGGCCAACCAACTAACTCAAACAGTGACTGCTGCATTCCACAGCAATCTAAGAGGAGGTTATCAGTAGAAATGCAGCTTCTATCTCTTTCTTTTCTATTCTTTCATCTCCAAGATGGGTCTTTCTTCTTTGTTTCTATCCTATTCCCTTGAAACCATACTCTGCCTTCCAAGGTTACTGAGAATGGTCAGTCAACAAGTGTTTAAGAATTAACATGCATCAGGCACTATGCTAAGTGTGGGGGATTCAGAGAGAGGCAAAAACAATTCCTTTTTTCAAGGAAATCACAGTCTAATGGAGGAGGCAACGTGTAGGCAATAGGCACATGCACAACATATATTAGGCACATTATAACTCACAAGAGGCAAGCTATAAAGCCTGAGGAGACATGCAGGAGCATGAGGAGTGGGATATTGGCAGAAAGCTTTGGAACAGAAGATACCTCTATATCCTGGGATCTGTAAATTTTTTTTTATAACTGATTCAGTATAACTAGGTTTCTTTGCAAACCTTTGTGGTTTATTTTATACATTCAAAAGTGTTATTCTGAGAAGGGATTCATTACATTGTCAAAGAGATTCATGATTCCACAAATGATTTAAGAACCTCTGAGATCATCATGGTTACCACATATACAAAGGTAGAATTAGATCTAGGGATGGGATATGGGAAGGGGAGGGGATTACATGCAACATTTAATTAATCCAGGGAAGGGAAATGAGATGAGATGATTTTCAGTTTCTAGCAGGAGGAAGAAGGAAATTGATGATTTTCTGAGAACTCTCCTAGCTTGGCATCCAGGTCATTCTTATGGGTTTTTTTTTTTAAATTCTACCAAAGCATCCAGTAGAGGATTCATAAGTGCATGTGACTGATCAATTAGTTGATTAGGTGACCATGGGTAAATCTCTTAATAAATCAGGGATCCAGGAAGCTATGCAAGACAATCAGTCATCTAGAACTAGTTATTTTGTATTGAAAGGGAGAGTTTCCATATCAGTTCACTATATCAGATAACATCACAAATCAGGAGGAACATACCTTAGTGGGTAGATAACTAGCCTCAGACTCGGGAAGATATGAGTTCAAGTCCTAGTTATATGCAAGTTATGCTCAAGTTCAAGTTATAACATTTACTGGTTTATTTTTCTGGATAAGTCACAACGTCTTAATGCCCTATGTAACTCCAAGACTGTAGGTAACAAAGCAGATGCTAACCTATATTGGAAGTGAGAGTTCCTTAGACTATTGAATTGACAGGTCTAACTCATATATATCTATATCTATATCAACTCTCTCAATCATGACCACTATATGGTCTATATCTATATCTATGTATGCATGTATGTATATATGAAAATATACATATATACCCATGTATAAAGATATGTGTGTATATATATTTTTTTCTAAAAACCTTTCACTTAATTGGTAAGAGGAAATTCTCACTGTGGGAACTTCTAAGAGTGCAGATCTATGGATGCTACATATCTTTCAATATCAATGTGTCCCAACAACTTCAACTAACTTGGTGAAACTGTGAACAGATCCAAATCTTTTGGAGAGCAATTTGGAATGATCTACAGAGAGTTATAAAACCATGTATTTCCTTAGTACCACTGTTGGGACTGTATCTCAAGGATTTCAGGGGGAAAGCAAAAGAACCTATATGGTCCAAAATATTTATAGTGGCACTCTTTGTGTTGGGAAAGAACTGGCAATTGAGGGGATGCTCATCAATTGGGTAATGGCTGAACATGCTGTTGTATATGACTGTGACAGAATTCTACTCCACCCTAAGAACTGATGAGCAGGTTAATTTAAAAAACTTGGAAACATCTACATGAAATTATGAAGAGCAAAAGGAGTAGAACCAAAAGAGCCAACCATTTATATACAGTCACAGAATTAATATTTAAAGAATAACTTGTGGATGTCCACCTCCAGAGAATAAACTGATAAATAGAAAGACAAAAGATAGACTATATATATGTTGGGAGATGCCTTCTATGGTTCTATGGTGAGGGGAAGAGAAAGAGGGGGTAAGATATCTGGAAGTTTTAACATAACCAACAGATAAATATATTATTAAAACAAAACAGAAACAGCTTTAATGAAAAATCTTTACTAACTATAGTAGGTAAAAGAAAACCATTTTATCTGAAGTTTAGCACCTTTGCACTTGATGGCTTTCTGCTGATATCCACAATCTTGAAATAATAATGTACCTTCTTATAGATGTGCAGAAACTACCAGTGACCTTTGGGACTGCTAGAAGGATTCCTCATTTTGTCACCTTGTTTTACCTAAGAACTTTATATCCTTGTGTATAGATTATGTAATTTTGGTTCATCTACTTCATAATGGGAAGAGACCGGGCTTTGTTATGTATTTGGGGCTCATTTTTCCTTGGCCAGGCCTTTGTTTTGACCTGCCAAATCGCTCATTGCTACGGTCCAATCAACTCTTTTGGTCATGCCTGGGGATTTCCACTTCTGTGCAATTGCTTTATTTTCTCTTAAAATATTGTACTAAGCAATCATTTTCTCTTATCGTAATCCAACTTCATGGATATGGAAAAATTTCCTCACAAGTCCCAGGATGAATTTTTGGATGGGATAAGGAGAATGAGACCCACACATTAGATGGATCCTGTCAAAAGAGGCTCCCTTCCAGGAATTTCAATTTGCAGAAAGAAAATGCCATCATTCAGTCAATCAATCTACCAACAACTGTTTATAAAATTTCTATTATGTGCCTGGCACCGAGCAAGGCAAGATGGAGACTAAAATGGAATGGAAAAGCATTTATTGAGTACTTACTTTGAGCCAAACACTGTGATGAGTACTGGGGATGCAAACAAAAAAGCAAAACCTGTTCCTACTTTCAAGGAACTCACATTTTAACTGGAGGTATTAGAGTTGGGGATAATCCTTAACAGAGAACTCAGTTTTAAGGTATCTGCTTTCAAGGAGCTTGTATGGGTGATCTTGCTGAAGGATAAAATAAAAATATAGAAAATAATTTGAGCACATCTTGAGAGCAACTGGAGAATATGTTGTTATCTGCACTTCTAGAGTAAGAGATTTTGCTCATGTGGGCAAAAAACTGTGGTCAAGCAAAAACAACAACAACAAAAAAAACCCCCAACAACAACAACCAAAGAAACTTTTTTTTTTTGTTCAGACCTATGTTTACAATCCTGTGGGAAATTACCACTTCTGATAGAGATCAGCAACTTGTCTTTAATTTAAAGAATTGACTGGAACACTGTGAGATTAAATGATTTCCTGATCTAATATTGTATCAGATATACAACTTGAACCCTACTTGATTTTGAAGTTGGGGAGCTCCCTAATTACTATGTCAGGGTGCTTCTCACACCATGAGTAATCTAGCAAAAAGCCCTTTGCTTTCTTGAGGTCAGTTGTATTGTCTAGAAATGAGTATCTTTGAGGGGGAGGACCCTACAATTATATATTTTTAGGGAACAAAGGACAATTTCAATAAGCCATACATGTTGAAAATATATCATTTAAACTCTGGAAAGTCAACCCAGGTATCTATGCTCTATGGATTAAAAGATCTATTTGGATTTCAAATAATTTTCCAATTAAGTTATAGTCACTTAGACTATGTCTAGAGAATACTTACTGAAAGTGAAACATTCAAAGTAAGACTAAATATTCAAATCAATTTGGAAAAATAACAAAGTTAATATTGGTTCAACATTTGGCTGTTAATTATTATTTAATTCAATCAACTGATTAAAGATTTTAAAATATATTCATTGGATTGCCTGTATTTGTTCCATTTTTCAGATGGTGTTAATATAAGGATTCAACTTGAGTAGAAATGGACTTTAAATATTAAAGAACCTAAATCCTTCATTTTAAGGAAATTGAGGACTAGAGAGGTTGAAATAAGAAACCTTAGGTTAGACACCTAGCTAGTTGGGATGAAACAGTATGGATATCTGCTTCTTTTGTCTCTTAGACCAACACTCATTACAACAGAGTACAGGGGAAAAGTGATTCCAGACTTTGTGATGTTTTATTTGGCTTACTTACCCTCTGTCCTCTTAAAACTTTGTATCTGGGGTGAAGTCAAGATGGCGGTGTAGAGGCAGTGAAAGTTCAGACCTCTGAAAAACCCTTCCTTACTGATTATAAATTAAACGCTCCTAGGAGACTGAAAATCAAACTTAACAACAAGACAGAGCCAAGGAAACCTCCTTCTGAGAAGAACGCAACTTAAAAGATATCCCCCCCAAAAGTCTGAATTTGAGAACACTCGGGTTTAAGGGGAAGGAAGAAGGAAGGTCCCAGGACTCCTCCCCGACCTAGAACATTGAGGATCCCAGTGGTAACTGGAACCTCTCAGCAGACAAGGGTGCTAGTCTACAGGGAGTACCTTGCAGGCAAAGCTTTGCCAGGCTCAGAGCATCGAACACAGGCAGTGGGGAAGCAGTTGGAGAAGAATCACAGGGCATGCAACCTAGTCACAGCAGCAGACACACTCCATATTGCCACCCCCCCAGCCCCCACCCTTCTTGAGGTTTTGGCCTCAGGGTCAATCCAGCTCTGCAAGTTCCACTCAGCTGGGCTTAATCTCATAAAGCTTTCAGAGGGCAGGGAAGCTCAAAATCCAACACCCCACCCCTATAGACTGCTCTGAGAGATTTCCTGAATAAGTTCCAATGGTGAAGGCTGACAGAAAAGACCAAAACCACAGATCCAGCACATAAAGAGAGGAGCAAGAGTGCAGGCAACCACAGGGGGAAAAGAAGGGGAAAATATGAGCAAACAACAGAAAAAGAAAAAAGAAATTACAATCCACAGCTTCTATCCAGGTGATGAATAAAGAGCAAATGCAACAGAGAAGGATGAAGGAACACCAAGCAAAAACACAGAAACTCCAGCAAATTGGACACAGGCTTTGGAAGAACACAAAATACAATTCAAAACTCAGTTAAGAGAGACTGAAGACAATTGGGAAAAGAACTTAAAAAGCAAGATAAGTCATCTGGAAACAGAAAATAATGTCTTGAAAGTCAAAAATTAATCAGATGGAAAATGAGGCAAAGGAGATGAAAGATGAGGCAAAGAAGATGAAAGATGACCTCCAAAGAAAATCAGAGCAGAAGGAGAGGATTACAAAAAAGCCAGGGATGAAATCCAGTCTTTGAAAACCAGAATACAACAATTAGAAGCAAGTGACTTCACAAGGCAGCAGGAAACTATAAAACAAAATCAAAAGAATGAAAAAATTGAGGAAAATATGAAGCATCTCATTCACAAAACAGAAGATTTAGAAAATTGTTCCAGGAGAGACACCTTAAGAATCTCTACCATAAGACTATGACAAAAGAAAAAGCCTGGATATCATACTACAGAAAATTATCCAAGAAAACTGCCCCAATATTCCAGAACAAGAGGGAAATGTAGAGATTGAGAGAATCCATAGATTACTTCCTTTACTTAATCCTTAACTGACAATACCCAGTAATGTTATAGCCAAATTCAAGAACTACCAGATCAAGGAAAAATATTACAAGCTGCTAAGAAGAAGTCATTCAGATACCAAGGAACCACAGTGAGGATAACAAAGGATCTGGCTGCATATATACTCAAGGACAAAAAGGCATGGAATATGATATTCCAGAAAGCAAGGGAACTAGGTCTACAACCAAGAATCAACTACCTAGCAAAACTGACTATATTCTTACAGGGGAAAGTATGGTCATTTAACAAAACAGAAGAATTCCAAGAATTTGTAAAGAAAAGACCAGACCTGAACAGAAAATTTGATGTCCAAACACAGAACTCAAGAGAATCATCAAAATGTAATTAAGAAAGGGGGGGAAAAGAAAAACAAAACAAAACAAAAAAACCCCCTTTTTTAAGAGACCCAGTAAGTTAAAATGATATGTATCCCTATAAGAAAAGAGGCCATTGGTAACTCTTAAAAAGTGTCATTATCACCTGGATAGATAGAAGGGAGAGTCAGAGGGAACAGTGACAAACAGTATAGGATGAAATGCCAAGACATAAATATGTATGTAGATATATGTATGCATAAATATATATGTATCTATATATAACTAGACTTTAAAAAGAGGTTAATAATAAGAGAAATGGGAAAATAAACAAAATGGGCTTAATTTATATGTCACAAAGAAGCACATCTTGGGAGGGAGAACATCAATACACTGGATGGGTAAAGAGGTTGGAGACAGGAAATACTCAACTCTTACGTGCTTTGAAATTGACTTAAAGAGGGAAGAACAATCAAATATATTGGGTTAGATAATTGATTTGCACCCTATAGGGAAGTAGAAGGGTAACAAATGGACTGATGGGGAGGGAAGCAATACAAGGGAGGGAGAGGGTGGGGAGATATTTAAAAAAGACTGTAAAGAAAATAAAAGGGGAAAAAGGAGGGAAGGGGGGTAGAAAGGGAAGCAAAATAGGGGTGTGAATTAGGGGGACTGATTAAAACCAAAATATTGGTGAAAGAAGAAAAGGCAGGACTAGGAGTAGAAATCAAAATGCTGGGAAATACACAGCTGGTAATCATAACTCAATGAACCCACCCATAAAACACAAGCAAACAGCAGAGTGGATTAGAATCCCAAACCCTACCATATGGTGTCTACAAGAAATACAAATGAGGAAGGAAGGAAGGAATGCATAGGGTGAAAGTAAGAGGATGAAGCCAAATCTATTGGGCATCAACTGATAAAAAGAAGGCAGGAGTCACAATCATGATATCTGACAAAGCCAAAGTAAAAATAAATCTAGGTAAAAGAGATAGGGAAGGTAATTACATCCTGATAAAAGACAGTCTATATAGACAATGAAGAAATATCAGTAATCAACATGTATGCACCAAATGGCATAGCATCCAAATTTCTAAAGGAGAAACTAGAGGAGCTCAAGGATGAAATAGACAGAAAAACTATACTAGTGGGAGACCTGAACCTTCCTCTATCCGAACTAGATAAATCAAACCAAAAAATAAATAATAAAGAGGTAAGAGAAGTGAATGAAATCTTAGAAAAATTAGAGTTAGTAGACATGTGGAGAAAAATAAATAGGGACAAAAAGGAATATACCTTCTTTTCAGCATCACATGGTATATTCACAAAAATTGACTATGTATTAGGGCATAAAAGCATTGCAAACAAGTGCAAAAGAGCAGAAATAATAAATGCAACCTTCGCAGATCACAATGCAATGAAAATAATAATTAGTGAGGGTACATGGAGAGGTAAATAAAAAATTAATTGGAAATTAAACAATATGATTTTCCAAAACCAGTTACTTAAAGAACAAATCACAGAAACAATAATTTCATTGAAGAAAATGAAAATGATGAGACATCATTTCAAAATCTATGGGATGCAACCAAAGCAGTACTTAGGTGGAAATTTATAACCTTGAATTTATATATTAACAAATTAGGGAGGGCAGAGGTCAATGAATTGGGCATGCAAATTAAAAAAACTAGAAAGTGAACAAATTAAAAATCCTCAGATGAAGACTTAATTAGAGATCCTAAAAATCAAAGGAGAAATTAGTAAAATTGAAAGTCAAAGAACTATTGATTTAATAAATAAGACTAGAAGCTGGCACTTTGAAAAAACAAATAAAACAAAGTACTGGTCAATCTAATTAAAAAAGGAAAGTAGAAAACCAAATTGACAGTATCCAAGATGAAAAGGGAGATCTCACCTCTAATGAAGAGGAAACTAAGGCAATCATTAAAATTATTATGCCCAATTATATGGCAATAAATATGGCAATCTAGGTTATATGGATGAATATTTACAAAAATATAAATTGCCTAGACTAACAGAGGAAGAAATAGATTACCTAAACAATCCCATAGCAGAAAAAGAAATTGAACAAGCCATCTAAGCACTCCCTAAGAAAAAATCCCCAGGTCCAGATGGATTCACAAATGACTTCTATCAAACATTCAAAGAACAACTAATACCAATATTAAACAAACTATTTGACAGAATAAGGCAAGAAGGAGTTCTACCAAATTCATTCTACGACACAAACATGGTACTGATCCCAAAGCCAGACAGGTCAAAAACAGAGAAATAAAACTATAGACCAATCTCCCTAATGAATATAGATGCAAAAATCTTAAATAGGATACTAGCTAAAAGACTCCAGCAAGTCATCATGAGGGTTATTCACTATGACCACGTAGGATTTATACCAGGAATTCCAGGATGGTTCAATATTAGGAAAACCATCCACATAATTGACCATATTAACAAGCAAACTGAAAAAACCCACATGATTATCTCAATAGATGCAGAAAAAGCCTTTGACCATTTTTTTTGACTTTGACTTATTCCTATTGAAATTTTCTTTGACTTATTCCTATTGAAAACACTAGAAAGTATAGGAATAGAAGGGCCTTTCCTAAAAATAATAAACAGTATATATATAAAACCATCAACAAACATCATCTGCAATGGGGATAAACTAGAAACCTTCCCAATGAGATCAGGAGTGAAACAAGGATGCCCATTATCATCTCTAGTATTTAACATTGTACTAGAAACACTAGCAGTAGCAATTAGAGAAGAAAAAGAAATTGAAGGTATTAAAATAGGCAATGAGGAGACAAAGCTATCATTCTTTGTGGATGATATGATGGTTTACTTAAAGAATCCTAGAGAATCAACTAAAAAGCTAGTTGAAATAATCAACAACTTTAGCAAAGTTGTAGGATGCAAAATAAACCCACATAAGTCATCAGCATTCCTATATATCTCCAACACATCTCAGCAGCAAGAATTAGGAAGAGAAATTCCATTTAAAGTACCCTAGACAAAAAATACTTAGGAATCTATCTGCTGAGACAAACACAGGAACTATATGAACACAACTACAAAACACTCTCCACACAATTAAAACTAGATTTAAACAATTGGAAAAACATTGATTGCTCATGAGTAGGATGAGCTAACATAAGAAAATGACAATCCTACCCAAATGAATTTATCTGTTTAGTGCCATACTTTTGTACTACCAAAAATCTTTTTTACTGAATTAGAAAAAAACATAACAAAGTTCATTTGTAAGAACAAATGATCAAGGATATCCATGGAAATCATGAAATAAAATGTGAAGGAAGGAGGCCTTGTAGTCCCAGATCTCAAACTATATTATAAATCAGTAGTCATCAAAAAATTTGGTACTGGCTAAGAGACAGAATGGAGGATCAGTGGAACAGACTTGGGGTAAATGACCTCAGAAGACAGTCTATGATAAGCCCAAATATTCCAGCTTTTGTTACAAAAACCCACTATTTGATAAAAACTGCTTGGAAAATTGGAAGACAGTACGGGAGAGATTAGGTTTGGATCAACATCTCACACCCTACACCAAGATAAACTCAGAATGTGTGAATGACCTGAATATAAAGAAGGAAACTGTAAGCAAATTAGGTGAACACAGAATAGTATGCATCTCAGATCTTTGGGAAAGGAAAGACTTTAAAACAAAGCAAGAGCTAGAAAAAATCACAAAATGTAAAATCAATAATTTTGATTACATCAAATTAAAAAGGGTTTGTAGAAACAAAACCAATGCAACCAAAATTAGAAGGGAAGCAACAAATTGGAGAACAATCTTCATAACAAAAACCTCTGACAAAGGCCTAATTACTCAAATTTATAAAGAGCTAAATCAGTGGTACAAAAAAATCAAGCCATTCTCCAATTGATAAGTGGGTAAGGGACATGAATAGGCAATTTTCTGTTAAAGAAATCAAAACTATTAACAAGCACATGAAAAAGTGTTCCAAATCTCTTATAATCAGAGAGATGCAAATCAAAACAACTCTGCAAGTCAAAAAAATCTAGCCAATTTGCTAACATGACAGCAATGGAAAGTAATGAATGCTGGGGGGAATGTGGCAATGTTGGGACATTAATGCATTGCTGGTGGAGTTGTGAATTGATCCAACCATTCTGGAGGACAATTTGGAATTATGCCCAAAGGGTGCTAAAAGACTATTTACCCTTTGATCCAGCCATAGCACTGCTGGGTTTGTATCCCAAAGAGATAATAATGAAAAAGACCTGTACAAGAATATTCACATATGCACTCTTTGCGGTGGCAAAAAAAAATTGTAAAATGAGGGAATGCCCTTCAATTGGAGAATGGCTGAACAAATTGTGGTATATATTGGTGATGGAATACTATTGTGCTTAATGGAATAATAAACTGGAGGAATTCCATGGGAACTGGAATGACCTCCAGGAATGGAATTCATGCACAGCAAAAGGAGCAGAACCAGGAGAATATTTACACAAAGACTGATACACTGTGGTACAATCAAATGTAATGGACTTCTCCATTAGTGGCAATGCAGTGATCCTGAACAACTAGGAGGAATCTACGAGAAAAACCACTATCCACATTCAGAGGAAAAACTGTGGGAGTTTAAACATCAAAGGAAAAAAACTTGATTTCATGGGTCGAGGGGATGTGGTTGGGGATGTAGACTCTAAATGAATATCCTAGTGCAAAAAACAACATGGAAATAAGTTCTGATCAAGGGCACATATAGTGGAATTGCATGTCAGCTACAGGAAGGGTGAGGGGATGGAATGGAGGGAAAGAATATGATTCTTGTAACAAAGGAATAATGCTCTAAATTGACTAAATAAATAAATAAATTAAAAACAAACAAACAAAAAACTTTGTATCTGATACCTCATACACCATGGAGGTCCAGTCTTATTCTAGATATTAGGTACAATTCTGTCCATTTATAATAAAGGATTTGAGAATCTCTAAGGCAGTAGTTTCATGGCTTAGTAGCCGCAGTCTTGTTGCTGATCCTAGTCTGACCTTTGTGATTTGGTCTAGTAGTCAGTCCCTTCCTTTATACTTCGTGATTAATTTTTAAATTTTGTAATACGGTCCTAGAAACTGGATTCCAGTCTTGGGGTGTTTTAGAGAGATTTGGAACATGCATAGATATCTCTAATTTGTCTCATTTTTCTAAGTATATTGTGAATAGGACACATTCAAAAGGCACTAGCTGAGCAGAACTGTGTCATTTTCTTCATTTCATCCCTTTTTTTCTTGATGATGATCCAGTGAGAGAAGAGTGACAATGCTATAATGGGAGAAGTTTTGGACCCCCTACATCTGAAACTGACAAGGACCATGAATATAGGAACTAGTTCTTTTAGTTCTTTTCTTTTATTTGAGTTAAAAGAGATAGCAGATGACTCTGAGATAGTATGTTTTGAGAGGCCAGGAGAGTCACTCAGAGGTCCTGGAAAGCAGTCCCCATGCCAAAATTTCTAACCAGCTTTGAGGCCCCAGGAGCAATAGTCCAGATTCAGACCAATGGTAGCTGAGATAAGTGGTGCTCATATAGGAGCAATACTGAATTTATTGGATCTCATAATGCTAATAAATTATATCAAGTCTGAGCCCATACACCCCAGGGAAAGAGGTGGTATAGAAGAGAGTGTATCTTTGAATAGTGAGAGAATAATGTTTACACTTCAGGTCTTGTCATATCTTTGAGATAAATATCCCCTTCAAAAAACTAATGTTAATTAGTTAAATGAGTTTGGGGTGCCAAGCATTGGCAGCTAAAATCAGGGTAAATGTTCTGGAATGTGTTGGTAACACAGAGAGACACTGCCAAACCCCCCAGGGTACCTGTAAAACCTTGAGGGAGAAATATAGCTGGAGTTACTCTGGGAAAGTAGAATGAGGCCCAAGTAATTAATATACAGCTGGGAATTTTTATTATTACGATCTCATTCTCCCTTTTAGTGGGGTTCACATAGGAATATACCTGGATGAGTTAATATCTAGCTGTGATTGTTATTCTTTGTATGAAATCTTATATGAAAAGTTATTGAGCTAGTAATTGTGGACTCGTATTTTACATCCATTTCTTTTCACTTTTAGAGAGAAATTGGAATTTTAGTCATCTCTTTTGAAATAACTAATTTTCATTTATTATATTAGTGGTATTTATTTTTAGTTTCTCATGCAATTCAACTTGATAATAATTTTTTTGGTATTGTTATCTAATTCTTCCCATATCTTTAGATGTGTTTCAGGTAGAAATGTTTTTGGGGGAAGTTGTTGTTTTATGATCATAAATTTATATTCAGTGTGCTAGATACTATTTTGAATCATATAAAATAACTGCTTTTTATAATTGAATTAATATATTAGTGTATACACTCATCCTTTGTAGATTCACTGAAAGTATGCTTAGGATATTGCTAATAGGAAACAGTACAATAGGGATGATATATACCTTATTATGTTACCATGTAATTTTTATTCCCTTTGTTAAATCTATATTTGAAAGCTTTTTGTTTTATGTAAGCAATGATAACAGTAATAGCAATCACAATATCAATATGTACAATAAAAATATAGTGCTTACAATTTTTCCAATTGCTCTACATATATTGTTTCCTTTGATCCTCATAGCTGTGAGATGGATACTATTATCTATTTTTCAGATGAGGAAACTATGGCTGAGTTTAAATGATTTAACTAAGGTCTCACAGCTAGTAAGCATCTAAAACAAGATTTTAACTCAGATTTTCTAAACTCTACACCTAGCAGTCTACACAGTAAGACACTTTGGGAAGTTGAGAGTTCTTAAAATTTTTTTTCTTAAGTTCATATGAATCAGTGTTAAGTCTAGAAGATTGTAGGCAACTGTTTGTTCTGTGATAATGGTTTATGTCTAGTGTATTCTGTTGGTTGAGTTCTCCAGGAAATTTGGAAGTTTGTATTTGTAATATGAGGTCAGTTCAATGATTGTGAGAATTTAATATTCTAGATAATATTTGAGATAATACATTACATCTTGCTATGTCCTTCCATTTCCACAAACAAATATACATTACTCAACTACTTTTTTGATACTCCTTTGTTCAAATATTATTATTTGAGTTCATGAGGATGTTACCCTACAGACAGTCTTTTGATTCCACTTTTGCATCTTAGTCATTTCCTTGGTTCCATCTAGAAGTAAGCTACTTTTGATAAATCCAATGGTATGTATCTGTTACCAGCTTTTATTATTGCTTGTTAAGTAATGTCTATTTACTTCAAAGATATTTCTTTAGGTTTTTAACCTGTTTGCCATGTACTCTGTTGGGATTAAAATTCTCTGGATACTCTATATTAATTTGTAATTATTTATTAGAGAGTAAAAGTTGGAATTGGAGAAAGGGCACCTAATTTTATGGCTGAGCCTAGCTAATCTAAGTTTGCAGCTCACCTAGCATCTCTGTTCATTCTCATTCCTTTCTGCCAAGAGAGGCCTGGCCAGGAAAAAGCAAAAGGGTACCACTTTGTCTCTTAGCCAAAGCCCACATGTGAACTCCAAGCACCTGCTCCTTCCTTGAACCCTAATTTATAACATCCATGACATCACTCCTTCTGGATCCCTCTGGTTGGACAGATGACTTCAGTCTGGGCAATCTACTCCACTATGTTGAGTATAATTCTTCAGGGGAAAAAATGGATGGAGATTTAATGAAATAGAGGACTTTCAAGCATTCTGAGTGAAAAGGCCAAAGCTAAATAGAAAACAAATGAAGAGGTATGAAAGAGGGGGGCACTAGAAAAAGGGGGGAACTGAGAAATATAATGGGAAAAATGTTCTCATGTAAAAGAGGTATATAAGGAAGAACTTTTACAATCTAGGGGAAAATGGGGTGGGGATAGGCAATGCTTAAACCTCAATCTCATTGGAATTGGTTCTGAGGGAAAAAATATATATATATATATATATATATATGGAAATAAAAAGGGAATGGACTAATAGAAGAGGAAGTTATAAAAGGGACAGTGGATTAAGGGATGTAGGGGTTAGGAACACAAAAGACATTTGAGGAGGGAAAGGAGAGAGGGAGAGAAAGACAGATAGACAAAGACAGAAAGACAGAGACATAGAGGCAGAAACAAAAGAAAATGGGATGTAGAGATACATAGTAATCATAACTGTGAATAAGCATGAGACAAGCTCAACCATAAAACAAGAAGCAGGTGGTATAACATTTACATAGCAATTCAAATGTTATAAGGTATGCTATGAATAAACATTGCCTAGCAATCCTCACAGCAATAATAGGTAAAGTGAGAAATTTTTTATATAGATGACTATGTATATTACCCATGATTCAAATGCAGGTCCCTTTAGATTCCAAATCTAGCTGTCTCTAACTATACTAGATGGAGTTGCAGTCCAACTCAATGCCAAGGCCCATTCTAATAATGGACATTAGTTTTAACCAATCAACTATAGCCTATTTATTATAATGGTCCAATTGTCAATTGCTCCAAATATCAGCTGCTCAGATTGCACTGCCATCTAGGAAAAACTGCCAACATCACTTTCTTTGAAAGCTAGAGTTGAAATAATTTTTGGAACATTTTTTCCTCCCTGTTATGTGCCATGTGTATAGCCAACATGACGATCACTTATAATAACTTTGTGTAGGGAATAACCTTATGAGCTTATGCCACTTCTTCTGTATCTGCAGAAGGGAAGAAAAAAAAACCACTAAAAAGGTAGCCTGTAGCTATGCAATACACAATCAAATACCTACTTCCCAGTCTTTCTGGCTCCTGTTCAGTTTTCCATATGCACAACAAACCACATGCTGGTTGTTTGATCTTGGATGAGGGATGTTGCAGAAGAGGTTTACAGCAAAATTAAGAAACACCATTTTTCCTGGCTGCCTTTATTTTCCCTCTCGCTCTCAAATGCATTCTGTGTTTTTACAATGCTTGTCTGGGGCGTTGCCCTGGAAGGAATTTGGGGGAGTAGTTTTCCTTCTAAGATTACATTGCTCTTGTTTTACAGATGAATTCTTCCCAATTTTCTTAATTTGAATTTGGTATTAAGGGCTGATGATCATTTTCTTAATAAAAACTCTCCAAATGACACTACTAGGATTAGGGCAAGAAGAAAATCTTAGCCACACTGCTCTGGTTTACAGGGAGAGTTCTTTCTTCCTTTCTTGTGCATATGCCCAGGTAAGATACATAGATGTAAACATTGGCTGTCTAAATAAGGCCTCTGAATACATAGATGGATATTTTCTTAGTCCTGGACCACCTCTAAGGAGAGCTGATGACAGCATCTGTATCCCAGCCAAGAGTCTAGCTAAACAAGGGAATAGGAAAGAGTGGGGATTTCAAGCCCAAGTGCATTTTTCCTTCCTTTTCTAAGAAGGATACCAGATTAGAATTAAATCTGCCTTCCTATGTGTTGATTGTCTAAGGATATGATTTTTAGGGATTCTTCTCTGTTTGTTAGCTTACACTCACAGTTTTAATTTCTTTTCACTATTAAACACTAGTTATGCAAAATCCATCACAAATAGCAAACAGGGAGTAGATCCATTTATCCAAACAATTCATGAATAGGAGAAGGTATACAGGTTAAAATATACCAGAAAATACATGAATGAATGAAATCATTAGATGAGAGCAAGATAAAATCTCACTTAGACCAGACGCTAATCTTATTCAAAGAAAGAAATCTCCAGAATTTCTAGGGAGACAATTTGGAAATCAAGAACATTCTGAGAATCTGATTTTTCCTACATATTTGTAGCTTTGAATGTAATTTTTTTCCTCCTTGTGTCTTCCCTGAAGAATATTTGGAAGCACACATGTTCTATCCCCTAAAATCTGTCAAAACATCTTGGCCTCTCATGCCAGTCTTCAGTATCTGAATGTTTGGCATTTTTTCCACTAATTCAGAGCTGTATCTCCTACAATATGTAGTAGGCAGCTTTGGGTAGGAGGGGATTACACTTTACTGTCACCTGTGTTTTTTCTTCCCATGCCTCTGCTGAATGGCTCTCATTTTTCACCAAGTAAAATACTGTTCAAAAGCATCAGAGGCAGCTGCTAGAATGTAGATAAGAACACTGGGTCTAGAGTCAGAAAGCCATGATTTCAAATTTGGCCTCAGACACTAGCTGTGTCACCCTGGACTAGTCACCTAATACTGTTTACCTCAGTTTCTTCATTTGTAAAATGTTCTGTAGAAGGAAATGGGAAACTACTCTAGTATCTTTTCCAAGAAAACCCTAACATGAAGTTTAGAAGAGTTAGACATGATTTAAAAAACCTCTGTTTGCCTTAGTTTTATCATCAGGCAAATGGGGATAATAAGAGCACTTACCTCCCTTGGTAGTTGTATCACATGAGATAATAATTGTAATTGTAAAGCTTAGCACAATGCCTGGCACATAGCAAATGCTATATAAATGTTAGCTATTATTATTCTTCCTTAATTCCTTCCCTTCCCCATCTTGCAGTGATTAAAAACAATATCTTCTATGCTATAGAGTCACCAACTGGTGATGTCCCCAAGGTGATAGCTTATCCATGAATCCTGGGAAATATAATGTAGAGAATACTGATTCCCCCTTGCCTTTTGCCATGAAGGAGGTTTTCTTACCCTAAGCACTGTGAAAAAGTGAGTCCACAGACACATCTTTTACACTAGGGAATAGGAAAAAAACATTCAAACCAGAACTCATTCCCTACATCTTTTTACTTCTCTGTTTTTTTACAATCAACAGCTGTAATCTAATGATCCTGAGGTTTTGGTCCCAAGAGGTTATTTAATGAGAAAAAAGTATCTCATTAAAAGAAAACTCTAACATGATGCAGCTTTGGAAATCTGGCCCCTGCCCAGGGCAATCCCTAGAGGGCTGTGAGACAGGGATTCTCCCTTCACACCTACCAAAGCCTCCAAAAACATTTTATACAGGTGAAAAATCCTTTAAGAAGAAAAGAAGCCACTAAAAAGGCAACCTGAAAGGGAGGGGTTTGGGTGGAAGGTGAGAGGAGCAAACCTTCTCTCTTTACTTTTAATGATACTTTAGGGATTTATAGCCTGATGGTACACAGATGAGCCTCAGGTCCTTTTTTTTTTTCTTTCACTAGCTAGAATTAGCATCTCCTGCCCTACCTGCCAACTTTCTTGAGTTAGCACCTAAATAGGAAGAAGATTTGAGGTAGTTGCCCCATTTACTATTCTCTGGGTATGGATGACTATATCCTAACTAATCTTTAACCATTATACGTGAAAAGACTTATACTTGAGTTGTTAGGAAGTTTTTCTTTTCAACTGCTTTCCACCAAAGTACAGGTAAATAACATCTTAGGTATCTGTTAATGAGACCTTGTGTCATCTCACACAGGAAGATCTCTCAGAAGGATAAAAAAAGAGGCATTTCTTTTGATACTCAGGGTATTCCTATTTTTGTCCGTGATATACCAAATGACCTCTAAGGTCCCTTACAATTCTAAGGTATATATGATAAGAATAATAATAGCTAACATTTATATAGTGCTCACTATGTGCCATGCACTGTGCTAAGTACTCTACAATTATTATCTTCCTACAACAATCCCAGGAAGTATGTGCTGTTATTATGCCCACGAGGACACTGAGGTTAAATGACTTGCCCAGGGTCAGATATCTATAAATGTTTGAGGTCATATTTGAACTCATGTCTTCTGACTCAAGGGCCAGTGCCTTATCTACTATGACATCAAGATGCTCTAGAATTCTAGAACTGCGACTGATCTGGACGCACCAATTTGGCTTATATCTGTCAAATGACTTCTAAGTGAAAAGACAGTAGTTTATAGAAAATGTGAAATTTAGATTGCCATTGAAAGGTTGGGAATCTCATTTTGTAGTAGTAATTAATGAAATCCATTTAGTTTTATTTAAAGTACCAATAACCCAAAAAATATCAGTCACCTGGCTGGGGGGAGGGAGAAGTGGTGTTCCTCTTTAGCTGTTCCCTCTCCCTCACTTACCTGTCAAGACTTTGGTTCCTGATTCCCCTCTAGAACAACTACAAACCTCAAATTTACTCATATTTATGCAATAGAGATTATGTAACACATTCAGAATCCTTCTGATCAGAGCTACTAAAACTTCTCTTCACACAGGGAAGATATATGTTTATATATGTTTAGATATAGGGATGCCATTTCTTTATATACAAGAATGATAGTATATCTCTATATTCAAAACTACTGATATTTTTCTTTACACTAGGCAGGACATCACATTTGGTGGTACATTTAGATACATGGATGTTCTGCTTCAAAGGAATTTAAATCTTATAAATATAAGATTTATATATGTATATATATAACTATAATATAAAGATAAAGTTTAGAGTTCCAGAAAAGTTTTTTTTGCAATTAATTCATAAGCAGAAAACACATCATATAAGTGATAGAAGGTTTAAAAAATTTTTTTCATTTAGACTTTTTCCATGGTTACATGATTCATGGTCCACTCTCCCCTTTCCCTCCTCTTCCTAGAGCTGACAAGCAGTTCTACTGGGTTATACTTGTATCATTTTTCAAAACCTATTTCCATATTATTCATATTTGCAGTAAAGTGATCTTTTAATGTCAAAACCCCAATCATGTCCCCATTGAATCACATGAATGATCATATGCAATTTCACTAGGTATTACATGTATCCTTGATCAAAACCCATTTCCATATTGTTGGTGTTTGCATTAGGATGTTCATTTAGAGTCTGCTTCCCCAATCATATCCCCTTGACCCATGTAATCAAGCAGTTGTTTTCTTCTGTGTTTCTACTTCCACAGTTTTTCCTCTGAACGTGGATAGTGTTCTTTCTTGTAGATCCCTCCAAGTTGTTCAGGATCACTGCATTGCCACTAATGGAGAAGTCCAATACATTTGATTGTACCACAATGTATCAGTCTCTGTGTACAATGCTCTCCTGGTTCTTCTCCTCTCACTCTGCATCAATTCCTGGAGGTTGTTCCAGTTCTCATGGAATTCCTCCACTTTATTATTTGAGCACAATAGTATTCCATCACCAACAGATACCACAATTTGTTCAGCCATTCCCCAGTTGAAGGGCATCCCCTCATTTTCCATTTTTTTTGCCACCACAAAGAGTGCAGCTATGAGTATTCTTGTACAAGTCTTTTGCAAACGCAGCAATGCTATGGCTGGATCAGAGGGCAAGCATTCTTTTAGTGCCCTTTGGGCAAAGTTCCAAATTGCCCTCCAGAATGGTTGGACCAATACACAACTCCATCAGCAGTGTATTAGTGTCCCAATTTCGCCACACCCCCTCCAACATTTATCACTTTTCTTTGCTGTCTTATTGGTCAGTCTGCTAGGTGTAAGGTTTGAATTGTTTTAATTTGCATTTCTCTAATCAGGAGGGATTTAGAACACTTTTTCATGTGCTTATTGATAGTTTTGATTTCATCATGTGAAAACTGACTATTCATGTTTCTTGACCATTTGTCAATTGGGGAGGTGATAAAAGTTTTAATGGTATATTACCAGTAAATTAACTTTATTGACTTTGAGCTTTTGTCAAAAAATTCTTTAGGGGCATGATGACTTATTTATAGTTACTGAATTTTAAAATTACCTTTTGTTTTATAATGTAGGTACTTTTAGGAAAATTGACTACTGTGCCATCAAATTTGACTTAGGTGATAGTCTTCTAAGCAAATCTTTGTACACTGTGCTTATAGGCAATAATGTCCATCTAGGACAGAGAATTCTTAAAGATCAGCAGCAATCTTCATCACCTTTTTGTGTTCCATCCCAGTTCATTATCACTTGGAGGATAGAAGAATGATTTTCTTTCTCCATGTGAAAATTTTCTTGTAATTTTAAGTCTTTCTCTAGTATTATGTCTTTTCAAGTAATAATAACAATAATAATAGGTAACATTTAGATATCGTTTACTATGTGCCAGGTACTTTACAATTATTATCTCATTTGAAGTTCACAACAATTCTGGAAGGTAGATACTATTATATCATCATTAAACAGATGAGCAAACTTGGGTTAAGTGAATTGTCCAGCCTCATACAACTAGTAAGTGTTTGAGATCTGAACTTAGGCTTTCTTGACTTTAGAACCAGCACTCTGTTCACTGAATCACCTTATATGCCCCTATTTGGAGAACAATAATCTGGAATTTCTTTTATATTAAAATAACAAAACAATAAAATGTCTTCTCCCATTTTGTACTTAGACAAAAACGTTAAAATATATCTCCTAACAGCCAGTTCTACCTTCTTTCAAAATAACCTTCTAGAACTGCTTGAGGACAACAATATCATTTTCCATTCTCACTCCATAGCAATAAAAATCTTAAACCATTTTAACAATCCTGGAAAAAATACTTTGCTGACTTTCAAGTTTTCCTCCCCATTGATTTAAGTTCAATACTAAGGAGTAAGTCATAGGTAAATAGGAGATATAGTGGTTAGAGTACCAGAGTCAAGAAAATGTGAATTCAAATCCTACCTCAGAAATTCTCTGTGTTGACCCTTAAGTCATCTAATGTTTTTCAACTTCCTATTCTTCTTCTGGAGAAGGGGGATAATTCAAAGCAACTATCTCTCATGGTTGTTTTGACATCAAATGAGATAGTATATTTAAGGCACTTTGCAAACCTCAAAGTACTATATAAATGCGATTACTATCATCATTATTTAAGCAAATACAGCTAAGTGGGACAGTGGATATAGTGGAGGGCTTTGAGTCAGGAAGTTCCTGAGTTCAAATTGGGTCTCAGACACCTACTAGCTATATGACCCTGGGCAAGTCACCTAACCTTGTCAGCTTCAGTCTCCACATCTGTATAATGAGCTGGAGAAGGATATGGCCAACAACTTGAGTATCTTTGCCAAGAAAACCCCAAGTGGGGTCACAAAAAGTCAGATGACTGAAATGACTAAACAGCAACAAGAAAAGGGAAGGAATCCTAAAGGAGCCTTCTAATAATGTGTTAAACTAAATTATTAAAATAGACTGAGAAAATGTCTGAGATGCTGAACTAGAAAGCAGAATTTTCAAGAGGCCAGCTTGTCTCTGTTCTCTTTCAGTTCTGATTTATTGAGGCAGGACTAGCATTATTAATAAGTGGAGGAGGAGGTAATCTGCTTTAGGGAAAATTTTTTTTCCTTCCCAAGATACCCCTTTTGATATATTTCAATTCACTTCTTAGCATGGGCTCAGTCAGGTGGTAGTTTGATGACAGGCTTTGTCCACTGGGATAAGTTTCTAGGAGCTTTGGAAGAACTGCTTATGAAGGAGACTTATACCTTCTTTATATATGAGTCTCTTGATGAAGGCAAAAAACTACAATAGTAAACAAAAAAAAAAGCTTCCTAGGGGAGAATGGTGGGTTCAGCAGGGGTACCCAGTCTTAAAGTTAAATCAAGTACAAATATAGAAAGACTAGAGGGAAGGAATTATAGGGTAATAGAAAGAGTGTTGGACCAGGAGTCAGGTGACCTACTTCTCTCCCTGACTATACCGATAACTAAACATGCAACCTTGAATAAATCATTTCTTTTGGTTTTAGTCTTTATGTCTGAAAAATGAGAAGGTTAAATGAGACCATAGATTTATAGGGTCATGAATTTAAAGGAGGGGACCTCAGAATTCATGCAGGCCATCCTTCCCTTTTTCATATGGGGAAACTGAGGCCAAGAAAAGCTAAGTAACTTGTACAAGGTCATATCAGCAGAGTGTAGCAGTACTGAGATCTCTAAGACATCTTCTGGCTCCAAAATTCCATGCTTCTGTCAGTTAATAATCAGTGCTCATCTGTTCCATTCACTAGAACATTTTTGAGTAATCATGAAAATGAAAATTCTTTAATTTTTGAAAAAAAAAGATTGACTCAAAAAATATGCTAGAGTACTTCAGTCCTTGTAATCAGTAGGATTTGTTTCCGTGTGATATTCCAGTTTGGTTTTCATATGGAAAAAGTTACTTAAAGCCTGTTTTAATAACTCATTCACTTAGCAAAATCTTTGTTAAGTCAGGCACAATGTTAAGTGCTGGGGATACAAGTACAAAGAATGAAAGAATCTCTACACATAAAGAGCTTATATTCTAATCAGAAAGATGAGTATTTAAGTACACATATCTAATCTATCTATCTGAATATTGTAAGTATAAAGGGAATTGTTATCACAACAGAGCAAATCAGAGAGAGCTGGACTTTGTCCTTCTTTCTTCTGTCTCCTAAGCCAAAGACAATCTTCAGGCTTCACTTTCTAAAAGCCAAGAGAGAACAGACTTCTTCCCTCTTTCAAGTCAAAAGGTCCAGCCTTTAGTTGGTCTCCCAATTTCTCTTTTCCACAGAATGCATTAAAAGTATCCTAAAAATCTTTCTTTTTAAATCCTTACTTCTGTCCTGGAATCATTATTATGTATTGATTCCAAGGCAGTAGAGTGGTAAGAGCCAGGCAATGGGGGTTAAGTGACTTGCCCAAGGTCACACAGCTAAGAAGTGTCTGAGGCCAGATTTGAACCCACGTCCTCCCATCTCTAGGCCTGGCTCTCCATCCACTGAGCCACCTAGCTGCCCTACTCCTAACAATCTTAAGGCCATTTAAATTATAACTTAATATTGCTATTATAAAGCCATAACTTAAAATGGCCCTAAGACTTTTTAGGGCATCATGTATATACAGGGTAGCTTAATACAAGATTGTTTGAGAAGAGTATTTAGCACTTGGTTGGGAAGATATGGCTTGAGAAGTACCTTAAAGGAAGCAAAGGACTCTAGCACATAGTAGGTGCTTAATAAATTGGTTGACTTCAGACTCATATAGCTAACAAGCATCTGAGGTAAGATTTGGATCTAGAACCTCCTAAACTGCAGCACCCTATTCCATGGGGCAGCCTTACTCATTTAATGAATGACTGGCCCTTGGCAGAAACACTTTCTCCTAATCCAGAAATCTATTGTTCATTTGGTACAGTGTGACTTTATAGGGGCATTTAGTCAATAAAAAGAAGCCCTTTATCATTAAAGGGAGACACTGCTTTAAAAATTCATCAGGGAAATGGTGAATCTCAGACTCCCATTGGCTAGGTGGCCTATTTATTCTGTATAACCCAGTTCACATTTCTCTGTAGGCATTTGTTGGGGTTTACTTTCTCCCATAACATTTCCGGGGTGTGTCAATCTGACCTTAGAACGCCAATGAAATCTATCAATTGACCCCTGCCTGCTCTCACTTTGCACTGTGTTAGCACTCGGCAATAGTTTTGTATTTTCTTTTCACAGAGCCTCAATAAGAGAGAATATTCCTTTGCTAAGAATTCTCCTACCACTTTCCTCCCCAAACAACCCACCCACCAAACTCTTTTTAGTGAGTGGTAGTTTTAACTAACACATTCTGGTTTTCATCTGGCCCTGGACCAATAAGCCTCATTTGCTGACAGCACATAGACAACAGCTGTAGGCAATTATGGCCTCCCCCCCCCCCATCTGTATAAATCAATAAGCATCTTCTAGTAGTTCTAATAGAAGACTTGCTTGATTTAAGCTAATCTTCCCAGGTGGTCTTGTAAATTGGGCACATGACCTCAAGGACATGGAGTAGATTAGTTTTTCTGCTAGGCTTTACTTTCAACCCACCTTTCACCCCCTGATTATACTTTGAGCTCTCTTCTTCCCAGCTTCCTTCACTCCAATATGACACCTTTTGACATGTATCTTTTCTGTAATTATTCCCACACGAACCCAGACACAACAAATGAATGATATCCATTATTATATTGTAGTGTTGAGTTTTACATGTGTCTCAGTGAGGTTGTTATTGAGAACAGCTTCCCAGGTTATCAGCATGCCGCATTTGCTTCGTTGTTCCCATTAATTTGGCAACAGAATTTGTCCTCAAGAACAATTAAGACCACCTGGAATTGCCTGGATACAGATCTGGTGTTTCATTCTACCAAACCATTAGTTTCATGCTGATCCTTACCCTAGTTCTCCTTCTCCTCACCCCCAACTTGATGAACTTAAGAAATCTAGGATAATTAACTTCCCTGTAGGTAAGGTAAAAACGAACATGACACCAAATCTTAATTTCTTCCTTTCTTTTTTTAAAAGTCCTTACTTTCTGTCTTTGTAAGAACTTTGAGACAGAAGGATGAGTACTAGTTAAACAGGGTGAAGTGACTTGCTGACGGTCACACAGCTAGGAAATGTTTGAGGTCAGACTTGAACCCGAGCCCTCCTGATTCCAGACCTGACCCTTTGTTCACTGTACCACCTAATTGTCCCCTAAGCAGTATTTTTCTGAAATAGCTTTTAGAAATTAAAATTTTATTGATATGACTTGTTTTTACATCATCTAAATTTTCTATATGGTATGAATTTTAATATTTATGTTTCATATCCATTTGAATTTATTCTGGAACATGGTATAGTATGTTGGTTCAAGGCTAATTTCTGCCAGGTTGTTTTCTAGCTTTCCCAGAAGTTCTTATCAAATAGGGAGTTTTTTCCTGAGTAATTTGTATTTGGGAGTTTGTTGAATACTGGATGGATCATGGAGCTCTATTATTTCTTATTTCTTCCAGATTTATATAGCACATTATTCTAAAGAGGCTTGATGACAGCCATGATTTTATTTCTTCCTATAGGAATGACCTTTTGTAGGGCTGTTAAGAATTAACCACTGATGTTGATTCAGTTCCTCAGTGTGAGATCTTATATTAGAAAGTACTTCTGAAGACAGTTCTGATGTATAACCTTGAGCAAGTTAATCTCTCCAAGCCTCAGTTTCTGTAGAAGATGATCTTTGAGGTTCCTTCTAGTTCTGATATTGTATGGATTATTTTCTCTCTTCTCCTTCAGCAAAATATCTAGTATTCTGTACTTTTCTTTGGAAGCCTTAGGAATCCATGATCATTACTCATTAGTGAAAAATCTTCCCTCATTAACAAGGAAAATGTCTATCTCAGATTATTTTTATGGCAGCAAGGACCGGGAAAGAAATAAATGAGGCCATTGACTAATTGTGGTATGTGAGTATATTGAAAAATGATCATAGAACCATAGATTTTAGAACTGAAAGACTTGAGAGGACATAGATTTAGAGATGAAAGACTTGAGAGCATATCTCACCCAATTCCCCATTGATGAATCTGAAATCCTGGGAAGCTGAGTGACTTACCCGAAGTTATACAGACAGTCATTGGTGGGGTCAGGATTTGAACCAAGGTCTTCTGATGTCAAATCCAGCATTCTTTTAACTGAACCACGTTATTATTAAACTAGAAGAAATAAGTGTAAAGAATTTAAATGTAGAATGTAAATGTAGAATGTAATGTAGAAAGAGTGATATATACAAAGATATCCCTAAAGAATAATAAAATGAAGGTGAACACTGTGTAAGTGTAATGACTAATCTTAGCTGTAGAAAAAAGATGGGGGAATATACTTTCCTTTTTTTCCCTTGAAGGGTTGTGGGAGACTCTGGACATTATATCTGTTTCAAGATAGAAATGCTATTTTGGTTGATTTTGCAGAATTTCTTTTTTCTTTATTATAAGGGAATGAAGAGACAAAAGAATGAGTTCAGGAAGACATGGGTTTATGTCTCTCCTCTGACACATATTGAATGTATGCTCCTGTTCAAGTCACTTAATTTCTTACTGTTCCAGGCAACTTTGCAGACTATAAATTGCAGGAAAAATTTCAGTTTGTATTGCTAGAGGGGAGTTTAGTCATTAGGGGTTCCTAGGCCAATGGAATCATCAGTCCAGACAAAAAATAAAGGCTCACTGTATTTTGGGTTTGTACCTGGAGATAATTGTGATGTAAAAACAAAAACAACTTGAGAAAAAAATCAAATAACTTAAAAAAAGGCTTTATTTCCTATGTTCATTGACAGAAGAAAAGGAAATGAGTTTAAAGGGTGTAGTCTCACCATGATCAAGGTGAAGCAGAGAAAAAATTTCAAATAGTCCAGAATGTTTAAACATTAAGAAAACAAAGATGTTTGTGATTCAGTAGTTGTATTTAGTTTTAATTTTGACCAAATTCAGGCCAAGTCTATTATTTGTTATTTTATTCTTTGACTGAGGGGTTTGATTTAGCTGTCAGGGGCTAGAACTGCTTGTCAGGTGAATGATACACAGTCCCCAAGAGAATTTTTGCAAATTTGGAAAATAAATGAATAGTGAAGGGAATGCAGTTCTTTGTTTAAATGCTAAAATACAAGGGCCTTCTGATCGTTCCCTATCCAGAACACTGTGATGTGGCCACTCATATCAAAACTGAGAATGCAAAAAATAAAGAAACTTTACACAGAATTCAAACCAATCTCCCCCTACAAATCTAGAAGCCTTTAAACGATATCCCCCACAAATAGTAATCCTTCCTCTATCTGAACACATCCAGAGATGGGGAACTTAATTTTCAAGGTGTACTTTTAGTAATAAACCCAAGGTTGTAATGGATAGAATCATACTTGGAGGTTCAGTATTCAAATCTCAGCCCTACCTTTTATTATCTGTGTTGCCTTGGAAAAGTCACTTAAACTCTGCAGGCTCTAGTTTCCTCATCTATAAAATAAAGGGGCTGGGTGACATGACCTATGTTTAGTTAGTGCTACAAATTTAAAATTCCACAATCCTGTCTTATACTGAGGTTCAATGTGTTTGCCTGTAACTTCCACCCATTTGTAGTAGTGTTGTCCTCTGGAGAGAGAATAAACCTTCCTCTATAAGTACCTGGAGATAGATAGAATGTGAGGATTGAGGATAAAACCTGAGTTGAATTCCCTCAGACACTTACTAGCTGAATGATGCTGGTTGTTAAGTCACTTAATCTTTCTCACTCTCAGTTTCCTCATCATTAAAATGGGAATAATACCATCTTCCTCCCAAAAGTGTTAGTCAGGGACAGAGCCAAGATGGTGGCTTAGGGGTGGCAAAACCTGAAACTGCTCTGACATTCTTTCCAAATCAAAGGTGTTAGTGAGATATTGTGCTAAACGTGGTGTTCTGTTGAAAATTAAAGATATAACACATACAAAAAAATTTCACAAACTTTAAAAGTTTCATATAAATAAATATTGGCTGTCATGATGATAACTTTTCTAGAGGCAGCTAGATGGTGCAGTGGATTGAGCACTACACCTACAGTCAGGAAGACTAGATTTCAAATGTGGCCTCATATATTTACTACTTGTGTGATTTTGGCTAAATTGTTTAACCACTATCTTCACTGCAGTTTCTTTAACTGTAAAATGGGGATAATAATAATTATCATTATAGCACCTACAATGTGACATTGATGTCACATGATACAATGTGAGCTGTGCTAAACATTTTACAAATAATTACCTTATTTAAAGATAAAATGGTCCATTTAATGGACTACTTAAGTGGTCCACTTTATCCTTTAAATACATATTTCACATTTCTCTATGGACATCCATTGATAATTATTAGCTTTTCACATACCACTACCTGCACATATTAAATTAACATTTTAATGAGATAATACTTATAAAGTGCTTAGCATAGTGCTAAATACTTCCTTTGTTTGTTTGTCATTCTCTTCCTTCTTTCTTTTTTCCCTACTTCACTTCTTCCCTTCCTTTTTCCCTCCCTCCTTCCCTCCCTTCCTTCTAACCAGTTCCTTCAATATTTTCTCTAGGCTCTTATAATGCTCCTTCAGGATAAAGTCAAAATTAATGTCTGTAAAGGTGGTGCCTGCCCTTAAATGAACAAATTACTTCAGACGTGGTCAGCCCAGTACAGAGGAGAGGGGAAATATCTCCCTTCATGTAGACACTTCTTTTTTTAGAGCAGTCAAAACTTACATTAACTTTTTTTTTTAAAAGAGTCACATCCTGCTGTTGGCTCTTACTGAACTTGTCAACTAATTGGAGTCTTTTCCAAATGAATTTCTATTAAGGTTTTTCCTTCCATATCCTTGTTCAACTGATTTTTTCTCTCTTAGATGCAGAAATTTGTAATAATCTTTGTTAAATTTCATCTTGTTTGTTTTGACTCATTGTTTGAGTCTGTTGTGATACATTTTAATCTTCATTCAGACATGAAAGATTCTGATATTCTTCCCAATATCATATTACCTGCACATTTGCAGAGCATACCTCTTGTGTCAAGCATCAGTAAAATGAACAGAATGGGAACAAACGGAGAATCCTTTGTTGTGCAGTCATTCATATATGATTGAATGGATAAAGTCTATGAAATTTTCTTGGCAAAGGTACTGGAATGGTTTTTGTCATTTCCTTCTCCAGTGTCCCCATTTTACAGATGATAATTATATGGGAACTTTCTCTCAGTTGTTCATCTCCATGGGAATAAGTAAAAGTAATGATATGTTGAATCGAAGAGTTTAGTCTTTTTGAAAAAGAAGAGTCCCAACTTGTTTTTCAGAATGCTTAGAGCAATTTACAGCTCCACCAAGAGGATATTAGAAAGGTTTTCATCTTTTCTCATCCTAGTATAAAGTGAAACTTTAGAGTTGTTTTGATTTTCATTTCCCTTTTTTATTAATGATTTATAGCACTTTTACATTTTTCTTATGCAATTGTATTTAATCTTATGAAAATTGTTACTTTCAGATGTTTAGAGAAGAGAAGACTCACGGGAGACTGGAATAACCACCAGTCTTCAAGTAGTTAAAGGATCTATAATGTGGAGGTGGGATAGAATTATTCTGTTTGGTCCTGGGGGCAGAACCACAAATAATGGTTGGAAGTTGCCAATTTAGGTTTTATATCAGGAAAAACATCCTAACAATTAGAGTTGTAATTTAGTGATTCAAGGTATGACAGATTGCTTTTTCCTTGGGGATTATTAATGGACCATGATCATTTGTCAGGTATATCATAGTGGGGATTTCTTTTAGGTTTAGACTACAAGGTCTCTGATGTTCCTTCAACTTTCCAATGCTATGATCCTGACATATTTTTGAGCACTTATATATGAGGAATATCTCTTGGTTTCATATATTTGAATTAATTAAATATATTCATTTTATATATAATAAAGTATGAGACCATCAGATATTTTGATACACTTTCTTTCCAATTATTACTATCTCATAATTGCACTGATTTTGCTTGTAAAAAGCTTTTTAGTTTCATATAACCAATATTATCCATTTATCTATTATGATCTCTAATCTCCCTGGTTTGGTGATGAATTCTCTCTAAATCATAGATAATAAAGGCACCACTTTCCTTTTTCCTCTAGTTTATTTCTTCTCTCCCCCTTCCCCACTCACAATGGGGTCTTTTGCATTAAGGTCATTTGCAGTTTATATAGGTATATGGTATAAGATGTTTGTTTAAGCCTCATTTCTGCCAAATGGCTTTTAAGTTTCCCTAGAACATTTTGTAAAATAGAATCTTCTCCAAGTGTCTGATGTCCTGGGGTTTGTTGAACATGAAGTTACTGTATCTGATCATTTCTGGACCTAGTTTATATGTCATGTTACCAATATATTCTTGTATTTTAACCAGTGCTAAATAGTTTGAACAGTTGTTACTTTATAATATGGTTTAAAATATGCTAACTTTAGGCCCCTTAATTTCTATTTTTCATTATTTCTCATTAAATTTTCATTAATTTTTTCATTTTTGTTCCTTTAATTATATTTTATAATTATTATCTATTTCTATTATATAATACCTTTACTATCTTAATTACCCTAAGCCCATAAAATAATTTAGGTAGTAAATAATTTTTATTAGAAGGCATAGGCCATCCATGATAAATCTTTCTCCAATTATTTGTCTTTGTTTTTATAAAGAATATTTTATAAATGTACTTATATGTATTCTTAATATATCTTAGTAGGTTAACTCATTTTTATCAATTAATGGATATTAATAAGATAATATATTGTGGCGGGGGTGGGATAAATATTTATGAAATTTATTGTCATTAAAAAGTATCTTCATAATAAAAAATGTTAGGAACTACTCGCTTAGTAAATTATTCCCACCCTTCTTTCTAAATGAAGAAAGTTGTAAAAACAAATCCTTAAAACAAAAGAAGGGGTACTTCATTGAGGAATATCATGTATTGGTGGGTACTGATAGTGGATACATTTTGTCTTAAGGGAGGTTTATTAGTGTTTCGGAAACCATACTAAGTAGGTTGCTACCTACTCTGACCATAGGTGAAGCTGACCTTTAAGCATTGATTCTTTCAATGGCTATTTTATCAAGTCACAAGGTCTCCTATATCTCAAAGGAATATTTTTGGTTGGACTTTGTAGGAAAATGGCATGCAAGTTAGCTGCATGTAAATCTCTTACCTCATTCTAAAATTTGTTCTTGTGCTATGTAGACTATTCCTATATGTCATAAATAAAAGTGCTAATGAAAGATGGGTAATTCCATTTTGTGACTTAGTAGTTGTTATGTAAATTATTTTCCCTAACAAGATAATTACTTATGGTAAACAATCCTGTGTCCCTCAAATTTTGTAAACAATTACAAATGATGTGTATCTCCTAATTTTGGTAAACTTCTCATGATTGGTATATCTCCCAAATCTGGCAAGCAACTGACAAACACAACTTAATGACATTAATTTTGATAGTTTTAGCGTAAGTTTAGGCAATTGTCAGCAATCAAAATTTGGATATGATTGTAAATGTCCTTAACAAGAACCATAAAAGCCCAGACATTTTACCTTGATCCTGGGTTATGATTAGACTTCATCTGCATTTGCATCTGCTCTTTGATTAAGAGGTGTACTGATGGATATAAATTTGCTAGAATACCACCTTGGACAGAGACATGTGGCCTCTGGCTAGGCAAAGAGGAAACTTTGTAATGATAAATGATATGAGACATGCTAACCAGGACCTAGGGGAATCAGATTGATTTTTTGTTCCTAGAAGATTTGATGCTTATATTATTAAATAATCAATAAGGTTTGACTTCATGCATTGATAACTTTAAGTCATAATAGCATAAGTCAGTTCTATACTGGATGGAAAAACTAGATAATCAAATTATTTAGTCATTTCAATTCTTGGTCATAAATCTTCATGTTTACATAAATGACTTTACCTATTTCTATTAGGATTTTCTAGTTTCTATTGTGTTGACATCCATAATTAGTACAAAAGGTATATTTTTTAGACTTTCAAAAGACATATAGCACCACAACTCTTTGATAAGTGAAACATCAAGACAATTGACAATTAATCTGAGTGATGATTTTTTTGGAGCAGATATGATATTTCATTTATGTAAGGAACTTCAGATGAGAGGGATTCCTTCCATTAATACAGGTCAGCACCTTCTCTGCCATTATAGTCTTAATGAGTTAGATGGGTCATTGACTAAGTTAAGAGACTTGTGCAGGTTAATACAGCTATTATGTGTTGGAAGTAGAACTTGAACATAGGTTGCCCTGACTCTAAGGCCAGATTTTCATCTACTACTGTAGGAGGTATGGAAAGAATATTAAATATTTCCTTTTTAGTTCAACTAGAAATATCAAGATATATTTTTCTGGTTCTAAAAACAGTTCAGACTTGCTTCCTTAGGCTGATTAAATCAAGAGTAAGAAACCTTTTTCAGGAAATGAATTAAAAGCAATAATAAAACTTTTAAGAAAGAATATGTTTTATTTTGTTAAGGTTGTTGCCTTTCCTATCCCTTAAAAGGGGCTATTGCTCACCTTGGGACAGGACTCTTTTCTCATTTATGAAGAATTGAAATATCAATCCTAAGGCAAAAATCTCTTTGATTACTTCTGGAGGAAACAATGGAAATAGTCAGCTGAGGAACTGAGTAGTATTTATTATTGTGAAATATTAATGAATACCAAAGCAATTTTGATGCATTATAATCTTCTTTTGGTCTAAGATTCTCATAAATGTTACTTAAAATTGTTTTGGGGTTGAGATGTGTCTGAAGGCATGCCAATTTAGTTCTCTAAACTAAAAAAGCCTGAATTTTAGATTATTGTTATTTTTTCTCTGATTAATTTGTAGTACCATATTAATATTTCTCTTCAACAAAGTTTTCTCCTAAAATTATAATGAAAATGTCACACAAATGGGGCAGCTATGTGACTCAGTGAATGGAATACCAGGCCTTCAGTCTGGAGAACTTGTGTTCAAATCTGGCCTCAGAAGTTTCTTAACTATGTGACTCTGGGCAAGTTACTTAAACCCCATTGCCAAGCCTTTACTACTCTTCTGCCTTGGAACTGATACTTATTATCAATTTTAAGACACAAAGGGCTTTTGTGTTTAAAAAAAGAAAAAATATCACACACATAAGTCAGGTTTATGGTATTAATCTTTTCTTTCCTAACATATTAACACAGTAATCTGACTTTTTAGACTAAACCTCAAAATCAATAAACAAACATAAAAGCCTTTGTGTTTTAAAATATTCTCTTCTGCCCCTCTTCCCAACCCCCCTGGAGCTGTGACTGTAACTTTCATTAAATAGTGTTCCCCAATGTAGTGGTACCTCATGGAAGTGATAATATAATATCTCTAAAATATTTTATTGATGCATTAAAATAAAGCTTATTTTATTATTACCATACTAATTATTAAAATGGATCACGTACTCACATAACTGGGAAATTTTGTTTATCTCTCACATTTAAGTGATTATCATTTAATATTTATTTAATTTTCATTTAAGTTTTAGAAAGTGTTTTTTTTTAACCAAATTGAAATGTTCACTTTTGTGATTCTCTTGCAAAGTGGGTACCTTGTTTTCTGAGCCTGCAACCAGATCTACAATCTTCCTCTAGTGTTTTCTTCTCTAATAGGATGTTATACATATGGCATTACCTCATGTAAATCATGTGACAGATATGTCTGATGGCCATTTATGGGGTATTGCAGCATCTTGCCTGAGAGAAAATTCCCCTCTTACTCTTGATTCTGAACAATGATCTCTGGATGAAGATTGTTTGCCTTTTTATTTTTGAAAGCTGCAAATCTATCCTATTTATTAGCACAAAAGTGGGTGCCTGGATGAGTCTATTTTTTGTGAGATGTTTTTGGCTTTTCTCTAGAACATAAATGAAACTAGTGGTACAATTCTAATCAGGAATGAATCTAATTCTTTTCCTACTTGTCTGTGTCTTGCTCCATATTCTAGGAGATGAATGAACCTAATTTCTTTCTTGCTTGTCTATGTCTTTTGCTCCATATTCTAAGAAAATGGTAAGATAATGAAATACTACATATAGATTTAGAGCTAGAAAGAAATTTAGAGATCAATTAATTCCTAATCCCTCCTTTTTTTAATTGAGGTAATGGAGGTCCAGGAGTTTGTAACTTGCCTAAGGTCATAAGGTAGAGTGTAGCTTAACTGGATTCCAACTTGAATCTTTTGTCTTCAAACCCAGCATTCTTTCTATTTTATCTGTTATTTGCCAAGTTAACAAATGGATACTTTCTTCAATCTCCAGAGTTATTATTTTCTTCATTTAACTTTATCTTACTACATTTCATTGGTCCTTGTTTAGTCAGTCAACATTTATCTTGTACCTAGTTTGGTAAATCACTTACTCTTGATGTGTCTCAATTTTGCCATCTGTAAGACACATGGGTGGGCCCATGTGACAGTCAGCTTCCATTTCTTTCTTTAAAATTTGTTGATGCTAAGATTCTGTTATAATAAAGTCCCCATATCCAATGGGGATATGTTCCAAGATCTGCCTCAGATGGTTGAAACTGCAGATATAAGCAAATGTGTGCTGACCCTGTGAATATGTGTGTGTTTTTGTTCTCTCTCCCTCTCCCTCTCCTCTCCCCCTGTTCCTGCCCTATACACCATGTGGTGTGCCCCCTCCAAAAAATCTTTTAAAAAAAGTGAAGGTGTGAGGAGGGGAAAGAGAAAGCAGAAGAGATCACATTTGATGAGGTAGACTGTAGACAGACAGAAGCTCTGGCATATCTCTGGCACTTCATCATTAATCATGGATACCTGAAACCAGGGAAAGTGAAGCTGTGGAGATGATGGTGGTGTTGCTGTTGGTAGCTGGGGTTATGGTGGTCTTGGTGGTAATGGTAGTGGAATTCAACTACCTTTGTAAGGCAGGGTCCTTGTTCTTAAGAAGTTTCAAATCTAAATGGGGTTAAGAAAAAAATGATGGAATAATTAAGAAAATAAGCCAATATCTTCAAGCAGAGATTGGCTAATCATGTGCTGGATATATTGTAGAGAGGATTCTTTTTCAGGTACTTGTTGGACTAGAAGGTCACTGAGTCCCTGTTCAAACCTAAAATACTGATTCTGAAAATCCAAATGAAAGGCAATATGGAATAGTATTAAGGACACTAGTAATCGTAGGAGACATATATTAATTATTCCATTAGCTAGTTGGGTGACATCAAGCATTTTACTCACCCTTACTGGCCCCATTAAAAAAATCCTGCAAATCTATGAGTAGCACTTTATGGAAGTGCTAGGTGTGGTGTGGATATAGAGACAGGAGACATTTACTAGCTATGTGATCTTGAGTTAGTCACTTCATTACGGTTTGCCTTAATCCATTGGAGTTGGAAATGCCAAACCACTCTCATATCTTTGCCAAGAAAATTCTGTGGACAAAATTGGCATAATATAGTCCATGGGATCAGAAGAGGAGTCAGACATGACTGAATGCCTGAAGGATAACAATCATATCTATAAATCTTCAGCTCTAGAGAGGAAGCTAAATGGAGAAATGCATTCACATTTCCATTTTTTTTGGAATAATTCTTCTTTTGAGAACTACTTCATGTTCTTTAGCCATGTATATATCTGAGAGTGGTTTTGATCTTAAATATTTTTATGTTTTTTATTAAAAAATTTTTTATTACCTATATACCTTGGAGCCCAGATTCTTATCAGAGATATTTGATAAAAATAGCTTTTTCAATCTACCACTTCTTTTTTTTATCCCAGTTACATTGTTCATGCAAAAGTTTTTCAATGTCATGAGATGGAAATGATCTATTTTATATTATAATAGCTTTTATCTCTTGTTTAGTTAAGAATCCAACCCCTAGCTATACCTGTTAAAAGAATCTGATTTAGTTTTCTTCTAATTTGTTTTCATGGTATGACCTTTAATAGAGAAGAATATAAGCATTCATACAGTGGCTATTATGTGCCAAATGCTGCTTTCAAATATCTCATTTGATCCTTAAAACAACCCTATATAGTCCATTTATTTTGTAGTGACCTGAGAAGCTTGAAATAGTTTGCTAAAATCAAGGAACACTCTATGGGCAATATTCTCCCATCTAGTAATCCTACCAGAAAAAGAAAAATGATAAGTATGGCTTGACCTGTATTTATGAATCCATTCTGGGCTTACAACAATGGTTATTTTCCTTTCTGAGTGTTCATAAACTTCAGTAATTCATTGTGCTAAAACTTGAAGACAGGCTCTCTGGCTTTTAATTTAGTTTGAGAAATCACTTTTCTTAAAAAAAAAACAAATTGGGATTATATTTGCATAACTTTATTTTTTCATTACCTCTCCCTTTTGCCATGATTTTTCAAAGTTCACTTGGAGTAGTAGCTCAATAAGAACAATTCCTTTTTTTCATAAACTATTAAATGTGAAGTGACTTAAACTAATTGAAATCATTAGGATCTATTTTCTCTTTTGCCTTCCTCTTTAGCTCTTTCAACTTTGTTCTTTTTAAAGTTCATAGATCATTCTTCTTGGTAGAGAAAATGGAAGCAAGCTAATTATTTTAAAATTCTGCCTTTTTACGTGATCAGTCCTCATATACTTTCTTTGTTATTCCTATTGACTCTAGTGTTTGCTTTATGAAATAATACCATAGTTACTGCTAATTTTAAAATTCAGAGATAGGATAGTGATACCTTTCCAATAACTATTTCTGCTTGATTTTTATTGGAAATGGCTTAAAAGTCAGGAGAAATAGTGGAAACCAATGGTGGGTAAGCCTACAGTCCCGACCAAACATTTGCTTCTGAACTTCCTGTGTCTGGGAAGAAAACCAGCCTTTGTTGAAATGGCTAAGGAGCAGAGGGAAACATTAAAAGTTGGTCAAGTGAGAAAAACAAATAACTCTGAGGTGAGGCTCCGTCTTATAAACTTAAACCTCTGGATGGAGCTCATGCCAAAGCCATCACTTTTCCTGGAACATGGGAAGTAGGAAGCCAACAGCAATTTTTGAGTAACACACATCCACATTCTAAAGCCTTCGCCTTGACAGCTATCCTGGCTTGGGAACCTCACCCTTTGAAAGTATGCAAATATAAAATTGTAGCCATGGCATAGTGGAAGATCAGTGGATTGGGAGTCAGGGAACCCAGGATTCAGTCCTGGCCAGAAATTTATCATACGACCTTGAGCAACTTATTTAATTTCTTTAGCTTGCATTTTTTTCTGCTATAAAATAAAGGAGTTAGCCTAGGGGTCATCTAAGGTTCCTTCTAGTTTAATGACTATGGAATTCATTTCATTTTTCATAGAGGTTAGGGGGTAAACAGGAGGAACATAGGTAGCTAAAAATGAAATAAGAAAAGATGAGGAATAAATAAATGAACTAGTTGACTATTTCCTGTAATGTAGCCATTTATCTTTGGCCTAAATTAAGAAAAAGTTAATTTCCAGTTATCAGAAGAAAATGGCAATGAAGAATACAGTTATCCATTGTTTGAATTATTGGTCAAAGTTTCTATGTGACCTACAATCCTTATATTTTAACAATATGTGCCAAGTTTATCTTATTTTTAAATATTCTTTCCTTGGATTAATCACTGAATCAGGGACTTCTGGAGAACAAACCTTGCTGGGACAGTAGAAAGAAATGCCTGAAAGTGTGCTGAGGGAAGAGAGGGAATTTGTCCTAGATTTTAAATTTACCATGAATAATCCACAAATGAGACAACCAAAAGCTGCCCTTTGGAAATCTGATATCACATAATGTAAAATACAGATGCAGATGGTATTTGATATCTCAAAAGATGAATGATTTCATTGCTACCATTATTTACTTTGTTTACTTGTGCAGATCATATCTCCTCTACCTCACATATAGTTTTCCAGACTATGGGTGGCATGAGTGCATTCCATCTCATAGAGAGTAAGTCTTGATGGGAAGAGAGCAAAGCAATAACCAAAATGATTGGATATTTTTAAAATTCAAATTCTTCAGAAATAGAACCATTTTTCAATGAAAACAAAATTAAAGCCAATAACAAAAATTAGATGGATAAAACAATTTTTTTCCAACTGACAGTGAATGCAATAGAGTAATTTTTTAATAGAGTA
Source organism: Monodelphis domestica (assembly GCF_027887165.1). Taxonomy (NCBI): domain Eukaryota; kingdom Metazoa; phylum Chordata; class Mammalia; order Didelphimorphia; family Didelphidae; genus Monodelphis; species Monodelphis domestica. The sequence goes on along the minus strand of NC_077228.1, from coordinate 128,784,263 downwards.
TATGTAAGCAGGATCAAATTTGAGTTGGCATTCGCTGAATCTTAGACACAGTCTCCCATCTTCTCCATAAGTCCATATAGCCAGTGATGGGTAACCTTTTAGAGACAGTGTGCTGGCCCTGCCCCCACCCCACCCCCAGACCAAGTGCTTTACCAACCCTCACCCAGAAACCGAGTTCCATGGCCCCTCCCCACCAAATGCCAGGTGTGCTCTGCCCTACCTCTTATCCCACACAGAGGAGAGAGGAAGCACTCCCATTAGGCTGCTGGGTGGAGGGGTGGGTGAAGTGAAAAATGTCTTCTGGCATGGTGGAGTGTGGGGAAGGGAGCAGTTCCCCCTGAGTCCCTTTGCCTTTCTCTTAATGAACTCTAGGGCTGGGGTTGGGGGGGATGGCAGCAGAGTGCCCACAGAAAGTGCTCTGTGTGCCATCACTGGTATAGGCTAAGATCCAGATGGGTTGTTTCTTAGTATAACATATTGAATTCAAACTTGAAGCCATGTAAATATGAAATTAAACAATTCATTTGGCAAAGTAAAAAGTACAAACTGTGTTATAATTTCTCAACCATATTCATTTGCTAACTATAGTAAGCTATGATAAACTAGTTTCCAAAATAAATGGCAATAAAAAAATGAAATAATTCAAATTATTATAATTATTTAAAGTTCTCAATAATTCATTAACTCCATGCCTGTGCATCTTAAATTATGTGTATTGTATTTTTAAAATCTGTATTTTGTCATGCAAAATATAATAAATTCTCAATGCCATTTGAATAACATATGAGCTAAGGAAATTATTAATAAAGAGTTTTTATGAAAACTGTGTATTACAGCTGTATCAAACACACAGCTGAGGCACCCAAACCAGACTAAAATATTCTTGGGAAATATTTAACAAAATATAAATACAATAAAATACAAAAAATGTTAAAATGAGTTATTCTAAGTCAGTATGCAACTTGCAGGGACCTTTACATATTGTTTACATATTGTTTCTGTTTGAGACTGATATCACTGATGAAATATGTATTTTTCTATCTTTCTAATATCTCTCTTCCTCTATTAGATATTAAAGCCCTTAAGGTCATGGAACTGTCTTTCTCTTTTAATATCTGTATCCCTAGTGCTTAGCATAGTGCCTGGTACTTAGTAGGCACTTAATAAATGTTTATTAACTGACTATTTATCTATCAATTCATTGGTAAGACAGGGTAGTGTCACCACATACCATTTGATTTGATTTAATTTTTCTCCAATTACATGTAAAAACAGTTTTTAACATTTTCTAAAGAATATTAAGGCTCATATTTTCTCCTTCCTTCTTTCTCCTCTCCCCTAACTCTCTCTCCCCCCACTTGAAATGTTAAGCAGCCTCATATAGATTTTACATGTGCAATCACGTAAAAGATTATTTCATACAGTTTCGAAACCACTACCTTAGTAATTAGCTTCATGAGTTGCTGTGACAACCTTCTGGTAAGAAGATTTTTTTTTTATATTTCTCTTTAAGTAATAGGGCCATTGTATTTTAAGGTTTGTAATAAGAACCTTTATGATTTGGAAGAATCCAATGGAGCTTGTGCTTCATTGACAGAGTTTTGAAGAAACCAGGGTGAGGGGAGAAAAAAAATAAAAATAAATGTAGATAAACATTAGCCTAACAATAATAACTTTAATTTTGAATGGAATAAACCATCCAATAAAAGAACATGACAGAGTGGATAAGAAAATAAAACTCAGCAATCTGTTCTGTAGATGAAATACATCTAAATGAAAATGAAAAGCTAGAAAAAAATTCCCTATAAATCACTTGAATGCTAAAATAAATAGATAAAAATAAAAATCCAACAACAGGAGTTGTAGTCAGGTTACCAAACAAAGCAAAAAATTCACAATATCAATAGAGATTATTAAGGAAATTATATTTTGCTTGGAGGAACCATAAATAATGAACCCAAATTAGTTATTAACACACATATATGCCAAGTAAAACCAAGTAAAGTGAATTGCAAAAAAAAAGATACATGGTAATATATAGCTATTTGAATGTTACTCTCTCAGTGCTGGACAAATCTAACAGAAAGATAAAAAAAAGGAAAGTATATAACTGAACACAACATTGTAGGATTTGGAGCTGAGGGACATATGGCAGCAGTAACCAGTATACATAATTTTCATCACCACATAGTACCTTCACAAAAAATGTAAAGGGGCAAAATATATGTGTTGTTAATAAATAATGGGTGGAAAAATAAATGTGTTGTTACAGAGAAATTGTAAATAAATGTTAAAAATGTAGAAAGACTCACTCTCTTTAAAGTGCATAACACTATAGAATTTGTAATTAATGAAGGAAACACAAGCAAATAATACAGACCTAAATGCAAACAATAAAGAATGTTGAATAATGAGAAGGTTAAAAAAATGGAAACAGCTAATACTTTTTTCCTTTTTTGAAAAATTTATTTAATATATTTATACCCCTTGATACCTGGAAATTAGAGCTTTTGTGAAAGAGAATAATGGTTATTAGATAAAATATCAAGATTTTCAGGACATAGCAAAAAAAGACTTGAAAGGGGAAAAATGTATACCCCTGAGAACATACGTTATTAACGTAGAAAAAGAGAGGATTAATGAACTGAGTTTATAATTAAATTAGCAAAAATAAGCACCAAATAGTAATTTGTGAAAATTAGAAGATAGAGACCTTGGAGAATAAAAACAATATAGAAATGATAAAACTAAAAGCCATGGCTTTGAAAATAAGAATGAGATAAGAAAACCTTTAACATAATTATTTTAAAAAGTGGGAGGAAAATAAAGTTAACAAAATGAAACAGAATTATATCTCTAAGAACATATGACAAATCAAAGTAATAGAATTATAGACTATTACCATTAATAAACATAAACTTAAGCATTCCTCACAGAAAGACTACAACAATATATAGGTAAAATAATTTACTTTAATTAAGTTGAATATATACAATGAAAGCAAGGGTGGTTTAATATCAGAAAAACTCCAATATAAAAAAGAAACGCATCAAAACCCACTTGCTTATATTAATAGATACAGAAATAGCAGATGAAAAAGTACAGTCTTCATTTTCAGTAAAACAGAAACAACCCAACAAATTTGAATAGAGGATAAATAAGAGAAATGTTTAAGGGGAAAAAAAAAGATGCTCCAGTATATAAGTGGTCAAGTAAAAGAGTTCTCTACAGAATTACACAGTACTGACAATCATTTGATTGCTCAAATTACCAATAAGAAATAAAGAACAGAAATTAAAATCTAAATAACTGAGATTTTGCCTCATATTAAAAAAAATTTGGCTGACATAAAAGATAGATGTAAACATTTGAAGAAATAGTTGAAAGATGAATATACTAATATGCTATTTTTAAAGCCCCTCTATCTTCTTAACAACTCTAAGACAAGGGTAGGGGGCTAGGCAAATGGGGTTAAATGTCTTGACTAGGGTCACACAGGTAGAAAGTATCTGAGGCCAGATTTGATCCTAGATCCTTCTGACTCCAGGTCTGTTGCTCTATCCACTAAGTCACTTAGCTGCTTCCATACTAATAAACTGTTAAAAAAAAATCCTTACCTTTTGTCTTAGAATTGATATTAAGTATTAGTTCCAAGGCAGAAGAATGGTAAAGGCTGGGCAAGAGTGATATAATACTAATGGGGGTATGATTTGGACCAACTATCTTGGATAATAGTTTGGAATCATACTGAGAAAGTGATTAAAAAGTCCATACAAATCCTTATTGCTAGTCGAGGCATATGCCTGCAATAGGACTAGGGCTATGATTAAGAGAAAAAAGAAAAAAAAATTACTTCATGGATACTAAAATATTTGTAACAGCACTTTTTGCATCAGTGAATATCCAGGAACAAAACAGATACCTATGAATTGCTGTATTGCTAAATAAATTGTGCCATATAAATGTAATGGAATATTATAATACTCTGAGAAACAACAAATATGATGAATATATAGAAGAACCAGAAAACATTTGAAGAGATACAAAGTTAACTAAGTAGAACCAGAAAGACAATAGATACAATGACTACAACAAGGTAAATGGGGAGGGCAACATCAACAATAACTATAAAAGATTGAAATGGAATGTTATGAAATTATAATGACTGTTCCCAACAAATAAGACACATAATCCACATCTTTTTTTTTTTGCAGAGGAAGGGAATTAGGAGTACGGAACAGCACATTTAATGATCAACCTTGGCTAATTTTGCTGAATGTCTCTTTTTTTTTTCTCCTTTGTTTTAAGATGGCTTTCTGGGGAGAAGAAAGGTGGTAAGGAATATAATGGGAAATGCAGGTGATATAGAAACAAAAGCAATCAACATAAATTTTAAAAGAAGCCAAGTTCACTTTGCTTCTTATGTTGAGATTTCAGAAGACTTTTTAGTAGTGCCTCCTTAAGAAGAGTATAATTCATTCACATTTTTATATGCATATACAAATAATTGCTATATTTATAAAATGCAATATCAATCAACTGAACAATCAACATGCATTTATTAAGAACCTACTATGTTCAAAATCCTATGGAAAGATCTTGCACTTGGTCAGGAATCTTGGGTTTGTATTTTACATATGACACTAGGACTTTCTCATTTTCTATTTCTTTATCCATAAATGAGAGTAATAATACTTACCTAGGGTTGTTATAGGGATAGTGCTTTACCAGCCTTAAAATGCCAAACACATGTAAGTTATTATTATTGTGTATGTTGGTCCTGTATCTCTTTCATTAACTGGACTGCCTGTGGCATGGGGCTGTCTTAAGGTAGTACTAAAACATCTGGGCTGGAAGACTGGGGCATTGCAGGAATTAATTAAATTAATTAAGGGAATTAAATGTTATGGATTGTCTTGTCTATTTAATGATTCTGGTGAGTAGAACTTTTTGTATGAATTTTGCGGCTTTCTCTTTGCTCTCAGTCTTCATTGAATTTCAGTGTAGGAAGCCAGGTGGAGATGAATTCACTCCCTTTTTATCCACTGTTTGACAATGCTCCAGGTGGGTTATTTGCTTCTCCAGATATCCCCTCAGGGAATCTGGCTCTTTGTGTATAATTAACAGTTATCTATTACACATTGAATTAACAGTCCCCGTAGGCTCTGGGGTTGCATCTTTTGGCTAAAATCTCTCTGCAGAAGCTATAAGTGGAAATAAAAAAAGCTTACATTTGCCAATTTTGCTGGTGTTTGTTTAAGCCTTCCGATAAATGGGTTTCCTTTGTCTCTAAGAAAATGCAAGCTATAATTGGGACCTGCTTTGTCTGAATGTAATAGAACCTGTCCTGTATTTTAAAGCAGCACTCCTTTGTCATTCCCTTTTTTGTCTTTTATGTGGAGTCACATGGAGATCGACTTTCAATGACCCAAATTGGTCTAATTAAAATGTCCTCTTTTATGATTTTCAATTACAGCAAGTAAGGTATAGTAGATAAGAGGACCTACATCCAAGTGAAGAAGACCTCTGTAGAAATGATCTGTGTGAGCCTGGGGAAGTTAAGTCAAATGAATAAACATTTATCAAGCACTTTCTATGTGCCAGATGCTGTGCTAAGGGATGGGTATCCAAAGAAAATCCACCCCCCCAAAAAAATCCGTGCTCTCAAAGAGCTTACAATCTAAAGGGGGAGAGAACATGCAAAAACTGATAGAGATATAGGATACGTTCAGGAGAAATTGGAGATAATCAACACAACAGGAATTCCTAGCATTAAGAGGAATCAGAAAAAAACTTCTTGTAGAAGGTGGACTTGAACCAAATCAGGGAATCCAGGAGAGGTAGATGAAGGGGGATGGGATTCTGGGAATGGGGGATATCCAGTGAAAATGTCTGGAGAAGGGAGGTAAGAATGTCTCCTGCCAGGAACAAGGAGGCTAGTGTCACTGGATTGTGAAGCACATGGAGGGGGATGAGGTGTAAGGAGACTGGAAAGATAGGAAAGCTTTAGGAAGGGCTTTACAAATTGAACAGAAGAGTTTATATTTGATTTTAGAGGTGATGGGGAACCACTGCAATGACTACCTAGGAGGGATGCCATGGTCAGACCTTCAGGATAGGAGGATCCAGTTGACAACTAAATGGAAGCTGGGGTGCTAAGAGGAGAAAGAGGTAGGGTGTACAAAGCAAAAACTGTGGCAATAGTGCAGATGTGAGGTGATGAGAGCCTTTACCAGGGTGATGTCAGTGACAGAGGTGGGAGTTTGTGAGAGATGAGGCTAATTTAGAATCAACAGGATTCCGCAACCGATTGGCTACAGAGATGGAGTTATGTAGGACAGTGGGATTGTGAGCAACTCTTTTAAGCCACCACGTCATTGGGCATTTATTATTATTATTATTAATATTAAGCACTTATTTTGTGTTAGCCTCAGATTTGTCATTGAGTTAGGACGGTGTCTGTCCCAAGCATGTACTGATTTCCCCTGGAGGAATAGGTAGATGAGAACAGTTTGTTCTAACAGCCATGAAGGTGGTTGAAGCAGGTGCTTGGTGAAACATCTGAGATGCCAAGGTCATCCACTGTATCCCAAGCCATTTCCAGTCATTCTGAGTTTTGTTCTGTCACTGGACTTCAATGAAATCTGGAAGAGCGAGTGAGGCTGATGACCTTTTGCAACATTTAAATCCAACTCAAACACAAATCAAAATATTGTTATGGGGGTGCAGATGTGTACCCCTGGGGTTTGGGAAGGATACCTTTTGCAAGAATGCAATACTCCAAAACTTAGCTTAAAAACAAAAAGAGAAATTTATTAATTAAGAAAGTAATGTTGAGAATGGCCAGGAGGATAGCAAGGTGGAACAGCAAGATGGGGAGCAGTTCCTTGGGAGGACAGCATGAATGGAAAGGCTGTTCCCCAAGACGACATCAGTTCTGGGGATTTCATACTTTTTACAACAGTGTGTTAGTCACCCAGGCATGAGGTGGGGTGATCATACTGGAGCCTGCCTGGGGACATAAAGATTCCTTAGTTTTAGGGAACAAACAGATGTCTGATAGGATTGAGGTGTAGCCTGAAGGTGCATCTTTCTGTCCATCTTAAATCTAGAGGATGACCAAAGGAAAATAGTCATCTCAGGATCCTAGAGAGATCATTGGGTGTTTTTAGGCTCAGAGTCACCAGCACGGAAGGGAGCAAGGGAGTTTCCCTGATAATAGTTCACCTAGGTTATTGGGGGGTACAGTGCCCATGTCAATATCACTCCATGATGTTATTGGACCTCTTTAAAAAGGAAGGATAAACAGCAACAACTTTGTGTGAGGTATTGTGTTGAGTTCTGGGAATACAAATAAAAATAGAAAGAAGGAAATTCTCTGCCCTCAACAAGCTTAGATTCTGGTGAGGAGAGATAAAAGGAAGCAGAAAGGAAAGGGGTTGGGGATCATCTTAGAACAAGCATGAAGAGTCAAAAATACAACTTGGAGGGCAATGACTGAGTTGGGCATTTTAATTAAAATTGAGATTCTAGGAGAAGCATTCAATTAAAAAAAAAGATTTTCTCCCTTCACAGGGGTGGAGAGTATTTTCAGGGTGTGAAGTGCAGTGAACTTCCACGGTGAAGAGTTTTCTGTGGCATGGTAGTGTCAACATGGAATCTAGGAACCCCAAACTTGTAGCCTAGTAAAATCTGATGAACCCCAAGTTTTAGGACTAGCTTATAAATTGGAGACCCCAAAGCTTGTCCTTGTTCCCTTTTCCCAAGGGAATCCAACCTGAAGGAAATCCCAGGTTAACAGTTTCAGACTGAGTGGGGGACCTTCAGGGGAATGACAATCCTAGTTGGATGGAACTAAGCATATGCTAAGGGCTCTCTTTTTTTAGGTAGTCTCCCCTATTGTATCAGAGACCCTTTCCCAAGAACATCCACTCCTGAGCTGGAACCATCCTTTAGTACCTAGTGTAAGTAGCTCCTTCTCTTACACCCTAGCCTTTAGCTATAATTCTTTTCCCAAGTTTGATTGTATCCTGTCAATATAGTTTGAACACTCCATTTTCTTTGTAGCTACAGTGATGTCAATCATCTTTCCCTGCCCCTGTATTCCCCCAAAGGTATATAGGTTCCCCCAATTCTTTTGTTCCTTGGAGTTGCCGGCTAATGTTGGTGCCACTCTCAGTGGTCAGTGACCAGAGTGACCAGAGTTCAATCCTCGGACTCTGTGGTCTTGTGTGGTGCTGAACCCCCTTTGCCCTTGATTAAAGAGTGATTTTGACTATTTAATAGTTCTGTGTTTTTTCCCAGTCGACAGTAGGGATAGTTTGGAAAATCAAGAATCTGGCTTGGAGGGAAATGATTAAGATTTTAAAGAGTTGCCAGGAAAGGAGTTTTTAATACTGAGAGTTCTTTAAACTGATGAAATCACAGGTACTGATGAGAACAATCTTTGTTAACACTAATTCATCCATTGTTATTCTTCAGTCATGTTAGTTATGACTGACTCTTAGTGACTCCATCTGGTGTTTTCTTGGCATAGGTTTTGGAGTGGTTTGTCATTTCCATCTCTGGTTTATTTTGCAGATGAGGTTAATGGGGTTAAGTGACTTGTCCATGGTCACAAAGCAGCTAAGTGTCTGAGGCCAGATTTGAACTCAGGAATATAAGTCTTCCTGACTCCAGGTCTAACACTCTATCAACTGCATCATCTAGCTGCCCTGATTCACCAATTGCCATGTGGAAAACACTATATTAGACTTTGCAGAAGAAAGAAGTTAGGCAATTTGGCCTAGTGAAGGAGGAAGAAAAATATCTGTTAACACACCCCTCTGTCCAGTCCCATAAAAATGTAACAAACATATTAACGATGTAGGTAAGATCATAGATATAGAGCTACAAATCATTTTTGAGGCTATTGTCCAATTTCCTCATTTTACAGATGAAAAAATTGAGGCTGAGAGGAGTTAAGCAGTTTGTCTATGTCATATAGAGTAGTATTTGAACCCAAGTCTTTAGGATTCTAAGCCCAGTGCCATATCCACTGCTCCATCTAACTCCCTCCAGTGAGAAAGTTAAAATCTTATGTGTTAACATTTGAACTCAGGTCTCAGGACTTGAAGTCTAATATCCTTTCTACTTCATCAGAGCTACCTAAAGTCATGAGGTCATACATTTAGAGATGGAAGGGATGGACCTCTGGATATGATGTGGGAAAACTTAACTCTATTTAGTCAGATCTGAATCAACCAGCTAAATCAGTTGTCCCGGCATCCAGTAGAGCAAACAATTGTCTGATTGACTGCAGCTGTGTTTGCACAACACCTAAACATCTGTTCCTATCTGTCAGAAATTCAGTCAGACTTGTCATTTGGCACAAGGGAAGACCAAATATTTGGATGATTGGCTGAGTTTTGGGGGGCCAAATGACCACATGTTTTGGTGTTCTTTGGGCAAAGCCTTTTTGTTTCACCTCCTAACTAGTTATTTGGGTGTCATGAAGACAAAACTGCCTTTTACATGAAGGCTACAGTTTTTTTGGCTCAACTTCCTTAGTTTCCACCTGGGGCCAGCATTCCCTTGAGGGCCCATGATGACTTTTCCATATACCCTTTGTTGGCCTGATAGCACCTGCATGCATTGAACTCTCTGGTCTTGGGCAAGGGCCATATTTTTTCTCCTGAGGATTTTTCCCTTGGGAACTTAATTTTCATCTGCAATTGTATTGTATTTGAAGGTTATGTTGCTATACCTGCCTACAGTAGCCAGTATTTGATAGTTAACTGATTACATTTTTGGTTGAATTGATGAACCCAGTAGCTGTATGGTGGGTACAATTCTAAGACATTGAATTAATTTTTTTAAAGTGCAGAGATTAGATAAACACCTTGGAAACGATCTAAAATATGCATCTGGCAGTCAACAAGTATTTAAGCATTTGAGAGAGAGGATGCACCAGAGTGCTCTGTATATTTTAAATTCTTTGATCATAGTGGAGGTGGTCATTTCAATCCTGATTTAGGTTTAAGAAACTTGGAGTGAGCCTTCAGTAAAGGATTCTCTTTGATTTAAGCAATGGACTATTTTCAAATTTACCTTTCCTCACTTTTATTCAAAGTCAGCATTATTGTGCAAGATCATTAAAAACAGCCACCAAAACTCCACTACATCTTTTCTCCCTGTTTCCTCACCCTCTCCTTTTACCTCTTCCAAATGTAGTTGTCCCTTGTATCAATGTGTTTTGTTCAAAAAGATAGAAATGGATGCTATGTAATTATACCCAAAATCTTTTATATAAATATATACATGCACAGCCCTGAATAAAATATGAGAAAATGTCCTTTGACTTTTTTATTAGGGTAGTGAACTATTGGTGCAGAACATAATATATGCTTCCTTTACTCTTCTTTCTTTCTTTCCTTTCTTCCTTCCTTCCTTCTTTTCTTCCTTCTATTTTGAATCAATCATAAGTACCAGTTAGGGCAATTGAGGGTTAGTGACTTACTCAATAGCTATGAAGTGTTTGAGGGCAGCTGTGAAACCAGGTTTTCCCATCTTCAGGCACTGTATATACTTTCAGTCTCTTACTAGGTACTGTTTAATTTTTTGAACTATTTTTTCCCTTTTAGTTTTTTTTTCTTCTCCCTCTCTCTTTTTGCTACAGGGGACGGGTAAGGGAGGAGAGGATATATTTAGAAATTAAGGTCTTATAAAAACAAAAGATATCAATAAAATTTTTTTAAAGCTCACAATGTTATTTAAGAGAAATGATTTCTTGACTTTGCTCTCATTTTTGGATAGGTTGGCAACATTTCTGGTGCTTCAGGGCAGTCTGAATCACACCTGAAACTGACAGTTACTGAGATGAGGTGCTTTAATTGAGAAAAGAGAGCATCTGGAAATCAGGGCTGGGCCTTTCATGGGCCTGGATGAGGTTTCTTATTTTTTTTTCTTCCCCTAAAGATCATGTTTATCTCTTCCACTGAATAAACTGGAATAACATGAATACCCCGCCTGAACTTGGTTAAGCTGTTGGGTCAGAAGCAACTTGTTTTCCCTAGCTAGGGTATTCAGCAATACTTGAAAGAGTTGAAGTGGGATCTGGTCATGAAAACAGCTGTTTGAAGGGCAAATGGCTTCTCTGTTTATCACAACAGAACAACTCCCAAGAGTTATTTCACTGAGTCCAAAGGAAAGTGGTTAAGGCCAAATGAGCCAAATTTAACTCAGAGGTTACAATGAAAGACATTTTTTTTGAGGCAGAGAGTGCAAATGAATAATTACTTAAAAGGAAGGTAAAGTTCTTTTGGAACATAGAAATGTAAATGATACTTCTGAACTTTTGGTATGTTCACTTCTGTTATAGCCATAATAGAAACTTCTAAACCTACTAGGAGTCCATATGGGCCACTATTAATCTATAGAGATATGGAGCAGATCTGTGATTTCATTTGGAGTAGGAAACTCTGGGACTTGTGAAGTGAATTATATGCTGACTCTATAATGTAAAGGGCAGCTAGGTGATATAGTGGATAGAGTGCTGAGCCTGGAGTCAGGAAGATGAGTCTTCCTGATTTCAAATCTTTTCCTTAGACTTTTACTAATTGTGTGACCTTGGGCAAGTCATTTAACTCTGTTTGCATCAGTTTCCTTATCTGTAAAATGAATTGGAGAAATAAATGGCAAACCACTCCAGTATGTTTGCCAAGAAAACCCCCAAATGGGGTCATGAACAGTTAGGCACCACTGAAACAATTGAAGAAAACAACTGTCTTTTTCACCATCTCCATATCTGAAGAAAAATTCTTCACTTTTGGAATCTGTTTTGAGGGATGATTTTGTTTTGATTAGATGGAGATAGATCATTCCATCCAATTCCTAACCTTTAGGTAGGCAAATATACACATTGTCTAAGTCTCAGGGTTGTGTGGAAACTACTTTTACTTTAAATCTCATTTTATTCAACAAATTTCCTGAGAAATCTATATCCCCTTGAGAGCTGGCTGAAGTTAGAATAAACCTGTTTCATACTGTCAATCAGGGAGTAAGCTCAAAGGCAAATAAGTTATAAATTAGAACACCAAAAGGAAAATGATGAAACTGAGATCCTATTAAAAATCTCCAGCCAAACATTGTTATGAATAAGTCAAATATGTCTCAAATTTAATTAAAGATCAATTTTTCTAGCCTAATTGTGGATTTAGTGTGCCCAGCATAGAACACAGAGTTTAGAGATAGAAGGTACCTTAAATATCCTCCCCTAATTTTGCAGAGGAGAAGCTTTTGCCAGCTTGCCTAAGCAACCCAGATGAGTTTGGGCATATTTTGTCTTTTTCTTTGTCACAACAGAGACCAGGGAAAAACCGTTTTTTTCTCTTGTTTTATAAAAAAGGCATGAGAAGTGGCATCATGTAAAGGATAGAGGAACTAGTCTCTAAAAAGTTTGCCATCACTGCCCTAGATGTTTTTATTTCAATGAAATTACAAGGCCAATCTCTTTTCCTTTAACATTAAGAATATAAAAACTTGCCTTCCTTTCCCTTTTCCCCACTCCCTTCTTTCTCCCTCCCTTCCTTCCTGATACATTTAAGGGCCAGTGTACTGTATTAGATTCTGGGGATACAACATAACAATGAAATAGTCTCTGTCCTCATTGAGTTTACATTCCACCAGCCCAAACAGTAAAATCAAGAAGTATTTATTAAGCTCTTTCTTATATGCTAGGCACTATGCTAAGTACTGAGAATCCAAATACAAGCAGAAAATGTTTCTGTCCTCAAGGAGCTTTCATTCTACTGAGGAGAGACAACAACACAGAGAAGGAGGCTAAATAGTATTAGAGGGGATATATATTGATAGGCATGGTAAAGAAAGTAAGTAATAGCAGCCTGCCTAAGCTGGGCATCCTACTTAAAATGGAGGTGCTAGGAGGAAAAGACTAGTCAGAGCAAGAGTAGAGTGTTTCCAGTGAGAGGAAACAAGGGTAATGTGTACTCCCAGGGTAAAGAGATTTCTGTGTCATAATAGAGAAACTTGGAGAGTCAGGAGTACAATCTAGAGTGAGTGGCTTCATCACATCACCCACCATAAGCATCTTGGATTTCTCTGTTCCTTTTAGTCAGTTTGTGATGAGAATAGTAGGAGGAGAACCAGGAGGCGGTAAGTGACAGTAAGGGAGCCTTATGGGGGACCTTGGTGGAAAGAGGAGAACACAACTTGTTTGTTTGTGGGGTATGTGTGTATGAGAGAGAGAGACAGAGAGAGACAGAGAGACAACAGCATGACAGCTAGTTTTAAGCATGTGTAGTCATGAGTGTGTTTTTTCTTCCCTCTTGTACACCATCTGTGCCACACCTGTAGAATCTCAGTGTTTCCCAGAAATTTCAGTGATTCATACAATTATTTTTTTAAGATATCTAACCTCTCAGAGGAGGGAGGAGTAAAGGGGAGAGGTCATTTGCAAAATCAGCCATCAATTAAGCCTTAATTTACTGGACTGGAGTAGGTCATCTGCTAATTGATTGCCTCATAATTTGCTCATTGAGAGCTGGTGTTCACCCACATGGATTCCATGCAATTCTGGCTAAGGCTATGTCTCCTGATTTTAGTTCACAGAGATCAGATGTTTTGGGGTGTAAAGTTAAAAATCTGGCAGGGTATCCTGAAATGTAATGGAGATGCTGTTATGGAAAATGAATAACTTTCTTCCCAATTAGAGAAGATTGGCAAATTGTTTATACTTTTGTTATTACAGGCTTGTCCTCTTAAATAACTTTGCTGCTGCCATGAGAAAATATAGGCCATCAGCCATGTTAAACGAAAACACAAACACAAACATTTGAAAGGAATTTTAGGTTTTAAAATGGCTTGAAATAAAAGTAGCCTTAAAACCACTTATTTCTAGGTCATTTCTATAGGGAAATATATGACTCATATCAATCCTCCACATAAATCTTACCTACTCTGTTACTTAATCATAGCAACTCACCCAGAACATTCTCCATTAATGCATAAAGAGATTCTAAGCTGCCTCAGCACCAGGGATACTTATTCCAATCAAGGCATGAACTCCTCAATGTATGAAAATATATCATGAAATGAATGTGTGACTGTGACCAGTCAATTCTATCTTAATGGATTATTGGTGTGTGTGACTATGTAGCCAGATCTGAAAGAGAAAAAAAAAAGATTCAGTTGGATTTGAACCTTTCTCATCCAAACCCAGCTGCCATTAACGTCAAGGTTGAATAATGTTCACTTCATAGGAAATTAGTCAATCACTATCCGATCCCACATCAAACTTTACTTTCTGCCTCCAGAGCTTCAGCATAGTCTAACCCAGGGTTTTTTCCTCCATGAAACTTCCTTACAGGGACCTGGGTCACTATGTGTCTCTTTAGTTTGACTCATGATTTTTATATCATTTGCCTAGAGCTCAATGACAGTTAAGCCTGTCAATGACAAAGCCTCCCAGTAGAGCACTTAGAAGTGTGAGCTGGGAGTCAGGGAGACTTGAATTTAAATGTAGTCTCAGATACTTACAAGTTCTGTGACCCTGGACAACAAGTCACATTGCCTTTGTCTGCTTTGGTTTTCTTAGCTGTAAAATGGGGGAACTTATAGTGCTTACTAACTGGGATTCTGTGACCCAGGGCAAGCCACTTAACCCTGCTTGCTGCAGTGTCCTTATCTATGAAATAAGCTGGAGAAGGATATGTCAAACCACACTGGCACCTTGGCCAGGAAAACCTCAAATGGGCTCCCAAAGGCCCTCTGAAACCACTGAATAACAAAAACCAACGATGAGCCTCTTTGTATTTAGTTAGGTCAGTCATTGGAAAGAAAGTTTAGTTAAACATCAGGATTATCCGTGAAAGCTTTCCTTATTAGAATCTGTCAGAATTTGCACCCACCTGACAGTCTTTGAGAATCTATGGTCATCTACACATCGCTATGAGGCATGTGTACCGGACCTGGCACATAGTAGGCATTTAGTAATTGCTTGTTGAATGAATGGATGAATCACATGATATAAATGGATGTGGCTTCTTCCTGAAAGCTGCCAAACTTGAAGTCTATTCAGTCTTGCTTTAGAGGATCACTGTTCCTCTAGAGGTTGCGTTGTTTTTAAACATGCTTCAATCTAGCCTGGCATCATGCCTGTATATTTTACTAAAAAGTTGGTGGGCTTATTTGATTGAGTTCATGTTAGAACTTTAATTGTTTTTTTTAAAGCTAGAGCTAAACCTATCCAGTAGAATAAAGCTTTGTCCAAGCACCAACTCTCATTGCTTATGCACATGGAGCTCAAGCTGCAGATGGTTATTTTCCTGAGTTCCCTCAACAGACCGTGCCATGTGTTTCACATCAAATGAGCAAATACCTTTTTCAGCTACAAAACTTTCAGTGTCCTCAAATTTCCAGAGCAGACTTTACCTCTGGGTCCCATGTGGATCCAGCCTTACCTCATTTGGATTCACCCATATGACTGGCATCATAGATGCTGATTCATGGAAATAAATTCCAAAAGTTTGTTTGGTATTATGCTGAAGAATTTTACACCCACCATCATTTCTCTAGATTCTCACTCAGGTGTTGGAAAGCTCCATGAATACCTGTGAATAAAATGTAATGATTAGCCTTTGGTTGTTGCCAGCTTGCCTTAACCCCTTGGTTTTTTAAATTAGTTTATGGATGCAAAGAATTTAGTAGCTGAAAGGGACTTTAGCTGTCATCTGGCTTTCTCCCTTTAATGTACATATGAGAAAACTGAGGTCTGAGAGAGGTGAAATGACTATCCCATAGTCATACATTGAGTCAACAGTAGAGGTATTACATAACCTTAATCTCTCCCAGACTCTCATGAAAAGTCTTATATTTTTGTAAGAAGATAGTTTTTTTTTTCCTGGACAAAATACCCAACTAAGGCCTGGAGGAGTTTATTGTTGACAGAGGTAGACATTACTCTGGCCTCATACTTCCAACCTAAAGTGGACAAATATCCCTACCCACCCCCCATCAGGGTCCTAGGGATAACCCTGCGATATTAGGGTCATCTCTTTTCAAATACCGTTGTCTAGAGCTCACATTCTCGTATGTTTCATCCTATTATTGACTGCTACTGATTAATGCTCCAGTTAAATTTAAGCAATTAACTAATTAGTTTTTACAAAAGGATATTTTCTTTAAAGATGTAGCAAGAATGGAAGTTCAAAAATTCCCTCTTAATAGCAAAGGGTACCTTTTCCCTTTTACCACGTTGGTCCCTGGGTAAAATATCTCAGACTTAAACTAATTTCTATATTTCATTGGTCTTTTCAGGATTGCTTCTAAATGAGGGCATAAATACTAGATGAGTCATCACCTCAGCTAATGCTAAGCTTTGGCCTCACTCCTTGAGACCTTGGTGTTGTGTGTGGGCTGTCCAAAGAGCCCAGAATCAGCTCTGTTTCTGGCTTGTTCTCCTAATTTTGAAGCTCACACGATCAGAGCCATTTCTAATATCCTTCTCCTAGAAGTAGGAAGGAATGGATACAACAGACACAAAAGCAATAGCAGGGCTATGCACCTGTGAGCCACCTCATTGGTGGTCCCAGTGAGAGAGAAAAGCCTGAGATCTTTTCCTGCAGCAAGTGCTCTGAATATGTCAGACAGGGAAAAAAAGCCAGAGCAAAAGGCTAGAGGGATGAGTCTTCAAATGTTACATCTTCTGTCAGTCAAAGAAACTTCTCCCCATAGTCATCAACATAATTACAGAATATCTGCGCACACCCTGAACTCCATACTAATGGAGCATTCTGCACCTGCTTATGAGTGCTAGGGTTGGGCTTGTTGACCAGTGTCTTATTACACAGATGTACATAATAGAAGCAGAAATGGGCTCAAGGCCAATGACTTTGCCTCCTTAATTTTCTTTAATGGCAATCCAGAGAGGATTTTTAGACTTTCTAAAAGGCAGGCAGATAGCTTTTGGGGGGAAACAAATAGTGTCAGTCATCCTGAAAAATAAGAAGTTAGAAGATAACAGTCTTTTCCTGGAGGTACTTTCATCAGCTTTATAGTGGAGAATGGCTTCCTATAATAGTGGTTATTGATTAAGGATGTGTTATCCTACTTTTTCCAGGAAGAGGCTTTTTAGTCAACTTATACTCTAGCTGCTGGAGTCTGTTAGATGGTTAGTAGATGGCATTGAAGAGAATGAGCTCAGTAATTTATAGCAAAGAGGTTAGTGGAGCAATGCCTAGTGGAGGAGATGTGCCCAGCAAAGAGAAGAGATACCCAGAAGAGAGTAGCACAGAGCAGAGTTATCAAAGCACTGTAATGCCAAAGTTATGAGTTTCCTTGGCTGTACAGTTTTAAATGCTGGCTATTATATAGGTGTCTGGGGCATATAGTCTTATGAATCCTCTCCATGGCAACTAGATGGGGACAAAGAGCTAGACCTAGAGTCAGGAAGACCCAAGTTCAAAATCCAGTTTCACACATTTACTAGCTGTGTGGTGCTGGGCAAATCACTTAACCCCTTTTGCCTCAGTTTTGTCATCTGTAAAATGAGCTGGAGAAGGAAATGGAAAACCACTACAGTACTTTGCCAAGAAAACCCCAGATGGAGTCACTAAGAGTTTGATAAAATTGAAACAGTTCAATAACAATAACAGATCCTCCATGAATGTATCTTCAAGTGGAAATGAAATTGTTCTTATAGTCAGTTAAAAAAAAAACAGAAGAAGATGCTAATTGGGTCATTTTAAGTACTAAGATGAAATTAATCTCTAGCATACATTCTCCTTTATCAACATTGTCGTCATCATGGCCATCATCATGATTGTTATCAGATATTTTTGAGTGTCCACTATGTTCATGGAGCTATACTAGGGATACCTTTTCATCTTTGATATTAAGAGTTCATTGGTTGTATTCTAATTTGGGGTAATTTTAAAAATAGATTTTCCCTCTATTATTATGATAAACCTCTAGTAATGAGCATCTCTGATGTCTCCTGGATCTGCATAAAACAGATACACTGTTTAACTCTTATTTGACTTCCATCATTTTTGTTGAAGAGAATTACCTTTATATGGAAGATCATAGGAAAAAAAAACAGTTAAAAGGGTATTAATCCTCTTGGATAAGGAGCTAATGAGAAAGTACCTAACTGCTTTAAAGGTATTCAAATCACCGGGCCCAGAGTTAATAGTTTCTAGAACAAGGGAGGTGATAATCTCACTAGTTAGGCCACACCTGGAGCACTATGCTTAGTTCTGGGTGCCACATTTGTGGAGGCCAATAAATGCCCCAAAGAATTTGCAGATGTGGTAGATACATGTAAGTTCTATCGAAATAGCAGCTGTGGCTCATCAAGCTTAGTGGGGAGGTATAGCTGGTACATGCTTTGTGAGCTCAATAGGGTGACTGAAGTGGTCTGGAGATCTCAAAGGATTTCATACATGTGTGAAATGTTTTGCAAACCTTAAAGCACTATATAAATACCTGTGTAGGAATGGCTCCTGTAAAATTCCCTAAGAGATAGCCATCTAGTCTGCTCCTGAAGATCTTCATTGATGGAGAACCCATTATTTCCCAATGCAACTAATTTCTTTTATGCATATATTAATAATTAAAAAAAACTTTCCTTGATATATACCACTATCTATATTGAATTCATTTATCTGAGTTATTTCTTTCTGAAGTCAATCAGAACTAGCCAAATTTCCCTTCCATGTGGCAATCTACAGATAACTAAGACACCTATGATGTGCCACTAAATATTTTCTCCAGGCTAAATGTCCCCAGAGCCTTTAGGTGATCCTCCTGTGACACAGTGTTCAATTTTCTCAATATCTTGTTTGTATGCTACCAAATACACTCCTGTTTGTCAAGTCCTTCTAAAATTATGACACTGACAACTGAAAAGAACCCCAAAATATAGTCTGATTGAGGCAGAGTACAATGTAACTGTCACCTCTAAAGTTGGGGAGGCAATTGTAAGGGCCAAAATGTAAGGGGTTAATATAAAAGGTTGGATCAGATTATTTAAAAATAGGGTCACAGAGGACCTGAGGATACAGGAAGCCTCTCTCAAGAGGGTAGGTTTCTCCTGAGGCTAGTCCCTTCAGAAAATCCAGGAAAGGAGTTGGCCTTTTTTTCACTCACCTCATGTGGTAGTTCTATGGAAAATAGAAGCAGTCTGAGGTCCTCAGTCAGAGCTCCTCCATGATCAAGTTGAAGATGAAAGACCTCTTCATAGGAAGTTTTTGGCATTTTTAAAGATCATTCCTTTTCATCACTTCCTGTTACTTCCATTTTACGTGTACAAATTATAGCTAAAGCTTTGCTTAGGACTGCCAGGGGGCAGTCAGTCAATATTGATTCATCACCCATTATCGCACTTGTGGGTCACAGACCTCCCCAACTCACGTGTAAGTGGGATGTATATGCTTCTGGTGATTAAGTCTAAAAATGGGCAGGGGAGAGTTAATCTCATCTCCACACAATAGTTCTATTAAGTTTGAGTTAGCTTTTGGTGTTGCCATGTCACTTTTTGGATTATACCTAATTAATCTTCATCCAGATCTTTTTTCATATTATTATCTGGCCATGAAACCCCCTTTTATGCTTAGAAACGCAATGATTTTTAACCCAACTGTATGAACTTATATTTATTCTAATTAAAGTTTGTCTCATTTTTGTCTGCCCATTATCTTTTTAGATCCTGATTCTTTTATCCATTTTGTCATATAACTCTTTTAGCTTTGTTTTAACTGTAAATTTGATAAGCATACTCTATATTTTCACTAAAGTAATGGTCAATTTTTTTAGTAAACCTGTTTCATCTCTCTCTCTCTCTCTCTCTCTCTCTCTCTCTCTCTCTCTCTCTTTCACACACACACACACACACTTTCTCCTGTTACATCTAGTTACCTGACAGCCCTTCCTTTTTCTAACTAAGAAAAAAGGACTCTTAGAGAGCACTAAAAGATTCTATCATAAGTAGGATTATACTAAATTTAAACACACTTTAAGATAGGATAGGATAGGTTTTTCACCACTATAGTGACATGTACATAAATAAAGCTTCTATACAGCAAAGTTAATAAGAATCTTACACTTATTTGAGGTAAATATATGAACATGCAAGCAACCTGTTTCCAAATTATGATAATAATTGAAATTGGAGCATTATTGATTATGGGTGAAAATCTTTGTCCTTTAAGAAGTAAATAACCACACATATTATACCTTGCCTTTATTGATATCTCATGCTTAATCTATGCATTTGTATTTCTAAAACAAGATCTTTTCCCCTGCATTTTTGAGATTCTGATAACCCTACAATTAAATGTCAAAAGTATAATTTAGCTATTCTCTAGGTATGTATAATCTAAATTTTCAAGGTTGGGACCTTTAGAACATGTTCTCACCATGACTCCCACTCCAACAACAAGCTACATGACACACCCCAGCAGGGAGGCGATGAAGAAAATGCAGATACAGAGAGACTGTGTTAAGACAACAGCATAGAATAATCTACCAACTTGGCAACAAATCAAGACACCTGCATCTCAAGCACAAGCAGGAATTTTCACCTCCTGATTGCACTGCTGCCTTCAAATGACTGACTTTCTCTGTGGTCCTATAGATGCGTGTTATCCCCCATGATTCTTAGAATTTCTTGTTCAGGATGTATTTTAACCAATTGTTCTAATCTCTTCACTGTATTTGTTGTTGAACAATATTTAGGCATTTATGCCCCACAATTGATTTCCCAAAGTTTAAGCTGCTTTAAACTTACATTCATACTTCCACTGCAGCCATTGCTCAAGGAGTCTACACTGCATCCATAACTAGGTTCTACCCTACATGAAGCCCAAGATGAATTGAAGTCACTTCATTTAAAAACAAAACAAGAAAGGAGGAGATGTTGAGAGTCATCAAACCCTTACTGGCTGACAAAATCACAGTTTGGGCAGCCCCCCAAAATGAGGCTCCCATTGATCCCCCTCTGTGACTTCTCTTTCTTTAACTTCCTTCACTAATGAATGCTTATTGTTCTCTCCAATACAAAAGAAATAATATTAGAGCAAAGACTTATAGAATAAACATATATCCCACCTTAATCCCCCCAGAATATTACTTTAAAAGATTACTTTCACAGAATTAAAACCTAGAAATCAATACCCATTACCCCCCTCCTTTCCCTCCCCACAGAGTTACATTCACTCCCATTACAGGCAAGTCAAGAACATCAGTCACCTTCAAGCCCAGGTTAAAAGGACACACTTTGCTGGTTTATGTTACAATAGCCAGAGCAACATCTCCAAATACCTGAGTGAAACACAAGAAAAATGTGACTTGAAAATTGAGGAAAACCCTAAATCTGGTCTGTCTCAAATGACCTTCTAACCATGTACCTAGTTACGAAATGTTTTGTTACCCATCTCCAAAGTAATTGTGATTGACTGTGAAAGCTGACCAAAACTAATAATAATTTTCCTAGGTCAGAGAGAACTAATCTCTAGATCACCCTGTTTATGTCACTCATCTATAGCAACAATGTTTCATTGACTATCTCCTTAAGCTATGCATCTGTTGTTAAGTTCCATGGAAACATATAAGTAAAAAATGATTGTGTGCCAAAGAAGTATGTAATCACTAACCTATATAATAAATGAACCTCCATGCCATGGCAGAATACTACGTGATGCCTACTCACGTGGGACTGAGCACATGGTGCTTCTCACCTCCATTACTCTACTGGATCGTCACACTTAGATGGAGTACACCCTCACCCTCCGAGAGACTGCTGGACGGATCTCAGAAAAATCCATTTTTAACTCCTAAAGTCATTGGTTAATTTCTGACTGTCTTGATTAATGAGTCTGTATTGACAAACGTGGTGACCTTGTTTAGCTGGTATGATCAGCATTATCCTGTATCTTACTACCTTAATCTTGAAGAGGCTTACCTATGAGAGAGACAGACCACTCAGCCTTTCCATCCCATATGTCCCGCCCTCACCTCCATCTGATGACATCTGATTTATAGTTTATAGAATTTGTCATTTCCTCTTTCTGAAAATTGAAGAACTTTTCTGTATCCTATCTTTTAGCACCTCTTCTTTTCTGTATGGCTCTTCAGAAATTACTGACAACAGTACCATTAATCACTACCATGGCCTTCATTTTTATGCAACAGACTTCTAGGTCTGCATATTTACCCCTAATCCCGTTCATAAAATCAGGTAGCAAATCATTAATTTTCCTTTGGACAAATCCATCTGAGTTTCTTATAATTTATCTCAAACACAAGATGCTCAAGATAGAACTAATTATCTTTGCAACCGAAGCCACCCTTCATCCAAACTTCCCTACTTCTGTTGAGGATAAAACCACTCTACTAGTCATTCAGGTTGACAGCTGTAGAGTAATTTTTTAGATTTTTCCTCTTTTAGCTTTCATAATTGATCAATATCAGTAGGGTCAACAATAATATTGCCAGAATATTTCTTATATCTTTTACCTTTTCTCCACTCCACACAACCAGTTCTCCAGTCACTTCTCCTTGGCTTTTTGTAATAGCCCACTAAGTAATTTTCTGATTTATAGTTTTTCTCCATGCAACTTCTAAAAGGATCTAAATGGTAAATGTCTGACCATGTGACTATCTTCCTCAAAAATCTTCAGTGGTTCCCAAATGCCTCTAGGACAAAATATAATCCTGGCAAAAATATTTCACTGTTTTGTTCTAGTCTATATTTTTGAAATTATCTCACATCATTCCCTTTCACATACTTGATATTTTTGCTAAATTGACTTGTAACTCCTTGAATTTGGCATTCAGTTTTTTGCTTCTTGGCTTGTTCTTCTAAATTCCTTGAATGTACTCCCTTTCCATCTCTACCTCTTGGAGTACTTAGTTTCTTTCAAGGTTTGTCTCATGTGCTATATACATTGCCTTTCCAGATCTCCCTAGTTTTTAGAACTCTCTCCTTCCTTAATCCAGCAATTCTATACAGTATTGTATAATTGAAACTGTTACCCTAAAAAAAGAAAAAAAGTGGTCCTGCTCCCTTGCCTTGGATTGCTGGCAAGGATGGTGGTGGTAAGCTTGGGGATTTCAAACAGTCTAATTAGCCATTGGCACATGGTTTTTAATTTTCTATCCCTTTTATTCCTTTATTTCTAATGATCATTAATAAATCTCCAAGATATAGCATTTCTTATTATTGATATTTAATTTTAATTTTAAATAGTTATTAGATGAGATGTAAAATGGATGATTTTGAAAACATTAAATTAAAAAGGTTTTGTACCAATAAAACTAATGTAGCAAAGATTAGAAGGTGGTAAGCAGAAAGTTGGGAAAAAATCTTTTTGTAGAAAAATTTTTGGATAGAGGTCTCACGTATAAAATATATGAAGAACTTTGTCAAATTTATAATAATATAAATCACTCCTAAATTGATAAATTGTCAAAAGATATGAATAGACAGTTTTTGATGAAGAAATCGAAGTCACATATATCTTTGTGAAAAAATGTTCTATATAATTATTGTATAGAGAAATGCAAATGAAAACAACTCTGATATAATCTCATCTATCAGATTGGCAAATGAAAAAAAGGGCTAAATGACAAATGCTGGTGGGGATGTGGAAAAGTAGAATAACTAATACACTATTTGTAGAACTGAAAACTCATCCAACCATTTTGCAGACTAATTTGGAGTTTTGTCTAAAGAGTTATAAAACTGTACATTGTTTTTGACCAGGCAATTCCACTATTAGGTTTATTTCCTGAGTTGATTAGAGAAAAAGGGAAAGAATCTCTAGGGTCTAAAATATTTATAATAACTCTCTTTTTACTGTCAAAGAACTGGAAATTGAGGGGATGCCTCTCAATTGGGAAGTGGCTAAACAAATTGTGTTATCTCATTGAGATGCAATGTTACTGTACAATAAGAAATGATGAGCAGGTTAATTTTAGAAAAAATATGGAAAGACCTTCATGAAATTATGAAGAATGAAATGTGTAGAACCAAGAGAACATTATGTTTAGCAACAGAAATATTGTTTGAAGAATGACGACGAGCATGTGTCAACCTCCAGAGAACAAACTACTAAATTGAAATAAGGAAGCCATATGTATTTGTTTGTTTGTTTGTTAAATGATATTTGATACTTTCTCTAGCATGGGGAGGTGAGGGAAGGTGGGTAATGGCTATAAATTTTAATAGAACAAACAAAAAATAAGTAATTGTTAGATATTTACTATATGCAAGGTATTGAATACACAAAGCCAAAACCAATGAAAAACAGTTCCTGGCCTCTAAGACTGTACAATTCTATTATGGATTGGTGGGTGGGTACGTGGAAAGGCATTACATAAAAAAGTAAACAATTTTAGAGAAGTTAATTTGTTTATTCAAGTCACAGAAAAGCTGTGACTCAAACTCAGGCCTTCTGATACTGAATCCTTTGCATTTTCCCATAAAACTATAGCTTCATTTATAGGATAAGCTGTAGTAGGATTAAAACTTAACTGTTTTTGATATAATTCTAACATTCTAGAGAGAGAAAATGTTTCTGGATGATAGTAAAGTATCTGAAAAGTATTTCATGAAAGACTAACATACAAGATATTGAGATGTTGGCCAGATATTATTAGATAATTAAGTTAAGTTGTAACTAGTGAAATTACAATACTCAAAGAATTTTGATTCATCTCCAGCAAAGCAGCACAGGGATATCTTATTTGTTATCTTTTTCAACAATTTTATCATGACTTGCATGAAGATATAGCTGACATTTTGATCACTTTTAAAATATAATTCAATAAATATTTAAGAAAAATATATACTATGTTCAAGACATTTTGCAAAAAGCTAACAATAATAGAATCAAAATCCCCCATGAGTCCTATGGTTTTGAATAATGGGACAAATCTATTAAAATGATGTTGAGTATAGATAAATATAAAATATTATACTTGGCTGAAAAAAAAATGACTGTACAAGGACAGGATAGGGGGAACCTAGTTGAAAAGCAATCCTTATAAAAAACCAAATGTTTTTAGTGGACCTCAACTTGAAAAAAAGTAAGAACTATTGTGATTCCTTCAAAAAAGCTGTTTTATTAATTAGATCACATTTAGAGTATATTTTCAGTTTAAGGCAACATATTTTAGGAGCAATATTGACAAAACAGAATGCATTCAAATGAGATCACATAGAGAGGTGAAGAGAATCAAAACCATGTTCCTTGAGGAATGATTGATAGAACTGGAAAAGAAGGAGGAGATATAGCAATTGGAGGAGAAAGCTCAGCAAAGATATACTAGCTCTTTCCAGATATTTATGGGGTTGTTATCTGGAAAAAGAATTCCAGTTATTCCCAGGAAGCAGAATTAATACTAAAGAAACAGAGATTATAAGGGCAGAGAAGAAAGATCCTAGAAATTATCTTAGTTCAAAGTCCTCATTTAAAAAATGAGGAAACTTATCTGCCAAGACAAATGCAGGGACTATAAGAGTATGATTACAAAATACTTTTCACAGAAATAAAGACAGCTCTAAATAGTTGGTGAAATATTAATTGCTCATGCATAGGCTAAGCCAATACAATAAAATGAAAAATTTTCTTAATTTAGTTATTTAGTGTTATACCAATTGAATTACCAAACAATTATTTTACAGTTAAAATAATTTAAAAATTCAAAGGTGAAGAAAATCAAAGGAATTAGTGAAAAAAAAATGAGGGAAGGTAGCCAGAAGTGCCAAATTTTAAACTTATTTTAAACACAGCAGAAAGGATGAAAACAATCTGGGACTGGCTAGGAAATAGAGTGGTAGATTAATGGAATATATTAGGTACCCAATATGCAGCAGTAACTGAGAAGAATAATAGTACTTAATAAATCCAAAGATCCAAGATTTTGTAGCAAGAACTCACCATTTAACAAAAAATTGCTGGGAAAACTGGAAGAGTTTGACAGAAAGTAGGCATAGACCAATATCTTGCATCATATGCCAAGATAAGGTAAAAATGGATAAATGATTTAGATATAAAGGGTGAAATCATAAGTAGATTTGAGGAGCATGGTAAAATGTACCTATCAGATCTACTGATAAGTGAAGAGTTTATGACCAAACAACAATAGAGAATATTATGGGGAAGTAAAATAAATGCTTTTGATTATATGAGATTTTAAAAGTTTTTGCACAAATAAAACCAGTGCAACCAAATTGGAAGGAAAACAGGAAATGGGGATGCAATTTTACAACATATTTCTTTGATACCTGAAATATATAGGGAACTAAACCAAATTTATTAAAAACCACTAGCCATTTTCTAATGGTTAGATGGTAAAAAAAATATGAACAGGCAGTTTTCAATAGAAGAAATCAGAATATCAGTAGTAATACTAAAATTCTCTAAAATACTATTGATTAGAGAAATTATATTAAAACAACTTTGAGATACCACCTCCCACCTACCAGAGTGATTTACATGACTGAGAAGGAAATTGACAAATGCTGGAGGATAGTGGAAAAATTAGAATGCTAATGCACTATTGATATAGTTGTGAACTGGTCCAATCACTAAAAAAATTATGGGAAAATGGTGTAGTAGGGTAAGGTTGCAGCAGAATCACTGCAAAAATTGTGAAAACAGAAACGATTCAGGAGTAAAACAGAGATGCTAGGGATAACTTGGAAGAGGAGTCTCTGACCTCCTTCTCCATACCTTGTGTCATAAGCATCCCATAGAAAATTCTGAGGAATCAACAAGCTTCAAGTTTTGTGACATGGTGAACAGCCTCATCTTCTATGTTTAACCTAGGAGATTACATCCTGGTGGCAGTTACTGATGGATAAAGTCAACAGGCAGAGAGCCTTGGGAGCAGCTCTATGGACTGTAGCCATAGTTACAGAGATCCTTATTTGCCCATGGTTGGGGGTTGAGCACTGAACTTGGAAGGACTTCATAAGCCCAGGCATGTTGAACAGTCACTAACCTGTGCCTCAGGCTGAGACTTGAGGAGAGGAGGAGTAAAGAGGGAAAACACATTGGTGAATGTAGTTGTTGAGGGGCTGGATCCCTGCTGGCTCTGGTCACCTAAAGGAAAGGGGAATTCCTGGCCATTGTTAGATTAAATATTAATATCCACTACTTCAAGTATTATATATTATAAAGTTTATTATCTAACAAAATAGAACCACATGACTAAGTTTTTTCTACTTGCTCAAAAAGACCACATCCACAGGAAGAGCACCATAGGAAGAGAAAGAGGGCTAGACATGGAACTCCACCCAATTTATCTTCTATCTATATCAGCATGGATTTTTAATTACACATCTGTCCCCTCCCCCCCCCAAGAACCTTTGGAAGACTAATCTCTCCAATGGATCTTCTAAATATAATGTGGAAGAGGCATGAAGGAAGAGAGAATTTTCATGCATGCAAGACAGAAAGCTGGGGACATCATCTGTCAATCAAGGTAAACATTCCAAACTGAATGTTCCCAGGAAAGTCAGTTGGAGGCAAGCCAGGCTGAAGAGGGAAGAAGCTGAGAACAGGTTCCCTGTTAGCTTCTGTCCTAGGCTGAAGGACCCTTGGGGGGCTTCAGGAGCTAGGCTGAGAAGAAATTAACTTTTGGTTGGTGGCTAAGTGTGGAAATGGCATTCCCGATACCATAGATTTGGACAAGGGGTCCCACTTCACTTCCCAGGTTCTACAAGAAATTTACAAGAACTTGGGGATTAAGTGCAATTACCATTCAGTTTATAGCCCCCAGAGTTCTGGGCAGGTCGAACGTATGAACAAATAATCAAAACACAAATAGGTAAACTCTGTTCAGAAATACACTTAAAATGGACAGATGTTTTGCCTCTTGCTTTGTTCAACATAAAAACCAGGCCTAGGACTGACTTGAATATATTACCATTTGAAATGACCATATATGGTCAGCCACTTTGGCATGGTAGGACAGTAAAGCCACCTTACTTGTCCATGTTAAGAGGGGAATGTGTTCTTCATGAATATTTAAAACATATACAACGTAGAATTAAAGAACTAAGGAAACTGAGTTTGCTTATGCAAAGAATACCACTAGATATTTCATTGTACAAGATAAAACCAGGTAATAAGGTATATGTCAAGAACTTTAATAGAGAATCTCCTACAGAACCAAGATGGATTGGACCAACAATGGTCGTAATGACAACCCCAACATCTATAAAGGTTGATCAAAGATATCCATGGTTCCATGCTTCACATGTAAAATTTCATCACACCCATAATGCTGAGTAGCCCTAGGACAATAATCAACAATCGACAACAATACTGAATCGACAACCTACTGAAAACACAGGAAAGCACATGAGAGTACTTACCACTAGAATACAGATGATAGAGCATTGCACATATTAAAGTGACAACAGGAAAGCACCCCTGAAGCAAATAGTACAGTTCCAGAAAGAAAATCCAGTAAAACAAAAGGAAATATGCATTTGAAAGATTAGCAGCCATAAAAAAAATATAAAGCCTCTATATATTTTTATACATAGTCTATGCCAGCCACAAAATAACAGAACACAAAGAACCAATGTTATTTCAAATGAATACATGCTTCTCTAAATTCTATCTCCAAGAAATAAGTACAGTAACCATATAATAAGCCTCCTTGAAAAAAAATTCAAACGTCTAAAAGATAAGCAAACTTACCTTATGCACAATGCTATTAATAACTTACACACACCCATGAAGATATACATAGGCAAATATTACTCCCATGCATGAAGATAAACATGTGCAAATCTTACACACATGAAGATGTACACATGGAAAGCTTACTCTCATGCATGAAGATATACACATGTAAGCCTTACTTGCACTCATAAAGAATTATTGATAAATTCTGACAAACATTCATGAAGATTTCATCTTATATCCATGCACATGTAAATACCTTACACGCATATATGTTTGTGTTTGTTCCCGTGTGTTCCTGGTTCCTGATTATTCCAGTGGATCCTGATTTGAAGAACACAAGTCTTCAATCAAAAGTGAAAGAAGACAGAGGAGTGATATACTGACCAGAGAGGAAGGAAGAGTTTCTATAAGCAACATAAAAGGAGACTTCCGGTCAAGATGGTGGCTTAGAGAAAGCTAAAGTTCAGATCTCAGGAAACCCTTCCCTACCGAACTCAAACTATATGCTCCTAAGGCACCGAAATTCAAAACGATCAACAGCATAGACCCCGGGAATCCTCTTCCTGGACCTGGACCTGGATCAAAAGGTATGCCCCCCCCCCCCAAAGCCAGAACCCGAGATCACTGGGACCTAAGGGGTAGGTAGAAGGAAGGTCCCAGGACCCATCCCCCCCAACCCAGAGCGCTGAGTCCAAGGCAGCAGAGGGAACCTCAGAGCCTCAGGGCCAGCTATTCTGAAGGCTGCTTCCTGAAAACAACCTGACTCAGTCGCAGGGGCACCCAGACAGCAGGGAAACAGAAAAAGATGGGGGAGCCTGCAGCCCCCTGGCTGGATCCTTCTATTGGAGTCTCAAGGTCCCTGCCTCAAAGCATACTCAGTTCAACCCAGGGAAAGCTAATCCTATCAGGAGCCCTCTGAGCTCCAGCAAGCCACGGCCCCTCCACCCTCAGAGTGCTGGCTCTCCTGGCCAGCTAAGGCACAGAAACAAACACCCCATGGAAAGGGCCAAGCTAGGCTCAGAGTGTGGAAGTAAGGCAACGGAGAAGCATCTAGAGGGAACTGAGGAGGGCAGGAACACGGAAACACCAGCAATTC
This sequence comes from Monodelphis domestica, assembly GCF_027887165.1. Lineage (NCBI taxonomy): Eukaryota > Metazoa > Chordata > Mammalia > Didelphimorphia > Didelphidae > Monodelphis > Monodelphis domestica. The sequence goes on along the minus strand of NC_077228.1, from coordinate 128,754,464 downwards.
CTGGCTTCCCCGGGAAGACAGAACAACAACTGCATAGAATGGACAATCTGCCTAGGGCTAAAACCTCTGAACACCAGACAGAGATAAGAAAAGCTAGTCCTCCCCACTCAGATAGAAATGGCAAACTCCACAGAAGCACAAAAGCCCCCAAACTCCAAGAAAAACAAGAAGAAGGGGGTGACTTTGGACACATTTTATGGAGCAAAAATACAAAATACAGAGGAGATAGAAGAGGAAAAACAAGCAAATGCTCCGAAACCTTCCAAAAAAAATGGAAACTCTCCACAAACCCATGAAGAATTTGAATCGGAAAGGATCAAAAAGATGGAAGCTCTCTGGGAGGAAAAGTGGGAAATAATGCAAAAGAAATTCACACATCTAAAAAACCAGTTTGACCAAAGTGAGAAGGAAAACCAGGCTTTAAAAGTCAGAATCAGGCAACTCGAAGACAACGAGCAAGAATTAATAAAGCAAAGCCAAAAGACCAAGAAATTAGAAGAGAACATAAAATATCTCACTGACAAGGTGACAGACTTGGAAAATAGAGGAAGAAGAGATAATTTAAGAATAATTGAAAAGCCAGAAATAAACAGCAAACTCAACATCGTAATTCAACATATAATCAAAGAAAATTGCCCAGAGATCCTAGAACAAGGGGGCAATACAGCCACTGACAGAGCTCACAGAACACACTCTACACTAAATCCCCAAAAGACAACTCCCAGGAATGTAATTGCCAAATTCCAAAGCTTTCAAGCAAAAGAAAAAATCCTACAAGAAACCAGAAAAGGCAATTTAGATATAAAGGAATGCCAATCAGGGTCACACAAGACCTTGCAAGTTCTACTCTGAATGATTGTAAGGCATGGAACATGATTTTCAGAAAGGTAAGAGAGCTGGGTCTTCAACCAAGAATCAGCTACCCATCAAATCTGACTATATACTTCCAAGGGAATGTATGGGCATTCAACAAAATAGAAGATTTCCAAGTTTTTGCAAAGAAAAGACCAGAGCTCTGTGGAAAGTTTGATATCGAAAAACAAAGAGCATGGAATACCTGAAAAGGTAAATATGAAGGAAAGGGAAATGGAGAAAAATGTTATCTTTTTCTTTTACTCAAACTCTCTTCTATAAGAACTACATTTATATCAATCTATGTATATTAACATGTGGGGAAAATGTAATGTGTAAATAGGGGGAAAAGAAAGACCAAATAGAATAATCTTTCTCACACAAAGATTCATATGGGAAGGGGAGGGGAAGAAAACTCCTATAAGAAGGAGAGGAAGAAAGTTTTTACTTAAACCTTGCTCTCAGGGAAATCAACTCTGAGAGGGAAGAACATCCAGATCCATTGGGATCTTGAATTCTATCTTACCCAACAAGGGTAGGGAGAAGGGAAAATCAAGGGGGGGAAAGGGGGTAGGGAAAACAAAAGGGGAGGGAAAGAGAAGGGGGAGGGGGAGGGAACAAAAAGGGAGGGACTAGAAAGGGAAACATATCAAGGGAGGGGACAAGGGGGACTGATTCAAAGTAAATCAGTGGACTAAAAGGTAAGAGCTGAAGAAGAAAGGTTAGAATTAGGGAAGGAAATCAAAATGCCAGAGAACTCACAAGTCACAATCATAACTTTGAACGTGAATGGGATGAACTCACCCATAAAACGTAGACGAATTGCAGAATGGGTTAGGATCCAAAACCCTACCATATGTTGTCTTCAAGAAACACACATGAGGTCAGAATTACACACACAAGGTCAGAATTAAAGGATGGAGTAAGACCTTCTGGGCCTGAACTGACAGAAAGAAGACAGGAGTGGTAATCATGATATCTGATAAAGCCAAAGCAAAAATAGACCTGATCAAAAGGGATAGGGAAGGTAATTATATTTTGTTAAAAGGGACTTTAGATAATGAGGAAATATCACTAATCAACATGTATGCACCAAATAATATAGCACCCAAATTTCTAATGGAGAAACTAGGAGAATTGAAGGAAGAAATAGACAGTAAAACCACATTAGTGGGAGACTTAAACCAACCATTATCAAATTTAGATAAATCAAATCAAAAAATAAATAAGAAAGAGTTAAAAGAAGTGAATGAAATCTTAGAAAAATTAGAGTTAATAGACATATGGAGAAAAATAAATAGAGATAAAAAGGAATATACCTTCTTCTCAGCACCACATGGCACATTCACAAAGATTGACCATACATTAGGTCACAGAAACATGGCACACAAATGCAGAAAAGCAGAAACATAAAAGGATATAGAAGGACTTTGAAATTTTGGAACTTTTTATCATAAGGATATGTAATAATGCATCATACATGTTAACATCATATATATGCATGCACATGCTACATAGAATTACACTTTAGGAAGATATCTCATGGAATGGGTAAATATACAACACGCATAGTTGCATAACCAAAGACACACTGATAAAAATTTTCTGTGGAAAATTCAAACAGATTAAGAAATTTCTTTTCTGCATGTTTGCACAGGAATCTAGAAGGATGTACATATGTAAATTTGTATAGACCTTATGTACACATGTGAACACTACTATATTAGAGTAATTTATTAATATTCTAACTATTAACAATAGTGATAGACTAGTGAATTTGCTCAAGTCTTAGGAAAGTAGAGACAGACATAGACGTTCTTAAGTATAGAAGTTAGATTACATTGTTACTGTGAGTTAGTATTTGTTAGTGGTAGGAATTTTCTTGGTTAAATTTATAGATATTAGGAAATAGGACAATTGCATATTCTGAATGTTAGTGAAATTGTTGGAATGATTTGAAAAACTATTATAGGATTTGTTATGTAAAAACTATGTTCATGTAAATCCCTTACCTAAACCATTTTCCTATACCCATTCTTAGCTTAGTACTAGGTAGACAGAATAACTAAGATAAGTTAGGATTTTGTTATTTTGGGGGGGATGAGGGAATATTTAAGATAGTACAGAGTTAAGAATAGATAGATAGAGTTATATACAAGGTAAGTATCATTAAAAATGCAAGGTGCATTTTTTAGAAAAATAAAAGGGAGGAATGTGGAAGAGGCATGAAGGAAGAAAGAATTTTCATGCATGCAAGACAGAAAGCTGGGGACATCATCTGTCAATCAAGGTGAACATTCCAAACAGAATATTCCCAGGAAAGTCAGTTGGAGGCCAGCCAGGCTGAAGAGGGAAGAAGCTGGGAACAGGTCCCCCATTAGCTTCTGTCTTAGCCTGAAGGACCCTTGGGGGGCTTCTGGAGCTAGGCTTAGAAGAAATTAACTACTTTTGGATGGTGGCTAAGTGTGGTGAAGAAGATATTGGTGTCTCTGAGACTTGAGTTTGATGGAAGAAGAAAGAGAATTAAACAGTTGTCCTCCATCTCTCTAACAGACTTTTGTATCACAGCTGTGACAGGACTGACATTTTCTAAATCCTCCTAACCCCCATTATAGACTAGGGATAACCCCATCCCTCTTACCTCATCTTCCATCTTGTCTTTCCCAATAAACCTCCTTACTTGAGAAAGAGAACAAGAATATCTTTTCTAAACCTTACAGTTCACCTTTGAATTACTTAGAAGGGTGGCTGACTAACAGGGGGGAGGGGAAGGGAGGCAGGAGGGTTTGGGGGGAAAACGGGGAGGTGAAGGGTGGAGGGTAGGAAATATCTTGATCTATTAGCCATCAATAGTGATCAACCTTGAGGTTTCCCCTAGTAGTAGTATCTCACCATTACAACCAGGTACCCTGATGTTTCTCCTAACATCTCTCTAGTCAAGCCAGAGTATCTCATTTATTAGAACTAGAAATATCTCCACAGTATCATTTCTAATACAATAACCAACTTTTAAATTACAGTAATTTGAGGATAAAAGGAAAAGAGAACAAAACCAATGATTATTACATTGGCAAAAAGCCAATTTGGGGGCAGTCCCCTTTGGCATAAGAGTGTACATACAAAATCGCATTCAACCCCCCGCACCCCCCCAGTTAAAATTAACCATAACTCAAAGTTCACTATGGATCTTCTGGTGCAGTGTGTGGCTTCTGGAGGCATTTAATGGCACCTTCTCAAAACAGTTCACTTTTGGATTTGTGGAGGTCTCAAGTTTCTTATCCTAAAATTACTCTCAAAGGAATTTAAACTTTGCATTATAGGATAATAATACATTCTGCCCCCTGAAGAGGATATTGACAAACACAGGGATCACTCAGGGATGCATGATTGAATTATGAGGTATATGAATCAATTGGCAAAAGAAAATTAAAACATCAAAAAGTCCAAATTAAAGAGAAAAATAACTTGTCAATGAAATATAGAACATTAAAGTCTTATGTATAAAAATTCTAAGTAAAGGAAAAATAAACCTATAACAGGTCCTTAAATCAGGGTCTAATTAAAGTGATTTATGTCACATAAGCCTGTAGTATCAATTACGCATTTATCAATCAGTGGCCAGGACTAGAGAAAGTTTGCCACACTATGAGACAGAAAAGGGACTAGATTTCAGCAGTAAATTGGGAAATTGCTTTCCCTGGTCTGATTTTACCTTTTTACTCAGGGATACTGGAGCGAGGATGCCAACCAAAGTGAGGTGCTTGGTAGAATGAGGCGCAGGGAAGATCTGTCTCTGACATATGTCAAAACAGCTGTAACCTCAAACCACAAATAAGTTCAAGTCCTATTGACTTGGCTCAACATTTTAGCAATCCCACTAGGATTGGTTGGTCTCTTTGACCTTGTGCTCAATAGGCACTATGCAGGTTAGCTTTGTGATTCTTTGGCACTGTGCAATGGCTCTTTTTGTATTCCTTTCTCCTGGAATCAGACAGAATCATTAAACAGAGTCCCATAATTTTTTAAAACATCCACTTGCATTATTTCTATAGTCTAAAGCTTTTTGGGTATGAATTGACATTAGGTTTAATGGAAAATTTTAAAATTACCCTAGCTCAAAATTAAAAAAAAATTAATACTGGTAACATGTGCTTTGAGTACAAAAATGATAGAAAAACAAAACTAAAATACTAAATTGCACATACCAGGAAGAAAAATAACTAAAAGAAGTTTAAAAAATAAAAAAAATATATAGGTTGTAATCAGTGACACACTGTCAGCCAAGGAAAGGTAGAATTCAAAGGTTTCCCACCTAAGAATGATATCCACTTCCTTTTTAACTACACCATGATCCGAGTGTGAGTGCAAATGATTTTTACAAGGTAACAGCTTTATAAAGAGTAGTACAGCAGGTAATTCGCATTCAAAGAAAGTACCCAAATACCCAAAATTCACAAAACCAAGTTAATGGCAATAGCAAACAAAAACACTATCATAGAGGTTTCATATGAGCCTCTATATTGCCATTTGTTGTGTGACATTTAAAAAACATATGAACTGATAGATACTAGTCACAAGTTCTACAGATGTAGCAAATCTTTCAATTTGGCAAAGATATTTTTTAACAAAGTCTATTACTGCCATAATTCCCAAATTTGGCAGTGGAGCCTAGAAAAAATACAAACCTCTGTAGTGTGACAAGGAAATCACTTTAAAAGACTGATATATATATTAATTTAAGGTCGCCAAGGAATTCAGCTATGTAATTCCTAAATGAAAACTCAAGTCAGCAGTCAACCTTTTATGGAGTTTAATGACAAACAGGAGGAAGAAAGGAATTAGAGATAGAGAGAGAGAGGGAGAGAGAAAGGGGAGAGAAGGGAATAGGGCTTAAATACCTCCTCTGTTTAGGCTGGGCCAAAAGGCCCAAGCCCTTAGATAGCTGGGGCAAAGAAAAGAGATCAGTCCCTATTACTCACATGACCAAAATGGAGAAACAGTCTCAGAGGCCCCCACCTTCAGCTTCCTTCAGAGCAAGCTTCTCAGAGCACACTCCAACCACTCAGACAAACTCCTCAACCACCACCTCTGTCTTCAGACCCCTCTATCTTTAAGGAAACCATCCAAGTTCCCTCCCCTCAGTTCTCACATCTACCAATCACTGTCCATCAATTTCCCTGTGCCAATGGAGGCTCTAGCTTAACCCAGGACCGCCCAGAGGTCTCTGGCTTTGCACATGTCTGTTGAAGGTCATATTCTCAAATAATTAAATCTTTGATCCTTTGCTACAGCCCTTCCTAAATCCTGTTAACCTGAGTAGGGTAGAGATTGGAATAATTAAATTTTGATCTATGCTGCAGCCCTTCCTCAATCCTGTTAGGACTGAGTAGGGTGGAGATTGATTCCAAGTATCTCCATTGTATCAATTCTAAAATCAATCATGACTCAAAGAAATTCCTGTTCTATGCTTAAGCATAGGTCAAAGTCCTTTCCATTGTTCAGCAAAAGGTTTCTGTCCTAAAGTAATCTTAAGAAGGGAGGAGGAGGAAACTCTCATGCCAATGGGGTTCACATTCCAATAGCCAAGACCCACTATCAATAGGAAATTTTTCAAGTATGAAATTTCCCAATGGTGAAATTTCCAACATTTATAAGTCTAAGAAATTTTGAGGTTTACAGTAGTGCTGATAAAACTTTTGGGGCATAAAATATCACTAAGAATCTAGATTGTTCTGGTGGAGGTAGATTAAACTGAAGAGTTAAAATTTAAGAAAACCCATCCATTTCAAAGCTACTAGGCTTTGTGCTTTATATAAAACATTTGTGGCAGGAACTTCTATTTTGTTTTCTAACTTTAATTCAACATTCTTTATAATATATATGTAAAAATATCATACAGAAGCTCATAGATATCTAAAAATCACTTCTAAAAACCCCTTAAAATCAATTGAGGTATTTAGCTCATTAAATTCTCCAAAGGTTGTATACAATTGTAACCAGTTTTGATGGAGTCCATCCATCATCTATGTGACAATTAACAAAGGCAAAATGGAACAAAAAGGCCATACAGGAAACATGTGACCTTGATGGATCTGGTGACAATCTCAGTATTCCTAAGGACCTAGTGTTTTTTTTCCATGAAAGAGGATTTGTGCAATGTGTTAATGGGCTTTTACAATGTTATGTTCTTCAGTATAGTCATAGGAGAAAGATACAAATAAAGATCATGTAACAAAATATATCTAATAGGCAAAACACATTAACTTAAAATGATTCAGTGTGAAGATATCAATTAGATTAATATATGAACTTAAAAATTAAACCTTAAAGCAAATAATCCATAAAACACAATAAGCATGACAGGATACAGACATTGAATTCAAAAGTCCTTTTCTCCAATTCCATTAGACTTCTTCACTATTATGGAGGGGAAACAAAACTCAAAAAGTTAGCATTAAAAAACTTTCAGATCTCTTTAAGGTTCCTTCCCCTCCCCAGTATTATCATCCATTCAGATTCCTTTTGTTACACCTCTGGAGTTCCCCACAACCACACTGAGCATAGTGTGGATGAATCTCAGATTGGGTTTGGTGTAGAAACTGGGGAGGCCAAAATGACAAGAGGGTGTAAAGAGATTGATCTCCTGTCTTAATATTAAGATTAGTCAAGCTATCAACTGCAAGGTATCCAATCAGCACAAAAAATGCCTTGAACAGAAGTAAGAAAAAACATCTTAAAGCTGTAAACTGCATGAGCTCAATAAGGCTCTCTGAAAACAGAAGCTGTTTGAGATTTGCAGGAAACTAGACCATGCTTACAATCTCTACTTATTAAATTGGTTGCAAATCTACTTTCTGTTTGAAAGAATAACGTTTCTTCCTTTAGCAGTAAAAATACCAGGGGCCACATGCTACCTCAGTCCTCTCCCCCACAGGCAGGAGCCTGGAAGCCTTCCTGGATTAGGGGACTGGGGTTGGGGTGGGTGTGTTCCCCTGATGAAAAGAGGCTAACACAAACTTGAAAACCCATTTTGGGGGTGGGGGGAAAGGGATTTATACTTTACCCACTTCTTAGGAACTCCCAGGTTGTGTGTTGAAAAGACACAGCATAGTCTCAAAGCAGGGGATCTGGTCACAGGCAGGCAGAGGCTACAGGGTTGGCGGGGATCACTAGCAGTAAGTGGCAGTGGTAGCTCTGTGGGGGCAGGCAGATGGGCATGAGAAGCAGCTTATCTCTCTTGGCCAAAGTTCCTGGAAAAGCCACTTAAACTAAAGGGGGCCAGTAGGGTGAACATGAACAATAAACAAACAAATGGTAGAAGAGGCAGGATCAAGCAATGGGGCACCAGAAGTGGCAGGAGAGAAAACACAGCTTCAAGTTTATCCACTCCCTATGCTTTACTCAAAAGCTTAAAAAAATTAAGAATTCTATCCTGAAGTGGTAGCCATAATATAAGATTAAAAATTAATATCCATTACTTCAAGTATTGTATATTATAAAGTTTCTTGTCTAACAAAATAGAACAACATATCTAAGTTTTCTACCTGCTCAAAAAAACTGTGTGCACAGGAAGAACACTACAAGAAGAGAAAGAGGACTAGACATGGAACTCCACCTAACTTATCTTCTGTCTACATCAGCATGTAACAATAGGAAATGAGTGGGCTCCTGGGTAATTTAGTTCAAAGGTACAAGATTTCTAATTACATACCATCATCCCAAGAAGGATACAACCTGTCTGCTTGCAATGGTAGAACTACTGGGGGAGAAACTCTAGTTGGACCACCTGAGGTCAATCACAGACTGGGGTTTGAGCTGGGGGAGCAGGGACTACACCTAGCCTTGGATCATAGAAATAAGAAGACTAAGAAAGGAGTAGGAAATAAACACAAAATATCTGGAATGAGGCATCAGCCCTTGCACCCTAGGAACAGAGACTGACTCAAACATAAAATTAATAATTTAGCCTTTGGTCTGGCTGCTAACATTTGAAAAAAAAATTAGAAATCCAAAGAGAAAGAACCTAACCATGGATAGCTATTATAGGGACAAAGAAGAGCTAATTTCAAATTCAAAGGACAGTGAAGTTAAAACACATACTTCTAAAATAGCAACCCCCCCCCCAAAAAAAAACACAATGCTCACAAGTTCAAAACTAGTTTTTTGGGAAGAGCTTAAAAAAGGATTTAAAAAACTAAATGAGAGAAGTTAAGGAAGAAGTAGAAAAAAATAAGAGCAATGTAAGTAAATCAAGAAATTATGAAAGAAAAATCACCCAATTTGAAAAAAAGATCCAAAAACTCATAGAAAAAATAATTCATTAAGAATTAGAATTAGTCAAGGGAAAGCTAATGACTTTCTAAGGCAACTAAAAATAACAAATCAAAAGAATGAAATAGAAGAGATATAAAACATCTTATTCCAAAATGCACTGACTTGAAAAAAAGATCCAGAAGAGATAATATAAGAATTGTTGCACTAACAGAAAGTTTTGATCAGAAAAAAAATTATACACCATACTCCAAGTAAATCTTTAAGAAAAATTGTCTATGACTTCTAAAACCAGAGGATAATATAGAAATTGAAAGAATCCACCAATCACCACCTCAAAGATACCCAAATACAAAAATTTACAGAAACATCATTGCTAAGTTCTGTAACTCCCAGGTTAAGGAGAAAATACTATAAACAGTGAGTTTTAAAAAATTAAAAAAAAAACAACTATAGAGCTACAGTTAGAATAACATAAGATTTAGCAGCTTCAACATTAAAAAATGAAGGGCATAGAATACAACGTTTCAAAGATCAAAGGAGTTCAATTTACAACCAGAAATAACATACTCAGAAAATATGAGAATAATTATATGAGGGGAAAATGGATATTTAATGAACTGAAGAAGTTTCAAATATTCTTGGGGGAAAAAAAAACAAAACTTATCAGAAAATTTCATCTATAAGAATCATGAGAAGGTATATATGAAATTCTTATCATGAGGGGCCCAAGAAGGCCAAATTATTTACTTCTTATGTGGGAAAATGTTATCCATTACCCTTAAGAATGACATCATTAGGGTGTATGGAGTGTTCAGGGAGGGGTAGTATCTCTGGTATGGAGGGCTTGTCATGCCCTTCTAGGGCAGCTCTCCAGCCTCTGACCCTCACCTGACACCCAGCTCTCACTTGTGGCTCCCAGTAGCTGCTAGCATGTGGCAGCGGCCACACCCCGGGCAACGGCTTCGACAGGTCGGCTAAACCTTGTGAGGGTAGCCATTGGGTCATAGACCCCTGGTGAACCAGGGCTTTGCTCACCCAGCATGTGAAGACTGCTTCGGCTGAACAGATGGAAGAAACCAATAAGAAGCTTCAACGGCTGAGATGGCGACGCAGCAAAGCACTGTGGAGTGCTTAGGGCGTGTTGGAGCACAAAAGACAACACGGCCACCCAATGCAGCTGAGGAAGTCTCCAGATGTAATGATTTTTTGTGCCCCTGGACCCAGGCTTCCAACGCTGAGAGAGTGGGACTGTCTCTGCGCATCGACTTTTCCACTTAAATCTCCTTCATGCACAAGTGTCTTTATGCACACTCATCTATCATAGATGAAAATGCACAAAGACAATTGTCATCCTCGTCTACCAAGAGACTACTACTAATTAGGGTGTGGAGCCAAGATGGCAGAAAATATACAGGGACACATCTGATTCCTACCAAATTACCCTCCCCAAAGCAATGATATAACGCCTAAAAACAAATTTTGGAGCAGCATAACCCACAAAAAGATGAAGTAAAGTAATTTTTCAGCCCTAAACAACATAGAAAGCTGGCACCAGGGATCAAGTGCATGAAAGTGGAAATGGAGCATAGGGCACTCTGGTCCTATCAAAACAACAGGTTTGGGGCATAGTTGAAGCTGGAGCCAGGGCTTCTGGAACTGTTAGCCACAGATGATAAGGAGATCTGGACAACTGCTCAGATGTCTCTTTTCTGACTCTGGGCTCAAGATTCTTTTTGCATTGTCCATACACAGAACCAGATTGCAGTCCTGGGGTGGAGTTGCAGGGTGATGAGGAGCACCAGGTTATAACAGCACTAGCAGCCACAGGGAAGCAAGGGAATCTGGTCATAGTTCCAAGGGGGTAAAAGAATGCTTGAGATTACTCACAGCTCAGAGGATAGGCCTGAAGAGTATTAAATACACCTTTCGTTATACCAAACCTTCTATTTTAATTTAAAAAACTAAGTTGGCCTATTTAACTATGGTGAAGGGAGCACTATTTTAAGCTTCATGTTCTTTGTGCAACTCCCTTAAGAGCTGGCCAGAGAAAGCCTTGATCAAAAACAGAGTTTAGACATCATCTTTCAAGAAATCATCAAAGAAAACTGCCCCAATATTCTAGAATAAGAGGGCAAAATAGAAACTGAAATGATCCAAAGATCACCTAAAAGAGATTCCCAAAGGATAACTTTCAGGATCATTATAGCCAAATTACAAAACTGCTAGTTCAAAGAAAAATATTGCAAAGGGCTAAAAAGAAAATTCAAATATTGTGAAGCCATAGTCAGGATAACACAAGACTTAATAGCTTTTATATTAAAGAATTGGAGGGCCTGGAGAATGATATTCCAGAGGGCAAAGGAGCTAGGACTTTAACCAAGAATCATATATGGAGCAAAAATGAACATAATCCTTCAGGGGAAAAATGGGTATTAAAGGAAATAGAGGGCATTCAAAAATTCCTGATGAAAATACCAGAGCTGAATGGAAAATTTGACCTCAAATACAAGACTCAGAAAATCATGAAAAGGTAAACAGGAAAGAGAAATCAAAAGACATTCAATATCTTTAAATTGTGTACATCCTTACATGGGGGCATAATTCTTGTAATGCCAAAGAAATTTGTCATTATTGGGGCAGTTAGAAGAAGTGTATATAAACAGCAAGGGTATGAGTTGAATATGTTGGGATGATATAAAAATATAATAAAATTAAGACACGAGAAAGAGGAATGGTTTGGGAGGAAAGAGAATGGAAAAATAGAATGGAGAAAATTACTGCACATAAAAGAGGCATGAAACAGCTTTTACAGTGCAGGGGAAGATTGGGGATGTAGGGATGTAAACTTTACTTTCATCAGAATTAGCTCAATGAGGGAAGAACAAACATTATCATTTGGGTATAGAAAGCTATCATACCCTATAGGGAAAAAAGGAGGAGAAGGAGATAATAGAAGGGGAGTGAGGCTGTTAAAAAAAGAGGTCAAAAATGGGGAAGGTAGAGACTAGAAACTAAATAGGGGAAAATAGTATAGAGAGCAATACATAGTAAACATAATGGTGTTAATTAAAAAAAAGTTTCTATATTAAAGGCGTCAATTCTCAAATACATAGAGAAATAAATTTAATATATAAGAATATGAGTCATTCCCAAATTGATAAATGGTCAAAAGATATGAACAGGCAGTTCTCAGACAAATTAATTAAAGCTATGTACAATCTTGAAAAATGCTCCAAATCACTATTATTTAGAGAAATTCACATTAAAATAATTTTGAGGTACAATCACATACCTATCAGATTGGCTATTATGATAGAAAAGGAAATTACAAAACTTGGAAGGGATATGGGAAAGCTGGAACACAAAAGTCCTATTTGGGCAGTTGTGAACTGATTCAATCATTCAGGAGAGCAATTTGGACCTATTCCAAAAGGACTATAAAATAGTATATACCCTTTGTCCCAGAAAAACCATTGCTAGGTTTGCATCCCAAAGAGATGAAAAAACAAAAAGGGGAAGGATTTATCAGTACAAAAATGTTTAAAGCAGTTCTTTTTTAGGGAAGCAAAGATTTGGAAAAGAAGAGATGTCCATTAAGTGGGAAATGGCTAAGTTATATTATTTGATTGTAATTGAATATTAATGTGCTATAAGAAATAACAAGCAGGAGGAGCTCAGAAAAACCTGGAAATCCTCACATGAACTGAAGCCAAGTGAAATAAGAAGAACCAGGAGAACACAGTGCAGTGCCAGGAATACTTTATAGTGAACAATAGGGAATAACACCTATTCTCACTAATACAAGGATCCAAAACTATCTCAAAGGACTTTTGACAAAAAAGTGCCATTTACTTTCAGAGAAAAAGAACTGAATCTGATTCTAGACCAAATAAAATTTTTTTTCATTTTCATAATTTTTAAAATTTGAATATCCTTCCACAAAAAGATCAAAATGGGAAACATTTTACATGATTGCACACGTAAATTCTATATGGTAATGCTTGATCTGAATCCTTTAAGAAGGGTAGAAGCTTGGGGAGAGGGAGAGAGGGAAATAATTTGAGACACAATAGTCTTTTAAAAATATTGGAAACTTTTTACATGTAATGGGGGGACATTTTTTAAAAGAATGACATCTTTACTTGGGTAGTTTGAAAAAACATATGTAGGCAGAGACTTGAGATCAAGTTGAATATAATAGAATGAGCTAAAAATAACAATAAAATAGGTTAGGAAGAGGTAAAATGGACCAGTTATCTCATATAAAAGAGGCATGAGTGGTAGAACTGTCAGAGAAGAGGAGGAAAGGAAGGCATGGCTGGTACTACTAGAATCCTATTCATATCAAATGTGAGTTAAGGAGGGAATAATGTATAAAATTAGAAGAGCAAAAGTCTTCTTAATGTACAGAGAAGCAGGAGGGTGAGGGGATAGGCTATGGGAGGGGCTGAGTGCCCTTAAGAGACTAAAAGGTTAAAAGAAAGGTGTGTAGATTAAGAGAAAAGAGGGCAAATGGATAAGAAAAAGGAGGGATTCCTAAGAAGGGAGTACATATATAGAGGTATTAATCAGTTGCTAACAGAATCAGGATTAAACCTAAAACTCAAGCTTCATGATTCTTAGTTGAGGCACTTTTCCCCATATCCCAATCAATTGGTAGGCTTTATTGAAATGCATAGATCTTAATTTTTTTTTTGAGAAAGAACTACAAAAAAAGCAGAACTGTGCAAAAATGTAATGAGATACTTTGGGATGTAGAAAGATCCCAAATGGAAATGTTCAAACAAAGACTGGATAATATCCTATCATAGATGTTGTAGAAGGGAGTCATGAATCAGATAGATAGGTTGGATTAGATATTATCTAGTGTCTATAATTAGTTCTATGAATCTGACTATGAATTTCCTTTTTCTTTCAAAGAATAACTTTGATATTTATAACAATGTGCGTTTATATGCGTGTGTTGTGTGAAATCTGGTGTAAATTTTGGCAATATGGGAGGAGTCAGTAAATATTTGTTGATTGACAGATTAAATATCACATCTGGGAAAGGAGCCTTGGTGTCCTGAATTGTGTTTCATTATTACTCTGACCTTTATTTGTCCCAGTCACAGGGGCCCAGATACTATGACCTTGTAACCATCTTCTATTGTCCAGAAGTGATAAGTGGGTGAGAGACATCTGGAGGAATTTTCATGCCATGGCTGGCTGCCATGGAACACATGTACACATTTGTCTGTCCATCAGGATCTGTATACTTACATTAATTAAAATCAATTTCCTGAGATATAAAAGTCATGCAAATAGGAGCCAAATACCTACTACTTTATTGATGGAGAGCCAAGACCTATGTAATGATCACACCCGGAAAATCATTGTTGAGCAACGATTTTGCTGGGGTAGCAAAGGAAAGGCTTCCAATCATTACTGATTGACATATTAGTATTGCTCTTTCCCTTGTGAAGAGTTTACAGAAATATATTTGGCAATGAAAGAACAGGCTTCTTTGGGTAGAGAGAGTGAGAGAAGCATTACTACCAGTTAGGGGTGTTGAGTGACTGGTGCATGGCTCTAAATTGAGAGATGAATGGAATATAGTTTGTGGCTCTGAAATTTGGGGGCTGAAAAACCCTTAGGAGGAAGATTGAGCCAGCCAGTCTGATGGAAAACAATACCCTTTCCGAACCTTCAACAAGTCGAAACCAAGCCACTTATGTCTTACTCAGTTTGAAAAGCTGACCTGTGTCCTCATGCCATTATGCATTAATAATGTACTTCTTGGCAGTAGAAATTGGAAGGAGAACTACTGAAATATTCCAACTGGAAAAATTAACCATATACAATATCTTGAGGAACTTTCTACTCTGAAATAACTAAGGTCATCTTACAGACTTAGAAAACCTGAGAATTCTTGATGCTCTTTTTAGTGACTGTCCAGAAATCTAAGAAAGATGGTCTTATCACTATAGGCAGCAGAGATGTTGAGACATCTTCTTTCTTACTGAGGCAAATGATATCTATGCCTCCCATCCTGCTCCACTGAGTTTTACTTCCAAACTTTATTTGCCAACTTGATTCAGGCTCCAAATGACCAGGGAGCTGGATACCCCTTGAGCTGTAAGCATGCGGAACAAGTTATCTGCAAGCCAGCAACACTGTGTGAGGTACTGTGGTAAACATTTCTGCTAACAGCTTGCCTTTGAGTATGACATTTGTCTGGATTGTTTGGTCAGAAATTCTCAGTCTGGCTAGTAGCAAATTGAAACCTATGGCTCCCCCCCACCCCAATCCTTCTTTCCCCCTCAACTCCCTGTCCCAAACTGGTACTGTTTAGATATGCACTCTTTCAACGTGTTCTGTTTCATGTTTGTATTTTTGGAAAAAAATATTTTTTTCAGTAAATTTGGAATAAAGGTATAGTGCATAGAGTGCTAAATTGGAGGCAGAAAGGTCTGGGTGCAAATCATGTCTCAGATTCTACTATTTATATATCTGTAGAGTGACTGGACCTTTATGGGTTTGTGTTCTCATCTATAAAATGAACAAGTTGGACTTAGGACCTATATAGTTCCTTTTCATTCTAAATCAATTGTCCTATGACTTTTTGAGGCTCAGAGTTTTTATTTGGCAAAGTATCAGAATGAGTAAAAGGTAGAAAAACTCATTTTCATCAGTGCAATCAGGGCTTCATATATGCATGCATGTGTGTATATTTGTATGAGCCAAATAAGAAACTTAGACACATTCATATGCCATACACATCGTCTATGTATTGTGAGTTGCAGTTTTAAAAGTACTCCTCACAATTAAATAAGTAATTAGTCCATTAATAATAACTAAGTCATAGTAGATCATATATGAATTAGTAGGTGTGTTCTAGTGAGTTGCACAGAGAGTGAGTGATCAGCTTACTTACAGATAGTAAGTGTCAGGTAAAATTTATGAACTTTTTTTCCTGCTTCTAAGACCAGGAATCCCCACTACGCTTGCTTTGTTCTGATGAGAAAACTGGGGCTAGTAAGAACTGATATTTAGATAGTGCTTTAAATTGGTGAAGCACTTAGTATATATTACATAATTGGAACCTCACATTAACTCTGTGGAACAGCTGTTATGGATATTATTTGTCCCATTTGGAAGATGAAGAAACTTTACTTGCCCATTGCTACCAAGCTAGTAAGTGTTGGATGTGGGTTTAGAGGGCAGAGTTTCTTAATTCCAACACTCTACCCAATACACCATTACTCTTGATAGCTGGGCAGTCAAGTGGCCCAGTTGGATTTTCTTACTTTGGATCCACAGTTCTTTCCTCTTCCTTACATAGTCAAGTTATCGTAATGTTTCTTTATATGTTGTCATGCATTTGTTTGAATAGTCAACTACATTAAAAACAAAAGGGAAAAAATTGGGCTTAATGTATACATGAAAGGCAGTATGGCATCACATATAAAAGAGCTGACCCCAAACCTATTAAGACCTAGATTTAAGTCCTGCTTCTGATACCTACTGGATATGTGACTTTGGGCAAATCATTTAACCTCTTATTGCTTGAGGCAATTCTCTATAAGTTGCCTAGAGGTATTAGTAGAGGGAGAGTATAAGTAGCATTGGTAGAGGGAGTTTTCTCATCTACCAGGGTCTTTTATTAATGAAATCACAGTTCCAGCATCTATTCCTAATATACATTAGTTCTATATAGAATTCTAATTCCAACTCTGTAATAAATTTGCTGAGTGATTTTGAGTCATTTAACTTCTATGAACGTAGTGTTTCTACTTATAAAGCAAGACCATTTATTTCTATTCTTGTAATGTTTTAAAAATATATCCAGGCAGAGCATAGAAGTAAGGCAACAGAGAAGCATCGGGAGGGAACTGAGGAGGGTAGTAACACCAAAACACCAGCAATTCCGGGCTTCCTGGGGAAGACAGACAATTTGCCTGGGGCTAAAGCCACTGAACACCAGACAGATAACAGAAGAGCCAGCCCCCCTCAATCAGATAGAGATGGCAAACAGCATAGAAGCAAAAAAGCCTAAAAACAACAGGAAAAACAAGAAGGGGGCAACTTTGGACACATTTTATGGAGCAAAAATACAAAATACAGAGGAGATAGAAGAGGAAACACAAGCAAATGATTTGAAACCTTCCAAAGGAAATGGAAACTCTCCACAAACCCATGAAGAATTTGAATTGAAAATGATCAAAAAGATGGAAGCCTTCTGGCAGGAAAAGTGGGAATTAATGCAAAAGAATTTCACGCAACTACAAAACCGGTTTGACCAAACTGAAAAGGAAAACCAGGTTTTAAAGGTCAGAATTAGGCAACTAGAAGACAATGAGCAGGTAAAAGAGCAAGAATCAATAAAGCAAAGCCAAAAGATCAAGAAATTAGAAGAGAACATAAAATATCGCACTGACAAGGTGACAGACTTGGAAAATAGAGGAAGAAGAGATAATTTAAGAATAATTGGACTACCAGAAAATCCAGAAATAAACAGCAAACTTGACATCGTAATACAAGATATAATCAAAGAAAATTGCCCAGAGATTCTAGAACAAGGGGGTAATACAGCCACTGACAGAGCTCACAGAACACCCTCTACACTAAATCCCCAAAAGACAACTCCCAGGAATGTAATTGCCAAATTCCAAAGCTTTCAAGCAAAAGAAAAAATCCTACAAGAAACCAGAAAAGGCAATTTAGATATAAAGGAATGCCAATCAGGATCACACAAGACCTTGCAAGTTCCACTCTGAATGATCGTAAGGCATGGAACATGATTTTCAGAAAGGTAAGAGAGCTGGGTCTTCAACCAAGAATCAGCTATCCATCAAAACTGACTATATACTTCCAAGAGAAAGTATGGGCATTCAACAAAATAGAAGATTTCCAAGTTTTTGCAAAGAAAAGACCAGAGCTCTGTGGAAAGTTCGATATCGAAAAACAAAGAGCATAGAATACCTGAAAAGGTAAATATGATGGAAAGGGAAAAGGAGAAAATTGTTAGCTTTTCATTTATTCAAACTCTCTTCTATAAGGACTACATTTATATCAATCTATATATATTAATATATGGAAAATGTAATGTGTAAATAGGGGGAAAAGAAAAATCAAATAGAATAATCTTTATCACACAAAGATTCACATGGGAAGGGGAGGGGAAGAAAACTCCTATAAAAAGGAGAGGAAGAGAGTTTTTACTTAAACCTTACTCTCAGGGAAATCAACTCTGAGAGGGAAAAACATCCAGATCCATTGGGATCTTGAATTCTATCTTACCCAACAAGGGTAGGGAGAAGGGAAAACCAAGGGGGAAGGGGGAGAGGGAAAACAAAAGGGAAGAGAAGGAGAGGGGGGAGAGGGAGGGAACAAAAACGGAGGAGCTAGAAAGGGAAACATATCAAGGGAGGGGACAAGGGGGACTGATTTAAAGTAAATCACTGGACTAAAAGGTAAGAGCTGAAGAAGAAAGGTTAGAATTAGGGAAGGATATCAAAATGCCAGAGAATTCACAAGTCACAATCATAACTTTGAACGTGAATGGGATGAACTCACCCATAAAACGTAGACGAATCGCAGAATGGGTTAGAATCCAAAAACCTACCATATGTTGTCTTCAAGAAACACACATGAGGCGGGTAGACACCCACAAGGTCAGAATTAAAGGATGGAGTAAGACCTTCTGGGCCTCAACTGGCAGAAAGAAGACAGGAGTGGTAATCATGATATCTGATAAAGCCAAAGCAAAAATAGACCTGATCAAAAGGGATAGGGAAGGTAATTATATTTTGTTAAAAGGGACTTTAGATAATGAGGAAATATCATTAATCAACATGTATGCACCAAATAATATAGCACCCAAATTTCTAATGGAGAAACTAGGAGAATTGAAGGAAGAAATAGACAGTAAAACCATATTAGTGGGAGATTTGAACCAACCATTATCAAATTT
Source organism: Monodelphis domestica (assembly GCF_027887165.1). Taxonomy (NCBI): domain Eukaryota; kingdom Metazoa; phylum Chordata; class Mammalia; order Didelphimorphia; family Didelphidae; genus Monodelphis; species Monodelphis domestica. The sequence continues at coordinate 128,735,383 of NC_077228.1, read as the reverse complement.
AAATAAATCAAATAAAAAAATAAATAAGAAAGAGGTAAAAGAAGTAAATGAAATCTTAGAAAAATTAGAGTTAATAGACATATGGAGAAAAATAAATAGGGACAAAAAGGAATACACCTTCTTCTCAGCACCACATGGCACATTCACAAAGATTGACCATACTCTAGGTCACAGAAACATGGCCTACAAATGCAGAAAAGCAGAAATAATAAATGCAGCATTTTCAGATCACAAGGCAATAAAAATAATGATCAGTAACGGTACATGGAAAACCAAATCAAAAATTAATTGGAAATTAAACAATATGATACTCCAAAATCGTTTAGTTAGAGAAGAAATCACAGAAACAATTAATAATTTCATCAAGTTAAATGACAACGGCGAGACATCCCTTCAAACCTTTTGGGATGCAGCCAAAACAGTAATCAGAGGTAAATTCATATCCCTGAGTGCATATATTAACAAACTAGGGAGAGCAGAAATCAATCAACTGGAAATGCAAATAAAAAAACTCGAAAGGGATCAAATTAAAACCCCCCAGCAGAAAACCAAACTAGAAATCCTAAAAATTAAGGGAGAAATTAATAAAATAGAAAGTGATAGAACTATTGATTTAATAAATAAGACTAGAAACTGGTACTTTGAAAAAACAAACAAAATAGACAAAGTACTGGTTGATCTAATTAAAAAAGGAAAGAAGAAAAGCAAATTAACAGCATCAAAGATGAAAAGGGTGACATCACCTCCAATGAAGAGGAAATCAAGGCAATCATTAAAAATTACTTTGCCCAATTATATGGCAAAAAATACAGCAATCTAGGTGATATGGATGAATATATACAAAAATACAAACTGCCTAGACTAACAGAAGAAGAAATAGAATTCTTAAATAATCCCATATCAGAAAATGAAATCCAACAGGCCATCAAAGAACTTCCTAAGCAAAAAGCCCCAGGGCCCGATGGATTCACAAGTGAATTCTATCAAACATTCAGAGAACAGTTAATCCCAATACTATATAAACTATTTGACATGGTAAGCAAAGAGGGAATTCTACCAAACTCCTTTTATGACACAAACATGGTACTGATTCCAAAACCAGGCAGATCAAAAACAGTGAAAGAAAATTATAGACCAATCTCCCTAATGAATATAGATGCAAAAATCTTAAATAGGATACTAGCAAAAAGACTCCAGCAAGTGATCAGAAGGGTCATCCACCATGATCAAGTAGGATTTTTACCAGGGATGCAGGGCTAGTTCAATATTAGGAAAACCATCCACATAATCGACCATATCAACAAGCAAACCAACAAAAATCACCTGATTATTTCAATAGACGCAAAAAAAGCCTTTGATAAAATAAAACACCCATTCCTATTGAAAACACTAGAAAGCATAGGAATAGGAGGGTTGTTCCTAAAAATAATAAACAGTATATATCTAAAACCATCAGTCAATATCATATGCAATGGGGATAAACTAAATGCATTCCCAATAAGGTCAGGAGTGAAACAAGGATGCCCATTATCACCTCTACTATTTGACATTGTACTAGAAACACTAGCAGTAGCAATTAGAGAAGAAAAAGAAATTGAAGGCATCAAAATAGGCAAGGAGGAGACTAAGCTATCGCTCTTTGCAGATGACATGATGGTCTACTTAAAGAATCCTAGAGATTCAACCAAAAAGCTATTTGAAATAATCAACAACTTTAGCAAAGTTGCAGGATACAAAATAAACCCGCATAAGTCATCAGCATTTCTATACATCTCCAACATAGTTCAGCAGCAAAAACTAGAAAGAGAATCCCATTCAAAATCACCTTAGACAAAATAAAATACCTAGGAATCTATCTCCCGAGACAAACACAGGAACTATATGAACACAACTACAAAACACTCTCCACACAACTAAAACTAGACTTGAGCAATTGGAAAAACATTAACTGCTCATGGGTAGGACGAGCCAATATAGTAAAAATGACCATCCTACCCAAACTCATCTATCTATTTAGTTCCATACCCATAGAACTTACAAAAAATTTCTTTACTGAGTTAGAAAAAACCATAACAAAGTTCATTTGGAATAACAAGGGATGAAGGATATCCAGGGAAATAATGAAAAAAAAATACAAAGGAAGGAGGCCTTGCAGTCCCAGATCTCAAACTATATTACAAAGCAGCAGTCCTCAAAACAATTTGGCACTGGCTAAGAGACAGAAAAGAGGATCAGTGGAATAGACTGGGGGCAAGTGACCTCATCAAGAAAATATATGATAAAACCAAAGATCCCAGATTTTGGGTCAAAAATCCACTATTTGATAAAAACTGCTGGGAAAACTGGAAGACAGTGTGGGAGAGATTAGGATTAGATCAATACCTCACACCCTACACCAAGATAAATTCAAAATGGGTGACTGACATGAACATAAAGAAGGAAACTATAAGTAAATTAGGTAAACACAGAATAGTATACATGTCCGACCTTTGGGAAGGGAAAGACTTTAAAACCAAGCGAGACATAGAAAGAGTCACAAAATGTAAAATAAATAATTTTGACTACATCCAATTAAAAAGCTTTTGTACAAACAAAACCAATATAACTAAAATCAGAAGGAAAGCAACAAATTCGGAAGCAATCTTCATAAAAACCTCTGACAATGGTTTAATTACTCAAATTTACAAAGAGCTAAATCAATTGTACAAAAAATCAAGCCATTCTCCAATTGATAAATGGGCAAGGGGCATGAACAGGCAGTTCACAGCCAAAGAAATCAAAACCATTAATAAGCACATGAAAAAGTGCTCTACATCTCTTATAATCAGAGAGATGCAAATCAAAACAACTCTGAGGTATCACCTCACACCAAGCAGATTGGCTAAAATGACAGCTATGGAAAGTAATGAATGCTGGAGGGGATGTGGCAAAGTAGGGACATTAATTTATTGCTGGTGGAGTTGTGAATTGATCCAACCATTCTGGAGGGCAATTTGGAACTATGCCCAAAGGGCGCTAAAAGAGTATCTGCCCTTTGATCCAGCCATAGCACTGCTGGGTTTGTGCCCCAAAGAGATAATAAGGAAAAAGACTTGTACAAGAATATTCATAGCTGCACTCTTTGTGATAGAAAAAAAAAACTGGAAAATGAGGGGATGCCCATCAATTGGGGAATGGCTGAACAAATTGTGGTATATGTTGGTGATGGAATACTATTGTGCTAAAAGGAATAATAAAGTGGAGGAATTCCACGGAAACTGGAACAACCTCCAGAAAGTGATTCAGAGTGAAAGGAGCAGAACCAGGAAAACATTGTACACTGAGACTGATACACTGTGGTACTATCGAAGGTAATGGACTCCTCCACTAGGGACAATGCAATGTCTCTGAACAATCTGCAGGAATCTAAAAACACTATCCACAAGCAGAGGATAAACTGTGGGAGTAAAAACACAGATGAAAAGCAACTGCTTGACTACAGGGGCTGAGAGGAAATGACTGAGGAGAGACTCTAAATGAACACTCTAGGGCAAATACCAACAACATGGAAATCGGTTCGAATCAATAACACATATGAAACCCAGTGGAATTGTGCCCTGCTAAGGGAGAAGTGGTGGGAGGGGGGCGGGGGAGGAAAAGATAATGAGCATTGTTTCCAATGAATAATGTTTGCAAATAACCCAATAAAATAATGTTTAAAAAGTCAAAAAAATATATCCAAGGAAAAAGTATTGTTTCAATGGGAGTAACTGACATCTTTTCCTCCTTTTTTCTCTCTCATTTTCTCCTTCTCTGCATCTATAGCTATAGCTATCTATATAATCTATTTGTCTTCCTTTCAGGGAACATAAGTCACATTGAAATGATGCAGAATCTACTTTTATGGTATTGCTTTCTTAAAAATTTTTGCAAAGGTGATTTGAGATTGGATTTGAGCTCAGATCCTCTGATTAAGATTCCATTTTCCATTTTTTATGCCATCATATATTATGGATATGCCTATCCATAATCACAGGAACAATATACTCACACTTTTCTCAATTGTGCTTAGACCATAAATTTTCTTTTCTTTTAAAAATATTTCATTATACCCAATCATATGTAAAACCATTTTAAATATTCATTTTTAAAAGTTTGAGTTCCAAACTCTCTCCATTCCTCCCTTCCTTTTCCCCCTTACCCCTTTCTGTTATGGTAATCTGATATAGATTCTACATGTGCTATTATGTGAAACAGTTTTCCATTTTAGTCATTTTGTGGAAGAAATCTCAAATGAAAAAGAAGGAAGAGGAGGAGGAGGAGGAGAAGGAGGTGGTGAAGGAGAAAAAGGAAGTGAAGAATGTCATTCTCAAAGTGATTTTTGTTTTGTAATAGCAAACTTAAGCAGTAGAGGGTGGGATAGTCCATGAGGTCTTATAGAACCATACAATCATATCGATTAATCTTCGGGTTGGAAGAGATTTCAACTGTCATTTAGTTCAACCCCTTTAACACCTCCAGAACTCTTGCAAAAGATAATCAGCTGTTGCCTCAAGCAATCCAATTCATTTTTTAGCAACTTTTATTGATTAGAAGTTTTTCTGTGGCTTTAGTTGAAATCTTCTTTTCTCTTACTTCATATTCATTGTTCCCAATTCTCTGCCCTGGGCCCAATCGAAACAAGGTTCTGTTCTCTTAAATATAATAGTTATTTGATGATTTTAATAGTATTAGATAGGTAGGAAGTAGGAAGAAGAAGGATTTATTGAATAATGTTATATCTACACTACTGTGCTAATTGTGGAAATTATAAATATAATTTCTCCTCTCAAGGAAATTATGTTCCTTTTTTTAACTGTATTTTATTGATTCCTTTTTGTTTTTACATCACCTACATTTCACCCAGTATTCCTTTCCTCATCTCTTTAAGAAAGTCATTTCACATAAAAGAGATTTTTTAGCAGAAAAAATAAAAGGAGGAAGAGAAAAAAATGGACATATGGATCAATGTGTTAATGGAAATGCCTCTTCAAACCCAACCTTGCAAAGAAGTGTGTGTGTGTGTTTGTGTCTATTTTCTTTTTTAGTGTCAAGTTTGTTCTTTATAATTTTGCAACATTCATTTTTATTTTGTTATTTTGTTATTTTATTTGTTTTTAATTATTTATTTGTTTATTTGTTATTTTGTTATTATTATAGTCAGTTCTATATATTGATTTCCTGAATCTGCTTACTTCACTTGCATCACTTCATTTAAGTATTTTCAAGCTTTTCTTTATCATCATACTTGTCATTTCTAATAGCATAATGATGTTCCATTATGTTTTGTGCCACAATTTGTTTAGCCATTCCTCAGCTGATGGGCATCTACTTTGTCATCATTTCCTTCCTACCACAAAAAGTACCGCTAAAAATATTTTCATGGTCATAAGCCTTTATTTTCCTTCTTACCTTCCCTGCCCCCCCTTTTCCCCCAATCAATGCCTTCCTGTGGGTATATGTGGAGGAGTAGAATCTCTGAGTCAAAGGATATGGACATATTAGCCACTGTGTTTGCATAATTCCAAATTGCTTTTCAAAATGGTAGCACTGATTCACAGTTTCATTGACAATAACTTATTTTGCTTCTCTTTCTGCTACTCTTCCTAAATCCTCTATTTCTGTTTAGTCACTTTTCCAATTTGCTGCATGTGAGATAAAGCCTATTATTGTCTTGATTTGCATTTCTTTTATTATCAAAGTAATATATTCAAAGAGGAAGATATTCCTGGGGCAAGTTATCAGCAAGATAAGACAGAAATTTCCATATTAGAGCCCAGTAACCCAGGAGCAGGGTCTATGTTATCTGATGGGGAAAAACTGGAATTGATGGTCTGGGTAGAGAATGCATGGTATAGAAATGACTAGGAAGTGGCTATCTCATGTATTTTGCTTTATGGTTTACAAATCACTCAATGTGTATTTAAAAAATTGATCCTTGTAAAAACCTTGTGATAAAAGAAATGCTTCCATTTTACAGATGAAGAAACTGAGGGGGAGAGTGAGTTGCCAGTGTTGAACAGTTAGCTAGTTAATGTTTCAAACATGATTCAAACCAGTCCTCATGACTTTGAGTCTTACATCCTGTGTCCTATACACCATTGCTTCTAAAGACAATAACCTAATGGTCCCTCCTAAATCATCCCCTTTTCCATATAAACATCTCTGTTTCCTTCAACTCATCCCATATAGCATAATGACCGGAATCCTGGATTACTCTCTTCTGGATGCTCTCCAGCTTATCAACATCCTTTTCTATAATATGGCACCTACAACCAAAAATAGTTGTGCTTGTTGCAGAAAAGATGCTAATCACCTACTATAAATAAAGTGCTTCACAAACTTTAAAGCACTATATGAATGTCATTTATTATTGATGTTGTTGTTTTTAATATTGTAGCATCAGATTACATTAACTTTTTTGGGCTTCCATGCCACAATATTGAATAATTGTGTATCTAGTGTATTAAAACCCCGAGGTCTTTTTGCCATGTGTCCTATTGCTTAGCTGTGTTTGAGTCCTTCAATTCACTGATACAATAACTTTGAGACCCATTGGTCTGTACTCTGTCTAAACGAGCTATCATTTAGGTAACTAAGGTGGTGTCAATATAATATTAACTGATCCAATGTAGGAACCAGCTTAACTGATTGTTAGATTTCATGAAGACAAAATGACTAGTTCCTTGAACTTTTCACTTTGAAGCCAATTATTGTAGTGATGAAAAAACGCAGCTTTAAAGGGTTGTTGATTCACTAATTGATATTCTTCTCTTATGCTGAATACCATGAGGAATTCTGATTATACTCTAAGAAGTGTCTGCCAGTGGGGGCTGTCAGATACTGCACTAGGTTATAGAGAGAGGATGTGTCATGTCCTCATTTTTAGACATCTTTATAAAAAAGGAAAGAGTCGAATGTTCTGAATACTTCACTGTGATGTTTCTAAAATGCTAAGGAACGGACTAGCAAATATAAATTGGGTAATACAGAATGCCAGGGCAAGAAGAGACTTTAGTAGTCATCTGGTCCAATCTCTTTATTTTACAATTGAGGAAAGTTCACTACACTTTGTTAAGTTGTATGACTTAAAAGAGATGTCCTAGAATACTTGGGCACATATCATGGGCATTTAATAATAATGTTCAATTCTTGGCACCTTTAAGATAAATTCAAATGAGGCTGGGGAGGCTTGGAGAATGCAGTCTTGTCTCTATTCTGTCTGGAAATTTGATGACATTTGACTTTTTTTTTGAAAGATAAAAGGCCCTTTTGCATTAATCTCAAAAATGTGAAATTGAAAATGGAGATTCTGAGTGGAATCTAGCTTTATTTTGTCATATTAAGGAATAGCATTGTATGCAAACAACTTGGTACATTCTATAAAGATTCTCTGAAAATCAGAGTTGACCTGATCACCTAGTTTTTAACATAAATACTTCCAATTAAAGACCAGCTAGTCCCTTACCTCCTCATTTTACAAAATAAGAGGATTTCAGAATTGGATTGGATTTTAGTGACTGTGTAGTTCAAGTCATACTTGGGAAAGTAGCACATATCCTAGAAATGGCCATTAAACATTTATTTGAAATACTTTCCTTCCCTCTCCTCACCTTCCTTTACTCTTCTCCCCCCTTCTCTCCTTTCTTCCTCTCTCTTCTTGCTCTTTTCCTTTCTTCTCCTTTTTGATTCCTCAAGATAATTTAATAGGGATAGAGGAGGGACCTATTACCTCCTGAGGCTGCTTATTCCTTTAGAAATAGCTCAGTTGGTAGGAAGTTTTTCCTACAGTAAGCACAAATTTGCTACTTTGAAGTACCTCTCCATTGCTCCTAGATTAGCCCTCTCTCTGTGGCCATACCCCAAAAGTAATCCTTTTTCCACATGACATTTGAAGACAACTATCATGTTTCCCTTAAATATCTTTTTCTTCATGCGAAAAATCCTAAATTCCACTGAATCATCCTCATATGTCATGAACTCAAGACCCCCTACAATCCTGGTCACCTTTACTTCCATTAGTATTTTCCTTAAACTGTAATGCCCATTATGGAAAACAATAAATCAGACATGTTCTGATCTCTGCTTCTCTTGAAGCCAATAGTTGTGTTGAGCCTATAGTCCATTGAAACTGCCAGATCTTCAGATGAATTACTATTTAACCTTGCCTTCTCTATTTTATACTTGTGATTTATTTTTTTTCCCTAAATGCAAGATTTGACTATTATCCCTATAAAATTTCATACTTTTGGGTTTGACTCAGTGTTCTAATTAGTTAAGATATTTTTGGAGCCTTAACTCATAAGCTTTCCTTTCAAGTAAATGTGTTTATATATCATCTATTTTTTATGCAAGTCACTGGTAAAAAATTAATAAGCTTAGAGTTAAGCACAGATCCCTGGGGGCACTGGATTAGAATTTCTTCCAAGGTACAATTGGACCATTAATGTGTACTCTTTGGTTCTTGCCATTCAATAAATTCTGAATCCAATTGTACTACCAGCTAACTAACATCTCTTGATCTTTTCCATAAAAATAGTCAATCAACTAACATTTATTTAGTATCAATTACATGCTTGCTAAGCATTATAGCACTGCTAATGCTGGGGATAAAAAGGCCAAAAAAGAAAAAGGGAAAAAAAAACCCAGTCTGCACTCTAAAGGAGCTACAGTCTAATGGGGGAGAAAACATGCAAAGTTCTAAGATTAAGGAGGATGCCAGGAACATTGACTCTGTGTATTGAATTTTTTCCATTCCCTTTTTGGAAACTAGATATAATGGCATATAATTATCTGAAGCTGACAAGGTATGGGTTGAACTAGCTAATCCTGGGGATAAAAAGAAAGACCTCTCTCCACCCCAGAAAAAAAAGAAAGGGGAAAAATAACTAGTGCCCTGCTCTGAAGAAACTCACAGTTTAAAGGGGGAGAAAATATGCAAGCAACTATATAAAACAAGATAGAGTGGAGTGTAGTCTCAGAGGGAAGATTTCTTCTAACTGAAATTTTATTACCCCACATTTGAATAAAGTAGAGTTGTAAAAATACACACTGACTTATTGATAGAATTGTCTCAGAGATTGTTAAGCTATCTAAGCTTTTTGAGTTAAGTAGATATTGTTTACTTATGCCCTGTTCATTAGGAACTGTGCTGTTCAAAGACAAAGCAACATATTAAAATCAATTCCCTATCAGTCCATATTGCTATTGGGAGATGATGACAAAGAATATACAGCATCAAATGTGTTTCTGAAGGTTTTTGCTGCTCCAACCCTATTGTTATCACCTTTTAATGATAACACACTGACTATCCTTGGATCCAGTTATTAAAGGTTGACAGAAGCCAAAATAATACAAAAATGGACTTCTGCCAGTGCCCAAGCTCTTTTTTTTTGTTGTTGTTGCTCCTCTAGTCACTTTATCCTAGCCTGCTTAAAAACACACAGTTTCCAAAGTGAGGTCTTTGGAATGTCTCTTTGCCAGCATTGTTTTCCTTAAGAATGTCAATAATGTGCTTTATCAACAAATGTAATAGATCATCAGACCTAAAGATCTCTGTAAGAGGTTTCTGAATCTAATATTTCCATATATGGAAAGGAGACTGAGGAAGCAATCATTAATAGTCGCCCATCTCTTTGAAGCACAGTGGGCTTATTGTCTATGTAAACTGTTTCAGAATGTGTAAGAAAACCATGTTTTGGATGCTTCTGTAAATACATTTTAGCTTTTAGGGTTAACCAGAAGTCAATGCTATTCTTTTTGTTTGTTTGTTAAAGGCAAATTTTAAAAAGATAAAGAGAAGCAAAGCTGAAAACCACCAGGAGAGCTTTTCTTAGAGTATGATTTTTTTCATTCTCATGTTATAGTAGCCCTATGTTTCTATGTAGGGATACAGAGACCTGCTGTCTTCTGCAGGGTTCTGTTTCTCTGATGATTGGCAGTGCTTTCTGACCCACTCCCATTAGGAAAGAAATGCCGTTCAGATTTTGACATGAGATATTTCTAGTGGAATAAACAGTGTCGTTCTCATGACAAAGTGTATGTTTAAGATTAAGGGTTTATTTAATTACACTAGTGAGCTGCATTCTGAATGAATTAAGAGGCAGCTCCTTCAACAGGAAGCTGTTACATTGGCTATATTTTCTAATTCCCAGAATCCCAGAATGTTAGATCTGGAAGGGACCTTAGAGACAATTATATAATTCCATCCCTTCATTTTCCATATGAGGAAATGGGAAATTGGGGGTCGGGAGAGGAACCTTGGAAGGTGAAGTCACATAGCAAATGAATAATGGCAGAGCCTGAACTGCAACCCGGGTCTCTTGACTCTCTAATTAAGGCAGCTTAATTGGTATACTGTAAGAGAAATGGACTTTTAAGTCATGTAATTGGAGTTCAGGCAGCAAGGTGGTGCAATGGATAGAGTATGGGGTCTAGAAGCAGAACTGATCAGCTTACTGGGTTCAAATCTTGCCTCAGCTACTTACTAGCTATGTGACTTTGGGCAAGTCACTTAAGTTTGCCTCAGTTTCTTTTTCTGTCAAATGAACTGAAGAAGAAAATGGCAAAGTACTCTATTATCTTTGCCAAGAAAAACTCAAATGAAGTTATGAAGAACAGGACATGAGTGAAAAAAATGACTGAATAACAACAATCTGATTTTGAGTCCTGGCTCTATTGCTTTTTACATATATAACTTTGTATAAATCACTTCATTATTTCTAGACACCATTTGGGGGTAATACAGTGTAAAATAATGCTGAATCTAGAGGAGGAGAACATGGGTTTAAGTCTTGGCTATGCCATTTATTGCTTCAACTGTGTGGTCTTGGACAAGTTGCTTCAGTCTTATAGATATTAACTCCCTCAAAGACAGAATAAAGATATTAGGTTAGATAGATTATTTCTTGGGTTCCTCCCAGCTCTTGATCTCTGATTTTAGGAGCTGAGGATCTAACAGTGTATGTACAGTCAGTGCTCTTTCCTCTAGTTTTTTTCATTGGCTTATACTGGTGACCATCAGGAAACATCATTGCTGCGGTGATAGCAATATACTTTCTGGGCATGTGGAAGAGGTATAGGAAGCATGGTATATAGTCTATGGAACTGGGCTCTAGTCTGAGGGTTATATCTCAGATTATCTACTTCCTGTGTGACCTTAGGTAGCTACGTAAACTTCCACATCTGTAAAATGAAGGCTTTGGCTTAGATGGTTTCTAAGATTCCATCTACTTCTGGTCCTAAAATCTTAAGAACTAAACCCGGTGAGATGGGTGACATCTGTGTACATTCTCTGAAGCATACATTAACTCTGCTGATATATGTAAAATAGACAGTAGGGGGAGCTGTTAGATTAGCAAGAAAACGGAGATGTTGGCCACACAGTGGGAAAAGGAAGGAGGCTTCTGGAAAAGTCAGAACAGCTTACTTACTGTCCCCCACCTCCTCCCACCCCACCCCCTTCCTTTTCTTTTTTAAATTCAGGGAAAGAAAAAAGAGAAGGGTTGGTAGCCAGACCCCAAAAGGAGCCAGAAAACTAAATACAGGCAGCTGAGGGACTTGAACAATGGAGGGGAAGTAGGGAGAAGAGGCCAAAGAGGGATTAGCTCAGTCGACTTCCATTCCTAAGGCATCCTTCTACATCTGCCCATAGACTCATAGATTTAGAACTGGAAGAGACCCCAAAGGTCATCTAGATCAACCCCTTCAATTTACAGACAAAAAAGGGAACTTAAGTGATTTGCCTGAGATTATATTGATAATAAGCATCAAGGGTTGGGGGGTGGGGGTTGTCGTGGATTTGAATCCACAGCTTCTGTATCCAGAGGGAATGCTCTTTCCACTGTGTGACCCTGCCTCCTTTCTTTTTTCCTTCTGATTTTCTCCCATCTACCCCCCTTTAATACTCCAGGAATGACTTGGCCGTAGTTGGGGCCAAATCACAGGTGTTGGACCTGTGATTTCTTTGATTATGTGAGGTCCTGGGAAGGAACCCCCTCCTACCAATTTGAATCAGCAACCATTCTGCAGTTCCTAGTTTAATAGAATTTTCTGGGCTATGAAAGGTTAATTGATTGATCCCTGGTTAAGTAGCTAGGGTGTGGTGGAGGAGGGCTTTGAACCCAAGTGGTCCTGACTCAGTGGGCAGTTCCTTAACTGAATGTTGACTCTTATCCCTTAGCAAAGGTTAAAACAGACTCTGTTTCCTTTCCCCTCAGTAAGAACTTAACATTACACTAGTTATGGTTACATTTATTTAGCAACTGTGTTAAACAAATGGGTGTGGACCTATTTTAAACAGACTGTCTTTGAATGCTTACTTAGTCCCACTAACATACATTTGTAGTGTGTCTTTGGTAGGTAAGTGTTCAGTCCCCTCTTGGAAATAGACACCTCATGCACGATAGAAACTCGATTTTTTCATGTCCACTTTCTAGATTGTAAGACTGATGAAGTCAGAGACCCCTTATTATCTCAAATGTGTCCCCCCACCTCTGAACACAGTAGGTGATTAATCAATGTTTGTAAATTTGAATTTAATGAATTTGAAACACTGTGCAAGAGAGGCTAAAAAGATTTTGTCTCTTTTTTCTTGGGTGCTTATAATCAAAAACTGTGTCTATCTGTACAGAAGAAAGTGAGAAACTGAGGTACTTATCCTAGTAACTCAAGCCATTAACATGTACTTTTATGGCTGAAATCTCTAGGTTATTGAGGCACGAGTGTTTTCTTGGAGTCTCAGTGACCTGGTTAGGGGACTCAATGCTTTGTATGTTTGTGATAAAGGTTCAATTAGTCATTAAATTAATTTTTGAGCAGCCTTCTCTGTCCTCAGCAACACTATGATTAGCAAATTGGGCTGGTGTTGACATTTCTTGTCTCACTGATGGTTTATTTAAATGAGGTCAGTTTTCTCCCGGGGGCTGTAAAACATACCGGAATCCTGCTTGGCGAAGTAACAGATTTCATTTTTGTTTCTAAGGCTCATATTGTGTTTTGGTTGTTGTTACTGTTTTTTTTTTCTTTTCCAAATTATCCTTTGATAATCTAAGAGCCTTCATTGGGGATTAAACAATCTGCGAAAGTGAGAACAAAAGTTCCAAAAGATGATATGGGCCACAACATTAAACTTCCCATACTCCATACATGCAGAGCTATATTGGATATTATGGGGAGATGGACAAAACCCCAAATAAAGGGACAATAATGTGGATAGAGATGTGTATAAGAATTAAATCAATAAAATTTAATTGACTTGGCTAACAATGAAGGAACAAAATTCTATGAGTTGGGCATGGTGTAAAAAGAGATTATAATAATCTTCCTAAGTAAGTGAATGGAGAACTGGTGAAGATGAAGAACTTCATCACATTAATCTGGTATTGGCAGTACCTAGAACAGTTCTAAGAAAGCGAGTCAATAAACAAAGAGTCTCATTAAACACTGTGAGTGATTGACTGAATTAAGTCAGTATTGCTATTAGAGAAAGAAAAAGAAAAGGAATAGGAATACTTCAGAAGACAGATGTTTTTTCTTGATGGATAAGGATCTTCATGTTCTAGAAAGCACTACTATGTCTTCTCTCTCAATTTATTGCCAATCATTTTTCCTCTCCATAAAGTCATGTATAGTCTAACTTGATCCCCATTGATGAATTACCACACCTATCAAAATAAAAAATATCCCAGCATGAGGTGAAGTCATGATTTGGCTCATACTAGATAATGATTCTACTTTTAAGTTTGTGGCTGAATCCTTGTCATTTATTTTTCTAACTGTGAATAGATTTGATGGAGGTGGGGAGTGGGGATGGGATTGGAAAATCCAGTAACCAGAACAAGTGTTATTAAGCATGACGAATGCTAACAACTTATAATCAGACTCAAGATAAACCTTTGGCCTTTCCCCAGGCTTGGCCTTTATAAAGTTTTGAAATAGTTGTTTAATCCCATTCCTCATTTGAGAGGTTGATTTGCCTTTGGTGCTGGGAGAATGAAGTACATTATCATGTTAGTTACTTATGTCATCCTCTGAGCAGCAGTCTGCCAGAGCAATGATATGGGCCAGATTTTGTAGGATTCTATTCACTGTGAGAGTTAGGGAGATATTATGGAAAGGGCATTCGATTTGGCACCAGAAGACATGGAATTAAATCCTCTCTGATACTTACTAGTCATATGATTTTGGATGATTCATGTAATTGATCTTAACCTCAGTTTCTTCAACTCTAAAATAGAGATAATTATAACTCTTTTATTATATCCATAAAAGGTTTTTGTGAAAAGGCTGTTTTACAGGAGGAAGATCCCTTGTGTATAGGTGAAATAAAGGTTTTATATCTAAAGCTCAGATCATTTGAGTTTCTGTGTATGAAAGCATTTCTCGTTGTGGCTTGACAAAATGTTCCGACTGTATCTTACCATTAGAAATTGAATCTCTACGAGTTTCTTGTATATTCACATGCTATAGAGAGGAGTAACATTGATCAAGGGCTAAGCCTTCATTGAAAAAAAAAGTGTCAGTTTTGGGCTACCTCAAGCTTTCTATTCTTTTTCCTTCAGTGATATCCACTCCATCTCAACTGTCTACATTTTCTCCTTATTCACCCTCTCAAAAACTGCTCTGGAAGCCTTTATTCACACAAATGTGAAATTACTCATCATAGCTTAAAGTTTTAGATTCCCTAGAGGCAATTCCATTAAAATAAATAATCTCAATCTAAAGGATTGAAGCTCCAAAGGGAGCTTTTAATTATTAGCCCATTTAAGTATTGTGCGCTAGGATATCAGAAATCATGGGTAGGCAGTTTTCAATTCCTTTTCTACATAAACCAGACTTTCATTAAGTCACTATCACTTAAACTTGAATTATGCTATTATATTAATTAGTCAGTCAACAAGTAAGTGTCAGGTACATTGTCTCTTTGAGATAAATGGATCAGATTAGTGCTAGAATGTTCAGAAAGAATTTTTTTGTCTTAAAAGAAAATATTTATATTTTTTAACCTTAAAATATATATTTTAATGTTAGAATATATTTATTTTCTAAAATAATATATTTAAATGACAGAGGTTGTAAGATATTGCTGCTATTATAGATAAATATTTTGAAAGCTAAAAGCAGTAGAAAAGAACTTAGTTTTAATTAAAACTGCTAATATTTGCATAGGAAAATGCAATTATGTGGCAGTATTTGAGTAATTTTTAGATAAAAAATTAGTAGTGATATAAATTCAAAGATTTCAAAGCAGAAAATTGGGAAAAAATTTATATTGATAAACTGATAAGTGGTCAAAGGATGTGAATAGGCAGTTTTTGGATAAAAAAATCAGATATATGTATTTATATCAAATGCTTTAAATAGTTATTTATTGGAGAAATGCATATTAAAATGACACTGAGATGCCATCCCATATCTATCATATTGGCTTAAAATGATAGAAGGAGAAAAAGACAAATGTTGGAAGGAATATGGAAAAATGGGAGCATTAAAATACATTGTTGGTAGAACTGTGAAGTAATCCAACTATTTTGGAGTACAATCTAAACTTATGTCCAAAGAGTTATAAAACTGTGGATACCATTTGTCTTATCAATGCCATTATTAGATATGCTTCCCAAGATTTTTTGGGAAAAGGAAAAGGACCTATATATTTGAACATATTAATAGCAGCTCTCTTTATGTTTACAAAGAATTGAAAATGGAGGGGATGCCCATCAATCGGTGAATCATTAAAGAAGCGGTAGTATATGATTGTGGTGGATTTCTTTAGTGTAGGGTAGGGAGAGAGAGATAGCTTGGAACTTTAAATGTAATAAATAAATGTTGAATAAAAAAGAAATTTAATGATTCAAATCACCTTTTAAACAATGTAGAATGTTGTCTCAATTGTGTATGAAGAGTTTAGTATTTTAAAGGGACAGAGAAAGAAGTTCTGTTTGTTAAAAACTGGAAAAATATGAGTATAAACATTTTCAAAGATATCAAAGAGAAAAACAGATTATGTTAAAGACTTCTGAGCTTCAGGCGATTATAATACCTCAGTCCATTTGCAGAACTGTTTTATAATAGAAAAAAAGTGAAACTAAAGAAATGAGAATTACAGATTGAAGTATGATTATATGATTAAAAGAAACTCAGTTTTTTAGGGGAAGTCTGATGAATTGTAACTTTTAAATGAAAAATGAGTCACATTCAATATAGGAATTGGAAATAAAAACCTGAGAAGAATATGATAAAAGAACCTGAGGAGAAGCACTAAGGAAACAACAATGGCATTTAGAAACTATTCTGTCAACCATGAGTCAAGTAGAAGTAATCAGAGGACAGAAAGCTTCAGCTATATGATTTGCTCTTCATCCTTGCCTAGACATAACATAGCATTGAAGTAAATGAATGATAGTAATGTTTCATACTTTGTATTTAAGTCCTGAGCACCTTGCCTACTTTGTATGTAGGTGCTTAATGGATGCTTGTTGATTGGTCATAGAAATATTTTCCAATATACCAAGTGTATCTGCCTCTCCTACAGGTTTCAGTAGAAATAGGGCTTTTACAAGTGAGAGGTTTGGGAATACGAACCGATAAAAATAGCCTGAGTAGTTTTTTATATTAGGGCAAAAAAAATCTGCTTTAAAGTAATAGAGAATTTTGGTGGAATGCTGGGGAATGGACTATATGACTCCTGTTTAACCTCAGCTTGGTGGTGCTATTTTTTTAATACCTAGGAGAGCAGAAGGAAAGTCTTTCTACCTTCATTTCTTCCATTATGCTAATTGCAGGAAGCCTACAAAGTCCTCTATTAAGAGCAGTGAAGAAATCCTATCCGTGACACGAAATGTTATACCATGCCCATGTAAAATTGAGTTACAGGAGTAGGGGATTTTAGCTTTTATTCTGTTGTCTGCTATACTATTGTGGATTAACTGTTCTAAAAAGCCCTTTAATAAGCGGGGTGGGAAGGTCATAGATTCTGTAATCTTATTTTACTTAGTAACTACGCTTTGCTTAAAATATAGCTTGTGGATGAAATTCTTCATTGTTGGCACCGTGACTATATATGGTTTTGTATTAGAAAACTTCAGTTCAAGAAAAACACTCAAAGGAACTCCAGCAAATGCCTGTTATTTAGACCACAGTCCTCAGGGTCAGTCTTACCCTGTTACTTTCCGGAACAATAAGAAGCAATGAATGGGAAGAGGAAACAGAAAAACCCATGGAACATAAGAACTCAAAGCATCCTAGGACAGAATTGACTGCTACTTTGGGAAATCCACATCTTAAAGAAATGAACCTTCTTACTACATCTTGGGAAGAAACATCTAATTTATTTTAACTTAGTAATTTAATACTTCAATAGAAGTATTGAGGTGACTTGAGTGTGGGGGGTGTTCCTTAATGAAATGTTAGGTATAGGTACCACTTGGGACTTATAGGAATGTAAACTGCTGCTCTTATCCTGTGTATAGAGAAGTATCTCACTGTGTATCATTCAGTTAATAATAATCATGATAATAAACAGTGTCTGGACACTGATAGTACAATGTATGGCACATTCTATGTGACTTACAACCACAGGCACCCAGGGAAAAGAGTACTGGCAATTATTTAAATGGAAATATTAAGTTTTAATAAGAGAGGGAGATGTTACTTGAGATATATTTAATATGGAATGTTGGAAACTTTTCCCCAAGTTACCAGTATCTCTATAAGGGAAATAAGCTATCTTTCCAAGGTGAATATCAGCTATATTTCTGCTCCTAACATCAGCGTCTTCTACTACTCCCTGCCACCACATGGCCACCAATGGTTACAACCATTCCTAGGCTGCCACTCCCAAAAGAAGATCCACTTATGGAACCTTTCCCTTGGCTTCTGTCTTTCTCCCTTACTTCCTGGGGGATTGATATTTGGCCTCTCTGGAGGAGTGGCTTCTCTCTTCAGTGTACTACTGTCCCCAAATTTAGATGACCTTATATATTGTGCTATATCATTTCCCACTTGCTTAGCTGAATTTACTTTGCGGGAAAGAATTCCTAGCCATAGCTCTAGGCATTACCACAGTCTTATATGGAAGGGTCCTATTTCATCTCCCTGGATCCACATTAGCAGGAGGAGACAATTACTGGAGGATGATTTTAATTTACCCCTTCACTTTATACATCCTTCAGAAAGCATGGCAGAAAATGGTGTTGAGTGAAAATTATGAAATGGGAATTGGTTTTGTAGCGTTATAGAAATAGAGAGCTGGAAAAGACCATAGAGGTAATTTAGTCGCATCTCCTCATATTATATATGACAAAACTGAAGCAAATTTAGGTTACATAACATTTAATGGTAAATCTGGGACTTAAATCCATATTTCTTATGAGGATTAGCATGATCATAAAAATAATTTGATCTTGTGCATAAACTTAAATTCTAAACTCCTTTATCTTTCATTAATTGCAAAATAAATAGATTTCCAATGGAGAAGTTAATTCATATTCTATAGGTTCCATGGTAATTGAAGAGTGACAACAGTGTTTCATCTCATTTGCAACCTAAAGTTCCCATTATGTTGTATATTTTTTATTGCACTTGGAACACAATTCCATTTAATTCTATTTCATTTCACTCAATTTAACCATCATTTATTAAGGACTCAATATGTTCAACGTTCTGTGTCAGATCTAGTAGCTAAGGACTGGTTCTCTACCTAAGATTTCATTAGTGTAGGTAATCGATAGGAAGAAACAAATAAAAATCTCCATCTGCCATTGCAGGCAGATCCTTACATATAATTTATAGTCTTACAGAGTTTCCTAGAGTACTGAAAATTATGTAACTTGCTCAGAATCATATTGCCAACAAGTATCAGAAACAGAGTGTAAACTCAGGCTTTGTTGGTTTCAAGATCAGTTCATGATCATTATGTGATTGTAGCTTTCACCAGGTATTGTGAATATTAAGATAAATTCAGACAATCCCTTCCTTCCAGGAATTTACAGTACCTTCTACAAGCAGTAGGATTAGGAATCGATAGATACAAGTTATGATTTAAATAAATGTAAGATAAATTGAGGAGGAATGATAGAACACTAACAATTCAGGGCAACAAGTGTACTGTATTTTATATCAACTCATCAAATTAATTTTCACTGATCTCTTCACTCTCTTCCTTTCCTTTCTAATTACTTCTTGGTATCATTAATAAAAATTTAGGAATTGTTAAGGCCTGTCTCCTTCTTCTGTGGGTAATGCCCTTGAAGTTAACTATCATTTTTCTTACAATATGTCTCATGTTACAGTTGCTAGAGACTAAACTGCCCTTTTCATCAGACTTGGTGGGGCAATTTTTATGTGGACCTTTTGAAAGATCATAGAAATTGGGTCTCAATGATGAGGAGACTAAAGCCCAAAGTAAAGTAAAAAAGCTTGCCTAAGGTTACAAATGTTATAAGATCATGGTTTTAGAGCTCTAGGGCACTTTATCTATCTTCTATTTTAATTCCCTTATTTTATAGGTGGTGCACTGAAAGTCAGGCTTAGAACTCACGTCCTCTGACTCTAAATCCATGCTCTTTCCACCATACCAAACTACCTCCTCACATAAGTAAGATGTAGCAATGTAGGAATTCAAACACAAATCTTTGATTGCAAATCCAGTCCTTTTTTAACTCGGCTATGCTATGATTCTTATTTTCTAAAATGTTCAGCCTAAGGAAATCTTTTACCATTTAAAAGTTATTTGGTTAGGAAAAGGGAAAGAATAAAGATATGAACTCCCCAAATCCCCATCCTATTATGAATTCCCTTGTTTCCCAAACCTCCCAAATATCAGAAAAGAGGTAAAGGCAACTGGAGAAATGTGAGAATGAATAAAATTTCTGTTTCAAATGACATAGAAACCTTAAAAATGGGGCACTCTGTTGTTTAAGGTCAAGGAGAGGTGGCACCCAATGGATTTTGGATAAAGGATAATTACGTAGCAGCTAAGAGCTGTGGTTTTCTAGGCTAAGGAGCTCTCTCAGCCCAAGTCCACCTTGACCTTTTGTTTAAGTCAACAAAAGCAGGAATCTAGGCTAACAGGCTACATTTATGGTGCCTTCTTTCTCTGAAACAGTCTTTCAGTGACTTAATGCAGCAGGTGGGCATTTGTAACTACATACCCTGCAATAGGAAACATACTGTGGTCAGTGATAGACCAGGCCATTATTTGTCTCTGATCACAAAGGACACCATCTGTTTCTGTGGCTCTCTAAGCTAGTATCTCATGTTCTTCTATTCATCATACTGTCTCTAGAGATCCACAGAAACTGTCTTCTCCAATTTCTGTATATGTTATTGGGTTTGTGATATTAAATTTATTTTATTTATTTATTGTTTTAAAAGTTTTACTTTCTGTCTTGTGTTGGTTCTAAGACAGAAGAGTAGAAAGAGCTAAGCAATCAGGGTTAAGTGACTTGCCTAGTGTATTATTGAATTTATAAAATTATTTCACTCTTTTGTTCCTACAGCTTTTTTTTTAGTTTACCAACAGTGTCTTCTCTTTCCCTTTTTTTACTGTGTTGTTATGAAAACTCCAGAAAGAAACCAATATTATTTCAGTGTTCCTAGGGAAATAGCCATGGCCTCATCCTTGGGTTATGAACTTTCATTATAATGACCTGAGGATACTGAACACCAAGACAATCTTAAACAAAAGAGAAGAAGAGAAGAGAGGAGCCAGGAGAGGAGGACAGGACAGAACAGGACAGGTCAGGATTGTTTCCAGCAGATCCAGAATAAGACATACACACAATCTTGAGACCTTAGGAAAAGAAGATCCAAAGAGATAAAGTACTTTAATGCTGATAATGTTAGAGACAAAGCTGAGATATGAACTAATGTTTTCAAAGTCTAGTCTTGTCTGTTTTGACACGTAATAAGAAGTAGGGAGTATTCAGAAGAAAAATTCCATTTGAGGATCTCTATGTACTTTACAAAGAATTGCCATCATTGCAGCTTTGAGTGGGGACAGCCATTTCAGTAGTTATTAGGGTCTGTTCACATCTTGTCCTGCCCCTTTATGAATCTTTCACTCTCCCACAATTCTTCCTTAATTAACCTATTCAGCTCTACTCTCCCCAACCCAATTCTAGCTTCAGCTCTAGTCCTAAAAATGTGTTTTCAGAAGGCTCACCTTCAAGAAAAAAGATTGCAAATACTGCCCCCCCCCCCAATAAAAACTACCTCCCTGATCTAGTCACCTCTCCTCTAAGCAGCTGATAGTATGGGAAGGGTTAATAAGTTACCCATTTCCCTAGTCTTTGCTCAGTCTCCTGTGGTAACCTAAACTGAACGGAACCACGCAAATCTGAACTCAACTTTTCCATAGTTTATATTTCTGGTGCCTGAAACAATGTCCCTGAAATGAAAGGAGCATTCTTGGCAAAAACAGACACCCGCTGTTTGGGTGAACTTGAGAATCTTTTGGTTTTCTTTAACAAAATAAATATTGCCGGGAAGAGTGAATTCCAGGTCTGATAATTACCTAGGTAGGGCTGGCTCCATGGAGTGTTACGCAGGGGAGTGACCCATTGAGGAGGATGGAAATAGATGGGCTAGGAACAGTTTTCTGTAGGAGGCAAATGAGAGGGGTGATTTGAATGAGCTCATCACTTAATGAGAACATGGGCAGGCCAAGGGAAGCAGGAGCTGTGGTCCCTGGACAGATATCAGAGTGGAATGAGGGGAGCTGTGGTTCAAGGCTCAGAGACCTAGCGATTCAGAGGGGGAACTGGTTAAGTCATGGTCCCAGAAAAGGCAAAGCAATACCCACCATTTCCTTAAAGATCAAGAAGCCTTCCACATGTAGGTGAACTGCTGCAACAGAAAACCACAATAAGGAAGTATCCTGTGTAAGAGAGGCATTATTTCCATGTTTTGGCAGATATCCCACTGAAATAATCTTTTTATTGGTCTGGTCACAATGAATTTTCTACAAGGAATAATCCTGTACAAAGGATGTATATAACACTCACTCTGTGTAATAAAAATGCTTGATGCATGTTCTAATAATAAACATTTATTGGAATGCATGTTGTTTGTATTATAGCTGGGAGGGAGATAGGGAGAGGAGGCAGAGCTGTGGCTCAACTTTTTAGAGTTCTTGCAACAAGAACCAATTACTCTTCAGTTATCCTTCCCAGAAAACGTTCTAACCCCACCAAGAAGTCCTTCCTGCCTACTTATTGTATTAAATAATAAGATTATGGATTTAAAGTTGGAAGGGACCTGAGAATTTATCTAATTCAATCCCCTTATTATATATAGATGAGGACTCAAGACTTGTGTATCTCCTCAGGTAGTAAATGATTAAAGCCAGGCTTTTAACCCAGGTCCTCTGATTCCTCACTTGGAATACTTTCACTTTATAGGGATTCAAAACACTAAGAACTAAAACTTCTCTCGAGGTGCTACAGCTTATACACTGACACTTCTCTGAAGCAGAAGAGACTCATTATATGCTGTCGGTAAATGTAGGGCTTCTTTTCCTTCTCTCCTGTGAGAAAGGGGTTGGAATAGACACTGACACTGGGAGTCTCCCTTCTCATTCATTCATTGTAGAGTCAGGAGCATAGGTGTTTAGAACAGGAAGGAATCATTTAATCCATTTCCCTCATTTTACTAAAAAGGATGCTAAAACCTTGAAGAAGAAGTAACTCTACTAATGACATACAAGTATTTGAGCTATGATGTGAACCTACACTTTACTCCAAAGCCACTTTTTTCTTAACCTCTTTGGACTATTTGGACCTGCCTGAACCAGATGAAGCAACTTATGTTGTATTTTGTTCTTATTTGCCTGGCTATTGTTGCTGCTTTCTTCCCCTGGTCATAGGACTATTCTTGAGCCAATTACTTCTGCTCACATGGGCCAACGGGATGTTTACAGCAATGCCCTATTGGCTGACAAAGTGCTTATTTAGTGGAAAAACTAATGACAACAATCTTACACTATTCATTCCACAACTCCTTCGTACTCCATACACTGCTCTCCACACCCTAGAAAGGATAAGGCATTAAATGGTTAGCCAACTTGTGGCTCCACATTGGCTGTTGTCTCTTTTTAGACTTATTGTGCCACTGGCAAGCAAGTAAATGCACAGAAACATACTTTTGGTCTCAAACACTTGGAAATGCTATCAACAACGAGGATATTGCTTTTCCAGAAATGAGAAGCTTGTCTTTTGCAAAGCATGTTCAGAACATCCGCCCAACACCCACCTACTGAATTCCCATGCTTTTGTATCTACTTTTTTTCCTTAAAAAGAGGAACCATTTTAATATACAAACCAGGCATAGAGTGGCCATTCTTTCATGTTGTCTTTGTCAATGTGTTCCCAACTTTAGTTTTTTAAGCAAAACAAGTCAATGAGTAGAGCCTGTGCTGGAACTTATATATTATGTGACTGAAACACTTCATCCCCAATTTAGAAATCTTTGTGCTTTTCCCTCCTCTTCAAGACCTAGTTTCTTATCCTCAGTTATTTGACCCTAAATATTTCATATCAAATAATTCTTAGCAATTAAAACTTATCAACAATACTTCTAATTTGGTCAGTTGTTGATTCTATCCTCTACTATATAAAAATGAGTAGCTTTTAATAGCCATTGATATTTTGAGAGCATTTGCTAGGTACTATATATGTATAGTCTTATATTTCTTTGATATAGGTACTACAAGTATTCTTTCCTACATATTATAGGTAGGAAAATGAATTTCGTAGGAGTTTAGTATACTGCCTTACCCTATTCTCCTTAATCACAGTGCCTTCCCTCTGAGATTCCCACTAATTTTTCCTGTTTTGTTTATACTCAGTTGTTTGCTTGTTGTCTCCTTTACATTGTAGCTCCTGTAGCTCTCTGGTGGTAATGTATTTGAACCCAGGTCTTACTGACTCCAAGCCCAGAACTCTGTCTACTATGCCACCCTGATTCTCTAATGATCCCATCAAGGCATTCTATAATTCTTTTTTTAAACCCTTACTTTCTGTCTTAGAACCAATGTTCTAAGGCAGAAGAGTGGCAAAGGTTAGGCAATGGGGGTTAAGTGAGTTGCCCAGGGTCACACAGAAAGTGTCAAAGGTCATATTTTAATTCAGAACCACCTATATTTAGGTTTTGCCCTCAATCCACTGAACCATCTTCCTGCCCCGACATCCCTTAATATTTGAGGTTCAGGACCTCAGCCTTTACTAGCAGATGTGACTTGGGGCAAGTGGCTCTAAATAGTTATCTCTTCTTCCACTTGTACTCTGAATACTATTTTGTTCCCCATTTTAGAAAAAAAGTACCCTTAAGTTCTCTTGTTGATGTCCACAAAGGATAATAGTAGTTGGGGAATGATTGTTTTTCTTAGCTTCATCCATCAGGAATGAGGATGCTACATGATGAGAATGGAATTGATGAGTTATTTTCCTGGCAGCAAATATGGATTGGTACCTTCCTTTCTCTTATCTGGTCCTTCTTCTGACTAACTTTACAATTAAGGGCACACATTTGGAAGATGAATAATCAGGATTTAGGAACATACCTTGTGTCCATTGACCAGTAAAAATCACTGATGCACTAAGTATTAGAACCAATAATCTTGCCCTAATAATAATTATGACACATTTATGTAACATTTTAATATTTATGGCATATTTTTTCTGACAAAAAACCTATGAAGCAGTATAATTGCCTTCATCTTACAGATAAAGAAACTGAGGCTCAGAGAAGTTAAGTAAATTTATTTATTTATTTATTTTTATTGTCATGCAAAACTCACATTCATAGTGGTCATTGTTGTAAGACCAAAGTTATACATAACCAAAACCCCAAAATAAAACCATAAATACACCTATGTGAAAGATGACTTCAACAATTCTTTTTCTGGAGGTGAATAGCATTCCCCATTATGTCTTTCAAGATTGACCCAGATAATTGAATTGCTGGGAGCAGTCAATTTTTCACAAATATTCATCATCCAAAATTGCTGTTATTGTTATTGTGTACAATATTCTTCCAATTCTGTTTATTTTGCTCTGCATCCACTTCTGCAGATTTTTCCATCTTTTCTGAAATCATCCTGCTTATCATTTCTTATAGCACAATAGTGTTCCATTACCAATATGTACTACAGTTTGTTCAGCCATTCCCCAATTGATGGATATCCCCTCAATTTCTAATTCCTTGACGCTACAAAAAGAGGAGCTATAAATATTTTTGTACAGGTTGGTCCCTTTCCCTTTTTTATTATCTCTTTGGAATACAGACCCAGTAGTGATATTCAGATCAAAGGATATGCACAGTTTTGTTTTTCTTAAACCCTTACCTTCAGTCTTGGAGTCAATACTGTGTGTTGGTTCCACTGCAGAAGAGTGGTAAGGGCTAGGCAATGGGGTTTAAGCGACTTGCCCAGGATCACACAGTTGGGAAGTATCTGATGTCAGATTTGAATCTAGGACCTCCCATCTCTAGGCCTGACTCTCAATCCACTGAGCCACCAAGCTGCCCCCAATATGCACACTTTTATGGCTCTTTAGGTATAGTTTCAAATTGCCCTCCAGAATGGATGGATCAGTTCACAACTCCACCAACAATGCATTAATGTCCTAATTTTGCCACATCCCCTCCAGCATTTACCACTTTCCTTTACTGTCATATTGACCAATCTGATAGAGTGGTACCTCAGCATTATTTTAATTTTGCATTTCTCTTATTGAGTGGTTTAGAACACTTTTTATGTGGTTATTGATGGCTTTGATTTCTTCATCTGAAAACTGTTTGTTTATAACCTTTGACTATTTGTCAATTGGGGAATGGTTTGTACAGTAAATTTATTTTTACTTAAATATTTTTTACTTAATTTTTTTTCAATTGGCCAAAGTCTGCTTCCTCTCCCTTTCCCCTCTCCCTCTCTGTCACATTGAGAATGAAAGAAAAATAAAGTTCTCATTACAAATGTGCATAACATGCTTTGGCCTTGTCTACAAGAGTCATTGGCACCACTCAAAGAAATAATAATGTAAAATATGGTAATTGGTTATAATAAAATGGAAATAGATTGTATGAATTTGAATAACACTGCTTTTGCAGGGGATTCATGATATGCTCTAATCTAAAGCTTGGTAGATGGATGACCTTGAGAAAGTGACTTAGAATCATAAAATCATTGACTTAGAGCTAGAAGAGGTATCTAAGATCCATTCAGTCTCAAACCCTAATTTTATAGATGTGAAAACTGGGGCACAATTCACTTCTCTTGGCTCCTTTTTTCTTATTGGAAAAATGAAATATCTGGAAGAAAATATATTAAATTTCCCTTCTATCTCTAAATTCTGTTTAAGCTCATTAAGTTGGCATTTACACTTGACTTCAGGAATCAGAGGGATATGGCATCATAGATTCAGAATTGGGAAGGACTTAAGAGATTATACATATCAGACAGCTCACTTTGCAGGTTAGGAAATTGTGATGTGGCATAGGATGGTGATGGAATACTACTGTGACTTAAGAAATGATAATCAGGTTAATTTACAACAACAACAACAACAAAAAAACATGAATAGGTTTGGCAGCCAAGTGATGCAATTGTTTGGATTCCTGAGCCTAGAGTCAGAAAGACCCTAGATTAAACAAGTCTCAGACATTTACTAGCTGTGTTGCCCTCTGCAAGTCAGTTAATCCAATTTACCTCAGTGCCTTCATCTGTAAAATGAGCTAGAGAAGAAAAATGGCAAATCAATCCAGTATCTTTTTCAGGGAAACTCCCAATTGGGTTACAAAGAGATGGATATGACCAAAATGACCGAACAAAAACAAGAAAAATCATGGAAAGACCTACATGAAATTATGAATGGTGAAGCAAGCAGAACTAGTGGAACATTATATTCAGCAAAAGAAATATTGTTTGAAGAATAACTTGTGTATTGTCCACTACCGGAGAAAGAACTGATAAATAGAAATGAGCAATATAGAGTTTTTATTGATCCATCAATCTATGTATTGATCTGTCTTGTCAAATGATGCCTTCTCTAGCACAGAGAGGTGAGAGATAGAGTGGGATACCTGAGAACTTTAATATAATAAACAAATAAAAATTTTAAAAATACATTAAATTAAAAAAAAGAAACAAGGTCAGGGAGATGAAAGTACTCAAGGTTTCCCACCTAGCAACTGAAAGATCAGGGATTTTGAACTCAGGTCAATAAGTCAACAAGCATTTATTAAGCACCTGTGTTGTATGAGGCACTTTACTGAACACTTGCAAAGAATAACAACTTCTGTCTTCCAAAAGCTAACAATCTAAGGGTGGAAGGAGGGAATGGTATGAGAGGAGACAACATGCAAGTGAATCATGGACAAATAACCATTATATGTACAAAGCTAGTTGTTATAAACCTACAAGTAGATATGCTAGGTATCCACACCATTAAAAAGGCAGTAGTAGCTTTGTTATAACAAGTGGATCATGAGATAAACTCATTGACTTTTATTCATATCTTCTATTATGGGACAGGAAGGTAACAAGGGTCTGCTTTTTTCCCCCTGTTCAGTAAAATCCTAATGTAATAGTGATACCCAGGTTCAAAGACAGCCTTGGGATTAAATAAGGGCAACTCAAGATAGAATCAAGTGTAGTACACAGTGGAGAGCAATTCAGTAGAACGTAAGTTCCTTGAGGATAGGGAGTGCTTTCATTTTTGGTGGCACAATAGATATAATGGGCATAAGAGATTAAGGCACCATGACAGAAGTCAGGAAGACATCTTCCCAAGTTAAAATCTGGCCACAGTCAATTACTAATTGTGTGACCTTGGACAAGTCGCTTAACCCTGTTTACCTCAGCTTCCTTGTCTTTAAAATGAGCTAGAGAAAGAAATGGCAAACCACTCCAGTATCTTTGCCAAGAAAATCCAAAATAGGTCATGAAGAGTTGGACATGACTGACACGACCGCATAACAATATTCCTAGTGTCTAGCACAGTGTGTAAGTAGCCCATTAAATACTCAAAACATTCTTGTGTTGAATTAAATCTGTGATGTAGAGAGGTACTGAGGCATAATGAGACTACTTGACTTTGAATCCCAAGTTCTGTTCCTGTTGCACTATTTAATAGTCTTTAACGCTGTTTAAGTCTCAGTTTCTTCATCTATTAAATGAGAAGAATAAAACTTACATTATCAATATCATAGGGTTGCACTGTGGATTAAAAAAGACGATGTATATATTGATAACTGCGAAGCTCTAAAGAGCTATAGAAGTCTGAGCTCCTGGGATTAGGTTGGTTGGTTTTTCAGTGTTTCTAATGATAAAGATATGCTTTGGGTAAATGATATGGCTCATACATTGATGATGAAGGGTGTGGTGTAATGTGGAGGCTGGTGGACTCAATTCAGGAAGACCTAGGTGAAAATCCAGGCTTGACATTTGTTTGCTATATCCCCATGGGGCAAATCATTTGATACCTTCCAGCCTCAGTTGTCTCATTTATGAAATGATGATAATAACATTCCTGAAGTGCAGGGAAATTTGATCCCTCCATTACCTACCTCACAGGGTAGGGTTATTGTGAGAGAAAAATGAGATAAAGCACTTTACAAACCTTAAAGTACTTTATAAAGGTCATCTGATATTTCAGCCCAATGCAAAATGCATTTAAGCACCTACCATCATTCAGGATATATTTCAGTGTTATATTTTACTCACTTTTCCTATCTCATGGTCCTAATTTTAGATGCCAGCATAGTTTAATGGGAAGAACCAGGGCATCTGGGTTTGGATTCCAGTTCTCTAACATCTAGGAACAGAGTATATGCTCAAGGGAAGATTTACTTATCTTTAAAATGGACATCATAATCTTTGTGTTTCCTGCCTTGCAGTGTGGTGGTGATAAAGTTGAAGAAATACTGTAGAAGGGAAAGGGAAAGGAATAAAGTTTGGGTGGGAGGGAAGTAGCTTCCCAGAAGAATGGCTGGTTCCATGTTTCTCCTGTTTGTGAAAGGGAAGGTTCTGCTATGACAATATTGAGACAGTCAAAAAAATGTGTACCTTTTCCACTGAGGCAGTTGCTGGGGTTGAGAGAGCACATAAACCTACAACAAATCCCACCAATAATTTTCTTTCAGTTCACGAGTAATTCTAGCTGTCAGGAATGAATCAGGTGCAGTGGTGGGTGGGGGGTGGCCATGCAGGATGATTACAGCCTTTCCTCTTCTCTTGATGTGTGTTCCCCTTCAGTCCTTCCCGAGGGGAGCATGCGGAGAAAAGAGGCTGCTTCGCATATTTGTGTATTGGCATATAAGCAAGACCACACAGTCTATTGTTTTAATATTTGTGGAATAGTGTAAGTGTCTTGTTCTGGTCCTCTGATGTGAGCTGCCAAACAGTGTGGAGCTGGTAATTGGTGCTTAGTGTATGGAACAAATTGAGGAAACTTTATTCCTTGTAACAATGTACTTTCAAAATTGATTTTCCTTTATGGTTGGCTATTTGAGGGTAAAAATAGAACGACTCAGCTTTTCCATACATGCTGAGGCCTGGATCTAAAGATCCTTCCATACCAGAGTATATTTGCTTCTCAAAATGCCATTTTTCCATCCTACTTCATTGGGACCCATGGCTGAAAACACCAGCCCTTGGCCACTTGGTGAGAGCTAAAGTATAGGCTGCCTATGCCCCAATACTCTTTTAGAACTTGCTGGTGGGATCAGGAATAAAATCACTGCCACTTTAAAATAAGAAAAAATTGTAAAAAAGAAACTTTTAAAATAAGAAAAATGAAGCCATTGCTGCCTTTGAAATAAAAAATAATCCTGGTACCTCTCAAGTTTGAAAATTAAATTCTGGAAGAATCTTTTCAATGCCCAACAACTGATTTGGATTGATTTGAAAAACACTTTCTAGAAGAAACTTTTTGGTTGCTAACAACTGATATGGATGGATTGTGATCAGATCTCTGAATCTTCCCACTTGTGATTTCTGAGATGACTAGGAGAGGGACAAGTCTATAATCTGTATGTATGACTTCCATTAAAAAGCAATAGCTTACATTCTTCCCTCTCTCTTACCTTTCACATTCTTACCAAGTCCTAAGAATTTTCTCTCCAAACATCTCTGACCTGTGCCTCTTCCTCTTTTTGCCTAGTGCCACTGTTCTGGGACAGAACTTTTTCATAGGTTCATAGATTTATGATTGGAAGAGCGTTCAAAGGTCTTCTTATCCCTCCCTTTCACTTTACACATGGGAAACTAAGGTTCAGGCAGGTAAAAGTGACTTCCCCAAAGTCACAGAGGTAATGTATTAGAAATGGAACGTGAGTCCAAGTGACACCTTTTTCTGTTATACACTGTACTTATCATCAATGTAGACTATTTCAATCACTTCCTTATGGATTTTTCCCTTTTTTCTCTTTCCCCTCCAATCCATAATACATCTGCCAGAAGAATCTTTGTTATTCATAAGTCATGTCATGTCACTCTTTTGCTCAAAAATCTTCAGTGTCCCTATATTGTGTGCTAAGTAAGGTTTGAACTACTATACTTGCCATTTAGAGCCGTCCTTATCGTACACTTGAAATTTAATCTATTACTCTCCTCCAAACACAGACACCACAGACACACAAACATATGGCCCAGCTTCTTTAATAGGCCCATGTCTTTTTATCATTGTGTTATCTATTTACTCATCAGCATAATAACTGATATTTAGAAAGCTCTTACTGTATACCAGCCATTGTGTTAAGTATATTATAATAATTATCCTCATTTGATCCTCCTCCTAATAACCCTAGAAGGGAAGTGTTATTATTATCCACATTTTACAGATGGAAAAACTAAAGTTTCACAGCTAGGAAATGTCCGATGTAGGATTTGAACTCTGGCCTTACTGACTCTAAGACCAAGACTTTATCCACTTTTCCACCTAGATGCTTTAAAATGTTTGAAGACAATTACTGTATTCTCCCCAAGTCTTTCTTCTCCAGGGCCCACTTCCTTTAAGCAATTCTCCTCTAACCTGTTTAGTCTTCTTATTTTCATGGTTTCCTAATTAGGAAAATCTTCAGCTTGTTTATGTATATCTTCCTAAAACATGGCACCCAGACCTTAACATAGTACCACAGATAAAGCATGACCAAGTGAGAATTTAGCCCAACTATGTCCTCTATCATTCTGCATCCTGTCTTCATTTAGCCTATAATACACCTTTAATGATGACATTTATTGATGCTTGTAGTTAACTAAAACCCATAGACCTTTCCCATGGGATCTTTGTCTAGCAATGCCTTTCTAATACTTTATTTGTGAAGTTTATTTCTTTCAACCCAAGACTAGAATTTTACATTTATCCAGATTAAATGTCATTGGATTTAGCTTGGGGCATCATTCTAGCCTGTTAAAAGGTTTTAGAATCCAGCGGTAGAGAGACCACTGAACTTGGAGTCAAGAACTCTTCAGATCTCAACTCTAGAATTTATTTTCTGCATAAACATGACCAATAAACCACTTTGAAAATCTTGAGCATTATATAAATATCAGCCATTATTATTTTCTATTGTAATAACTCCAGCTCATCTAGAATATTTCTCTAGTTTTGAGTCATCTGAAAATTTGACAAGCACGTTATCTGCCATTATCCAATTCTTTGCTGAAAAAAAAAAAAGGTTGTACACCAAAGGTCTAAAAGCAGATTCCTCCCACCCTTTCCTAAGAACCTTCATTCAAGTTAAAAGTGATCCATTTATGACTCTGGCTCCAATCATTTAACTGGTTCCAAATTTATCCAAATGTATTATTCTCTGGCCTTTATCCTTCCATCTTATTCATAAAAATAGAATTAAAGATTTTGTCAGATGCATCACTGAAATATAAATGTACTAAGCCTATAGCATTTCCTTGCTCTACCAGTTTAGTTACCTTGTCAAAAAAGGAAAGGAAGTTATTCTGACATGACCTGGTCTTGATGAGGGAGTGCTAGCTTTTGTAAAACTGATATTTGCTTCACTTCCTAAATATTCATAAATCATTTCTTTTAATGTGCTATATCATTTCCCAAGAATGAGAGTTAAAATCATTGGTCTTTATTTGTAGATGCCACCCCCTCCCATTTTTTGGAAAACCAAGACAGCATTTTCCCTTCTCTAGGCCTAGAGTAGCATCCTTCCTCTTCATTAAGATATTTCAGACCCTATACCCAGGCCCCAACCCCCAATCCTGGGTCCCAATTTCCTTGATCAACCACACCAAAGGAACTCCATGCCCAGTGCTGGGTCCTTCCCTTCTTCGGTGCCCAAAGGGGGCTCAAGCCCTGGCCCCCCACCCCCAGCCAGGGCCAGAGCCAGAGCTGGACCCAGAGCCCCCAAAGAAGAAGAAGAAGAAGAAATACCTTTGTCATGACAAGCCTCCCTACACCTACCTGGCCATGATAGCCCTGGTGATCCAAGTTGCCCCAACTTGGAGGCTCAAACTGGCCAAGATCATTCACCAGGTTCAAGCCCTGATCCCCTTCTTCAAGGATGACTATGAGGGGTGGAAGGATTCCATCTGGCACAACCTCTCCTCCAACCAATGCTTCCATAAGGTCCCTAAGGACCCAGAGAAGCCACAGGCCAAAGGGAATTTTTGGGCAGTGGATGTGAGCCAGATCCCTGCTGAGGCCCTTCCATTGCAAAACACAGCTGTGGCCCGTCTAAGGGAGAGGGGTGGTCAGGGCAAAGCCTGACCCCCCTATGTTCTCCATGGCTGGCCCTACCAGCTCCCAAGCCCCAACCTAGACATCGACTCCTTCAGTATTGATTCCTTGCTTGGGGATATTCCAGAAGGGCCCCAACCTCCACAACCATCCCCCTCCTCTTCCTCCTCCTCTTCTTCTTCCTCTTCCACTTCAGAGCTGGTGTCTTGGCCTCTGGGCACCCTCTCCAAGTCAAAAGAGGGGTCTTGTTGGGGCCAAGGGGCACCGATCTCTCCTTTGTCTCCTTTCTCTCCTTCAGAGGGGGGACTCTGGCCCCTTTGGCCTATCCCTCTCCTGCAGGGTACTTCAACCCAGGCAGGGCTATTGAGAACCTCACTCTGATCCATTTTCCATTCAGCCACCAAAGTTATTTCTTAAAGCAAAAGTATGGTTATGTTACCTCCCCCAAATCCCTACTTAATAGCTCCAGTGGTTCCTTATTGCTTATAGGATTAAAGACAAAATGCTCTGCTTTGCATTCAAAGCCTTTTATAATATAGTTCTCTCCTACCTCTATAGGCTTCATAGACTATGCTCCCCAACTCATACTCTTCAATCCAATGATATTGGCATCCTGCCTATTCTGTCTATCTTTATGCCTAGGATACATTTCCTCTTTGACTTCTGACCTTCCTGGCTGCCTTTAAATCCTGACTAAATTTCCCTCTATTATTGGAAACCTTCCCTGGCCTTTCTTAATTATAATGCCTTCTTTCTTTCAATTATTTCCCATTTGTCCTGTATATAGTGTGAATCTTAAAAACTACTCAGACTATACTTTAGAAGATTTTATTTAGCTATTTTCTTATTGTAACAATGGAGATACTTGGTCTAACAAGAATCAGGAATGTGGTGGGAACTTTACATTACTCAACCCATACTTAAAGATACTTTAGGGGAAGATAAAGTTGAAAACTCCTGATTGAACAATGACAGTACTTAACTCTTACCTTATAGTAAAGCTAGAACCTTAAGCTAGGTCTATTTTTAGATCTAATACAAAAAGGTGTTAAGTACCTGTAAAGGTTAAATTAATTACAAAAGGTCAAGTAACTCACAAAAGGCAAGTTTAACAAAGAAGTGTGAAGTACCTCAGAAGATATAATCTAACCAAAGAAGGTAAGAACTAAAGAGTGGTGAGAACTAAGAATGGGCAGTCCTGGAAAAAAGCATCTACTGTGATTGGTAGACGTAAAAATTTAGGGGAGGTGACATAAGAGAAAATTTTCTTTAAAAGGAAGGGGTAAAAAGTCAGTTGAAGGAATTCAGTTCAGTGTCTTTATTCTGAACTCAGTTCAGGAGATTGAATTCAGTGGAGGACTGGAACCCAGCTTGGAGACGGTCTCTTGGTGAGTGATAAGACTGTGGCAGTGATAGAGTGCAAGATGTCCAGATAGTTAAGTTTTCTATCTCTACTATAACATGCCTTGATAGATTAGTGTTTATTTCCCAAGGCCCTTTATTTCATTCCTTTCTCTCTCTCCAAATGGTCTCTGATAAATTCTAACAACAATATCACTTTTGCTTTTCTCACTATTCCCATCTCCTTCAGGTTGCTAAATTATGTGACACTTATGTGAATCAATACTCTCATTCTTTAGCAGCACTCTACCATTTCTTTCTATTTTCTTCTTCCTGAATAAAGTATACATTTCCAGATTCAAATTCTAGGTCAATAGGTAGATCATTCTACCTATTCTAAATACTAACTTTGAAATCAAGTCAAATTTATATCCTTGCCATAGGATCTCTAGTTCACCATTTTTATTCCTTGCATACTATGTGCATCCAGATAAATAAATCTTAGGTCATGGATTATCACTGGCTCTCATATTGGCTACTGAACCAATGAATTACTGGTCTTTTCTATTCCTCATCCTCTGTTTTTTTTCCCTCCTCCTTCTTTTTCTTCATATTTTAGAATATAGATCATTTTCCTTTCTCTCTTATCTCTTTGGGAAATATTGCTGGGTCTAAGGACAGTATGTGGTTTTATAGCTCTCTGGGCATAATACCAAATTGCTCTCAGTTCCACCAAAAATGTATTAGTGTCCTCACTTTTCCACATCCCTTCCACTATTTGTCATTTTCCTCTTTTGTCACTTTAGTCAATCTGATAGTTGTGAGATTATACCTCAGAATTGTTTTGGTTTGCATTTACGTAATCAGTATTGATTTAAAGCATTTTTCTATCTATCTATCTATCTATCTATCTATCTATCTATCTATCTATCTATCTATCTATCTATCTACTTATCTTCCTATCTTTCTACCTATCTATCATCTATTTATCACAACTCAACAAATTATGCATTAGTTCTCAATTGTGTCATGCTTCCTCCAACATTTATCTCTTCCTTTACTGTCATGTTGGCCAATCTGATAGTTATGAAGTGGTACCTCAGCTTGTTTTAATTGGCATTTCTCTAATAAAGAGTGATTTAGAATATTTTTATATGATTATTGATAGCTTTATAGCTTTGATTTATTCATCTGAAAACTGTTTGTTCATATCCTTTGACTATTTGTCAAATGGGAAAAAGGCTTGTATTCTTATAAATTTGACTTAGTTCACTAAAAACTTGGGAAATGAGAACTTTATCAGACAAACTTGTTATAAATTCCATGCCCCCATTGGTTGTTTCCCTTCTAATCTTGGTTACATTGATCTTGTTCTTACAAAGCATTTTTAATTTAATATAGTCAAAGTTATTCATTTTATATCTTATAACACTCTCTATCTCTTGTTTGGTCATAAATCCTTCCCTTCTTCTAAGATCTGCCAGGTAAACTATTCTGTGTTCTAATTTAGTTATGGTATCACTCTTTATATCTAAATCATAAATCCATTTTGACCTTATCTTGATATAGGATGTGAGATAAGTAACAGAGAGCATTTTTTCAGTTGATAAAGAGACAAAGAGGGAGAATAGAGTGCTCTCCTCCTCAAGGTAAGGCAAAGGTGGTATCTCTGTTGTTATAGTTGCCCCAGAAAGAGAAGGAAGGCGAATCTGTTTTGGTTTCTCCTTCACACTCCCTTAACTCTGGCCCCTCACCTTGCCTGCCAGATTATTACCCTCTATCACTTTGCTGCTGTTCAGCAAACCCACCTTCACTTCACTCCCAACTCAGTTTGAGATGTCCCTCACTCAGTCTTCAGCCACTTAATCACAATGTCATAAGTTTATTCTACTGAAGTAATAAACAAGG
This sequence comes from Monodelphis domestica, assembly GCF_027887165.1. Classification (NCBI taxonomy): domain Eukaryota; kingdom Metazoa; phylum Chordata; class Mammalia; order Didelphimorphia; family Didelphidae; genus Monodelphis; species Monodelphis domestica. Next base: position 128,699,414 of record NC_077228.1, on the reverse strand, counting down.
TGGAATGAGGAAAAAGGGGGTGAGTTGAAGTAAAGGAAAGAGGAAGGAGGGGTCCCTAACTGTTTAAACCCCTTTCTCCCAAAGTTGAGGTGAGAGTTGAGCTGAAAAGCCTCAAGCGCTTGAGGGGTTCAAGGTGATGAATTCTTACTGTTAGCTCTGCCCAGCAGATGCCTTAGTTCAGGAGAGGAGACTGTGATGATTCTTCTTGTGGACTTTTCTTCTTCATTTCTGTCTACTGTTGGAGGTTTTGTGGGGATAAGTATTAAGAGTCAGTGAAAAGAGAGATTTCTTGGGATCTGGACCCAGTCAAAGACTGTACCTTCTCACTAGCTGTCTCAAAGCCAAAGACCCATGCGCCAACCGGCTCCCTCTGAATTCCTTTCTCTCAGAATTCCAAGATCACTTTGCCCATCCCCTGCTGTTGCAGCTGTGATGTTTGCATCCATCCCAGGCTCCTTGCATGTCCAAAAATCTCCAGATTTCCTCCTCTCACAAAGATATTAGTCCATACCTTTTTTCTGCCATACTGTTTTCTAGTTTTCCCAGCAGTTTTTGCAAATACTAAGTTCTTATCCCCCAAAGTTGGGATCTTTGGTTTCATCAAGCACTAGACAGCTGTTTACCCCCAATTGATTCCATTGATGCATCATTCTATTTCTTAGCCAGTATGAGACTTTTAAAATGACTGTTGCTTTATAGTAGAGTTTGAGACCTGATACTGCTAGGTCACCATCCTTCAAATTTGAAAAAAATTAATTCCCTTGATATTCTTAATCTTTTGTTCTTCCAGATAAATTTTGTTATTTTTTCTAGTTCTAGAAAATGTTTTTTTGATAGTTTGATTGGTATAGCATTGAATAAGTAAATTAATTTGGTAGGATTGTCATTTTTATTATTGCTCAGTCTGCCCTGGAGCAGTTAGTGTTTTTCCATTTGTTTAAGTTCTGACTTTTTGTGAAAAGTGTTTTATAGTTGTGTTCATATAATTCCTGGTTTTGTTTTGGCAAGTAGATTCTCAAGTATTTTATATTGTTTAGAGTTATTTTAAGTGGTATTTCTCTTTCTCTTGCTGCTGGAATTTATTGGTAATATAGAGACATGCTGATGATGTATGTGGATTTATTTTGTGTTCTGCAACTTTACTAAAATTACTATTTCAAGTAGTTTTTAAGTTGATTCTCAAGGATTCTTTAAGTATACCATCATATCATCTATAAAGGGTGATAGTTTAATTTCCTCATTGTCTACTTTAATTCCTTTAATTTCTTTTTATTCTCTAATTGCTACTTCTAGCAGTTCTAGTACGATATTAAATAATAGAGGTGATAATGGGCATCCTTTATTCACACCTGATCTTATTGGGAAGGCCGGTCCATAATCTTGAGCGATTTCTATAAGAAGCAGGAAGTGAGAGTAGGAAATCAAGAAGTAGGTCTTGATATGATGGAGTGAATGACTGTGGTCTTACTGAGTTTAATTATCAATTGCCAAGAGATGCCTTCTTTGTAGTCTTAATGCAAAAGGTTGAACCTTCTCCAAACCCATATCTTCTCCCCAGAAACCTACTTAAATAGTTTTGCCAGGCCCAGGGGAAAGAAACAGGTTCTTTTCTTTACATTCAAAGGCCCAAGAAATAAATTAAGATGTTTTTGCAAGCCCCAGCTTTTCCTTTCAAATATATATGCACTATCAAATGACTAGTGGGAAAATTCTTTGGAAAGAGGGATGATGTGGACTGCCCAAAGAAAGTATGCAGTTATGGAGAGGACTCTACCAAAACTTCATTGTTTGTACACATGGAAGGGGTGGGGTGGGGGGGAGTTAGACAAGGCAGTGGTAAAAAAAGCCTTTCTTTAGCTGTTCAAGAAAAAGCAGGAATGGATGTTTCTATGTGTTGCTCTATTATGAATTCTATGAATTTATGAATGATTGAACTAACTCTTTTCCTCTCTCCATGAAGAGATTGCTGTGCTAGTAAATGATTAACAATAGGCTTTATGAAACACATGGCAACCAGTTATGTATAATCTGCCTTATTACCATTTTCCTTCATTGCTTCCTTAGGTCTAGACAATCAATAAAACAATAAATCTAGCCCTATTTTTACTGATTTCTGGTGTGTAAATGCTCATGCTGAAAATTTAACAATAAGCTGTTTCCTGATAATTTGAACTGTCTTCAGCACATCTCTTCATAAAGATGACCAACTGATTTGATTGTTAACTCTTACCTTCCCTCTTAGGATCAATACTGTATGTCTGTTCCAAGGCAGAAGAATGGTAAGGGCTAGGCAATGGGGGTTAAGTGATTTACCCAGGGTCACACAGCTAGGAACAGAATTTAATCCAGAATCTCTTGTCTCTATCCATTGAGAACCAGGGTTCTCAATCCACTTAGCTATCTAGTTGCCCCCTTCTCTGGCATATCTTTTCAACAACCTTCTTGTCACAGGGTTAGAGACTATTCTCTGGAGATTTTAGCTTTTTCATTTCTGGAACCCTACTTTTCTGATTATTAGGCTCTAGCATTTTCACTTCACTATCTACCTCCCCTCCCTCCTTTGGAAACATGATCAAAGAAATGAACCTTGTTATTTTCCCAGAAAAGACCATGTCAATCTATTTCCCTATGGCCCTAGTGATCATCCCTATGTCTTTTCAGATCAAAGTGCTCTTCCCTGGCTACTACTTCTTTTGTGTGTTATCTTCCCCACTAGAATGTAAGCTTCTACAGGGAAGAGATGGTCTTTACCTTTGGATTTTAATCCCTAGCTTGGGCTAGGCATGTGCAGGGCATATAGCATTTAATAAGTTTGCATTCATTCATTCAAATTTGCCTGGCCCAAACTGGAAAGAGCTATCATGTTTTAGTGGAAATAACATTGGCTTTGGCATCAGACATTTTGAGTTGAAATCCCATCACTTAGTATCTGTTTGACTTTGGTCAGGTGGCTCTTTTTGCCTTTACTTTCTCATCTTTAAAATGGGGGACCTCAACTTCATAGGTTTTAACTTTGTTTCTAGCTATAATCTATTATCCAAAGGCATCTCACCCTTCACACTAGCACTTGGTTAGGGAGGAGGATAGATTTCACTTTGTGGTGCTTCAGAATAAATTTCAAAACCACTAGAAACCTTTTCCTTTCTTTTTTTTCTCAAGCATATAATATTCATATATTCCTCCCCTTCCTGCTTCCTCTACTCGTCTCCCCTCTCTCCAACATCTGGTGCCTGAAAAATTGATAAAAGTGAATTCTCTCTTCTTCTTCCTTAGCACTGATTATTATAGTCTGAGGCCTCTTGCCCAAAATTATATCAGAACTATCAAAATACAGAGTGGAAGGAAAAGGGGTTACCTTTCCATCCTTAAAAAAACCCAAAGATATTCTTTTTATTTTTTGACTACACTCTGCTTTACGATTGGATCATCAAGGCTGACTGATCTAGGTACCATCTATAGACTGATGAACCTACACCATGATTGGACTGACAAGAGCTACTGATGCATTTTTGTGCTTCTGTAAAGTGTCTAATATAAGGAATTCTTCTGTACTAGAGAGATTTCTCTATATGTCAACTCATTCTATCAGCCTTCAATCTCCATGAAGGTAGGGAGTATATCATATCAAAATTTTCTATCTTAGCCAGAACTTGTTCTAGTGCTCTGTACATAGCTTATTATATCTACTTGGATGCATCAGAACCTAAACATCATAATTCCCAGGATTGATATCAATATTTTTGAAGTTGCTTATTAACTAAAGGGTATGATGAATTCATTTCTCATCTTTCTATCAATGAGAATTCTAAACCAAAGAAAAGCCCTTACCTCCCCTCATCTTAGTTTTGTTTATACAACCAGATTTGAACCATATTGATTCCTGGACAGAGGGAAGACTATGTTGATAGGATGGAGTTATTCTATTTTTCATAGCAAAGATCAGAACTGGAGCCTTCATTTATTTGAAGGGAAAATGATTCACTCCATAGTTATTAATATTAATTGGCACAATAATAATACTATTTCAAAGATATGACCCAGAAATGGAAAAAATTGTTCAAGGTATAGTTTCAGTTAAAAGTGTTCACTCCCCCGATGTCAGAAAAAATGAATATAATAGAGTATTTGGTACTAGTACCATTTGGCCAATTGTAAGGTGAAGTTGGTTAGAAGAAACTTAGGATATGGAAAAAAAGTTAGTTAATGAAAATGACAATTTTTTCTTTTTTCTTTTCTTTTTGTTTCAATCACATGTAGAAACAAATTTTGACAATTGTTTTCTGACATTTTATGATTCAGATTCTCTTTCTCCCCTGTCTCCAGGTAGTAAATAGTCTGATATAAGTTGTACAAGTTCTTTAATGAAGATAATAATAATAACAACAACAATATTTTGATACTCAGAAACATTTGTGGTTTCTTTCAGAAAGTATTAGTCCTTCATAGATGTTCTTGAATTACTATGGCCAAAACAATTAGTTTCCCAATGGATAGTTTTCTGCTAATAAGCCTGCCTGAACTAAGCTAGGCTAAACTCATTTGACTAGATGCACAATTTATTATTCTTAAACGACTAGTCTTTTCTCAAAGTTTAGCAGAACCTTCAAGATTTTATACTCTACTGGAATAACTTTTAAGAAATTAGGTTCACTATCTATACCAGGATTAGATACTGGAATAGAACTTTTATAGTTTAGTATTATTGATAATCATAATAACTATTATAATTTTCCCATTTTGTATATGAGAAAACTGAGGCACACATAGGTATATGGAGACTTGCCAAAGGTCATATAGCTAAATTTCTATATAACTAGGACTATGACTCACATGTCTTGATTCCTCATTGGACCTTCTTCTATATCAAAGAAAGAAACATTTAAAATAACTCAAAATTATAACTCAATGTCTGGTGGAAAAATGCATATTTTGGATAGGAATAGGTATGCAGATATCTTTATCAAAACAACTCCCAATTATCTTTGGAATGTTGAAACTACATTGGGGAATGTAGATGAAAGGGCAGATTTTGGAAAGAAAAGGAAGATAAATATGCAAAAATGTTGGTCAATTGGTACTTCTTGGTTGCCATCCTCAATTAGTGACCCTCTAATCCATTTTTCTGATGATGTGAGTCTTTTAAATTAACTGCATTTTGTCCCTTTCATTATTTCATTTGCAACACTAGTTAAAACTCTACAGGTGCTAAGTGCTAGTGTACTACCAAAAAAAAAAAAAACATATGGAAAGAGATTCTTCTGCTCCTGAAGTTCATAATGGAACATTTCAAACCCCAAAATATATTGATAGTTAACATCTGCTAAAATCAAGAAAAGAAGTAAAGAAAAAACCCAGGATACAGGACATTGGGGAATAGAGGAAAGGATATCCAGTTCAGGACAAAATGCCTATAACTGTGTTAATTGAGTTCATAAGACTGGTTTAAACAAAACAAAAGCAACCGAAAGAGAAACAATTGAACTGGAATTTTCATCAGTTCCTTTAGCAGAGCTGATAATGTAGAGGGACACATAAAATACGTTTGTGTCTGAACACAGAGTCACTTAGGACATTGAGTCCTTAAGGAATTTCTTTAAGAGAGCAGGACTCTGATTTCTTTTTCTGTGTCTTGTTTTCAAAGCCTGTGTGAAATTATGACAAATAATCATTAAAAGCCACGATGGAACTTTCAGCTGCTTTAGAAGAATTCCTACTAAGTGACAAGCATCAAATTGGAATGTTATTAGGGCCCAAAGGAAAAAAAAAACACAGCCACGAAACTAAATAAGAACATCATTAAATGCATTTTCAAACAGAAGCACTTGTAATTTGAGTTTTATGTACAATCTGCAAAGATGGAATTCTATCAAGACTTGTTCCCTGTTTCCAAAGAATCCAAGGATAGAGGACCAGCAAAGCATAAAGTGAATGGCAGAAGCCACCATGATGTTGATGATCATTACTTTAAAGGATGGAATGATTCATGTACCTATAAGTACACATTTCCACCAAGTCTCCTTAGAAGAGACTACTTTGGCCATGACTTTAAGGTTTTCTACCACTGCATAATAACATTCCAGGGAGGAAGAATAAGATGTGTTTTCCTTCAAAGAATTATGCATTGGCTTAGGCAATATGAGTCCTGAATTCAGTCATAGATCCCAAGTTCATATCTTTGCTTCACTATCTACTACTGCTGTGATTTGGAGCAAATTAGGTCACTTTTCTGGGCCTTAGTTTCCCAATTTGTAAAATGATATTTTAGTTTGATGCTAAATGGCTTTTCTTACCCCCTCTAAATCCTAGGGTCCTGTGAATCTGATCTTAACTCCATTGCTAGAACTCTTCTTCTCAGATGTCTTCCAGTGAATGCTTACTAAGCAGTACAAAGTACCTGAAATATTATCTTGTTATTTTCAAAGCAGATATAATTATGAGAAGCAATGTGGCATAGAGAAGAGAGAGGTAGGCTTAGCCAGGAAGAATTGGGTTCAAATTCTCCTATTTTATCTATGTGAAGTCACTTAACTTCTTCATGTACCTAAGATAGGTCTTTAAAATTTATATACTAATTCATAGACTGGATCCAATTTTTCATGCCTAAAATCCCCCAAATGGCTGATAAAATGACTGATTCTTTAGTAATCTGATATAAAATAGCGCTAAAATGGCCTAACTGTCCTCTTTACTCTCCTAAATAATAATAACTAAAATTTATATTGCACTTTAAATATATTTTCTCCTTTGATCCTAACAAAAGGGCTTTGAGACAAATACCCACTTGACAGATGAGGAACAGGAGATTTAGAGTTGCTGATTTAAGGTCATAGCTTTAAAACTGGAAGAGACTTCAGAGGCCATCTAATATAACACCCTCATTTTACAGATGAGCAAACTTAGAATGAAGGGACTTGCTCAGGGTCCCAGAGGCAACTCTAAAATTTAAGTCTTCCTGATTCTAAGTCTGTCATTCTATATACTATGTCATAATGCTTTGTAACATTCACATAGCAATAGATAGAGCCCATGAATTCTGTTTTCAGGTCATGGGCTTACATACATTGACACCAGAACTTCAGTTTGACACTTTATTATTGAAAGAAATACAGTATGGTCTGGGTCCTTCTTGGATGCTTTTCAAGGACAGTTAGTTATTGAAATGTCAAAGGGATGCCCTGATGAAATGGTATCACAGAATCAGAGAATTTTAGCGGTAGAAATGAAATAATCCTTCCTTCCTTCCTTCCTTCCTTCCTTCCTTCCTTCCTTCCTTCCTTCCTTCCTTCCTTCCTTCCTTCCTTCCTTCCTTCCTTCCTTCCTTCCTTCCTTCCTTCCTTCCTTCCTTCCTTCCTTCCTTCCTTCCTTCCTTCCTTCCTTCCTTCCTTCCTTCCTTCCTTCCTTCCTTCCTTCCTTCCTTCCTTCCTTCCTTTCTTTCTTTCTTTCTTTCTTTTCTTTCTTTCTTTCTTTCTTTCTTTCTTTCTTTCTTTCTTTCTTTCTTTCTTTCTTTCTTTCTTTCTTTCTTTCTTTCTTTCTTTCTTTCTTTCCTAAATTTCTAGATTTCTAAATCAGTCTTTTCCCCTCATGTTATGGTTCAGTTATTTCAGTCATGTCTGATTCTTGGTTTGCCATTTTCTTCTCTAGTTGATTTTCCAGATAAAGAAATCAAGATAAACAGGGTTAAGTGACTTGCTCAAAATCATATAGCCAGTAAAAACATGAGGCCAGATTTAAAGCCAGATTTGAACTCAGGAAGATGAATCTTCCTGATTCCAGGCCAGGAATCCTATCCAGTGCACCACCTACCTCCTCTCCCCTTACTTTAGAGGTGTGAAAATATGGTCATAGAAATGAAAAGACTTGTCTAGAGTCCCATTTCTGGAAAGCATTTGGGTTGTATAAGGAAATTCCACCTCTTAAAGGTGCAAAACTCTAAGACACTCACTTTTGGCATTGATATGAATGGTTGAAGGATACATTATATAATTTCTGAACATCTTTCAGATTTCTAATTTTCTCATTCTTTGAATACCAGATGCCAATTTTGCTCATAGATTCTAAATTTTTAACAAAACAAGTGGTGTGACAAACCACTTCATTCTAAAATCTTTTTTATTGGGTATGGGATGAAGTCTGCCTACAGTCCTTCTTAGCTCTCACTAGAAGTTGGCCAAGAGAAATGCTTTCTGGATATCACTGGGTCATTAGAATACCCTAAGGAGCTTATTGGGCAGCCTGATTGTACATGGATTAAGTGCTAGCATCTTCCCAAGTTCAAATCTGGTTCAAACAGTGAGTAGCTGTGTAACCCTGGGAAGGTCACGCAATCCTGTTTGCCTCAGTTTCCTCATCTGTAAAACTAACTGGAGAAGGAAATGACAAATGGCTACAGTATCCTTGTTAAGAAAACCCCAAATGGTTTTCCATTCAGGCATAACAGCAATACAATGATCTAGGACAATTCTGAGGGTCTTATGAAAAAGAATGTTTATCCACCTCTAGAGAAAGAACTGTTGGAATAGGAATTCAGATGAAAAAATATGATTTTTCACTTGTTTATTTGGGACATATGATTTGGGATTTTGGTTTTACAAGATTATTCACTTACAAAAATGAATATGGAAATGTTTTGTGTGATAATACATGTATAACCCAGATTGAATTGGTTGTCAACTCTGGGAGGAGGGAGGGTAAAGGGGAGGGAAGCAACATAAATCATATAACTTTGGAAAACTTATATGGAAATATGTTATTAAAATAAAATAAATATAAAACATAAAAAATCCCCAATTAAAGACTGAATTGGAAATCCCAAAAATGTAAAGAAAAAATTAATAAAAGATTAAAGTAAGAGGAAAAAAATGTCAGGCATGACCAAAAAACAACTGAACAAAAATGGGAGTTTATTAGAACAAGTACATTTTGACTCTTCTTGCTCATCTAAACATTTAATGTAAAGGCATCTATTATGAAAGAACAATGTTATTTAAGTATAATGAAGTGTTAGCTTTTTTTTTTTCCTTTCCCTCACCACCCCCTACCTCAACTTATTTTTTTATGAACCCCTTAGGCCTGACATCATCAAATGACTTTGCTCCACTTATTTACTTTATTTTCCTTTACTTTCAGTGTTTTTTATATGTTTGCTTTTAAGTCAAAGTTTGGAGGAATAAACTGTAATTGTGCCAATTCTCAGGAATGATGTAGGTTGCATCATGTAACGTAAATGTTGGGGAAAGCAACGAACAAAAAGAGACATCTGCAGTTGGCTAAGCCTTCATAAATCATACATGTACAAGCATCTAAAAATGCCTGCTTACCTCCACACCAATGCCAGTGGAACAGAATTCAGAGCCTGATGAGCTATAGTTTTCTATGGCATTCCAAATTAGATTTTGGAATCCACGACTACTTTTGTGTGGAGGATATCAGCATTTCAGGTGAGACCTGCACCAATGAGTACCTTTAGAATATAAGTTGGGTTTCTCAGTGCAGGTCACTCAATATTAGTTTTACTCCAGGGATTGTATAGCATTCCTAGCAGTGGGTCAGTCCACAGTTTGTTATGATACTCTTGTGAGACGCACCACTATGTCCAACTGGCCTGCCCAGGATAAGAGCAGTCAAACCAGTTCTTTATCAGTTTCCAAAGGCTCCCTATAGTTGTTTCTTTTTTTACTTATATGCCTGAATAAGTGATACTAGTGGTTCTTCCTGGTGCTAATCTGTGGTAGCATGTACCATGTATGCAAACAGTGAAAATAATAGGAAGTTATTTTCTACAAAAGCTTTATTTCCCCCTTACAGAATTTCTACAAGCAATTTATTTTCTTTGATTATAGGTCCTCCCCATTTTTTTCTTTACTGGTCCTTTAAGGAGCAAGAAACCCAAATCAAAACCTCCTGCCCCCTTCCCAGATATCAGTGACAGTGAGACTGGAATGTATGTGTTTATTTCTTTTACTGCAAAAGAGCCACATAAATCTCATCTGTGAACATGGCATCCGTTTGTTCTTCAGGGCAAAAAAATACATATTCCAGAGTCTGCCCATGTTGGAGTTATGTACTTATTGCATTTCTGGGCTGCAGGCCATGCCATTAGGCATACTTTGCCAAATAACTTGTGCCCTGAATTTGGCTCAGTTTTTCTTATGGGAAAATCCTCTGGCATTAAAAACTATCTAGGCCACCTAGGAGGGAATTCATCCAATAAATGGGTTATTGGGTTCCAGGCCATTAGAAATTAGGAGAATAGGATCCCCCTTTGCTGTTTCAGAATATAGGGGGAAGTGTTCATGACATGTGGCAAGTATTGGTTAAGAAGAGAGATTGGAAGGAGCCTTGATGACAGGATTAGATGATAGATATGAGCTTTGGTGCCAGGGTAAGACTATAGGGATGAGAGAACAAATTATATATATACACATATATGTATATATATATGTATATAATATGACATATATGTATATATATTCCTTGCCATAAAAACATTTCATTTGATGCTATCTTAGGCAATGATAATTGATTGAAGTGCCCAGTGCTTCCCAATAAGAATTTTAGTGTAGGTAAGTAAAAATTGCTAAATGTATCTTTTTATTTTTGATTCAATAAACTTTTCATAGGTAATTGATGTGAGTGTGCTGAGCCATGGGCCAGGTATTGAGGAAATAAATGTAATAATTAGGCTAGTAGGAACACCATCCTCAGAGCATGCTGCACAAAGACAAAAGCTTAGTAGTTCTTGCTATCTGGGAGAATACATTTTACAATTAGGAAATACTATGTACACAGATAAGTACAGAATAATTTGGGGGATATTGACAACTTCAGTGGAATGAAAGAAAAGACATCTTTAGAAGACAACAGAGCTAAGCTTTAATGGGAGCTAGAGATACTATGGGGCTTTCCCCCATCTCTGCTCTCTATCTTTCCACTTTTCCATTTGTCTTCTTTTTCCTCCTCTTCCTTCCTTCCTTCCTTCCTTCCTTCCTTCCTTCCTTCCTTCCTTCCTTCCTTCCTTCCTTCCTTCCTTCCTTCCTTCCTTCCTTCCTTCCTTCCTTCCTTCCTTCCTTCCTTCCTTCCTTCCTTCCTTCCTTCCTTCCTTCCTTCCTTCCTTCCTTTCTTCCTTCCTTCCTTCCTTTCTTCCTTCCTTCCTTCCTTTCTTTCTTCCTTCCTTTCTTTCTTTCTTCCTTCCTTTCTTTCTGTCTTCCTTCCTTCCTTCCTTCCTTCCTTCCTTCCTTCCTTCCTTTCTTTCTTCCTTCCTTTCTTTCTGTCTTCCTTCCTTCCTTCCTTCCTTCCTTTCTTCCTTTCTTTCTTCCTTTCTTTCTTTCTTTCTTTCTTTCTTTCTTTCTTTCTTTCTTTCTTTCTTTCTTTCTTTCTTTCTTTCTTTCTTTCTTTCTTTCTTTCTTTCTTTCTTTCTTTCTTTCTTTCTTTCTTTCTTTCTTTCTTTCTTTCTTTCTTTCTTTCTTTCTTTCTTTCTTTCTTTCTTTCTTTCTTTCTTTCTTTCTTTCTTTCTTTCTTTCTTTCTTCTGTGTCTGTCTTTCTGTGTGTGTCTCTCTCCCTCTCTTCCTTGATCTTTATCCTCGTGCCTCTGTACCAGTGGTAACCCACAGTCTGACAGCTCACATCCTATCTCTTCATTTCCCTGACTTTCTTCAAGACTCAGCTCAATCCTTATGAGTTAAATCCTACCTGTTTCTTTCAGCTCTGAATGTCTTCCTCTCTCAGAATGCTATTCTGCAAATATTTATCTACCTAGATGTTTACATGATTAATCTTCCAGTGATGCTCTATGCCATGAATCATAGAATACCATGATTGCTGAAGAGTCAAGACATTATACATTTAGCAAAATTCTTCAAAATACTTTTTAGAGAAGAAATAATACCAGTGGTAGAATAAAAATATTTCTGGAAGTCAAGAAATATAGTCCATATTCCTGCCTTTAGCCAGGTGAATGTCTAAACTGTCTAGAGAAAATTGTTATTTAGTCTACTCAAAGACTTTCAATGATTTTTAACCTTCTTCTATAGATCATTAATTTGTAGGTAATTTTTTTATTCTATACAACAAAAATCTCATCTGCTTTAAGTTCATTTCTTCTTATTTATGCCTTCTGATGGACATGAGAGAAATAGTCATTCAGTACTACCTAGGTCACTGATCTATTTTATATATTTAAAAACTGTCATTAAGTCACTTCTTAATCGTCTATTCTCTGAGATGAAAAATCCCAATTCTCTTAACTTTTCTTCTTTGGACGTTTTATCTATCTTTTTAATCATATTTATTACCCTTTTTGTGCCAAAAGAAGTGAGGTGGTGACAGATTAATTGCTCCCAGGGATTGAGGTGGCCTTCAGTGGACATGGGTGTTGCATATTGGCATTGAATGGCACTGACTTCATGCTCAGTACACACCCTTGGAACTCAGAGAATAGCAGGAAGCAAGGCAAGAGAGGAAACACATCAAAGAAAGGCACTTACTATATGTCTTAGAAAAACCTCTGTTCAAAATTAGTTTGTTACATGGGACTAAAACCTTCAAGTTCAAAAATAGATCAAATGGTTTAAATATGATCCTGTTCCCCTGCTTTGTGAAGGCCCTCTCGAGTATAAAATGTTTCCAATGCTGAACACCAAATCATAAAAATGCAGTTTATAAAAAGCATGCTGACACTGTAAAAATTAATAGTATTCTTGGAAGGGGATTCCTTTAAATTTTTACAGTGGTAAACTCAAGAGAAAATGAATTTTTCTCCTTTGCTCTTGTAAAGTTAATTGACTTGTCTGTCTTAGTTTTCCCAAATGAAATATTTTGGATAGACCCAAGCTCAAACGGAATGCTCCCCTCCTTAGCATGTCATTCAAATGCCCAGCTTTGTGGCCTGGAACTCTTTAGATTACAACTGTTAATGGTTACATTGGAAAGAAAAATGGTAGCCAAATATTCAACCTTTAGAATAGCCATGCAGAAGGGTCTTTCCCCCCTCTTTTCCTTAAATGTCATGGGTCATTATGATCAACATTTTCTCCTATCACCAAATGCCTTTACTAATTTCTTGCTATTGGATTCTGTGATTTGAAACCCAGGAAAAAAGAGCAATTTGTAGTCACCTTCAGATGGGTTTTTGGAAGATGAATATAAATTGGAGAGTAAAAGAGAAGATGGCTTTTGTAGAGCCAGTCTACTTCTTGTCTGTAAAGCCCAGGAAAAGGGAATCAGTGACCAAGAAGTTGAAATTGAAGTTGTTGATGTTAAATTATGAAGCCTAGCTTTAGAACATAAGAACATTAACCTGAGGTTTCTCAACCTTCCCCCCCTCCCCCATACTTATAAATGTCTAAATTTCCTAAGGAACTTTGGCAATAGCAAGAGGAGTGGACCAAACTGCACAATATGAGCATTGGGGTTTAGATGTATGTGACATTTTTTTCTAAAAAGACCATGTTAACTTAATTTGGAATTATTGAAGAAAAGTTAGAGCAGCTAAGTGGCACAATAGTTAAAGTGCTGGACCTAAAGTCAGGAAGTCTCAACTTCCCAAGTTTGAATTCAGAGTCAGACACTTACTATGTGACCCTGACCAAGTCACTTAACCCTGTTTACCTCAGTTTTCTCATCTGGAGAATGACCCAGAGAGGGAAATGCTAAACTACTCTAGTATTTCTGTCAAGGACATGCTAGAATGGATTCATGAAGACTTGGAAACAACTGAGCAACAACCACAAAAAAGAAAAGTTCATAAACTTCATAACCTTTGACCAATTGAGCCAATTACTGTGCATTTCAAGGAGGTGAAAGATCTTGTAGATACAAAAATGACCATTTGCTCTTGGTGGTTGCAAAAACTGGCATCAAAGTGGATTTTAGTCAGTTGAAAACTGTGAACAAACTATGATTTTAAATGCAAATGAAATTTTGTTGTGCACTATGAGGAATTCAGAAAGCTATAAGGAGAATTATATAAAAAGATGGAAAGTGAAAAAAGTGAAATGAGGAGAATAGTAGGAGTACATTCATGACTAACAATCTAAATGAAGACAGCACTAAAATACTACTCAAATTGTATGGAATGACCAACATTGGTACAACAGGAGAGATAATGAAACAGACTTTGCTCCTCTCAGGAGAGGATATATAGGTATATCTGTTGGTTTTAGTTAAATATTTTCATTATTTTATGAAGGTTTCTGTGGGGAGGAAAGGATAGAGTGGAAAATAACTACAAGAGTAAAAAATGCAATAAAAATTTAAAATAAAATGAAAAAATATTTTAAAAATACTGCACATAGAGCTACAATTGTTGGTGGAGCTGTGTACTGATCCAATCATTCTGGATGCCAATTTGGAACTATGCCCAAAGGGCTATAAAACTATGCATACCTTCTGATCCTGTAATGCCATTACTGGATCTATATCCCAAAGCGATAATAAGTAAGGAGAAAGGACCTACTTGTACATTGATATTTATAGCAGTTATTTTTGTAGTGGCAAAGAATTGAAAATTGAGAGGATTTCCATCAAGTAGGTAATGGTTGAACAAATTGTGGTACATATTGGTGATAAAGTATTATATAAAATACAAAAATGCTATAAGAAATAATATGATATCAGAAAAATGGAAAATCTGCAGGAACTGATGCAGAGTAAAATAAGCAAAACTGGGAGAACATTGTATACAATGACAGCAATACTTTATGATGATTTCCTGTGAAATCCTGGCTAATTCTAAGCAATGCAATGATCTGGGACAATCTTGAAAGACTTACAGTGATTCACCTCCAGAGAAAGAACTGTTGGAGTTGTCTTTCACATCAGTGTATTTATGATTTTATTTTGGGGTTTTGGCTATGTATAATTTTGGTTTTACAACAACAACCAATATGGAAGTATGTTTTGCATGACAATAAAAATAAAATAAAAAAATAGAGCTACAGATTATAAAAGAGAAAAGAATAGAATGTGTTTAACTGTGGTCTTTGAGAAAGGAAGAGAGCTGTAGAGCCAAGATGGTAGAGCAAGGGCAGCAACTCACCAGGGTTCTCCCAAATTTCTCTCCAAACAATGTTAAAATATTACCTCAAAACAAATTCTGGAAGTGACATAGCAAACAAAGAGATGGGGGTGAAATAACTTTCCCTTCCAAGACAACTTAGGTCAGTAGGAAAGGTCTGTCTCACTGAAGTGAAAGGGGAGTGCAATCTAGCAAGGGCAGCACACAGCAAGTCAGTAGCAGACTTTGGGGGCATGTGCCAAAGCTTTTGGAGCTATCAATCCAACAATGGTAAAGAGGATCAGATCAGACTGGTCAAAAGAAGATCATAGGGGTCTTTTTGCTGGCATTGAGAATAGGAATCTGTTACATTGCCTATACTTGATTCCTAGTTGTATTCTTATGGTAAGGAAGAACAGTAGTAGGAGCATGGCTCTGGTCACTGTTTAAGGGTAGAAAAGACTGAATGTAGTAATTGAAATACCAGAGCACAGGAGGGAGAGCATTGACCACACTTCTCCTTAGATAATATTACCTTGGAAGAACTGAAAATTCAGGAGTCCCCAAATTAGCTTTCGAAATAGCAGCATGAAAAACCTGAGATTTGGGATAATACCCCCTCCACCCCAAGAGCAGAAATCAACTTTAACATAAAGTTAAAAATTAAGAAATAAATTGTATACAATGAGCAAATAACAATAAGAGTTTGACCATAGAATATTACTATGGCAATAGGGTAGATCAAAATACAAACTCATAAGAAGACAACCAATCAAAGTAGCTGCATACAAAGCCTCAAAGGAAGATGTGAATTGGTCCCAGAATCAAAAAGAATTTCTGGAAAAGCTTGAGAATCATCTTAAAAGTCAGATAGGAGAGGAGGAGGAAAAATTGGGAAAAGAAATGAGAATGATAAAAGAAAATCATGAAAAAAGTTAATAGATTTATGAAGGAGGCAAAAAATTGCTAAGGAAAATAATAGCTTAAAAATATCAGTCAAATGGTAAAAGAGGCAGAAAAATCCACTGAGGAGAAATTCCTAAAAATTATAATTGGCCAAATACAAAAACAGGTGCCAAAGCTCAGTGAAGAAAATAATTTCTTAAAAATTAGAATTGTTCAAGAGGAAACTAATGAAGCCATGAGACTGAAACAAAAAATAAAAACAAAATCAAAAGAATGAAAAAAGAAATACCTCATTGGAAAAAAACAATTGACCAAGGGAATAGATCTAGGAGAAATAATTCAAGAATTACTAGATTACTGGAAAGTTGGTAAAGTATTCAAATTTGAATTTGAAGTATTCAAATTCATCCTGTTAATCTGGGTATCCTATATTTTTATAAATATTCACCCATTTCATTTAGATTGTTAGATATGTTGGCATATAATTTGCCAAAATAGCTCCTAACAATTGCTTTAACTTCATCTTTATTGCTAGTGAAATCACCTTTCTCATTTTTGATACTAGTATTTCATTTTTTCTTTCTTTTTAAAGTCAAATTAATCAATGTTTTATCTATCTTATTTGTTTTGTTTTCCCACAAAACCAGCTCCTCTTTTTATTTATTAGTCCAATGGTTTTACTATTTTCTTTCTTTTTTTGAACATTATTTTTATTTGGTCAATTTCAAACATTATTCATTGGATAAATAAATCATTTTCTTTTCCCCTCTCCCCCTCCCGCCATCCCTTCTATGGCCGACGCGAGATTCCACTGGGTATCACATGTGTCTTTGATCTGAACCCATTTCCATGTTGTTGGTATTTGCACTAGGATGTTCATTTAGATTCTATATCCCCAATCATATCCCCTTGGCCCCTGTAGTCAAGCAGTTGCCTTTCTTCGGTGTTTTTACTCCCACAGTTTGTCCTCTGCTTGTGGATAGTGTTTTTTCTCATAGATTCCTGCAGATTGTTTAGGGACATTGTATTGACACTAATGGAGAATTCCATTACGTTTGATTGTACCACAGTGTCTCAGACTCTGTGTACAATGTTCTCCTGGTTCTGTTCCTTTCACTCTGTATCACTTCCTGGAAGTTGTTCCAGTCCCCATGGAATTCCTCCACTTTATTATTCCTTTTTGCACAATAGTATTCCATCACCAACATATACCACAATTTGTTCAGCCATTCCCCAATTGAAGGGCATCCCCTCATTTTCCAGTTTTTTGCCACCACAAAGAGCGCAGCTATGAATATTCTTTTTTTTAGTTTTAAACATTATTTTATTTTATTTGGTCATTTCCAAACATTATTCACTGGAAACAAAGATCATTTTCTTTTCCTCCCTGCCCCCCTCCCACCAGCTTTCCCTCTCCCATAGCTGACACACGATTCCACTGGGTATCACATGTGGTCTTGACTTGAACCTATTTCCCTGTTGTTGGTGTTTGCATTAGAGTGTTCGTTTAGAGTCTCTCCTCAGTCATATCCTCTCAACCCCTGTAGTCAAGCAGTTGCTTTTCATCGGTGTTTTTACTTCCACAGTTTGTCCTCTGCTTGTGGATAGTATTTTTTTAGATCCCTGCAGATTGTTCAGGGACATTGCATTGCCACTAATGGAGAAGTCCATCACCTTTGATTGTACCACAATGTATCAGTCTCTGTGTACAATGTTTTCCTGGTTCTGCTCCTTTCGCTCTGCATCACTTCCTAGAGGTTGTTCCAGTCTCCATGGAATTCCTCTACTTTATTATTCCTTTTAGCACAATAGTATTCCATCACCAACATATACCACAATTTGTTCAGCCATTCCCCAATTGATGGGCATCCCTTCGTTTTCCAATTTTTGGCCACCACAAAGAGTGCAGCTATGAATATTCTTGTACAAGTCTTTTTCCTTATTACCTCTTTGGGGTACAAACCCAGCAGTGCTATGGCTGGATCAAAGGGCAGACAGTCTTTTATTGCCCTTTGGGCATAGTTCCAAATTGCCCTCCAGAATGGTTGGATCAATTCACAACACAACAATTCACAACAATTCTCCACCAGCAATGCATTAATGTCCCGACTTTCCCACATCCCCTCCAGCATTCATTACTTTCCTCTGCTGTCATGTTAGCCAATCTGCTAGGTGTGAAGAGATACCTCAGAGCTGTTTTGATTTCCATCTCTCTGATTATCAGAGATTTAAAACACTTTTTCATATGCTTATTAATGGTTTTGATTTCTTTGACTGAGAATTGCCTATTCATGTCCCTTGCTCATGTATCAATTGGAGAAGAGCTTGATTTTTTTGTACAATTGATTTAGCTCTTTGTAAATTTGAGTAATTAAACCTTTGTCAGAGGTTTTTGTTATGAAGATTGTTTCCCAATTTGTTGCTTCCCTTCTAATTTTGGTTGCACTGGTTTTGTTTGTACAAAAACCTTTTTAATTTAATGTAATCAAAATTATTTCTTTTACATTTTGTGACTCTTTCTAAGTCTTGCTTGGTTTTAAAATTATTCCCTTCCCAAAGATCTGACATGTATACTATTCTGTGTTCATATAATTTACTTATTGTTTCCTTCTTTACATTCAAATCATTCACCCATTCTGTGTTTATCTTGGTGTAGGGTGTGAGGTGTTGATCCAAACCTAATCTCTCCCACACTGTCTTCCAATTTTCCCAGCAGTTTTTTTTAATTATCAAATAGTGGATTTTCATCCCAGTTTTACTATTTTCAATTGGTGTTTAATTAAGTATTAACAAAAAAAACACCTACCTTCCATCTTAGAAGACAAGGAAGGAAGAAGTTGATATTCTAAAATTTTAAAGATGAATATTAAAAGTGTTTTACATGTAATTGGAAAACATTAAAAACGTAAAATAGGAAAAGAAAGAGAAAGGAAGAGAAATAAAAGAAAGATGGAAGAAGGAAAGGTAGGAGAGGAGAAGTCATTCAGTGGTAGTTGTTGAGGAGCAAGTAATCCTGCTATTGGAAAATCTCAGCTTGGTGAAATAGCTCAGGGTATTAAAGTCTTTTGATGGGCTGGTGTACCCAGAATCATTGGCTGGCCAACATTGCCTTTGTTTATGGAATAGGAAGCATCGAACACAAAATTGGAACCCTACAAAACATTTACAGGCTTGAAGTTATGGACTGTAATTGAACCTCCTCTTCGTGACTAAATCAGTTTATACTTGGCCAGCTGCAACTTCCTGATTTTAGGGAAAGAAAAATAGATGCACTAAAAAATCTTTTTAAAAATCCCTCAAAATCCTTCTTAGATATCAAATCACTCTTAAAAAACAGCATCTTGATTTCAGTGCAAATGAATCAGGAAAACAGATTAAATTTCTCTTCAAGTATATGATTTTTAAGTGAATGGAAATATGCCTATGCTTTAGATTTCAGAGTTCCCATTCTTTTATGATGTTTCATTTTTCCTCTCTTTCCTCTTTCACAAAAATAATTCTAAGTGGAAGAGCTTAAGAATTCTGCAAAATCCTGAAAACAGCCCTTGAGGTACAATGTTGTGTGATGGGTAGGTGTTGCAACAGGAGTCAGAAAACCTTGAAATCAATTCTTACCTCACACACCAGAAGACTATGTGATCTTAGAAGAGTCAATGTCTTGATCAAGTCAAGTCAACCAAATCAGTTCTAACACAATTATCTTCTCTGTCTCATTTTCCTCATCTGTAACAATGAGGTTAATAGTATCGACTAGGGCTGTTGTGAAGATTAAATGAGATAATGTATGTAAAATGTTTTGCAGATCTGAAAGTGCTTTATAAATGTTAGCTCTTCTCAGTGCCCATTTTCAAATCTGTAAACATGGGGATAATAGTACTTGTCTCATGGGGTTATTATGAGTATCAAGTGCAATTAAATATGTAAAGCACTATGTTTATAATATGAAAACCACAATAATCCAAATAAATGGCTGTTATTATTATAACTATTGTTTCTCTCTTTCCATCTTGATATCAAATGGATTTCTTTAAGAAATGTCAGTAGGACAAATTTTGATCGTATTATTTTTTGTTTGCTATTCAGTGAACTATTGTGCAAGTGGATAAAGTAATTGATTTTGGTTATTGAATGCAACTCTTGGAATACAATTACATTAGATATGCCCACTGGCTTTTATTTAATGTCAATCTTTATTATTACTCTATGATACATTGTCTATTTGTTCTAGAAGTGTTTGAAATTTTAAAAAATCTTTCATAATTCAGTCTAAGAACATTTAACAAACTTCTTTTTGGCAATGAAGTATTAATCTTTCTAAAACTGTCTTCGAACTGTGGGACCTATACTTGCTGAATATTATATAAATTTTTGTTTAGATACTTTAAAATGTTATTACTTTACGGCATTGTAAAGGTATTAATTATTACAAATGTATTTTTCTGATTGAATTTTGACAAATCAACCTTGACAGTGAATCTCATGACATGCTCAGCCATGATTTTCTTTAAAAACAAACCCTTTCTTCTGTCTTAGAATTGATATTTAGTATAAGTTCCAGGGCATAGGAGTGGTAAGGGCTAGGCAATTGAGTTCAAATGACTTGCCCAGAGTCACATAGCTAGAAAGTGTCTGAGCCAGATTTATACCCAGAACCATTCATCTGTAGGCCTGGTGTTCTATGCACTGAGCCACCTAGCTACCCTGCTTTTCTTTTTGATAACTATGTTCACTGTCTTGCCTGGTAAGGATAAAAACATATAAAAATATTGCCATCATATATTTTCTCTCCTGATATAAGCTCAAACCTTCAGTGCCCATTCTTCTGTGGCATCTCCTGAGAGTCTTGGAATCATTGGTTAAAGTTTCATGATATAAAGAAAGTGTTTCATGTTTTTGATGGAGCTATGCAACTTGATTTCATCCATGTATGTTAAAGTAGTTGATAAAATTTTGATAAAACTCCCTTTTTGACTTGGAAGTTAAATGTATTTCTACTTGGAAAACCTGAAGATGTTTTTAGGGTGAAATAGAAGAACTACAATGAGTTTAGGCAGTATTGACTTAATGATGATCATCATCATCATCACTATTCCTATATTTTACTCTGTCATAATTGAATGTTTCTGATTATTTTCATTCCATAAGTGAAAGTGCCTTTGAAAATCAACATTTTCAATGATTTAAAATTGGTCTGTTGGTTAAGAGACTATTCTGAGGTCTTCCTTTCTTTCTTCCCTCTCTAGTTGTTTAGAATTAATATTTTCCTGAGTTTCTTCCTTCCAAGTTCTTATATGCCTCCAAATATTTTTAAAATTAAATTTATTTTTTCAATTAACAAGCATTTATTTTTCTCTCCTTTCCATACCCCACCACCACTGAAAAATAGAGTAACCAAACCCCAGTAATAAATATTCATAGTGAAGCAAAACAAGTTCTTTTATTGTCCATGTCCAGAAATGTGTATCTCATTGTGCATGCTCCCAAACATAATTAAATAGATTTTGTTATTTCTTTTGAGGACTCACAGTTGTAGAAAAGAACTTTTGTCCTCCATCAGTTGCTTGGGATACAGGGAGAATTCAAAAAAAACTCATCTCATTTTTAGGCAAGAACCTTAAATAAGGTAATTAAATATAAATACTTGGAAATATTTACCATGATCATCACTTCCTATGTCAACCAATTTTACTTGCTCCTAAAAACTGAACTAGTTGGCTATCTGACAGGCTTTCAATGACCATCCTATGCCAACTTGTATTTTACACATCACAGGCCAACATGATTATCTATATATAATCTTTATATCTGTAATAATGGGCATTCATTGTAGGTTATGCTTTTAATCTCACTAAGTGCTTTATGTACATTCTCATTTGAGCCTGATAATAACCCTGAAAAACTGGCACTATAGGTAACCCCCTTTTCCATATGAGAAAAGTCAGGCTTACAGGTGTTAACTGACTTGCCCATGGTTATACAGTTAGAAGGTGTCAGAAGTTGGTTTTCAGCCCAGACCTGTCTTTAAGTCCAGTTTCTTTCCACGTGTGCTATAGACATATATGGCTACACAACACAGGGGAGTAAACATTTTTATGAATAACTAATATCAGAAGAGATGATATATTTTAGGGCTAGAAAGAATCTTTCAGGTCATCTTGTCCAATCTCCTTATTTTACAAATGAGGGAACTGAGGACCTGACAGCTTAAGTGATTTTACCAAGGTCATAGGGTTTGTAAGTAGCATAGCATTTTCTCTGACTATTCTCCATGTATAGAATGTTCTCCCTTCTTATCTACACTTCCTGTTTTTCTTGGCTTCCTTTACGCCTCAACTAAAATCTCATTGTCTACAGGAAACTTTTCCTAAACTCTTTTAACTGTAATGCCTTTGCTCTCTTGTTTCCCATTTTTTCTTGTAGATAGTTTATTTGTACACATATATTTGTTTGTTATATCTCCTCAAGTAGATGATGAACTTTTTGAGGGCAAGGACTGATAGTCTTTTATCTCTTTTCGTATCCATAACACATTAAATATTTAATGACTTAGCTGGAATGTACTTATTTCTTCAACTTGTCAGGCTCCTTTGGTAGCTCTCAACCTGCTCAGAAGTAGATACCTTTGACGTTGAACAGTTTCTGACTCGATTCATTTAGTGACTGCTTAGGAAAATGTTGGAGTTTTCAGGACACTTTGATAATTTGTTGAGGCAATGGGATACAATATTTGAAATGGGATTGTCCAAGAACACTTAGGATTTAAATGCCACATCTGTGGTATGTGGGGGCTTAGGCCAGTAGTTCATAATTAATTCAGCCTCATGGCAGGTCCTCCTTTGACCTAAGCAACTTAGATTTTTACTAACTCTTTTCCCTGTTGTGTACCCTTGTTGGTAGTTATTAAATCAGTGTTACACCATATCAGTTTTCAACTTAACACTCTTCTTGGTTTTATACTCCCACAGAGGTTGTATTACCACACCATAGACATTGTTGGGTCCATGATGCCTACTCTCATTTGACACATTAAATATTTTCTCACTTGGTCCACTACCTGTTTTATCCTATTCCTATATCTACCGTGGAACTTAGATTTAGTTTGGCCATTTTTTTCTAGTGGCACATGATCCCCATGTATGCCTTCTATTTTTGGACTAATCTCTAATTCGAGGTCTCTAGACTGATGACCTTGTGTCAGAGTTCATATTTCTATGGCAGCTTATGGTTTATGAAACATTTTCATTATAGCACTTCATTAATTTGGATGGTGAAAATATAATTACCCCAATTTTATATATGTAGAAAATAAAGCTCAGAGAGACTAAATGATGTGCCCCTTAGTACTAGAACCAGTGCTTAATCTCATTCTTTGGAGTCTAGTCAAGAGCTTTTTGTCATTATATCACCACTGTCACTATTATCATTATTATCACTTCCCACATGTCCATTCCTTGAAAGCTAATCCTTGGTCTTGTTCCCATGTTCAGAAGTCTGCTGTTTGCTCATCTCACTAGATCATCTTGAATTTCTGGTTTAAGTTTTGCCTTAGCAAAATGGCAGGTACATATTAGGAGCTTAACAAATGTCTATTGATTGATTATCTGTTTTAGCTCATTTGTCATGACACAGATAAGAGAAGTCTGTCTTTACTTCCCTTCAGATTTCCTTGAGCTAGTCTTATGATGGCTAGAGAGAAGACTAGTTTTTAACTTCAAACATGCACTTCTAAGAAGTTTCCAAGAGACTGTTGTTAAATTCCCTTAGTGGAGATTACAATTTATCACTACATGACTAGAAATCTATTAGCTTCAGACAAGGACATGCTATATATTAGGGTACATGTGACTTAATTTAGAGGTAGTTAGAATGATGTCATATAATGTTGCTCTACTCCCAGATGGAGGAAATTATTCTTCCTAGCTCATGTCAAGGTATATTAGGTATCTTCATTAGTGACATTGAACATTCATTCATGCAGGTGAGAAAACATAGTTCATCACATCATTTTCCATTTGACTCAATCACACAGGAACTCCAGAAATTAATATTCTGGAAGATCAAGATCAGTACTGAAACTCACAGCTTTATAATGCCCTAGACTTTTGTTCTCCTGCCCTCTGATTAAATAGTGTAGAGGGTAGATATCAGAGAGCTCTTTCCAGATTCTATATTTAAGGAGGGGACCCAGAGTAGACATCTCATTATTTTCTAACTGGCTGCAGAATTTCATCAAACTCCAGGTGCAGGTTACTGTCTTTCCTCCTAACCCACCTCCTCATTTTCAGATGATTTTTTTTCATAGTCTTCTGTCTTTAGATTATTAGCTCATTTAGGGTAGGGATTGTATTTTGCATTTCTTTGTATTCCCTATCACTTAGCTCAGTGCCTACCTCATAGTATCCTATCATAGTAGGTTATTTATTGACTATTGATTCCTCTCTTTCTGTGTCTCTGTTTCTCTGTCTGTCTGTCTCTTCCTTGCTGTCCCTATATATCTTTCTCCCTGGATCTCTATATTTCTTACTTTGTATATATCTTGTATTAGTTGCTCGAGTAATTACTTACCTAGAATGTGTATTTATTGCCCACCCACCCCTGCTCCCAACCTTTTCTGCTCAAGTAGAATATAAACTCATTGAAAGCAAGGATTTTAGGCAAGTGACTTCATCTCTCTGCTCCTCAGTTTCCTTCTCTGTAAAATGAGGGGTTTGTACTAGATGATGTTAGCCATCTTTTGCTGCTCTATTTCTATGACAGTTTCATTTTGATCTTTGATCCCTACTGTCTATCACAGTGCTTGGCACACACTAGACACTTTAGTTCATATCTAATTAGAAGGAAATTGAACATATTTAATAACATTTAGTTTTATACTATATTTCACTTCCTTTTAAAAAATTCAAGATTTCTTGACAAAATGACCAATATGGGAAAATGTTTTATGTGATAGCACATGTAAAATCTAAATCCAATTATTTGTTGTCTTAGGAAAGAGGAGGAGATGGAGTATGGGAGAGAGGGAGAAAAATTGGGACTCAAAGTTATAAAAAAATCCTAAAATTATTTTTACATGTAATTAGGAAAAATAAAATATTTTTTTATAATACAGTTGGATTTTTCCCTCTGAAGTTATACTTCCTAATCTATCCCCTTTCCCTCACCTCCAGGGTTCAAGTGACTGGTTAAATACCCAAAGAAAATATGTATGAATTCTTTCCCTGTTTCCAGACATTGTGGAAGGCAAAGGATAACTTGTCTAAATTTAGATGCTATATGATCCTTCTTCCTTTTGAGATCATGGCATAAATCTAGGTCCTTGATATTTATTGTCACCAAAAAACAATGTTTGTGTGGCAGGGGTAGGATCTGGAGTGGCTTTGAAGCAGAGCAATTAGTGGCTTCTAATGGGAGGGAAAGGTTGAGGGATCAGATTTTATACATTATCAAACCTAGTCTGCCTCCAGTCAGTGTAGGAATTTTAAGCATTGAATTAGTTATTTTTTTAAAATAATATTTTATTTGATAATTTCCAAGCATTATTCATTAAAGACAAAGATCATTTTCTTTTCCTTCCCCTCATCCCCCATAGCCAATGCGTGATTCCACTGGGTATCACATGTGTTCTTGATTCGAACCCATTGCCATGTTGTTAGTATTTGCATTAGAGTGTTCGTTTAGAGTCTCTCCTCTGTCATGTCCCCTCAACCGCTGTAGTCAGGCAGTTGCTTTTCCTCGGTGTTTCTACTCCCACAGTTTGTTCTCTGCTTATGGATAGTGTTTTTCTCCTAGATCCCTGCAGATTGTTCAGGGACATTGCATTGCCACTAATGGAGAAGTCCATTACGTTCGAGTATACCACAGTGTATTAGTCTCTGTGTACAATGTTCTCCTGGTTCTGCTCCTCTCGCTCTGCATCACTTCCTGGAGGTTGTTCCAGTCTCCATGGAATTCCTTCACTTTATTATTCCTTTTTGCACAATAGTATTCCATCACCAACATATACCACAATTTGTTCAGCCATTCCCCAAATGATGGGCATCCCCTCGTTTTCCAATTTTTGGCCACCACAAAGAGCGCAGCTATGAATATTCTTGTACAAGTCTTTTTCCTTATTATCTCTTTGGGGTACAAACCCAGCAGTGCTATGGCTGGATCAAAGGGTAGACAGTCTTTTATTGCCCTTTGGGCATAGTTCCAAATTGCCCTCCAGAATGGTTGGATCAGGTCACAACTCCACCAGCAATGAATTAATGTTCCTACTTTGCCACATCCCCTCCAGCATTCATTACTTTCCTTTGCTATCATGTTAGCCAATCTGCTAGGTGTGAGGTGATACCTGAGTTGTTTTGATTTGCTTCTCTCTGATTATAAGAGATTTAGAACACTTCTTCATGTGCTTATTAATAGTTTTGATTTCTTTATCTGAAAACTGCCTATCCATGTCCCTTTCCCATTTATCAATTGGAGAATGGCTTGGATTTTTGTACAATAGATTTAGCTCTTTATAAATTTGAGTAATTAAACCTTTGTCAGAGGTTTCTATGAAGATTTTTTCCCCAATTTGTTGTTTCCCTTCTGATTTTAGTTACATTGGTTTTGTTTGTACAAAAGCTTTTTAATTTGATGTATTCGAAATTATTTATTTTACATTTTGTGATTCTTTCTATGTCTTGCTTGGTTTTAAAGTCTTTCCCGTCCCAAGGTCTGACATGTATACTATTCTGTGTTTACCCAATTTACTTATGGTTTCCTTCTTTATGTTTAAGTCATTCACCCATTTTGAATTTATCTTGGTGTAGGGTGTGAGGTGTTGATCCAAACCTAATCTCTCCCACACTGTCTTCCAATTTTCCCAGCAGTTTTTATCGAATAGTGGATTTTTGTCCCAAACGCTGGGATCTTTGGGTTTATCGTATACTGTCTTGCTGAGGTTGCTTGCCCCCAGTCTATTCCACTGATCCTCCTTTCTGTCTCTTAGCCAGTACCAAATTGTTTTGATGACTGCTGCTTTGTAATATAGTTTGAGGTCTGGGACTGCAAGGCCCCCATCATTTGTGTTTTTTTTTTTCATTATTTCCCTGGATATCCTTGATCCTTTGTTATTCCAAATGAACTTTGTTATGGTTTTTTCTAAATCAGTAAAGAAATTTTTTGGGAGTTCAATGGGTATGGCACTAAATAGATAAATAAGTTTGGGTAGGATGGTCATTTTTACTATATTGGCTCGTCCTACCCATGAGCAGTTAATGTTTTTCCAATTGCTCAAGTCTAGTTTTAGTTGTGTGGAGAGTGTTTTGTAGTTATATTCATATAGTTCCTGTGTTTGTCTCTGGAGATAGATTCCTAAGTATTTTATTTTGTCTAGGTAATTTTGAATGGGATTTCTCTTTCTAGTTTTTGCTGCTGAGCTGTGTTGGAGATATATAGAATGCTGATGACTTATGCGGGTTTATTTTGTATCCTGCAACTTTGCTAAAGTTGTTGATTATTTCAATTAGCTTTTTGGTTGAATCTCTAGGATTCTTTAAGTAGACCATCATGTCATCTGCAAAGAGTGATAACTTGGTCTCCTCCTTGCCTATTTTGATGCCTTCAATTTCTTTTTCTTCTCTAATTGCTACTGCTAGTGGTTTCTAGTACAATGTCAAATAGTAGGGGGTGATAATGGGCATCCTTGTTTCACTCCTGATCTTTTTGGGAATGCATCTAGTTTATCCCCATTGCAGATGATATTAGCTGATGGTTTTAGATATATACTGTTTATTATTTTTAGCAATAACCCTTCTATTCCTATGCTTTCTAGTGTTTTTAATAGGAATGGATGTTGTATTTTATCAAAGGCTTTTTCTGTGTCTATTGAGATAATCATTTGGTTCTTGTTGGTTTGCTTGTTGATGTGGTCAATTATGTGGATGGTTTTCCTAATATTGACCAGCCCTGCATCCCTGGTATAAATCCTACAAGCATTGAATTAATTTGTTTTAAAGATTCACAGAGATACCTGGAGTTGTCTACCACCACTCTCCATTCCATATTATTCAACCAGTCCTTGCTTTCCTATTACAAATTTAACATGCATTTAGGACATATTACTCTTCTCTGGGATTCTGCATTGATTGTGTATCAGTGATGATATTATTAAGCAGTCTGTATGAAATGGACAAGAACACTGGTTGCAGAAGACCTGCTTTTCTCTCCTTCGGTTATCTATTCTTTGACCCTTACAACTTGAGTGATCTTGAGGGAAGCCTCTTAATCTGTGGGTCTTAATTTATTCCCAAGTAAAATGAAGAGTTTGGACTATACAGTCTCTGAGATCTCTTCCACCTCTAGGTTTATGTTTTGAGTCTTTGAGTTTGTCCTAGATAAGTCTTCTTCATTTGACTAGAAGAATAACATCACTGAAAAAGAAAAAAAAACCAAGCAGACTTGTGTTATAATGCAGAGACAATAGAATATTACATACATGTAGATGTCAGAAAAATGCCAGCATTCTGTGTGCAGAAAATTCCAAATGCTGGAACAAAATGTCCTGATATTAATATTCTTTCTGTCTCACAAAAATGTTTTGCCATTAGTACAAAAGTTCTAACAGTGAAAAATCTTCTTTGCTAATTAGATCTACTTGATTCTAAGAATGTTTGACTCTTAAATTCCTGAAACAAGTCAGCCAAGGAAGAGGCTGAAGGCATGTTAAAAACTGTTTTAAAGATGTTTTTTGGACACTTTTTTTTTCTTTTGGTAAAGGCAATATAGCTGCAACTAGAGAGATACAGTTCAACACCACTCCACATGGATGCATAAAGTTAAAACAGCGGGCACATTTGCAATATGGAATTTTCCATTGTGAGAAAGGAATGACAAAAACAGCTATTTGAAATCAGGACTGCACTGCCATAGTAGAGATTCACCTGTCTGAACTGTGACAAAACTTCTGACCTTTGACTCAGTTTTAATTATTTAATTCAAAAATATTGTTAGGTTCATAGGACACCATGCTAGGTGCTAGGGATATAAAAATAAAATGAGACTCAGATCTTGTGCTCAGGGTGCTTACAATCAAATGAGTGTGCATTGCGTGGGGAAACAGGGAAATATACACAAACCTATGTCACATGTGGCAAGTTCAGATGAGATGTCCAGATGTATTATATATGTTACAAGAATTTGAGTAGCAAACAATTATGTTCAACTGGAAGAATCAGGGGAGGATTGATGGAGATGTTGAATAAACTGAGGCTTGAAGGAAAGGAGGTATTTTAACAGGTGAAGAGTGGAGAGAACAGAGTGACCTCATTTCATGCATAGGGATTGATGTGAGCAAATTCTCACAGATAAGTAGACAGTTTGAGGGAGATGGTATAGTATCCACCTTGTCTAATAATTCATCTTCCACACAGCTGCCAATGACTTTCCTAAAGCAGAAATCTAGTAAATAAGTCATGCTACACTCTTTCCCACTACCATCTTTCTTAAAAAAACTGCTATGGATTATTACTCTTACTTCTAGGATCTAATATAATATCTTCTGTCTGCAATTTAAATTTCTTGATAACTCATTTCCTTCCTACTTTTCTAGTCTTTTTACACTTTATTTCTCTTATCCACTCTATGCTAATAATACAAACCTATTTGCCATTCTTTGCTCATGACGCCATAATCTGTCTCCTTGGTTTTGTACTAATTGTCCCCTGTGCTTAGAATGCTCTCTCTTCTGAGCTCCACCTCTTTACCTATGTGAATATTCTTGGAAGAATCAGTTCAAATACTACTTTCTATAGGAAGCTTTTCCTATCCTGCCTCCTAAGGTTTCCTTCCTCCCTCCCCTCCCCTTCCTCCCTCCCTCCCTCCCTCCCTCCCTCCCTCCCTCCCTCCCTCCCTTCCTCCCTTTCTTTCTTTCTTTCTTTCTTTCTTTCTTTCTTTCTTTCTTTCTTTCTTTCTTTCTTTCTTTCTTTCTTTCTTTCTTTCTTTCTTTCTTTCTTTCTTTCTTTCTTTCTTTCTTTCTTTCTTTCTTCTTTCTTTCTTTCTTTCTCTTCTTCCTCCCTTCCTCCCTTCCTCCCTTCCTCCCTTTCTCCCTTCCTCCCTTCCTCCCTTCCTCCCTTCCTCCCTTCCTCCCTTCCTCCCTTCCTCCCTTCCTCTCTTTCTTTCTCTCTCTCTTTCTTTCTCTCTTTCTTTCTTTCTTTCTTTCTTTCTTTCTTTCTTTCTTTCTTTCTTTCTTTCTTTCTTTCTTTCTTTCTTTCTTTCTTTCTTTCTTTCTTTCTTTCTTTCTTTCTTTCTTTCTTTCTTTCTTTCTTTCTTTCTTTCTTTCTTTCTTTCTTTCTTTCTTTCTTTCTTTCTTTCTTTCTTTCTTTCTTTCTTTCTTTCTTTCTCTCTCTCTCTCTCTTTCTTTCTCTCTTTCTTTCTCCCTTCCTCCCTTCCTCCCTTCCTCCCTTCCTCCCTTCCTCCCTTCCTCCCTTCCTCCCTCCCTCCCTCCCTCCCTTCTTCCCTCCCTCCCTTCCTTCCTTTCTGTCATGCTGGTTCTTACTAAAGCACAGACTTTATAGAAGGAAGTAATTTGAAATAAGTCTAGAAATATAACTTGAAACCAAATAGGGGAAAGTTTTTAATGTTAAAATATTGGGTTTATACCTTTTATTTTCATCATCTGGGCAATGAAGAGTCATGGAAAGATTTTTGAATAGAAGAGTAATGTGTCCAAAATGGTATATTAAGACTAATATATGTGTGGTATTCTGTTGGTTGAATTAGCAAGGGAATGAACTGGAGGCAGAGTGACCATTAGGAGACTATTACAATAAGTCAGGCAATGGTTGATGAGGGCCTGAATGAGGGTAATTGCAGGGAATTTGAAAGATCACATGGAGGAGTGATACTTCAAGGGTAGAATCAATAAGACTTGATAATTGAATATGGAGAGTACTAGAAAAGAAAGTGTCTGAGATAATTTCAGGATTCTAGCTAGGAAGAATGATAGGATGCTGGTACCATTAAGAGGAAAATGATCAAAGACTTTTTTTTGAAGATAAATGAATATAGTTTGGAACATGTAATATTTGAATTAGGGTTTCAGATAAAGATGTCTAGTAGACAATTAAAACAAGGACTAGGAGATCAAAATGAAGGTATAGATTTACTCTCTGCCTTTGGTGTCTAACTGTTACCTAATTCTCACCTATGACTCCAAGAAGGTGTTGTATGTAATGGCCATACCTTGGCAAAACCAACTCAGCAGGCAGGCTAAACAAGGATGAGGGTAACCAATAGGCCTCTAACTTATTGGTGAGTTAGGGGGATGTCAGCTGCAAGGATGTGAAGACTTCACCTGGTGGAATGGGTATATCAGAACAATTTGTTCTAATAGCCATAAAGGCAACTAAGGCATACATGAAGTGCCATGGAGAGTTCAGATCTTAGTCAGACACAGAAGATGCCTCACCACATCCTGGGCCATCAGTCTTGCCACTGGACCTTGATGACTTCATAAAAAAGAGTGAAGTTGACAACTTTGGGTAATTCTTTCTCACTTAAATTTAATTTATGGACACTACCCTGTGTTATCAATGATCCTCTTTGAAAAAATACATTCTAGTATTAAAACTATTATCCTGTGATTAAACTTAGATTAAAGAGGTTCTTGTATGTAGCAAATGAAGGCATTGGTGGGTGACTTCATTTTAGAAGTCTAGAAGTGAAAACGAGAAGCAAAAAGGATAATAATTGGAGAAAGTTGTAGGAATAAAGAAGAATTTATTATTACTTTTGGATAATAGACTCCTTCCTTCATTTCTTCCTTCTTCTCTTCCTCCTTCCCTTCCTCCCTTATTTTTCCTTTCTCCCTTGCTCCTTTCATTACTTCATTTTATCATTCCTCAAAGCTGGGGTCCTCCACAAAATTACCAATAATAGGCAAATCTTCCTGATGATTTTTCCACCAATTTATAGACACATGAGCTGAAAATGATCATATATTCCTTTAATTTTTACAGATTTTTTTCACTTGAAATGATCATCAATTTAGGAAATTAACTTACTATGGAGATAAATTTTTCTGGTTTCTTTAGGTTGCTCAACATTTTATCCTGAATAAAAATACCTTGCCACCAAAACCTCCAGTATAACAACTACTGAAATAGCCAAGGACAAAGTAGGAGTGACTTCTTTCCCAGGTGGACTCAACAAACCCCAAGGGAGATTTCTTTGTTGTTTCCTAGGTGGCTGTGGTTTGAGGCTTGCATTGAGTAGGAGGGTGCATTAACACAAAGAATATGTGTGTACTGAAAAACAGACACCAACAAGGCATAAAATAGGTTGTGGTATATGACCACACATTTTGTATATTAATAGAAAAGCTGAGGATGTGCAGGAAATTGATGACCTTGAGCAATTGCAATCCATAAACTGTTAGAAGGATTCCAAAGAAGTGTGCTTTTACCTCTAAAATACGTTTTGGTGAAATTCTCCGCCCCCCATATTAGGACTCCAAAATTGGGTTTTGGGCAAGGTATTTGGTTTAGTAGTCTCATATAGACACAAATGAAGTGGTGCAGTGAACAAAGGTACTTTTCTAGTTCTATTTTAAAATGTATATATTTGTATACATGATCAGTGACTTTGATGTACAAATGTCCCAGTAACATTTTGCCTCTTGATGAGAATGTGGTGTTCAAAATGTTGTATGTTTGGACAGTTTTTCAAATGTTTGTTTTCAATAAAAACCTGATGCAAGTTACTAGTTCTTTTCTCCTTCATTTTTAGAAGCTCTTAGCAACTTTTGAAAAATTAGATCCATATGTTTTCAATTCATTTACACATAAATCAGTTTATAATACTTCTTAAATGAGAGATACCATTTTCCTAAAGCAGCTTAGGCTATTTTATAAGACATAAAAAAGATATTTTATTTCCCTCACACCACCCCCAAACAGGAGGTCATGTTTTGCTGACAATATTCAGTCTTGGGAAGCACTAATACTGCCATATTTTTCCTTTTCTATTGGATCACATATCTAGAAAGGACATCAAAGACCATCTACTACAGTTCTCTCATTTTACAGATAAAAAAGGAGCCAGGGAAATGCAGTAATTTTCCCAAGGTCACACAAGTAAGTACATATTAAAGATGAGATTTGAACCCAGGCTTAGTGGCTCCAGAGGAACTACTCTTTCCATTAAGCATACTACCTTCCTCAAAACAGCTGCTCCTTCCCTTTATTTTTCTGCTCATCACACGTAAAAACTGGACCTCCTTTGGAACACAGCTAGATATATCATTTCCAAAAGTCAATGACAATTTAGTAAACTTCATCTAACTACACTGAAATTCCCTAAGAAATTTTGGATTACAAAGAAGTTTTCAATCCATACCTCTTGCCTGATGAGTCAAATGCTTCTTTAGTACCAAATGTACCTAGAGCACTTATTTCTCTTGGCATTTATATGTTCATATTTAATATTAAAATCTACAAACTTCTATGCTCCTATAAGGTTTTGACAGTTATTTTTTCCTTTTTAAAAAATTTTATTTAGTCAATTTAGAACATTATTCCTTGGTTACAAGAATCATATTCTGTCCCTTCTTCCCCTCCCCCAACCCTTCCCGTAGCCAATGTGCAATTTCATTGGGTATTACATGTGTCCTTGATCAGAATCTATTTCCATGTTGTTGATGTTTGCACTAGAATGTTCATTTAGAGTCTAAATCCCCAATCATATTCCCTCGACCCATGTATTCAAGCAGTTGTTTTTCTTCAGTGTTTCTACTCCCACAGATTTTCCTCTGAATATGGACAGTGTTCTTTCTCATAGATCCCTCAGAATTGTTCAGGATCCCTGCATTGCCACTAATGGAGAAGTCCATTCCATTCCATTGTAATACAGTGTATTGGTCTCTGTGTACAATGTTTTCCTGGTTCCACTCCTCTTACTCTGCATCAATTCCTGAAGGTCATTCCAGTTCATGTTGAATTGCTCAACTTTATTATTCCTTTGAGCACAATAGTATTCCATCACCATCAGATACCACAATTTGTTCAACCATTTTCCAATTGAAGGGCATCCCCTCATTTTCCAATTTTTGCCACCACAAAGAGTACAGCTATGAGTATTATTGTACATGTCTTTTTCCTTGTTATCTCTTTGGGATACAAACCCAGCAATGTGCTATGGCTGGATCAAAGGTCAGACAGTCTTTTAGTGCCCTTTGGGTATAGTTCCAAATTGCCCTCCAGAAGGGTTGGATCAATTCACAGCTCCACCAGCAATGCATTAATGTCCCTACTTTGCCACATCCCCATCAGCATTCATTACTTTCCATAGCTGTCATGTTAGCCAATCTGCTAGGTGTAAAGTGATACCTCAGAGTTGTTTTGATTTGTATCTCTCTGATTATAAAAGATTTAGAACACTTTTTCATGTACTTATTAATAGTTTTGATTTCTTTAACTGAAAATTGCCTATTCATGTCCCTTGCCCATTTATTAATTGGAGAATGGCTTGATTTTTTGTACAATCAATTTAACCCTTTATAAATTTGAGTAATTAGACCTTTGTCAGAAGTTTTTGTTATGAAGATTGTATCTCAATTTGTTACTTCCCTTCTAATTTTGGTTGCATTGGTTTTGTTTGTCCAAAAACTGTTTAATTTGATGTAATCACAATTATTCATGTTACCTTTTGTGTTTTTTTCTAACTCTTGCTTGGTTTTAAAATCTTTCCTTTCCCAAAGATCTGACATGCATTTGACATCTGACATACTATTCTGTGTTCACCTAATTTACTTATAGTTTCCTTCTTTATGTTCAAGTCATTCACCCATTCTGGGTTTATCTTGGTGTAGGGTATGAAATGTTGATCCAAACCTAATCTCTCCCATACTATCTTCTAATTTTTTTACAGTTATTAAAGTGGCATAGGAGTTAGGAACTTTTAGCTTGATCAGTATCTAGAATAGTAGAAGTCTGCTTTCAATAAAGTCCCTCCCCAAACCCACCCATTTATCTATGAATGCTAAATTCCTTCGTTTGAAGTGGATACCCCGACATGCTTCAGATAGTTCAAGAGGGGATTCCAGTGGGAATATGTTAGCTTATTCTGCCCCTACCTCTCTGAATTTTCTCTGAAGAGTCTTTAGCAAAACTTGAAGGGTCAGAATTATAAAATTTAAGTGAGATTTTGTGATGGAAGGAGGAGGAGGGCTTAA
The DNA here is from genome assembly GCF_027887165.1 of Monodelphis domestica. NCBI lineage: Eukaryota > Metazoa > Chordata > Mammalia > Didelphimorphia > Didelphidae > Monodelphis > Monodelphis domestica. The sequence continues at coordinate 128,664,318 of NC_077228.1, read as the reverse complement.
TGATTCATTTGGAAAATCAGTTCAAGATGACTTTGCAAGGGCCCCAAATCTTAATGATTTATATAGAGTAAGGGTGCTCCATGAAGTATCAAGATAGAAATTCTTCTGACCTTCCATTGAAGGTGCTGATGAAGAGCTATGGTTCCAAATCTCACTGAATAATGAAATATGGGTCATTAAAAACACTTTTATATCAAGCATGTTAAGTTGAAAACATATTCCCAATAGATAATTTTCCTAATACATGGGAGAGAGTAGAACTGAGAGAGACACATAGAAGAAAACAAAGAAAGAGGTCTTGGATCTCTGATGAGAAAAGGCAGCCTACCCATCTGTTATGGCATCTCCATCCTGGGAATGAACCTCTTGGCCCAAGAAGGGATCTCTGTGGAGAACAAGTGCCAGAGGGGAAAACAGTTCTGAGAAGGGGAATCACTGAGCAAAGGAATTTCTGAAACAAGCTGTTGGAAAAAAAAGAGAAGTTCCATGCCAAGTGGATCACATTGAATTTCTAGACCAGTAGAATTCAACTCAATAAGCATTTATTAAGGGCCTTCAATATTCCAAGTCCTAGACTCAAGGCTGGGGCTTGGGCCCAAGAAGCAGAAAGAGATAGAACTATGAGGACTAAACCTAGACTTTGAGTTAAGTGGTATTAGATGCAGACACAAGCTTTATTTTTTTTAAACCCTTACCTTCTGTCTTGGAACCAATACTGTGTATTGGTTCCAAGGCAGAAGAGTGGTAAGGGCTAGGCAATGGGGGTCAAGTGACTTGCCCAGGGTCACACAGCTGGGAAGTGTCTAAGGCCAGATTTGAACCTAGGACCTCCCGTCTCTAAGCCTGGCTCTCAATCCACTGAGCTATCCAGCTGTCCCCACAAGCTTTATTCTTATGTTCCCATGGGAAACATTAGGTGAGGGCATGAGGATAAGGAAGTAGTTTGTGGTATATTCCAAAGATGGAACCTAGTCCATGTAAAACTAGAGCTGGACCCCTACACTTCAAAGTTATAACAATAATGAAAATAAAATAATAACAAATTATTATTATAATTATATCATATTTGAATGTGGCTTAATGCTTTCCAAAGCATTTTTGCATTCATTAGCTCAAACCCTCAGTATGTTGCCCTCCTCAAATTCTTTTGTATTTACTTATCTGTTTTCATGTTGTATCCCCTGGTAAAATTTAAACTCCTTAAGGTTAGGGATTGTTTCTTGGATTTGCCTTTATACACCCCAGACTTAGAATGGTGCCTGACATGACTTTCAATAAATGTTGATTGAATTGAACTGAAGTACAAGGAGAGCAAAATCATGCGTAGTTGGATTATGAAATCCTTTTCCACTGGAACCTGTATTTTCTTGTTTACAAGTTGCTAAAATTGAGTTTAAAGTCATTCAAGCTCATAATCAAGTACAGAAAAATCATGAGATAGCGGATGAGATACTCTTCTGTTTGATTTTTCTCAAATAAATAAAAGCTGTGGTTGATCACACCAAGACAACTCTGCCTGAAGAACAATCATTTGCATGTGTTCCAGCTCCACAAGCATATGTTAGCAATTGTACCCATTAACTTGCTGAGGAAAAGGTTGGTAGGCCACTGAGGTGGGACTGGTGCTCCCACAGCACAGATCTAAGCCAGCAAGTCAAGGAGAACCAAGAGCTTCCAAAAGGATCACGTGGAGAAATTAACTAAATAAAGGGGGAAGAAGGATGGGCTCTAAAGGAGTTACTATTTCTTTTTACTTGCACTTTAGCCCCTAGAAATAAAATATTTTGAGTGCTTTCTGCATGTGTTGTGGGTGTTTTGGGGAGTCTCCAAGGATGTAATTGGTATTGACAATACCCTTTTAAAGTTTACAATCTAATAGAAAAAACAAACACTATAGAAAGTACATAAAATGGGAACATATAAACATGCACACATCTCATTATATCTTTAAATACAGTAAATGTTAAAGAGAGCAGAGATAATTTGAGTGGAGCTAGATTATTTCAGGAGAGACTGCTTCCAATGAAAAGAATGCCATGAAGTCATTTTAGAAGACCCAAATTCCAATCCTGATTTCTAAGTGATCTTGGGCAAGTCAACTTCTCTGCACCTCAGTTTTCTCATGAGGGATTTGGACAAGATGTCCTCTAAGCTACCTTCTAGTTCTAAACCTATAAGCCTAAGGATTTGAAAACTAGGTCAGAAGTGCGATAGCAGAGGTCAGATGGTATGCTTTACCCAGAATGTTTTTTCTGGCAGTCATACAAAGGGATTTTTTGGTGGGAGAGTTTTGGTGATATTACAACAACATTGATCTCAAAATGCTCCAGTGTCACTTTACTCCAATGCACTAACTCATTTTTTGGTAACCTATTGAATCATTGTGGAAGGTTATCATTCATATATTTTTCTAAATACATAAAAGAAGGATTTTTTTTTCGGTCTATACCACCCCAGGAGATAGGCGAAATTGTATAGTAAGTCTAACCTGTTGTATTTGAAGCCAGAGGACCAAAATTCAATCCCCAACTTTGAAACTTATGTGCCTGTGTGATTCTGGGTTAGGTACTCAATTTTTTCTGTGTCTCAGATTTCTTATGTCTAAGAGCATTAGACTGAATGATCTCTAAACATCATTCTATATCTAAATGTGTGTCTTATGTGATAAAGGATGTAAAGGTTTGCAATTTGCAAAAGTGTTGGTCCATAGAATCTTCCTAGATCCTCAGACTCAGGCTCCCATGTGACTCTTGGTCACATGCCACTGTCAATCAAGATTCTAAGGACCAACAGTTTTGCAAATTGCAAACCTTTATATGCTTTATCATACTTATAACCAGGTCCTATGTGGATAATACACAGTAAATAAAATGGGATATTATTTTATTTTTGGTTAAAATTAATGCCTTTAAGATTTTTTTTGAAACCCTTACCTTTTATCTGGTTCCAAGGCAGAAGAGTGGTAAGGGCTAGGCAATGGGGGTCAAGTGACTTGCCCAGGGTCACGCAGCTAGGAAGTGTCTGAATCCAGATTTGAACCTCCAACCTCCTGTCTTGAGGCCTGGCTCTCAATCCACTGAGCCACCCAGCTGCCCTCAATGCCTTTAGGATTTGAGGAATGATCTCTAGTTCTAGATATGTAGAGATTTATACTAATGGAAACTTTAGCTTGTCCTATCCATGTACTTTTATTCTAACAGGTGTTCTTAACTTTTGCCTGATGAAGCCAGGGGACACCATTTTAAAATAGTGTTTTTAAATGCATAGAATAAAAAAGGGTTACAAAGCAATTATGTTCAAATAGAATTACATCAAATTCATGGATCCAAGGTTAGGAATCTTTGCTTTATGGCTTTATGGACCTGAATGAAGTACCCAGAGGTTTCTAAACTGATGGAGAATTTTTTGGAAAGAAGAGAGATTAAATGATGGAGAAGTTGTTGAATATCATTTTGAGTTTAAGTAACATGAACAAATCTCAATTAAATGTAATTGAGTAAACATATTAAGCATTTCTTATTTACAAGGCACTGTGTTAGGTTTGAGGGATATCATGTTGAAGATGAAATAGTCCTTGCCATCATGGTACTCATATTCTACTTGAGGAATTACGTGTACACAAATAAGTAAATATAAAGTAATTGAAGGATGGGAAGAGAACTAAGAAATAGGAGGATTTGGAGAATCCTCTTAAAAGAGACCTTATCCAAATTGATCTTTAAAGGAAGCTAGTTGGGGATTCTAAGAGGTTGTCATGAGGAAGGAGTGCTTTTCAGCTATGGGACACACCCTATACAAAAGTGTAGAGGTGGTTGATGGTGTGCCAAACCTGAGGAACAACAAGTTGGTATTTTTAATTGGAATGTAGAATGCTTGGGGGGGGGGGCGAATAGGAAATAAGTCTAGAAAGAGAGACTTGAACCAAAATATTAACAGCTTTGAGTGCAAGAAGTATTTCTCTTTTATTCAAGAGGCAGTAGGGAAACACCAAAAATTCTTGAGCCTAATAGTGCTTTAGGGCTTTCAATTTAGCAACTCTGTGTAGTATAGATTAGAGAGGGCAGAGATTGGAAACAGGAAGTCTAAATTAGGAGACTAATAACAATAGTCTGTGTGAGTGATTGTGAGGGTCTTAGGGTGGAGGCTATATGATAGTAAGATGGGAATGGACATGAGATGTGTTGTGCAAGTAGAATCTACACTACTTGACTATTGATACTATGGGAGAGGAACAATGAAAGGTAGGGAAATGTAGCCTACAAGGATTCTTATGTATAGTTTAGTGAATCCATTTCTATTTGAGTTTGAGATCTTAGACACAGAGGAGAGCAGAGCATGATGGACAGGGAGCAGTGAGGAACTCATTTTAGAATGAGGAGTTTTGTTTTAATCCACTGACTACTAGGGACTATCATAGGTCTCTAAGAACAGACCAACAGAACAAAGTGATGATCAAAGAAGATTCCTATTGTTGTGTATTGAAAGAGGCTTAAAATAGAATGCCAGGAAACCTCTCTCATAGTCTATGAATGATGGAGTTCATCATCAGTGATGGGGTTTTGGAAAAAGAGAGAGAAGAACAAAATGTCATGTAGAAATAATGGATACAATTTGACTTGGGTCTAGATTTGGGGAAGAAGGAAAGCTAAGAGGCATCAAAGATTCCTATAGTTTTGAGAGTTGGGGTGATCAAGAGAAGGGTGATACAAATTTGAGTGTAAGGACTATGTCTTATTAACTTTTTAAATCTTCAGCACCTAGTTGAGTGTTTTGCTTATTTATTGAATGCACCTAGTAAATGTTATTTGAATTGAATTGAGTTGGGAAAGGGTTCTATGTAAAAGACATGCTCAGATTTTAATGTGTTGATATTTATTGGGTTAGCAGAAGGGCTAAAGTAGGGCTTCCTATGGACTTCATTTTTAGTAGTAGTAGTAGTAGTAGTAGTAGTAGTAGTAGTAGTAGTAGTAGTAGTAGTAGTAGTAGTCTCTCGGTAACCGAGGATGACGATTGTCTTTGTGTGATTTTGTGCACAAAGACACTTGTGCATGAAGATTTAAGTGGAAAAGTTGATGCACAGAGATAGTTCCACTCTCTTGGTGTTGGAAGCCTGGGTCCAGTGGCACGAAAAGTCATTACACCTGGAGACTTCCTCAGCTGCATTGGATGGCTGTATTGTCTTTTGTGCTCCAACGGGCCCTAAGCACTCCACAGTGCTTTGCTGCGTTGCCATCTCAGCCGTTGAAACTTCTTGTTGGTTTCTTCCGCCTGTTCTGCCGAAGCAGTCTTCACATGCTGGGTGAGCAAAGCCCTGGTTCACCAGGGGTCCACAACGACCTGATGGCTACCCTCACAAGGTTTAGCTGGCCTGTGGAAGCCATTGCCCGGGGTGTGGCCTGTGCCGCATGCATGCTAGCAGCTACTGGGAGCCACAAGTGAGAGCTGGGTGTCAGGTGAGGGTCAGAGGCAGGAGAGCTGCCCTAGGAGGGCACGACAAGCCCTCCATACCAGAGATATTACTCCTCCCTGAGCACCCCATACACCCCTCATTTTTAGTAACTGATATCCAATTATTCATGGGCATCTAGCCTAAGGAAAGTTGTATAGAGATTTGGTATAACTGTTGGTATGGGTAGATATGGTAGGAAGGTATGAGCATAATATGGTAGTATGGAGGACTTGAGGAAGATCTTGAATAGCTAGCAGAAAGAAATTATTTTGCCCTCTGAGCCTCAAAATTAAATCCTAGTACAGTTTTCTGGTTCTTGTAGGAGAAAATGCTGATCTTGTAGCCTTTTAGATAAAGAAAAGAGAATATTTTCTCTCTGCCCAATTCCTTCATTTTACTGCTGAGACTTTTAGAAGTTTCCTAATACTTCTGTGTGTGGAAAAGCGGGTTGAATAGAGACTATTTTTAGATGTGGTTTTAAATCAATCATTCATTATAAGCCTTCAAGTTTCACATAATGACTTAAGCAGCTTTCAAACTTTCCATGTATAGTGTATGCAGTAAATCAGTATAATATTAAAAAACCATTTTTTACCTGTAATGGTCATAAAGCACAGTCAGAATCTCTAATACTAAAGAAAAGGCTTTTATATATAAATTTGGAGTTGTTTCCTATCATTTTCTGTCTATATTTACTTGCTTATGAAATTCAGTAATTTAAAGTATTTTAAAGTCTAAAAGATAGGTTGGGTGTCTTATGGATGGTGATATCTAAGTTGTGAAATACACAAGACATATTTGTCTATTTGACAATAGAACCCTCATAATCCTTAAAAGTCACTCTTTCACCAACACACTTGTACTCAGTGGACCCTTTTTGCCCAACAAGATTTAATCTCTCAACTCATCTTAAATTCCTCAGTCCAATGACATTCTCACTGGGAAACTAACTTCCATGGAACTCTGAACTTCCTAAAGTACTTTTTAAAAATATATAATTACACAAAGGGTTCTCTGGCTTTTTAAATAGAGCTTACTCTACTGGGGCAAATCACAACATATCTAGAATAGAAGACAATTCCAAGGGAATTGTCTAAGGCACATAGAGATTAAATGACTTGCCCAGAGTCAAACAACCAGAAAATATGAGAGGAAGGACTCGAGCCCAGGTCTTGGTTCCAAGCCCAACACTCCATCAGAGTTTACAGTTTCTACCTTGAAACAAAGTCCTGTTAGATTAAGAGCACTTTCACCCCAGTCTTCTACCCAATTACCCCTACCTTCCAGTGCTAGTGTAGAGCTCTATACAAAATAGACATTCAACAAAAGCTATTTTCATACAGAATACACATATGGAAAGAAATGATTATTGAATAATTCATTTTGATTTATTTTTCAATTTACCAATTTTTCCATGAAGACTTTCTGACCCTTCCATCTGTTAGTGTCTTTCTGCCCACAAAATTGGGTTGTGTTTATTTGCCATATTTTTTGTAGTTTTTAAAAGATATTTATGTGGACATATCATTTCATACAATAAGATGTAAACTCCTTTAGATCAAGAATATTTTAATTTTGTCTTCATATCCCTAGACTTTAGGACAATGTCTGGCACATAGTAAATGCTTAATAAATGTGTGTTGATTGATTTCTGATTTTATGTTACCCTGAGATATACTTGCATGTGAATGAAGAATTAAAGCTTGAAAAAATAGACCTGAATCTCATTCTCCAACAGGCATGTATATAGAGTAGAATTATGTGTGCATTTCTCTTGTTTTTCCTTATAAGTCTGTTGGTACTATTTTTAGTACCAAAGAGACAGCCAGAAGAAGAGAATTTATAAAAAATAACAACCCATCCCATGTCAGTAGTCGTGTAACTTATAGATAGTTGGTTTTACTAGGGAATCAGATAAACTAGTTGTGTGTAAAGTAAGTCTTAACTAAGGCATAACATATTCACACAAAGGGAAGCTCAAAGCCTAAAATGAAATACTCTGGGTAATGCATCGGGAAACTAGAACAATGAGGGAAGAAGGAAGGAAATAAATGAGCATTTATTAATCACTTACTATCTGCTAAGAACTGTGCTAAAACATTTTATAAATATTACCTTTTGTGATACAACAATTCTGGGAAGCAGATACTCTCATTATTCTCATTTTACAGTTCAAAGAACTGAGTTAAAGAGGTTAAATGACTTGCCTAAGTTTACACAGCTTGTCTGAGGGATTTGCAGTAAAGCTTTCAATGTGGAGGTGTAATGATATTTAGACCAAGGAAGGAGGAGGAAGAACAAGATATCTACTGTTGTCCTTTGGAAAAAATTCCCAAGGATTGGCATATCTAGGATCTACCAAAGATTCTCTCACTCTTCCTAACTGATGCAAAGATGCCTAGATTCTGATCAGTTTTGCAGTGGAGGAAGCTCAAAGTCATGGTTTGTACAGGGAGAGATATAGTTTCCATTTAGATACATCTGTTTTGTTTTTTATCTTTGAGGCCACCATCAGAGAGGGAGAACTAAGTAATGACTGTGGGAAGCTCAGGTGAATCAAATACAGAAAATAATCACCAACTATGGATTTTTTTTGGGGGGGAAATGACAGTAAGAGTATTAAGCAGGAAGAGAGAAAATGCCCATTGATAAGAGTGGAATTTTTTTGTTTCAAAAGTGTTATGGCTCAGAGAAGCCCATAAATACAGTTATTTATTTTGTACTGCCACAAATTATGAGAGCAGCAGAAAATTCAATTTTTCTTGATTGCCCCTATGACGTAAGATATTAAAAGGTAAATAATCTTAAAAAAATCTTGAGCATTAGGTTAGGGCCCATTCTTAGAACTTGCTATCCCTTACTATTATTATGTATATGTATATATATATGTGTATATGCATATAATATTTATATTATATATCTATTTAAATTCTACTTACCAAAAGTGTTCACCACTATTGTTGGAAGAGAATCAGTGATTGGTCTAAGCTAAAAAGGATTCCCTATAAATCTAGGGTTTGGTTTTCCAGATGTTTGTATCTGCAAATACCGTTGTACTCATTATAACACACCAGAATGTTAAAGAGCCTTCTTGGACAAAATCTATAACTGCCAAAAGAGTTCGAGCTAACCATGAACACAGGAAAAACTAAGTAAATAAAGAATGCCTATTATTCAGATTGTTACTTGCAATTAGATGAGCATGTATATACTTAGACAAATACTGACAATGTATAGCAAATTAGGCTCAGAATTAAACAGGAAGAGAGCAGACTTTACTGACTATGGGAAATTTCAGAATTCCTTTGATGACATCAAATTTTTCCTTGAAACTAAGACACATCTCAATAAGAATATTGATATTATCAGTGTCATTTTTGTGGTTCTGAGATGTGAAATATTACTGTCTTTGAAGAAATAAAACTGTGTACAATTTAGAATGCCATAGAGTGATACATGATGTAGATGAGTTGGTTGTAGGACACAGCAAGTAAGAAACAGAAACAAAGAAATTTGTTTATCTAGAAGAAATCAAGAAGTAGTGTGTTTTCTGCAGAGAGAGTATAGAATTTTTGTTGTTCAGTCATGCTGGACTCTTTGTGATCCTATTTGGGGTTTTCTTAGCAAAGATACTGACTTGGTCAGCCATGTCCTTCTCCAGCTCAGTTTACAAATGAGGAAGAAAGGTAAACAATGTAAAGTGACTTGCTTAGTCCTACAGCTAGTAAGTGTCTGAGGCTAGGTTTGAACTCAGATTTCCTGACTCCAGGTCCAGCAAGATGCTTTATCCACTATGCCACCTGGGTGCCCTGAGTATAGGACTAGGGGTCAGGGTATCCAAATGACTAGCTCTGGCTGTGTGACCTTGTGTGATAATCGGATATCTACCAAAGTTCTCTGCCTTTTGAGATGGATTAGTCCTTGTCTTAAAAAGCATCAAAACCAACCTTGAAGCTTAATTTGTTCAGAATACTAAGGCTTAGATCATTAATGTCGCTTCCTGGTTACCTGAATACAAAAATCATGAGGGACTTCTGCTGGGAACTTGAGTTTGATTAGCAAACTATAATGGGTAACTGGCAAAAAATCTGGCCTCAAGGATCTGCTGGCATCCTGGAACAGCATCCTGGGCTGAATATTCCTATTATGGCTGAGTAAACTTCCTTTTCTTAATGGTTAGATGCCCATAAATGTCTCCTTTTTGCTATAATCTTGAACTTTAAGTGCCAATTCATTTGGTGAGCCCACCTGACCGATTATAGCATGCATGTAGAACATGCCCTCTCATGTACTCAGTTTCCTATTTTGTAAAAAAAAATTGTAGTGGGGGGAGCAAGGTGGACTAGATGATCTCTGAAGTCATTTCTCCTCTAAACTTTTGTTATGTAACAGTAATTTTGTGGGTCTTGCGTTATACCACATAATCTTTCTTGAGGTCTGATGTTGTTACTTGGATGGCATGTGGTTTTATCACATGACAAAGGCTTATCATTGTGTTTTTGCAGCATGGGGAAGGAAGTAGGTCCTAAAATAGAGACTATATTTGAAAATTCTCACTTTTCTACCCCTTTGTTGTTGTTATTCTGTAGTGTCAGTTGTGTTCAACTCTCCACGAACTCATTTGTGGTTTTCTTGGAAAAGAAACTAGAGTAGTTTGCCATGTCCTTCTCTAGTTTACTGTGCAGATGAGGAAACTGAGGCAAGCAGGGTGAAATGATTTAAGTCCCTGAGGCCAGACTTGAACTTAGATCTTTCTGATTCTAAACTAGGCACTACACCAACCTAGCTGTTCTTAACTTATGACCTTATTGGAAATGATATTCCTGTGCTTCAGCTTCAATAATGATAACCATTTCTCTCTATTTCATTTGCATCTTATCACAGTATCTATTGCCAAGACAAGCCTTATAAATAGGAAGAGTACTTATGATGAGTATGCTTAAATCTGTTTGTTTTTTTCCACTAACTTTCCATGATGCTGTAATCCCAAGTTCTAACTAGATTCATGCTTTTTTAGCAAAGAGATTCCTTCTAGAAGACAAATATGTTTTAAGTGATTCTGTAGAGGTAGTGGTGATGATGAGTACATCAACGACTTAAATTGTCTAAATGCAATGTGAAGCCTTTTAAGGCAAATATAGTTTATCATATTAGCCATTTACTTAGTGTGGGGTTGAGGCAATGGGGCATGTAACAGATGAGCTTCTTTGGGGAGAAAAGGTTATAAACAGAGTTGAAATAAAAGCAAACACCTGAGAAAAGCATGCCCAGTTTGAGGTCCTCCATGGAAGTCCTTGGCAGACCCTGAGAGTGCCTGGCACTTGGTTAAGAGGTCCCCAAAATGGAATGAAAGGTTTTAAAAGGGAAAGTACTTGTTTAAGCATCTTAAAAGATTTTTCAACAAGGACTAGAATATAAATTTTATGAAGGCAGGGATTGCATAATGTAAAAAATAGACTCAAATACAGGACTACAATCCCCACAAGCCTTTGCTCCACTTCCCCAAAATGCTTTGTAATCTCACAGGAATTCTGAGGTGGGCCGAGATCGAGGAAGGATTTAAGCTGGTGGCAGAGGTTTTTGGGTATTCTTTTGGACTTCCGAATTGGAGCAGAGGCGTCTCTTCCATGATGTGAGGTTATTTTGTCTAGGCCTCTGGCCAGGCACATGTTTCTTACTTGTATATTCTTTAATCCTTAATCCTTAATAAACCTTTAAAAAATATAATACTCCTTGCAGAGAGAAACTAATTTCAGATGCCTCAGTCTCCCCATATTCCTAAATTTTAATCTTTACAATAACCTTTTCCTCCTTTTCCAGTACACTGCTCTGCAATGAACCCCTAAATCAAACTAAATTTATTATGCACCTCCTGTGTGCTAATAATCTCTGTGCTAAAGTCTAGGAACATGAAGACAACATTTAAACAGACCTTGCCCTCAAGGAGCTTATATTCTAATGGAAGAGACAACTGCATGTGTGTATGTGTTCATATATATGTGTGTGTCTATGTACATATAGCACACACATATATACATACAAAGCACCTACAAAGTACAAAATACATATAAGGCTATCTTGTGTAGGAAAGCATTGGCAGTGGGAATAAACATGGTCTCCTACAGAAGATGGTACTTATGCTGAGCCTTGAAGGAAAACAGAGATTCCTAGAGGCAAAGGTGAGGAAAGAGAACACTGCATATATGGAGTCCAGTCAATGCAAAAGAAAGGAGATGGGAAAGATGGAGCATTGTGTGGAGAGAAACTAGGAAATGACTAGACTCTAGGTACTTAAGATTTGTTGAACTGAATTAAATTGAATGATGACAGGCAATAGAGGTCCCAATAATATACTTTACCTACCTTTTTAAAAATTCTGAAATAAAGATCACATCTATTACTATAAGTTGCATAAAAACACAGACAGCATTTACAAAAATGATTTTGACAGAAAAATATTTGAGTTTAAGTACATTGTAATATTTCAGGAAAACCACACTCTATTGCTGTGCCTATAGCTAAAGCTTCAAAGAAACTAAACATTTTATAATCAATATATTCAATTTTTACCAAAACCTGTCTTTGGAATTAAGTTCATCATGTTTTTTAGCAAGCCAAATCATTTGCTTATTCAAGTACATTTTCCCAGCTAATTCTGGTCTCTTCATAAAATATCCAAGAATTGCTTACTGGCATGCTTTTAGTATATTATTAGGGATTCATGATGGGAAAAGATTAGTTTCTGTCACTTGTTGCTCCTCAAATTAGATTATATAAAGTGCTTTATAAATAGAAAAACATGATATTGTAGTAATTTTTTTCCTTTCTGTTTTTTTATTTTCTTGTCATTATTCATTTATTTTATTTTTATTTTAATTAATTTATTTAGTCAATTTAGAACATCATTCTTTGGTTACAAGAATCATATTCTTTCCCTCCCTCCCTTCCTCCCCCCCTTCCCATACCTGACGTGCAATTTCACTGGGTATTACATGTGTCCTTGATCAAACCTATTTCCATGTTGTTGGTGTTTGCATTAGGATGTTCATTTAGAGTGTATATCCCCAACCATATCTCCTCGACCCATGTAATCAAGCAATTGTTTTTCTTCAGTGTTTCTACTCCCACAGTTTTTTCCTCTGAATATGGACAGTGTTCTTTCTCATAGATCCCTCAGAGTTGTTCAGGATCCCTGCATTGCCACTAATGGAGAAATCCATTACATTCAATTGTACCACAGTGTATCCATCTCTGTGTACAATGTTCTCCTGGTTCTGCTCCTTTTACTCTGCATCAATTCCTGGAGGTCATTCCAGTTACCATGGAATTCCTGCACTTTATTATTCCACCAACATATACCCATAATTTGTTTAGCCATTCCCCAATTGAAGGGCATCCCCTCATTTTCCAATTTTTGCCACCACAAAGAGTACAGCTATGAATATTCTTGTACATGTCTTTTTTCCTTATTATCTCTTTGGCTGGATCAAAGGGCAGACAGTCTTTTAGTGCCCTTTGGGCATAGTTCCAAATTGCCCTCCAGAGTGGTTGGATCAGTTCACAACTCCACCAGCAATGCATTAATGTCCCAACTTTGCCACATCACCTCCAGCATTCATTACTTTCCATAGCTGTCATGTTAGCCAATCTGCTGGGTGTGAGGTGGTACCTCAGAGTTGTTTTGTTTTGCATCTCTCTGGTTATCAGATATTTAGAACACTTTTTCATGTACTTATTAATAGTTTTGATTTCTTTGGCTGAGAACTGCCTGTTCATGTCCCTTGCCCATTTATCAATTGGAGAATGGCTTGATTTTTTTGTACAATTGGTTTAGCTCTTTATAAATTTGAGTAATTAGAACTTTGTCAGAGATTATATTGTAATAATTCTTAACCTTGGACCTATAGATTTCAAGGGGTCGAGGAACTTAGGGGAAAAATACATTTTTGTTTTTACTTCTAAGTGAAATTCATCATTTCTTTCAACTATTTAAAAACAATTCTGAGAAGGGGTCCACAGATTTCATTAGACTGCCAAAAGAGTCCATCACACACACACACACACAAAGAACCCTCATTTTAAATGAATCATTGTAGCTATCCAGATAATTCAGGCATAAATGAAGTTTCACTTTGGATTATAAGTGTACTTGTTTCAACCTTTGACTTGACTTTGTCTTCAATAAACTAGTCAAGTGGGGAGAAAGAGACTCAACATGAGTCTGAAATTGTCTTGATCTCAAAATAGCCAAATAATTAAAGTAATAAATGAGCAAAGGTTCTTGTACCCCAGATATCCTCATTGTTTCCCTCTTGGTCACTTGGTATCATGTTATTCCATCAGAAGGTATTAGGTGCTGGCAACAAAAATCCCCACAAGTCAATCCGTGCTAGAGAAGCTCTGGCCTATTAGGAGGAGAGAAATCTGGTTCTGATTACTGATAATTATGGATAAGTTGTAGCCCACAGTCATTTTCTGACCACAAACTCAAATCAATCAATTAAAAACTGCATGTAGCAGCTTCGTGGCTAACCATTCCCAGGCATCTCAGAATGACCCATTAACTCTATTCTATACCATGTCATAGCTGCTGTATTCCATTTGCTACTCTGACAGTAGATCAAATATTCACCTCATTTTCTACTCACAGGCTAATTTCAAGATTTTTGTTAACACTTCTTCACATTCTGTCTACTCACTGATTTAGCTCCTATTTAGAAATCACTAGATTTTGGAGTATGGGGACCAGTCGTTTCCTCTCCTTAACCTGGGCACAAGAAGCCAATAAAAAGCAATAAGATAGAGGGCAACTGAGACTGGGTAAACACAGTCAGTTCCAGGAGCCATATTTTAAGAGAAATTATGGAAAAGCTGGAGTTATTAGTAGAGGATGATCAGAATTGTAAGGGGTCTATAAACTGGATTCTAAAAACTCTGGGAATTGAGAAATAACTAAAGGAAGTTGGGATTTTTAGTCAGGAGAAGAGAAGATGTTAAGGAATAGCATCATCATGGCCTTGTAATATATAAAGAGCTGGCATATGGAGTCATGTTTTTCTCTTGGCATATATACTAATTGCCTTACAAATGCTAGTTGGCTGACTGGCACCAGCATGGAAATAACAACAGGAAGGTTTTAGCTCAAAATATTAAAAAAAATCTTTATAAATATCTGAACTGTCCAAAAACAAACTATGTTCTTGCACTAAGTGGACTGTTCTCTTTCCAGATGTTTATTTAATTCAATTTAATTTAATACATGTTTACTACATGCCTACTGAGTGCAAGATGCTATGAACATTACTGGGAAAGCAAAGAAGACAAATGGCAGTCTCTAACTTCAATTCAATGAATATTTTTTCCTACTCAAAAGTTGAACTTTACTTCTACTCACACCACATCCATATGAATGGCCCAAGGATTGGGGAAGGAGAGAAGACCTATGTGCTGAAGGAACTATCTTTACAATATTCTGTTTACACATATAATTAAAACTAGTACTAAGTCCCTATCAGAAAGGGTTAGAATTTGCTAACAGAAAAGTAGGGCCTGAGTGGATAGCTGAAAAGAAGGACAATAGAATTGGCTATTATTAAAAAGAAATAGAGTCAATCTCCCTCCTCCCTCCCAACCCCATTCCCCAGTCCCTAAGAGGGTTTGGTCTGCTTTAATACAAGAGGAAATAGGACATCAAAAGCCATATCTCTTGGAGCACATTTTGAGTTTGGAAATAGAGTGAAGAGATTGCCTTCTCCTTTCTTAGGCTCTCCCTCCCTCCATTCTTTCTGGTCTGGAAAAAGAGGACAAGTCATATTTTGCTCTCCCTATGGGATAGTAGCAGGTCAGAGACTTATAACAATTCTAGAGGAGCCCCATACCACCACTACCAGTTTCTATACAATGATATATTAGTCCACTCCTCATTTTTGTTTCTAGTTTGTACATTATCTCTATCAGCTTCTTCTTGGTAGCATCTCTGGTGTAGGCTTGAATAAATAATTATGCTCACGAGAAGCATATGCCATTGGGTCCAGAAAATGAACACCAAGATCAGAGATAATAGCTCTCAGATTCAGAGCTGAATGGTATCATAGAGGCCAAATAGTTTATTCTGTATCATTCCCTCCATCCACTTTATCTTTGAGGAAATTGGTCACAAAGACAGTCTGTGGTAGCATCTTGACACAGGGATCATTTACAGTCTGTTTTATATTTCCCAAAAGGAACTCCTTGCTTTTCCCCCCATTATGACATTCTTTTCTCTATTCAGGCAGTGTCAGATATCCTTTGCATGCTTCTTTTCTTACATTGGCACTGACCATTTCACTGAATACCTTCATCATCCCCTTCTGAGGCAGCCACTGTAGGCCATGATTCCAGAAATGAGTAAGGGAGGTTGTAACCAAAGGTCACAAGTGATAACGAAAATACTTTCTGGTATTGCTTCCAGGATTTGACTGAACTCAAGCACTTATTAAATATCTCCACTGTGTCAGTACCTGAACTGGTGTCTAGGGTAAAAAAAAAAAGAAAAATGAAAACAAAATAGCAGCTGCCCCGAGGATCTCAGTCAATAAATCAATCAACCAATAAACATTTATTAATCACATTCCTTTGTCCTAAACACTATGCTAAATGCTAAAGAGTCAAAAGATGATATTCTTATGTTCTCAAGGAGTTAGCATTCTCATTGGGGACACAACACGTAACTTCATAGACAAATATGTACAAAGTACATGGAAGCTAACCTAAGAAGAGAAGGCTAAGAAGCAGCTGGAGGGACCAGCAAAGGATTTCTGCAGAAGGTAGGTTCTAAAAATTTTTAAAGGAAGCCATGGAAGTTAATGTCAGGGACATTATATAAAACATTTCTTTATTGTATGGATGTTCTCCTTCATACTTGAAGAGGACCAAAATGAAATCACTAGTGTGAAATGATAAAATGGTATGAGTGGTGTCTTTTGACTCATAAATTGTATTTAAGTGAAACAGATGCACAAAATCAACATCCTCACTCTCTCTTCCAGAGTCTTCAGAATCCAATGGCTAGAAAAAAGTATTGAAGCTGAGGAGAAGAAGGGAATTGTCCCAGGTCATACAGGTATTTAAAAATAGCAGAAATAATACTTGAATTAAGACCCCCTGCCTCATCATCCTTCTCTTGTGCCATGCGGATTCTGTGATAATGAGGTGTTGGTGGTTTTTTGATTAATGAGTAATTTATTGAAGTTGTTCTGAACAGAGGTATGGTTGAAGGGAGTTGTAGTAGCACTCTGGTCTTTTTTCTGGTTTATGGCAATGGAAGCTAGATGAGAAGGGTGATACAGAAGCATAATCTCAGGGGCAAGACTCTAAAGCAGAGGTTCTTTACTTGATGAACATGGATTAATTTTTTTGATAATTTTATTTGGAAGAATTGGTTTCCTTTTAATTCTATATACATATATTTTTATTTTTTGAATTTAAAATGGCTGTTTTAAGAAAGGTCTCTAGGTTTCATCATACTTCCACAAGGATTTAAGGCATAAAGAAGATTAAGAACCCTGATCTAGTGACTAATGATTGGCTGGGCTCACAGAAAGAGAGGACTAATTCCAGGACCCTTATTGTTCTTATTTTCCTGAACACTTCTTTAAAGTTTTCTGAATCATAGTTAACACCTTCCAATAAAGTATTTTCATTTTAAATATGATTTTCACCTCATGTTCTTCTTCAGTACTTTCATGTGCTTTTCCTTATCATTATTCTCAAGTTTGCCTTCAGGAAGTCCATCCTCCCTTTCTACAGGTAACATGTTCTCTATAGCCAGTTAGAACTGTCCTAAAATGGACAACTAATGGAACACTGACATTTATAATTACTATGGAACTAATTGAACAACTGATTTGTTTCTCCAGTCAGTTATCTGTGTATGTTTTTACCACTGTGTATGTGGCACACACATGCATACACAAACACAATCCTGTGGGTAGCCTCAAGTTCATGTCACATGAGGATATGTTAAATCAAGTGGGTATATTTATTTAGAGGAAAGAAAATAAAACTAAAAAATGAGATGTTTCCAGGTATTTGGAGCAAAAAGCACTTAAGTGTTTGCTATGTACCATACAAGCAAAAAGAAAGACAGTTCCTCTCCTCGAGGGGCTTACATTCTAATGGATCAAGTTAGTACTATATAAAGGGATGCTGAAAGAGTAAAGGAAAGAAGATACAGAGCATAACGCAGAAGTCTGGAATGCAGCCTTGTGATCAATGTAGATTATGGAAGGAACCATACATTTAGAGGGAGGTATCACAGGAGTGGATAGAAATTCTAAAGTGTCAATTCTAAGGTCAAGTAATTTTCCAGGATGAAGAAGTTTCTGGGGGATAGTGGAGAAGTCTGGAGTGTAGCCTGCTGAGACATGAAGAAATTTGATTTATTTTGCCTAGCTGCAGAAATCAGAACTGGAAATAATGAATAGAAGTTACAAACATAAAAAAAAAATTAGGCTTCGTAGGAAGCAAAACTACAGTAATAGAGTTATCAAAAAAAGGGAATTATAAGGTAATATGTTCCTTGTCACTGAGGCTCTTCAAGGAAAGGCTAGAAGAAATGACAATTTATCAGGTAGGTTGTAGAAAAGATGTGGGGTCAGGGATGGATGAATTGGACTAGATGACCTTTGAAGTTCCTTCCCAATCTGAACTTCTGGGTTTCTGATTCTGGGATTCTTTTAAACCAAGGGCATTGCCTGTTTTCCTCTCTGACTTAAATCCTCTATTATGACCTTTTCTATTCCAACAGAGAGCTGTTTGTTTCAGAACTAATAGAGTCATCCATTGAAGCAGCTTTGTGTTTAATTGTTTTTCCACTGGGTCTTTTCAAAAAAAGGTCTTAGGAGACGCCAACCCAATGAGCCCAATTGTGCACCATATGTGTATGGATTTCTTAGCCAAAGGCAACCCCCTAAGCTGCAATATTGCTAACTCTCCCTCTGGTTAAGAGGGTGTTAAATGACCTGTCACTACACAAAGAGATACTTTAATTTGGGTGTTCTTTCTATAGCACTTTCTCTCCATCCAGTCTTTAAAAAAATGAGTCCAATTCAGTCAAATGATTTTAATGGTTTTTTTCCATTATTTTAATTTTATTTTCAAGTTAGTTTAACTAACTAGTTCACTAAGAGAGAAAGAAAGGACAGAAAGAAAGACAGAAACATGGGAAGTTAGAAAGAAAAAGAAAGAAAGAAAGAAAGAAAGAAAGAAAGAAAGAAAGAAAGAAAGAAAGAAAGAAAGAAAGAAAGAAAGAAAGAAAGAAAGAAAGAAAGAAAGAAAGGAAGGAAGGAAGGAAGGAAGAAAAAAGAAACAAAGAAACAAAGAAAGAAGGAAAGAGAAAGACTGCAAGGTTATGCCTACATCCACAGTTCTCAGAACTGAGAGCAGCACAGTGTCCCACTTTTAGTGGAGCCCATAATATGCTTTTCTAATTCAGTATTTCTTTTTTATCTTTGATGACTTGGGTAAGTCTTCAAAATCATCATACCATCAAGTAAGCTAGAATATTTTGGCCAGAAATCTTAGAGCTGCAGAAACAATAATAGCAAAAGCACAATCATCACCCTCTGTAATTAGAATAATAGAAAACAGATACCCAGAGGTCTTTTCTCTGATTGCCAGCTAATCCTTGTCATTTGATTTGACCTTAGGAAAAAAAAATGCAATCCTGTCTGCAGCAGCATTTTCTGATTCATCTGTTGAAAAAAAATGAAACTTGTTAAGGATGTATAATTTGTCAGTATATACATGTTAGCTTGTTAGTCTGTAGAAGAGACTTTTTTTTCACAAACAAATCTTTTTTGGGGAAAAAATAAAGCTCTTTTGGAGATTTTTCCATTATTTTTATCAATTTGTGAAGGCATTTTGTTTTGAAATTTGATAAAGTTCACTTCAAATATCTTTTAGGCATTTCATAGAAAAGGGTATTATCATATTCAAAACCAAAACAACTAAGCCTGGAAAGATCCTTACAACTTAGAATAGAATGTGATCTTTTGTGCAGTATATGGATTTGCTTTGGCAAGGAAAAGGTATACTTCTTCATGTGAAACAGAAGTGAGAACAGAGATTATGGTAGAAAGCATCTAGGTGATATGAGATGTAGAAGAGGGAAAAATTGAATTTTTGGCAAAATGGCCTCAATTTTTCCATTAAAATGTGAGGAAAGGTACTTAGCTGAGAAAGTGATGGTAGTGAAAGCATAGGAGGTTATTCATGTATTCTGTTATACAGTGACATTGGCATCATTGCTCTTCTTCACATACAACACCCCATTTCCTGATTTGGGGCATTTAAAAAATTAGAATACATTTTTAATTTTTTTCTAGATTACATGTCAATACAAATTTTAAAAATTTATTTTCTAATATTTTGCAATCCATGTTCTCTCTCCCTCCTACCCTGCCCAGAAAAGGCAGGCAATACAATACAGGTTGTAGATATATTATCATATAATACATATTTCCATGCTTATCATGTTGTGAAAGAAGACACATATTGCTTATCCTAGAGAAAAATCATAGAGGAAATAAAGAATAGTATGTTTCAATTTGTTCCTGCAATCCGTTCCTTCTATGTCAATGTATATCCTTTTTTTTTTTTTGGTAATGTGTCTCTTAGAGTTGTCCTGGATCCTTGCCTTGTTGAAATAGATAAGCCATTCACACAGTTGATCATCATACATTATTGTTGTTACTAGGTACAGTCCTCCTCACTTCACTTTGCATCACTTCATAGAAATCTTTCTAGGTATTTTTGTGATCATTTTGTCATTTCTTAGGACATCATAGTATTTCATAACAAGGATATATCACAACATGTTTAGCCATTCCCCAGATGATGGACATCCTTTCATTTTCCAATTCTATGACACCATAAAAAGAACTGCTATACTTTTTTTTTTTTTTTTTGCAGAGCTGGGTTCTTTTACCTCATCTGTAACTCTGAGATATAGACCTAGTGGTATTGCTGGGTCAAAGGGTATGCACAGTTAGATAGTTCTCTGGACATGATTCCAGATTGCTCTCCAGAATGGTTGATCAGTTTGAAGCTCCCCTAGTAGGGTATTAGTGTTCTGATTTTTCCACATCCCCTACCACATTTGTCATATTTCTTTTCTTTTTTTCGTGTTAGTCTAATAAATGTGAAATGGTACCTGAAAGTTGTTTGAATTTGCATTTCTCTTATCAATAGTAATTTGGAGCATTTTATATGACTAAATATAGTTTTAATTTCAACTGAGGATTGCCCATGATTGAAATGTACATGAATCAGGCATAATAAAAGTTATTCAATCCACCCCACCAATATTTTTTACAAATGAAGGCCAAAGAGCTTGAATAACTTTCCCAAGGTCATAAAGCTAATAAGTGACAAAAACAGCATTTGAACTAAAGTTATCTGATGCCAAATATATCACTTTCCTTTGCACTGTACTAAACTTGAGCTCAACCTTGGGAAATTGTAATAAACAGAGAAGTGAAGGGAAGGCTATTAGAGGTAAAGTGAACAGCATAAACAACAATGATATGTGATTCAACCAGAAGTATTGGTGATTTTTAAATAGATAATGAATTTAAAACTAGATTCAATGTGGTCCAGTGGAAAAAGCAACCAACTAGGCATAAGGGTTCCTGAGTTAAAAAGTCTTGGTTTTTAGAGTCTATGGTTTGCATTAGGGAATGTTAATATATTAGCAGTATATCTAAACAACCAGCCTTAGAAACAAAGGGCCAAGAACATTAATGCACTGTTGGTGGAGCTGTGAATTATTCTAGTCATTTTGAAAAAAACATTTTGGAAAGATACCCCCCAAATTACTAAACTCTGCATGATGACAGGATGAGCAATAGTGTCCCAGCCCATACAAGAGAGGTCTAAATTTTAGTTAACTTTACTATGGACTGTCAGATAGGGAAAAGATCTATGATTTTTTTTCAATATTAATTTCAGTTTAAAAAAAACTCCCTGACAAAAGTATGTAGAATGTATCAGACGTCCTCCTGTCCCCTAAATATCAGTGCTCCCCAAAGGATGGTCCTGAGCTATCAGATCTTATTTCTTTCTTTTTGTTTGTTTACTGATATGTTTTATTTTTATATTACAAACATTTACAAATTGTTCCTACTTCATGAGAGGTCTCTTGTAACAAAGTAAAACTGTTCAGTAAAACCAATAATACAATGATCTCATCTGAAAGTGCATGCAACATTTCACATCTGTAGCACACCCCTCTTCTCTTAAAAAAACCAAACAGAACAGAAATCTATTTTCTCTTCTTCTCACCCCATTAAAAAAGAAAAGAAAAACAAATTTTTATAACAAATGTGGATATTTTTATCATGACAAGTCTATTTGATGACTCTATATAAAATATACCTCAATCTGCACCTTAAATCCATAATCTTTGTGATGGATACTATGTTTCAAGTTTTCTAGAATCATGAATAGTCATTTTATTGATCATAATTTTTACAGCTTTCAAAGTCTGTTTTTACAGTGTTGTTGTTAACAAATTGTTCTCGTTCTGTTCATTTCATTTTTCACTTTATAACATCATTCAAAATTGATCATTTAAAAATATTGATATTATAGTACCAATTGTTCTTTAGGCTCAGCTTACTTCATTCTGTGGAATCTTGACATCTTCCCAAAGTCATCTGTTACCTCATTGCTTTCAGCACAATACTCCATCACATTCGTATACCACAACTTATTCCCCAAATCCTCAGTTGATGGACTGTCATTTACTGACCAGGTTTTTTCCCTCCACAAAAAGAAATACTATAAATATTTTTGTATTCAAAGGATTTTTCATCTTTCCTTGATTTAATTTGGGTACAGACCTACTAAATAATAAACCCTTATCAAGGATCTACTATGTGTAAGATATTCTACTATGTGCTAGGGATATAAAGAATGCCAAAAAAAGAGTCTGATCTCAAGGAGCTTATTGTCTAATGGGAGAGACAACAGGCAAACAATTATGTGTAACAATTTTTGCACAGTTTTTTATATATGTAAATGTCTGAGCTCAGATTTGAACTAAAGCCTTCTTGACTTGAAGCCCATATCAACCATTCTATCTAGTTTCCCCTCTATGTAGATGCATTCAAATCTATTTAATTTTTTCTTTTTCATTTATTTCTTTTTTACTTAAATTTTTTTAATTTCAGTAGCAAATTTCCACTTGAGTTTTCCAAAATCATATGATCCATATTATTTCCCTTCTGGAGCTGACAAGCAATTCAATCTGTGTTATGCATGTATTATCACACAAAATGCATATCTATATTATTGTTTTTTTTGAAAGCAAATAATCTTATGGAACCAAAACCCCCAAACATATACCTAAATAAATAAATTCTAAATCATTTATTTTCATCTGCTTTCCTACTCCAACAGTTTTTTCTCTGGAGGTGGATAGCATTCTTTTTCATGATTCCTCACACTTGTCCTGGATCAATGTAGTGCTGTTAATAGCAAAGTCTATCACATTCAATTATTCCACAATATTGTAGTTATTGTGCATAATGATCTCCTAGTTCTGTTTATTTCACTCTGCATCAGTTCATGAAGGTCTTTCTAGTTCTTTCTGAAATGATCCTGTTCATCATTCCTTATAGTGCAATAGTACTCCATGACCATCAAACACCACAATTTGTTCAGTCATTCCTCAACTTAGGGACATATCTTTAGTTTCTGATTCTTTGCAATCACACAAAAGAGAAGCTATAAATATTTTTGTACAAACAAGCCCTTTCCCATTTTTTAATCTCTTTGGGATACAGACCCAGTAGTGGTATTACTGGATCAAAAAGTGTTCATTTTTTATAGCCCTTTGGGCATAATTCCAAATTGCCCCCCAGAATAGTTGGATCAGTTCACAACATGCATTAGTGTCCCAACCAAATCTACTTCTAGATGACTAATTAATTCCACATTTTTACACAAACTAATATACTTAAGATTAGAAGGGAAAAAAATTAACTGAAAATAATCTTTGCAGAAATTTTCTCTGATAAAAGTCTCATTTCTCTCTCATAAAAACACACACACACACACAAACACATACACACAAAGGGATGTCCCAAGTGCAGTTTAAAGATAATTAAATCTTAAGTCTTTAAAGGGAGAAAAAATGATTCTTGCCAACTATATAATTTAAAAAATGCATCCAAAGAACTTGCAAAACTATGTGCATTTATGTATACATACATACATATATATATTTCAGGTTCCTTAGACAAACACTCAACTGGGCAATTGATTAAATTTTTCCATTCCTATATTTTAGTATTATATAGGCAAAGTTACAGATCTAAGACAAAATATTTTGGAATAATTGTTCAAAAAAGAATGTTGCTATTGTCCAAACAATGTTTGTGGAGTTAGTCATTCATATCTATTTAACCTTCTAATAACTAAAATGTAAATAAGAAAAGTAAATCTATGAACTTAAATTAATTTATAAATTTAATTTAACTTTGAAGTATATTCATTTATATATTTTCCATATTTTTTTGTATTCCTTTTAAGATAATTTTTGTTAGTGAAGAAAGTCATGAGAAAGTAGCTTGGGTTAAAAATTTCAAATGCCTTATGCAGTTTATTTAGAATAATAAAATATATATAGTGCACTATAAATTTTATGTATTGTCACTAATTCAATTCCTCATACATTTATTAAATGGCTACTGTGATATCATTTATTGTATTGTTCACTATGGGTATCAAAATGAAGCAAGACAAATTCCCTTCCCTCAAGGAGTTTTAGTTTAAAAGTATAGGTAAAAATAAATATGCAAGTAAGGTTAAGTAATGTATAGTATGTTCAAAAGAGAGATCTAAACAAATAAATATGAGAAATTCCCTATTACAGTGGATGGGAATGGGAGATGAAGAAAGACTTCATGGAGAAAATGACACCAGAGCTGGGCTTTGAAGAAAGGGAGGATTATTTTTGTTGTTTATTTATTTATTTTAAAGTATTTTTCCATGGTTACATGATTCATGTTCTTTCTCTCCCCTTTTCCCTCTCCCCTCCCAGAGCCAACAAGCAATTCCACTGGGTTATACATGTATTATCACTAAATATCGATTACCATATTATTAATTTTTAATAGATTAATCTTTTAAAAACCAAACCCTCAAATCCTTTACCCATATAATAAAGTGATAAATCATATGTTTTCCTTCTATGTTTCTACTTGCACAATTCTTTCTCTGGATGTGGATAGCATTCTTTCTCATAAGTCCCTTGGGATTGTCCTGGATCGTTGCATTGCTATTAGTAGTAAAACCGATTACAATGGATCGACACACAATGGATCAGTCTTTGTGTACAATGTTCTCCTGGTTCTGCTCCTTTCACTCTGCATCAGTTCATGGAGGTTTTTCCAGTTCATATAGAAATACTCCAGTTCCTCATTCCTTTATAGCACAATAGTATTTCATCACCATCATATACCGCAATTTGTTCAGTCATTCCCCACTCGAGAGACACCTCTTCATTTTCCAATTTTTGCCACTATAAAGTACACAATTATGAATATCTTTGTACAAACATTTTTCCTTATTATCTCTTTGAGGTACAAACCTAGCAGTGGTATTGCTGAATCAAAGGGAATGCATTCTTTTAAAGCCCTTTGGGCATAATTTCAAATTACCTTCCAGAATGGTTGCATCAACTTACAACTACCAACCATGCATTAGTGTCCCAATTTTGCCACATTCTCTCTAACATTTATTATTTTCCTTTACTGTCATATTAGCCAATCTGCCATTTGTGAGGTGGTACCTCAGTGAAGGGAGAATTTTTTAAGGGGATGGGTGGAGATAATTCATTCCTGGCATGTGAATCAGGTTGATAGCATCCACTAAGTGATAAAAGTTGGAAAGATCAGAAAAACATCAGGAAAGCCCAATTCCTCTTTGGCTAAAATAAAAATAAATATCTTGTAATAAACATAAAAATAATATCTTGTAATAAAACTAGAAAAATATGTTAGAATCAGTGTATAGAGGACCTTAAATGCCAGACTCAGGATTTTGTATCTATTTTTTTTTTTTTGTAAATAGAAAGGAATCATTTAAAATGTTCAACTAAGGGTGTTAAATGATTATATATGTGCATTAGGGATATTACGTTGGTGGCAGTGTGAAGAATGAAATAGAAAGGGAAGAGACATGGATGTAGGTATAGAGGACATCTTTATCATTTTGAAACAGGAAAGGATAACTAATACCTTAAATAACAGCCACACACTTTCTACCAGTTAGCACTGTCCAAAACTTAAATGGAGTGTCTCAAAGAGTAGGAAATAACCTCTCACTGGAATAAAATGGAAGTTAGAGAACCATTTCAGGAGTGAAGTGATCTGGGATTATATAAAAGTAATCAAGAGATGTCTCATGAGTTTTATTCAAATTCCAATATTTTTATCTCACAACTGTAATAAAGGAAACCAACTAGGGTACTATTATAATAGTCTGGTGAAAGCTAATGAGGTTCTAAACTTATATGTTAAAGTAAAAGTAGATGAGAGATATTAATATGATTTGACAAATAAATGCACATAATGAGTCAGACAAGGAAATGCCAAAAGCTATCCTGAAGTTTCAAGACCAATAGAAGGGTCGAGATTTCAAAGATAAGGGAGAATATAATTGAAGGAATAAGATCCCAGAGAAGATTGAATTAGAGGCACAGCTAGAGGAATTAGCTTTGGTAAAGAGGAGGACCATGCCATCTGAGACTAGAGAGACTCAGGGATTTTGAGGTATGAAGGAAAAGGGATTAGAGTTCACATTCAGTGAAAGAGAAGCCAAAGTTAATCACTGGGACATAAGAAGATTGAAATGGATATGGGGGTTGAAAAAAAAACCCACTGATCTTTTAATAGATCAAACAGTCCCAGAGAGGTTAAAAGACTTGCCTGAAGTCAACAGCAACAGAAGTAGGATTGGAACTGAAGTCTCCTGACTTCTAGTCCATGTTGTCTCTCTACCATTTTAAATGTAAGTTATTTGATATAAATCTTTCTTCTAGTGCCCTATAAATGCACTTTGGTTACTCATTTCAATTAATTGGGGGCCATACCAAGGAAAACATTTATTTCCTCCTAAGGTTCCTAATCTCCTGATGCCTTTGCATTTTTCCATATTTCATATAGGTGTCTATAAATATACATATATATGTACATTTATACATATATGTGGTTATGTATGCCTATATCTAGTTCTTTTTCCTACTATAAAGCTACTGAAGTAGATGCTTCTATTGTTTTTCAATCATTTTAGTCATGTCTGACTGTCTTTCATTTAAGGTTTTCTTGGTAAAGATACTGAAGTGGTTTGCCATTTCCTTCTGCAGCTTATTTTACAGATGAGGAAACTGAATTAAACAATGTTAATGACTTGCTCAGGGTCACACAGCTGGTAAATGTCTGAGGCCAGATTTGAACTTGGGAAGATGGCTATTCCTGACTCTAGACTGGGCAACTATCACCTTTGTCACCTAACTGCCCAAGTGGATGCCATTGATCATAAGTAAATATTTCTCATTCTCTGCAGAATGTATCAAATTCCTCTGCTGACATCATAGAACCTAGGACTTGTGACTCCAAGCTTATATTCCCTCTTGCTATTAGTAGCTTTATTATGGCAAGTTATATTTTTTAAATTATTTCTTTTCTTTTTATTTGCAAAGTAGAGATAATAAGAGAGGAAAATGTAGGAAGGAGGTAGAAGATATTGTCTAGCTAAATTCCCTAAGCCCAGATCTGAAAAAATCCAGCTCAATTCTGATAAAGGCTCCCTCAGGTTCCAATCTCCAACCAGGAGCCATGATAGTTTCTGCAGTAAGAGTCTTACCAGCACAGAATCAAACTCCAATGCAGAAGTAGTAGTCCAGCAAGAGCCACCAATGCAGCAGAATCCAACACAGAGACACCAGTGCAGAAGTCCTCCCTGGTCAAGAGCCACTAAGGCAGCAGAAAAACTCAGAAACCCTTTGGTTGGCTTTTATAAGTAGTTTTCTCCATATCACTTCCTGTCTCTCTGGTTTCTAGATCCTTTCACTGTGGCCTAGTCTATCACATCTCAGGAACCAATCATAGTCTCTCAATTTGCCTAGCAGGGGTGGGGGTGGGGGTGGTCGGTGCTTGTAATCTTTAAGACTAACTAAGTGTTAATGACTAAGTAAATGTGAAAGGTGGGGGGCTCCAAGTTCTTGATTGATTAAGTTAAAATAAACAAAAAGTTTAAATTCTCTTTCACAACCACCCCCCTGTGATTCTATTGGGAGATTAGCATGTTGAATTCTCACAGATTTACATGCCTAGTTTCCTCAGTGAATCATTTCACATAACCAGTTTAAACTTCTAAGGATCTTCTAGCTAGGGGTGCATACAATATTGCACTTTCTCTAGAGGGAATTACAGTAGTTGGAGATAAGGGGGGAATAAAATCAAAAGAAAGCAAAAACAATGATTGATAGGTACACTGACAAAAAGCCAATTAGTGGGCATTCCCTTTTGGTATAAAAGTTTACATTCAGAATAAATGTTTTCAACCTCATTCAGTTCAGTTCATTACATCCCAAAGTTCATTCTGCATCTTGATGCATGTGTGGTTTCCACAGGCATCCTTATGGCGCTTTCTTCAAAAAAAAAAATCCACTTTCTTGATTCAGAGTATTAGTGAGTTTCTTTTTCAGAAATTTCTTTAAAAAATTTAAAACCTTGGATTTTAGGATGATTATACACTATGGAAACATGTGAATTATTTTTTCTTATCAAACTATTGATATCCCAGGTCTACACTCATCACAAAGTACTTACTTTTCATTCAAACATGGCTGCCTTATTCTAATCTCTTTTCTTAAAAAAGTGCTTTGACCTACAAGAGAGAATACCCCCAATAAACCTGCCTATAACCTTTTGTTTATATTTTAGAGAAGGAATGGGACTATGTTAAAATTATTATTATAGGTGAGATAGATAGGATATATGGGAAGAGATATATGTCATGCCCAGCTTCTTGGTGCTGGTAGATAACTGTGGATTGTACAGAATTTAGATTTTGGTAAATCTGGTGATGTCATCTCCATTTCTAGCCTTTGTCAGTGAAGAGAAACTGGGAGCCCAACAGAATCCTTCTCCTGAACATCTGCTTGCATTTTCCCTCCATAATTATGCCCTGCTTACATGCCCAGGTCTCTCTCTGTCTCTTCTCTTCTACTATAATCAAGGAATATTGAAGGCCTTGGTTCTAGTCTTGACTCTTCCTCTAACTGGTGAGACACCCTGGAGGTTGGGAGTGTTGCCTTACTTCCTGACAATTTGACAGCTTACTTCAATTCATGATTCATAAGTCCCCCATGGGGGCCAAGTCCCCAACTCAAAACCACTGACTCCTCTGCTCTGACTGCCCAGGTGCACATTAATCGTCTCTAATATCATCCCCAAGTGGTATTCTGTCATTTAAATGGAGCCCCTGTGATCACCAGACAGCCAGCCTCTCACTGCCACCACATAAGAAATGAAAGCTCGGCTCCAGTACAGCTGCCAACATTTAATCATGGCGAGGACATCAGATAAAAGCAACCCTCTGGGCTGTGATTTATGTTTTGCCTGAGCTGATGGTCAGCACCAGGAAGGTATCAGGTATCTATGGGCAACACAAGAGGCTCTTGTGATAGGCACTATTACTAAACATAAAGAAACATCTGACCTATGAAAAGATGTGTGTCTCTGTGTGTGTATGTGGGTGGCTTCTCTCTTCAAGGTCTTGGTACCTGTTACAACCCCCACCTGCTATATTTCTAAATCAGCAGATGGTAGTTTTAAACATTTTTTCTGTTATCAGTCTGGCAGCAGCTTATCTTTGAGAGAGTTATAAATTTTGACCCAGACTAAGCTGCCTAAGATTCCTGGTTTCATGCTATGGCAGGCATTTTCTGCTTAGGCTTTACAAAGCTCTTCCTCTAATTTAGCCTTTAGAAAGGCACTGTGACAACTCAAGCAAATGGCTTCAGAGAGTGGCAATTCTCACAAAGGCCACTCATCAATCATTTCCACTTTGTTCCATTTACAACAAGTACATTCAATTTTCATTTTAATTAAGGAGCTGAAAAACACATGATGCAACATAAATATAGTGCAGCTCAAGAACTAGAGAAACTGTTTATGTCCTTGAAGGCAATAGTATCCCTGGTTTTTGCTTTAGCTGTTTTTTTTTTCTCTCATGAAATTGCTTTGTTGGAAGGACAAAGAAATGGTTTCAAGGGTTGTGATTAAACCCATTGGACTCGATTCTCCTATTCCCATGGAACCTTCTAGTCAGCTAATTGAGGCAGTGGTTAAAGCTTCAATAAGACCCAAGTTTGAATCCTGCCACAGACACTTAAGTATATGATGCTGGACAAATCACTTAAACTTTCTGTGGCTAGGTTTCCTCATCTGTAAAATGGGGATAATAATAATGCCAGCTTCTTTGAATTGTTATGAGGATCAAATAAGGTAATGTCTATGGAAGCACTTTGCTAACTTAAAGAACTGTGTATCTACTTATGATTATAAATATCAGTCAATAATATTTGTAGATCTTCCTCTAAGTATTACAAAGACTTGATGCAGAAAGATGTAGAACTTTCTCCTAGCAGAACTTTTCTCCTTTCAGGGTTCTCAAGGAATCTATTTCGGTAATTTTGTGTCAGAAACTGCTTCACTTAGAACATGAGTAAAGCAACTTGGTATAGAATCCATAAATGAATAATGCAATGCTGATGGAGTTCTGAATTAATCCAACCATTCTGGATGGCAATTTGGAACTATTCCCAAAGGGCTTTAAAAGACTGCCTGCCTTTTGATCCAGCTATACCACTGCAGGGTTTGTACCTTAAAAGATCATAAGGAAAAAGACTTGTACAAAAATATTTATAGCTGCACTCTTTGTGGTGGCAAAAAAATTGGAAAATGAGAGGATGCCCTTCAATTGGGGAATGGCTGAACAAATTGTGGTATTTTTGGTGATAGAATACTATTGTGCTAAAAGGAATAATATACTGAGGAATTCCATATGAACTGGAATGACCTCCAGGAATTGATACAGAGTGAAAGGAGCAGAACCAGGAGAACATTGTACACAGAGACTGATACACTGTGGCACAATCAAATGTAATGAACTTCTCCATTAGCAGCAGTGCAGTGATCCTGAACAACTCAGAGAAATCTATACAAAAGAACACTATCAACATCCAGAGGAAAAACTGTGGGAGTAGAAACACAGAAGAAAAACAGCTTCTTGATCACATGGGTCAATGGGAATATGATTGGGGATGTAGACTCTAAATGATCACTCTAATGCAAATATTAATAATACGGAAATAGGTCTTGATCAATGACACATGTAAAATCCAGGGGAATTGCTACAGGAGGGGGGTGGGAGTAAGGGAGGGAAAGAACATGAATCATGTAACCATGGAAAAACATTCTAAATCAATTAATTAAATAAAAAATTTCAAAAAATTTTAAATAAATTAATAAAATTTAAAAAAGAATTCATAGATGTAGAGAGAAGCAAACCCTCCAAATCTGAGCATGAAATTTAGGAAATGTGAGGGGAAGGTGCTTCAAAGCCTTAGGTGAGCCACATATACAAAACAAAAGCAAGAATTTGTGTCAAAAGATGGAAGTGAAGGAGGATTCTTCTCTTCCTCACATGCCACAGCTCCACTTAAGCAAACTGCTTTCTTTTTCTTCCTTTCGTTTGTATAGGAGGCCAAATTATCTTGGAAATTTAAAGTCTTAAATCAAAGCATTGTCTGGGACAAAAGTGAGAAAGCTTAATCTTATCATATTTATTATATTAAATTTTTTTTGTTTATTTCTTTTAGTCTGGAAACACTGTGCCTGGCTTAGCCCCAAGCTAGGTGTACGAGTTTATAACTAAGATTTAAGTGCTGGTAGTCCTCCTTATCCTTGAGAGGCTTTCTAGCCACTGACCTTTAGCAGACAGAAGCTAATATTGCCAGCAGGGAAGTGATGAATCCCATAACCTAGAAACAGAGAGAGCAACCTCTTGCCTAAAGACTAGTGGAGCAGCACCCAACATTGACTTCATATTCTACGGACACTACATACCTGGCAGAAACCTCACACCTCACTGGAGACTAGGAGGGAACAAGCTCAGCAGGATGGCATTACCAGAAGACATCAGTGAACCTATGTCATCAGAAGCATGAGTTGTTTCTCAAGAATGTACCTACACTTGTCGGGGCAGCGAGATGACTCAGAGGATAGAGAGCCAGGCTCAGAGATGAGGTCTTGGATTCAAATTTGACCTTAGCTACCTCCTAGCTTATGAAACCCTGCAAAAAAAAAAAAAAGCAAAATTGAAGTGGCTTGCCACTTATCCCCCATTGTCCAATCCTTATTGCTCTTCTTCCTTGGAACCAATATACAGTATTGATTCCAAGACAGAAGGTAAGGATTTTTTTTTTAAATTGCACTCTTACTACATGTGTTTCCAGAATGTATGCTTCTTTATTCATATATACTTTTCATATGTGTTCATACATGCAGTCCTCCATGTATGTTCCCTAGATGTGCTCACTCTTCTCAATGGTAGTATGTGTATTTGGGGGAGAGTGTGGCCAGTGTTTATGGGAGCAATGCTTGATTGCTATATTTATTGTAATTTTTTTTGTATTTTTTGTTTTAAACATATTGACTTTTGTGACTAGTAAAGACATATATCAGTTAAATGACAGTGTTTTTTTTATCTCACGTAAATTGCAAAATTTATAAAAGAACTCACAATAGCCCATAGATAATTGCTATAATTTTCCTCCCTCTCAAGTAAGATCCATATTCCATAGGAAGCCATGAAATCTACCACACACTAAATATGATTCTGTGGTTTCGATTTCCCTTGAATTCTTCTCAATGCTTTGTTTCTGACTCTCAATTTTAGGCCTTAGCTTCCCTCTTACCGTATAACTTCCCTCAGCATCTGGGTTCTTTTCATATAGCAAAATGGACAGAGCCCTGGTCTTAGATTCAGGAAGACCTGGGTTTGCATCTAGTCTTAGATGTTTATTACATGTATGAATCTGAACAAGACACTTTACTTGTATCTGACTCAGTTTTCTTATCTGTAAAATAGAAACAGTAGTAGCACCTATCTTGTAGGGTCTTTGTGACAATAAATGAGATATCTGTAAAGAGTTTTGCAATATAAGGACTCTACAGAGGTTATCATAATTATACTTATTTTTATTCTGGAACTTTACATTAATCTTCAACTCATAATTCTACAAAGTGACACTATTTTCTTCCCATGCTAGTCCTACACTAATTTCCTTATAATGTCACTTAGTTTGATAGCTTATCTTTGGGGCATTTTTGTGCTTGTCTTTTCTCCAAAGAAACTGAAATCAAAGCAGAGTCTTGCTCATGAAATACTTAGTAAATATTTGATGATTGAAAGTAGACAAATCTCCAAATGTTGTACAGATAAAAAAAATACATTTGTAGATGAGTTTGAAATAAATTTACTGACTAGGGTTTTCCCATTTCCCCCTCTTGTGCTCTAGAAAAACTAGTCCAGGTTCATGCAACTGCATTCATGTATTTACTTTTACTAGTCATCCAGAGGACACAAATAGTTAAAGGAAAAACATTTAATTAAAAAATGTAGCAAGAAAAATCACAAGAAGATATTTCCTTCATTGAGACTAGGGCATGTGTGCCCTCAAAAACATGCTCATCAGTTCAAAGAATGGAGACACTTGGAAAAGGACCATGTAGAGAAAAATATATACATATATATGATATTATGCAATTCATATGACCAAGGTATATACATATATGAGCTTTCAGTGTTGTATAGCCCCAGCTTCTGGTTATCAAATTGTGCTCCTTTTTCTTGCTCCTTCTTTCTTCTTGTCTCAAGGGGCATTTTCTCTCTATTCAGCAGACAATCTGGCATGTGCTTTCTTCATCACTCTGTTCCCTTTTTGTCTTGAATGACCACTGCTGGACAGTGCTCTGCTTATCTCAGTGCCAGTTGCCATCACTAATCTCAGGGTTGCTGTTCTGTTGGCTACTAGTTTCAGTTTTAGGGCTAAAACTCTTCAGGTTGGTGGTTTGCTATTTAGAACATGTCTGCTAGGATATAGTGACTAGAAAGCCTCTCCATGATAAGAGTAAGCTGACACCTATTTAATCTCTCCAGGACAATGAACTACTATTAAAAAAAGTCCAGAGTAAGATAGAGTTGTACACAGGTTAAGATTAAATCTGATTTTTGGGCTCCTTTTGGTAGAAAACTTCAGACAGATTCTTGCCTCAAACCTCATTAGATGTGGCGATTAAGTACTAATATGAAACTTATCATAGGTAAGGAAACAGGCTGAGGAAGGTTAAGTAAACAGCCCATAGTCACACAGGTAGTAAATACCAGAGGTCAAATTTGAACTAAGGTGATAAAGTGCAGAACCTGGAGTCACAAGGTGTGAGTTTAAATCCAGCCTCAGATACTTACTATGTGGGGCAAACATCTTAACCTCTGCTTGCTTGAGGTTTTTTTCTCTGTAAAATAGAAATAATAGCATCTATTATTCCACAGTTGTTCAGGACATCAAATGAGAAAATAATTGTAAATTACTTAGCAAAATTAAAATGCTATATAAATCTTAAATTTTTTATTACTATACTTGCTTCCTAATGTGTCTAAGTAAGAAGATAAGCTAAACTAAGAAGGCAAGATCATTATTATTTTCCATCAGGCCACATTGTTTATTCTCCTCTCTCTCTCTCTCTCTCTCTCTCTCTCTCTCTCTCTCTCTCTCTCTCTCTCTCTCTCTCTCTCTCTCTCTCATATTGGGCTTGTAGCCCACTGAAACCCCTAAATTTGATAGAACAACTACTAACTTACTGGCCACACATTCCTCATCTCACCTCACCTCTCACTGAAGTTCATTAAAAAAAAAACAAACAAACAACTCTTACCTTCTGGCTTAGGCAGAAGAGCAATTCAGTTAGATAATGGAGGTTAAGTGACTTGCTCAGGGTCACCTAGATAGGAATGTATCTGACCTATCTAAGGTTAATTTTGAAGCCAGGATCTCCCATCTGAGTTCTCAATTCATTGAGTCACCTAGCTGCCAACTCACATTGATTTTTCAAATAAAAGTGAAAGGTTTTGCTTTTATCCTTAATAAATATTATCCCAAAATTGTATGTTTATAGATGCAGAGTTTGAAGTGACCTCAAAGGTCAAACCATTCAATTACTTTATTTAATAGATGAGGAAACTGAAGCCCAGAGAATATAAACAAATTATGCAAGGATGCATGGAGTTAGGGTCAGTTGTAGAATTTGAACCCAGGTCTTCTGATTTCTGAGTTCAGTGTATTTCAATCCAATGTGCTGAGATCTTTGAATATTTTGATTGTAATCCAGCATGTCAGATTTCTCTTCCAGTTAGTTGTCATCTACAAATCTGCTTAACAAAGCATCTTTGCTTATATAGTCATTGTCATTTAATCTCTAAACAATGCTTACAGTCAAGACCTAGAGTATAGGCTGGGCATACATGCCTTTGGCAAGCACTTAATCATTACCTTTTTGTAGACTGTAAGCTCCCTGAGCATGGGTGCCCTATGTTAGGGCTATTCTCCAAATCCCGTGGCAGCTGGCATATATTACTGGGCAGATAGGAAGTACCTAACTTATACCCTTAGATTAAATTATTGCCCTAGAAGCTAAGTGATGCAGTGCATAGAATGCTGAGCCTATAGTTTAGAAGGCTCATCTTCCTGAGTTCCAATCTAGACTCAGACACTTGCTAGCTGTGTGACTCTGGGCAAGTTACTTGACCCTCTTTGGCTCAGTTTCCTCATCTGGAAAATGAGCCAGAGAAGGAAATGGCCAACCATACCATTATTTTTGCCAATAAAACCACAAATGGGACCACAAAGAGTTGCACACAACTGAAGATGACTGAACAACAAAAAGTACTTGATTAAAAGTATTTCTTCTTACTGACAGCCTTGTGAGTTCATTACTATATCAGAATTGCTTTAAAGAGGTCTTCAAAGAAGTAGTCAACATCCTTGATTGTGTATATATAACATTTATGAAAAGGACTTTTGACTCATTTAAGCAGTGATGTGGGAAACTTCTTGTACACCAGAACTGTCTGAAACAAGGCTTTTCCAAGTGTTGATTATTTTGGTGATCTCTTCTTTTGCCCAGATATCTTTGCCTGGTGTTCCACCCTGTCATGCTGTTCAAGGTTAACCTCTCTCCTTAGAGAATGGGAAACCTATAGCTTAGTTCCTTCTTTCAACTCCTGTAAGAGGACTCTACTCTTTGTTCTCATTTTTCAGTTTCTCTAATCTGTCCATTCCACCACTGGGTAATTCTTGTTAATACAGCTGTTTGCAGATGTTTTCAAGATGTGGAGTCTCTAGTGACACCCATTATTACCTGCACATTATCTATGTTATGTGTATATTTAATTTATTCCCCTGGAAAACTCCTTGCTAATGTAACCAAATAGTATAAATCTTTCCACGAATGTCATTAGCTTGGGTTAAGTTCAGGGCTATGAGACTATAGGGACTATGTTAGATTCACCAGATTGTTCTATTTACTCTCTGTGCCAGTCCAGCCAGCAGTAAGCCTATCAGGGCTTCAAAAAGGACAGAACTTTTCAGATTCTCTAGTTAGAATCTTGGCTTCATAATATATGATTTGAGGACCAAACTAAGCCAATGAAGTTTTGTTCACATTGACCCTTGCAGGGCAACTCTTAAACGTACAGAACTTGAGAAAATATAAGGTTATTTCTCCTGGAGTGGCATGCCATCCAAAGGCACCAGGAGGTGACTTCCCAACAACACTTTGGCACTCCAATTCCAAACAGCACAACACTCGAGCCAAAATGCGTCATTGCCCCAATTTGACAAAAGGTGGCAGTACACATCCATCCTTTGCTTCCTTGCTCAGCTCAGCATACCTTTTCCAATCTGCTCCTGTTCCTTCCATCAGCCTGCTTCTAATACAGTGTTACCCTACCATCCCACCTCTGATAAATCATAAGGATAAAATCAGTTTTATTCTTTGTGATGATCCTTTAAAAAGGAGTGGAGTTTTGATGTATGGGAGTGCATATCCCTCTGGTTGACAATGTGTCAGGTGGATTATTTGGATTTTCAGCAGAGCACAGGCCACAGCCAAGAGTGCATCTATAACAGAGAACCTTGCCCTGTGGAATCATCCCTAATGGAATCCAAGGGTTTAATTCCACTCTGGGGCTTTTCTTCTCTCTATTTCATAAACCGTGAAAAACACAGCTGGAGTGGGTTTACGAACTCTGGAAAAACTGCCAGGAGTTTCACTGGAGTACTAATTCAAGGATCAGCCATTGTTATTTCCTGTTTCATTGCTGTTTGTAAAACAACCTAATGGGAAATGGGCTGTTTCAAAGTCACCAGCCCTTAGATACAGTTGACTACTTTTCATTTCAAGGGATAACATGGATTTAGGAGCCATTGGGACAGCAAAACCCTCTTAATCTAAGGTGATACACATCAGAGGGAAATGAAGTAAGCAACTTTGGACAGGATAAGTAAAGGTAATGTTCTGAAAACTATGTGATGGGGGTAGGGACTAGACCTATTTGTGAGGGACAAAACATTTGGATTTCTTCTGTAGTCCTTCCACCACCACCATCGTCACAACTATCAGCCCCAAAGAATCGGTTAAATTCCTATTTGCACATGGCACAGCCCTAAGTCCAGTCATATGAAAAAGAATCCTCTCTCTGATGCTTATTACTTGTGTGTCTTCTTGGGGTTGTCAGTAAATTGAACTAGTGAATCTCCTGGTATCTTTCCAATTCTACATCTATTATCCTATTTTAGCCTACTCCAGAGACCTTTCTTTTCTCTATTAACTTTTCTGACAATAAGAGGATAGCAAGAAATAGGTAGCAAGGATTTTGTGAATTCTCTCACTATTGGAGCTGTTGAAAAGGAAGTATACTCTACAAACAGTTACCCTCTAACAGAAGTTTGGATAACTAGGTGGTACAATGAATAGAGTGCTGGGTCTGAAGTCAGGAAGATTCATCTTCCCGAGTTCAAATCCATCTTCAGACACTTATTAACTGTGAACCTGGGCAAGTCATTTAATCTCTTTCCCTCATCTGTAAAATGTGCTGAAGAAGAAAGTGGCAAATCACTTTAATATCTTTGCCAACAAGACACCAAATTACATCACAAAGATTAAGATATGACTGAAATGAATGAACAACACTACCACCAGAAATCTAGACTTTCCCATATCAGTGGTGTTAAACGCAAATAGGAAAGATAGGGAGAAAGAGAGGTGCCATTAAAATGTACATAAGTATCCTTACTGGTTTGTTACTGATCTAGAAAACCAACATATTAATGTTATCTGACATATCAATTGACATATTAATAAACTTATTAATGTAAAATAGACATAGTAATGTTATCTATGGTATAGTGTATTTTTATTTATTTTGTTAAAAATTTTACCATTATATTTTAATCTGGTTCAAGCAGTACTTAGAACCTTGAAGGTGTTTGATACTTTTGTTCATAATTTGAAAAAAATTCTATAAAATATAAATATAAAAAAGTAAAAGTGACCAAAGTAACTGGCTGTTTAGTTTTGGTGACATCAAACAACTGAATTTATGACTAAAGTGATGTTGGGGAGATCTTGGCTTTTGCATATAAATATGGATCTGAGATCATAAAACGGAAGGTACTAATTTTATAGATAAGCAGCAAACCCCACAATGGTCTGGGTGTACAAGGAAGACAAGGGACTCATTTTATAGTAGCATCCAACATCACTCATGCAGGTCCCTCATTCTTTATTCACATAGCTAATACCTTAGTCCAGAATGTCCATTACCTTTAACCTGGAGAATTACAATCACTTCCTAATGATTGTGATAGAGACATGAAGAGAGAGTTTTGCAGGACTTGTGAACCAAGATGCAGGAACCAGGGTTCCAAAGGAATGTCTCCTGTTGGTGGCAGTTTGAGTTGACAAGGGTGGGGGGGGACTTTGTCTCTGACTGGAAGTTACTCTCTCTCCCTGGAGGTTTGAAGCTGGCTGAAAGACCTTTGTGAGGCTAACTTTGTTTTTGGGGTTTCCCTGACTCTGAGCAGTGGAAGCTGACCAGGGGAGAAGCTTTTGAGTTGGTCATCTATTTGAGAGTTGAGCTGGCCAGGAGAAAAGGAGAGACTTTGAACTTTGTTTTTCTCTGGGGTTGAAGCTGAGAAAGGAGATCAGCCAGGCTGAATTTGGGAAGAAGAAGAAAGAAGATTTAGAAAGGGCTGCTGTCCTCCATCTTTCTCACTGTCTAAGAGTCACACTTGTGACTCCCCAAACCCTTAATTTTATCTCATTTAGATTAGGGAAATCCTCATCTCTTTTACCTCAGTTTCCCAACCTGTTATCCCAACAAACCCCTTGACTTGAAAAAGGAAAAGAAAAGAGAATGTTTATAGTTTACTCAAGTGGGGAGGGAAGGAGCGAAAGGTTTCAAGAAGAACTGGGTAGAGAGGGTTGGTTAAGGGAGGGAGTGATGGAGGAAGGAGATTAGGAAATAGATTGATCCATCAGTCATCAGTAGGGATCAATAGGCAAACCCCAGAGTATCCTCCAGTAACTATCTAGAGCAGTATCCCCTGTGTAACAGCCTCCCTGTGTGGCAGCATCCCTCAGCATTTCTCTGTTCTACCTCCATTATAAATAAGCAGCCTCAGTTTCCCATTAGCAGCCCTTTCTAGTCAAGAGCCAGAGAACCGTTTACCTCTCTATTTCAAGAAGAAACAGTTTCCAGTCAGTTTACTTATTCTATTTCACTAGTCAATTGCATTTAGTCTTCTTTTATAAATCCATTCTTCATAAAGTTTCTAAACTGGTATTCTAAAGTTCAGGCTTTGACCATGTCACTCCTCTCCTCAAGAATTATCAGTGGCTTTCCATTGCTACTAGAATAAAATACAAACTCATATGGTTGCCCTTTACAGTCCTTTGCTATCTGTATCTAGTCTATCTTTCTAAGCTCATTATACATTGCTCCACTTTACAAATTTTATGCTTCTTCCAGAATGGCTTAATAGACAACTTATATAGAAATAAGAATCAACTTGATTCTTTGGCTTTTTAAAAGGGGATTTCTGGATCCTATTATTTCTTTTGAAAGGTCAGGATTGAAAATTCCTGTTAAATAGAGTTGATTCATAAATACCTGCATTTGAATTATCTATAGTAGAGGTGCAAAACTCTTCGGAATGTCCCAGACAGCAAAACTTAGCTGAACCAGATTATAATGTAATTGGGGAGTGTTTAATAAGATAAGTAAGAATACAATATGACATAGACCAGTGGTTCTCAAACTTTCTAATGCCGTGACCCCACAATACAGTTCCTCATGTTGCGGTGAACCCAAAACAAAAAATTATTTTGGTGGCTACTTCAAATGTGTAATTTTGCTACAGTTGTGATTCGGAATATAAATACCTGATATACATTATGTATTCTCATTGCTACAAATCAAACATAATTTAAACATAGTGATTAATCACAAAAACAATATTTAATTATATGTTGAGAAATATTAATACAGCAGGAGGAAGCCTGAGCGCTGGGGCGGGGGGTAAGTCCTGCCTGGGGAGGGGGTCCACAGATGCTGCCTTCTTCTTCCTGTCATCTCCCTTCAGCTTGAGCTGAGGCTTCACTTTGCTGGGGTTACTCGGCTCCGTTATCCGCTCCAGGACTCGTTCTTAACCCCTCCGGAGCCAGCGCCTGGGTGCTCTCTCTGGGTCTCTGTTTAAGTCCAGTCTCCAGGCAACAGGGTAAATCCATTGCCCCTCATAGGGGCAGGGCTGCTGATAGGTAACTAATATTAGTACAATGTGCGGGCAGCAGGGTCCCTGTTCTTTCCAAGATCTTGCTGTAAAGTAGCGCGATTTCTCAGTGGCTTTAGGCAACCCCTGTGTTTTGGTCATTTGACCCCTGCCAGGGTCGCGACCCACAGGTTGAGAACCACTGACATAGACAATATAGATTTATGGTTTTGTCAGTCTATTTCTACTTGAGTTACAAATTGTTGTTCTATAGTAAATTTTAAATAATTGGCAGGCTTCTCATTGTCATTCTACATACCCTGGGATTCCTTTCACTCTTGTAGCTGTTGGTCTATGTTTAAAAATGCAAACTGTCTTTCATAGAATTCCAATCTTATGCCTCATTTGTATATTCATAATATATCAGGGGTGTATAGGATGCTAAGGGAGGACTAGAACCTCTGGTTTGAAGACTTCCCTAGCCCTTTCCAGAGGATCTTATTTACATTTGGTGTCCACCTTTCACTCAACTCTCATCTGTGGCTCCAAGAAATTGTAGCATATACAATGTCCATACCCTGGTAACACCATCTTGGCAGGCATCTATAGCAGGCTGAGGTTAACCAAAAGGTTTTGAACCCTTTGGTGAATTAGAGGGATGTCTACCCCAAGCATTGGTGGAATGAGATGAGAACAATTTGTTCTAACAACCATGAAGACAACTAAATCAGGCTCCATGGAATGCCTGGAGCTTGGTAAGATACTGAAGACACCA
Organism: Monodelphis domestica; assembly: GCF_027887165.1. Taxonomy (NCBI): domain Eukaryota; kingdom Metazoa; phylum Chordata; class Mammalia; order Didelphimorphia; family Didelphidae; genus Monodelphis; species Monodelphis domestica. The sequence goes on along the minus strand of NC_077228.1, from coordinate 128,623,146 downwards.
AAGACACCGACTGAATTCTGGGCCATCTCCAGTTATCCTGGCTTTTGTCTTGTCACTGGATTGAGATGACTGGAAGAGAAAGTGAACCTGATGACTTTGTGCAAATTTGCCTCACAACTCTAATTCACTGGCAAGTCAAGGCATCAATGTATGATATCATTGATATTCTTTAAAACAAAGGGTGGACAACAATAAAGGCCTAATAAAATGTATTAGTAGAACAAAAAGATGGGCTTTTCTGTCTGAGAAAAAGATGTAATTAGACTCCATTAATTTTCTCCCAATGTCAAGAGAAAGCAGAGATGGCCCCCAGCAGATTGGAGACCCCCTCTTTCCCTTATGGTATAAGGATAGGAGAACATGGACAAGAGTAACACAAGATAGGCAGGCATGGATGAGTGGTGATTTAAACTGATGGAAGCAAAAACTTACATGATGAGATCACAAACCTATTTAGGCATTTTGAATACAATATAGGAAAATCATGAATTGGGAGGTTTAGAAGGTAAAAACATTTAGGATAAAACAAAATCTCTGAATTTGAGATTTAAAACTAATCGGTTCTAAAAGATGTTTACAGAGAAAAAAATTTGCAATTCTAGACCTTGGTTTCTAAGGAAGGGAACTTAGAGACAAGCTGGCCCCAGACATTCATTTTTACACATGAGAAAGAGATGAGAAGAAGGGATGTGATTTACAGAAGCTCACACTTTCAGTTATTTAGTTATACCAGAATCCAGGTCTCTTAGAAATCTAGTCTACTGTTCCTCTACATAGTGAAGTTCTTGATATCATGAACTGTCTTGTATTGCTGGTCAAGAGCCAGATGCCAAATTAACCTTAAGTGCCTAGCTCAATTAGGACTAATTTGTTAAAGTAAATGAAAAAAATCACACATGGCATTGAAATATAAATAAAATTTGTTGCTTCTCCATGTGATGACTTGATTTCTTTTGGTGAAGATGTCAGGGAATGACTCTTATAGCCACTGAATATACTTTTATCATGATATAACACTGATCATCTCATTCTAAACCAGCAGTTCTCAACCTCTCAATTTGTAGCAATGAGACTACATAATGCATATCAGGTATTTACATTCCGAATCATAACTGTAGCAAAATTACACTTTTGAAGTAGCCACCAAAACAATTTTTTGGTCTGGGGTCACTGCAACATGAGGAACTGTATTGCGGGGTCACGGCATTAGAAAGGTTGAGAACCACTGCTCTAGAGGTTTTCAGAAACAAGAATAAAAATGCACTAAAGTTGAATTTCCTTCTTAATGATCCCATCAAAAGTACTCTGGTAAAAAGCTCCCCTTTAATTCCCTATTTGACAAAAATTCTGGAAAAGTTGGAAAACAGTACAGCAGAAATTAGGCATAGACCAACACCTCTTGCCATATACTAACATAAAGTTAAAATGTATACATGATTTAGAAATAAAGGGTGATATTATAAACAAATTAGGGAAGCAAAAAATTGTTTACCTGTCAAATCTTTGGATGATGAAAGAATTTAGGTCAAATAGAGAACATTATGAGATGAAAAATAGATAACTTTGAACATATTAAATTTAAAAGTTTTCACAGAAACAAAAAGAATGCAACCAAAATAGAAAGGCAAACAACAAACTGGGAAAAATCTTTAGAGCAAGCCTCTGTGATTAAGGTTTCATTTATCAAATATATAGAGAAATAACAAATTTTTAAGATTTAAAGCATTTCTCTTTTGACCAATGGTCAAAACATATCAATAGGCAATTCTTAGATGAAGACATAAAAACTTTTTTTAGTCATATGAAAAAATGCTCTATATCATTATTAATTAGAGAAATGCAAATTCAAACAATTCTGTGGTACCACATTATACCTATTGCACTGGTTAACATGACAAAGAAGGAAACTAATTGTTGGAGAAGATGTGGAAAAATCAGGACACGCTGTGAACAGATACAGCCATTCTGGAGAGGAATCTAGAACCATACCCAAAAAGGCCATAAAACTCTACATACCCTTTGACCAAGGGATGCCACTACTACATATGTATCTCAAAGATATTACAGATAGGAGTAAAGAACCTACTTGTACAAAGATAATTATAACAGTTCTTTTTGTGGCAACAAAGAATTGGAAACTGAAAGGATGCCCATCAGTTGAGGAATGGCTGACCAAGTTGTGGCATATGATTGTAATAGAATATTATTGTGCCATAAGAAATGACAAACAAGGTGATTCCAAAAAAAATCTAGAAAAACTTACATGAAATGATACAAAGTGAAGTTAACAGAACCAGGAGAATATTCTGCATAGTCACAACAATAATGTAAGATGACCAACTGTGAATGACATGTGTTAAGGCAAGGATCCAGGACAACTCCAAGAAACTCATGACAATAAAAGTATATCCACTGCCATGGAAGAAGCATATGGAGTCTGAATGCAAATTGAAACACACCATTCTTTATTTCCTCTGTGAATTCTTCTCTAGTGAAAGCATCAATATGTTTCTTTCCTTTTTTTTTTTTTACAATATGGTGAATGTGGAAATATGTATTACACCACAATACATATACAACCTATATCATATTGCCTGCCTTCTTAGGGAAGGGGAGGGGTAAGAAGGAGAGAAAGAACATGGTTTGCAAAATATCAGAAAATGAATATTTAAAAATTGCATTGACATGTAATTTGGAAAAAAAAGAAAATTTATCATTAAAAAACTTCATTTTAAAGTTGTACATTTCAAATATGCCATCCTTTATAGTTGCGCACAAATGTAAATCTATAGTTTTGTACTGACAACCCAAATAAACACATGCTATCAACAGGCATGCCCTCCTACCATCTGATGGCCATAAAGTCTTGTTTCAAACACAAATACACTAATGGGACAGAGGACACCTGTGTCAGCTTTCTTTCCCTCTCCTTTTCCTTGACTCCCATCCTCAGATGATGAAAGGATTACTCTCTCTGAAGGTAAAATTCTTTGTTGACATCAGCAACTCCCCCAGCACCAACCCCAAAAGATCAATTTCATGTCAACTTGTTGAGATTGATACAGAGGCCACCTGGGCATCAGCTGTCAGGAAGTCGAGGGCTTTCCCTTCAACATCAGGCAGCTATCAAAATAGCAAGGGGAGAGTCTATCAGCCTTAATACTGGCACACATTAGAGAGCCAAAGAACTCTCTCAGGTCTGGTAATGTTGCCTTTACCATTTGTCAGGTGTGTAATCAACCTGGAGAGCAGGAATAATGGAGCCTTTGTAGAATCCTGGATCAACATTCTGAACAATTCAACTACTGTGTGCAGGTTAGAGATCCACGCCTCCCCTACCCCTCCTCCCTTTTCTTCTCAAGAAAAGGCATGTTAAGGCCTACCGTCTCCCAATACCATTACATCAATAGATACCTCCACTTTTCTCCAGATGACAGCTTGCTAAGTATTACCACCAGAGCCCCTTTAATAGTTCATGTTTAGCAACAGCTGTTGGGGAAAGATTTTTTCTGGATGGCTGAATGGTCATCTTCAATTTCAGTGCCAAAGCCTTAGAGGGCAGGAGAGGTGTTTCAAGAGGGTATTTTTATGTTTGGGGCATTTTGTCCCTTGCTTTCCATTTACTTTAATTTCTGATTTAAAAGATGTGAAAACTGTGCATAGTTTAAGAAATCCTAGAGGAATGACTTTTCCACCCCAAGGACCCAAATCACTTTCTTTAATCACAAATATAACTTCACCTTGAAACTGCATGTATACCATGTGATCTTTAGTAAAATATATTGAGTGAACAGAAGAACCCTAATGTTTATAACTGTAGAATCACTTGGACTGCTTTATGATTATAAACTTTCCCTTTAACACAAAAAGGTTTAAAATGATGTTTTGACCCTTCCTATTTCATTTGTCTGGTTCTGCTTTTCCTTTTCTATTTTTCCTAGGTTCCTCATCTCTGTCTTCAACTTTCAGACAGATTCTATGATATTCCTGAAAGAATTTCTTTCTTTTGCCCTCATTAGTCCCAAGAAAAATAATGTCCTGCATAGAGTGAAGATGACCTCTTCAGGTATCTGAGTCAAAGTCCTAATGACAGCTTACGTTCCTATAAGATTCATAGTTACAAAGTGATTTTGCTTACATGATTGCACTTGGTGCTTATAACAACCTTGTGAGTGAGGTTGAAGCAGTATTATTATCCCCATTTTTATAGCTGAGAAAAACAAAGCTTAGAAAGGTTAACTAACATGAATAAGATAATACAATTCATACTCTATGGAATCATGACACAAATTGCCTTCTGTCTTGTAGATGAACCTTATTCTGTAAACTGTCTCCCATAAAACTCACCACAAGCAAAGTCTTCTGAAAAACTGAACTAACGTGACTTCAGTGAGTATCACAGGACTGAGACCATTGGAGGGCTGGACTATTAAAAAAATAAAACTATGAACAAATCTGTATACCATTGTCTGGGATAGCGGAGGCTGAAGTGCTGGCTGTGATGGGCCTGTCACACCTTGCACAGGCCCATCACCATCACCACTATATCAGGCTGCAGTATACATAGTGCGGAATCCCCTCCCCCAGGTCGCTGCTCACCATGCTGATGTCTTCCATTTTGCAACCACATAATCCTTTGCACAGCACTTTGTTCTTGTTCAGTTTCTCTCAGAACAAGGCACCATGCAAAGGATTATGTCACCGGAAGTAGTACTATACATGAGTGATGCTGTGCTTTGTGGCGCTGCCACATACAGTGCTCCTCTCACTGACCACCACCAATGAAAGAGATGCTCCTTCTGGAA